>NC_091950.1:390017631-390617631 GCF_031021105.1 Erythrolamprus reginae | reverse complement strand
TGAGTAAGAGACGTGTTGCCCTTTCCATAATTAAACAAATATAATAAATCAGAGGGCAGGGCAATGACTGTTTACATCAAATTATTAGAAACATAGAAGACTGACGGCAGAAAAAGACCTCATGATCCATCTAGTCTGCCCTTATACTATTTCCTGTATTTTTATCTTAGGATGGATATATGTTTATCCCAGGCATGTTTAAATTCAGTTACTGAATTTACATTTACCAACCATGTCTGCTGGAAGTTTGTTCCAAGGATCTACTACTCTTTCAGTAAAATAATATTTTCTCATGTTGCTTTTGATCTTTCCCACAACTAACTTCAGATTGTGTCCCCTTGTTCTTGTGTTCACTTTCCTATTAAAAACACTTCCCTCCTGAATCTTATTTAACCCTTTGACATATTTAAATGTTTCGATCATGTCCCCCCCTTTCCTTCTGTCCTCCAGACTATACAGATTGAGTTCATTATTCTATTTCATTTCATGGAATGGAGTTGAAGGAATTCTTGTTTGTCACTGAGGGTGCTACAGCAGTTCAAGCCAAACAATGATTTTCTTTTTCTCTGTTTTGAGATTGACAAACTTGAAGATCATTCACTGCTGTTGAAAATTTGCAGTGTGGAGGCCAGGTGATATGAGAGTGTCTTTTACCTCCTGGTTTGTCTTCTCATAAAAGTCATCCCTACTGTTCATTTATTTATATAGAGCGCTGGTGAGACCACATTTGGAATACTGTGTTCAGTTCTGGAGACCTCACCTACAAAAAGATATTGATAAAATTGAACGGGTCCAAAGACGGGCTACAAGAATGGTGGAAGGTCTTAAGCATAAAGCGTATCAGGAAAGACTTCATGAACTCAATCTGTATAGTCTGGAGGACAGAAGGAAAAGGGGGGACATGATCGAAACATTTAAATATGTTAAAGGGTTAAATAAGGTTCAGGAGGGAAGTGTTTTTAATAGGAAAGTTAACACAAGAACAAGGGGACACAATCTGAGGTTAGTTGGGGGAAAGATCAAAAGCAACGTGAGAAAATATTTTACTGAAAGAGTAGTAGATGCTTGGAACAAACTTCAGCAGACGTGGTTGGTAAATCCACAGTAACTGAATTTAAACATGCCTGGGATAAACATATATCCATCCTAAGATAAAATACAGGAAATAGTATAAGGGCAGATTAGATGGACCATGAGGTCTTTTTCTGCCATCAATCTTCTATGTTTCTAGGTTTAATTTCATTTATTTTAATTTTGTTATTGTGTTTAAGAATCACCAACTAAATAGTGACTCTTTATCACATAGGCTTAGATGTCTTGAGACTAGAAAAGCTCAAGAATGCCACTGAATTAGAGTTATTTGTCATCTCAGTGTAAATCTCATTATATGAAATGACCCGGTTCCTGACTGACATATCTTGTCGTAGCCAAAGAACCTTTCCTGTTTCACAAAAAAGCAAAATAGTTTCAGTTGGCCATGACATGTACCTGTTCTCCCCCTAGATTCCACAATTGACTCGTGGCCATATTGAAAACTGTGGACATTTCACGCAAATGGAGAGGTAAGTAGTGTTGAGAGCTAAGGAGAGAGGAGGGGGGAGAGAGAGGGAGAAAAGAGGAAGATGAGTCTACGGAGAGGGGCGGCATACAAATTTAATAAATAAATAAAATAAATTTAATAAATAAATAAATTTGTTTTAAAATGCATGCCTATAAAAAGCACATCAGCTTATTATTTTGCATCATTATTTTCTATCAAAGCTTTCATCAAATTAAAATTAAGTATTCTTCAGAAATTCGGGAGGGGGCGTGGGAAAGGTTGTTTCATGATGAACCAGTTTGATTGACTACTTTGCATCTTCAAAATTATGCAGTAAAGACGCTTTGAAACAGCACAGCAATTTAGGGCTGGAAGTTATGTCAGAGGTCATCTAGTCCAACCCCATGATGCAGCAGGAAGCCTAACATTGTCTGGATTATTTTGGTGCCTCTAACAGAGAGGAAAATTGCCAGAAAGGAGAAGGAGTTTACTAGGATAAGGCTGCCATGCAGAGGGAGGCAGAGATAGTCCTTCACTTATGACCAATTGAGCCCAAAATTTGGGTTGCTAAGCAAGAGCGTTGTTAAGCAAGTTTCACCACATTTTACTCAATGTAATGTAAACTCAAATGAGGACCCAGATTGTTGGTGGCAATATGCTAACTCTCTCTGTGAAATCACTTAGAGAAAAGCACTATGAAGTGGTATAGAAGACACATGGGATGAGCTGGCAGGCTTTAAGGAAGCTTCTGGAGGACTGGTTGTAGCCCGTAGGCCATAGTTTGGAGACTCCTGATCTACCATATTTTTCAGAGTATAAGGTTCTTTCATTATTTCTCTCTGCAAAGAATGTTTTCCAAGCCCTATGACTTTGCAGGATTTTTTTTTCATTGCTCTAACTTGCTCCAAATAAGTTTCTTTCCAGCCCTAACCAGGTGCTAACAATGTTCCCAGTTCTTACCAGCTTGCAAGCTCTTTCATTGTTACTCTCTGCAAAGAATGTTTTCCAAACCCTTTCTTTGCGGGGGGGGGGTTCCCCATTGTTTCACTTGCTCCAAATGTTTCTTTCCAGCCCTAATCAACTACTAACAATATTCCCAGCTCTTACCAGCTTGCAAGTTCTTTCATTGTTACTCTCTCTGAATAAAGTTTTTTAAAGCCCTAACCAGGGGATAAAATGATGTGCTGAAGCTGACCAGGCTGATGCTAGTCAGATGAATACCTGGTAGGCAGATTCTTTTCCCTATTTTCTTCCCAAAAACTAAGGTGCATTTTATACTCCAGTGTGTCTTATACTCCGAAAAATGTGATATTCCAAGACTTGAGATCTCCAAGGTTTTGAACAGAGATATGTGTCTGTGTATGGTTGTGTATGGTTGTGTATGTATGCAAACATGCATGTCACCAGAGTTACAGATCACCCAAAACTTTCATCCAATACTTCTGCATGTTGAGGCATTCTGTGCAAACTGATGTTTTATTTATGCCGTAAAATCTTTTGTCTACCCCTTTCCTGCTCTATTGTTCACCTGCTTTTTATAAACTGCCAGCTACTTAATGTCATGGCAGTTCTTTTAAAAAAAAAATACTATGAAAAAGGCCATTATGTGAGATACTGGCTGAAATTACACAATTACATTTTGGTAGTGTTCCTACACAAAGGATGACAAATTCAAATAAAGAATGAATAAACTGCAGTAGGAAGATGGATTATTTTAGTTCCTTGTCAGAATCAAATGTGCCTTTCTCTCACATCCCACATTTGACAACATGGTTTAAAGTATCACCAGTTAAGTAAGATGGAAAAATATGCTTAAAAAGTACGAAGTGGGCGAGGGAGCACCAAGGACGAACTGAATGGTGAAGGGCATGCAGCTATATTTATTTTAGATTTTATTTAATTTTATTTTATTTATTTTATTTATTTTATTTATTTTATTTATTTTATTTATTTTATTTATTTTATTTATTTTATTTATTTTATTTATTTTATTTATTTTATTTATTTTATTTATTTTATTTATTTTATTTATTTTATTTATTTTATTTATTTTATTTATTTTATTTATTTTATTTATTTTATTTATTTTATTTATTTTATTTATTTTATTTATTTTATTTATTTTATTTATTTTATTTATTTTATTTGAATGCCGCCCCTCTCCGTAGCCTGTAGGCAGAAATACCAAAATGCTGTATATTTAGGTTACTTTTAAAAATGGGTTGATTTGATTAGAATCAGATTCAACCAAATGGAGATTGGATTATTCTTGTAGTTCTTTATAGCTGCTGGCACTTTTTTCTCTAGTCCCTACATTTGGATAGGGATTTTCTGTGGAGTCCTTGGTTGTATATTTCATATACATATTGCTTGCAGATATTTCATTATCTGACGAAGTAAACATAATAATCATTGCTAATGTGTGTATGGGGTCTGCTCCCTGTTTATATAATATAGTAGTTTGCTTTGCCAGTGTCAGTAAAAGTGTGGCTTTCTCCTTGGCAGTGCCTTGATTAGTGTTTTGCTTTATTTTTGATTATCTGGTGTTAATCTCTGCTTATTTGGGTATCAGTTGCTGCAGAAGCTGTATTCTGGTCATTTTTATTTCTTAGTTTTTTATTGCCTCTTCAATGGTTTGCAAATGTGATTTGTCTCTGTGTCTGTTGACTGATTTGTCTGAATTCCAAGCTTCCAGGAATTCTCTATCATTTTATCATAAAATCATATACCAAAATGTCCTTCCTGTTAGTGACTAATTCACCTTCAATTGCAGCAATACACAAGCACGTAATAGATTCAAACTAAATATAAACCCCTCTAAACTCAACTGCAGAAAATACGACTTCAGCAATAGAGTGATCATTGCCTGAAATACACTATCTGACTTTGTGGTTTCTTCCCCAAACCCCAAAAACTTTAATCTGAGATTGACTACAGTCGACCTCTCCCCTTTTCTAAGAGGTCTGTAAGGGGCGCACCATGCATAAGCGCATCACTGTGCCTACCGTCCCTGTCCTACTGTCATTTTGTCCTCTTTTATTATTACTTTTTACTTATGTTATATTTATACAAACTACTACTATCCTATACATGATGGATGGGTGGGTGGGGTTGGGTAGATAGAGAGAGAGAGAGAGATAGATTAGACAGACAGACCGATTAGACAGACGATAGACAGACAGACAGACAGACAGATAGATAGATTAGACGGATAGACAGACAGATTAGACAGACGATAGATAGATAGATAGATAGATAGATAGATAGATAGATAGATAGATAGATAGATAGATAGATAGAAGAGAGAGAGAGAGAGAGATTAGACAGACAGACAGACAGATTAGACAGACGACAGACGACAGACAGACAGACAGACAGACAGATAGATAGATAGATAGATTAGACGGATAGACAGACAGATTAGACAGACGATAGATAGAGAGAGAGAGAGAGAGAGAGAGATTAGACAGACAGACAGACAGATTAGACAGATGATAGATAGACAGACAGACAGACAGAGAGACAGACAGACAGACAGACAGACAGACAGACAGACAGACAGACAGATAGATAGATAGATAGATAGATTAGACGGATAGACAGACAGATTAGACAGATGATAGATAGATAGATAGATAGAGAGAGAGAGAGAGAGAGAGAGAGATTAGACAGACAGACAGACAGACAGACAGATTAGACAGACGATAGATAGATAGATAGATAGATAGATAGATAGATAGATAGATAGATAGATAGATAGATAGAGATAGATAGAGATAGATAGATAGATAGATAGATAGAGATAGATAAATAGAGATAGATAGATAGATAGATAGATAGATAGATAGATAGATAGATAGATAGATAGATAGATAGATAGATAGATAGATAGATAGATAGATAGATAGATCAGACAGACAGATGATGGATGGATGGATGGATGGATAGATTAGATAGATAGATAGATAGATAGATAGATAGATAGATAGATAGATAGATAGATAGATAGATAGATAGATAGATAGATAGATTAGACAGACAGATTAGACAGACGATAGATAGAGAGAGAGAGAGAGATTAGACAGACAGACAGACAGATTAGACAGACGATAGATAGATAGATAGATAGACAGACAGACAGACAGACAGACAGACAGACAGACAGACAGACAGACAGACAGACAGACAGACAGGGGTTTAGCTTGGTCTATGGTGGTCAATTTGCCAGTTGAAGCTATGGTTGATTCTGTCCATGTGTTGTCAAATTAAAAAACTTTCATCCTGACAGCTACTTGGTTGAATTTTGCTTGTTTTCTGCCTGTCTGTTCTAAATAATGGCTGTTACAGCCCATACACTGTATTTTGAAGATGAGTTTTGTTTTCTCTTCTTGAGCTATGGGTCTTTTCATTTACTTAAAATGTTTTGGAGGGTTTTAGTTGCATTGTCACACTGTGTGACAGTAATCGCCTATTAATAGTTTCTGATGGACGGCAGTGTTATCTCTTTCATAGCTTATGTTGATTGTGCTATGGCGAGTTGCACGATCGGGTGATTATCCATTTTGTTGGAAGCAATAGAATCTTTCTGCAATAGAACCTGGGCAGGCTTCAGTATTACAAAGCCTTATATATGCATAGCTCAAGCTGAGAAAATATCCCTAGTAAATCTCTTGAGTTCTTCTTGTTCCAAACTCTTGTCCTAATTGAAATTGTTTAATAAAGCCTTATCATATAACTTGCTTTATTTATGGGAAAGGTTTCATTGGCTGGTATAGCAAATTTTTTGTAAAAATAATAAAGGGGGGATAGAAATAAATTTTAAAAATGAACAAGGATTTCTTTTAGTTATTGCTTGCCGGATAGCAAGTAGAGTGCCATCTTCCTAAATATGCCCATGTCACACCAACAATCCGCAGTCTGCATTGGTTGCCGATCGGTTTCCGGTCACAATTCAAAGTGTTGGTTATGACCTATAAAGCCCTTCATGGTATCGGACCATAATATCTCCGGGACCGTCTTCTGCCGCTTGAATCCCAGCGACCAGTTAGGTCCCACAGAATTGGCCTTCTCCGGGTCCCGTCGACTAAACAATGCCTTCTCTGTGGCGGCCCCGACCCTCTGGAACCAACTCCACCCAGATATCAGAGTTGCCCCCACCCTCCTTGCCTTTCGTAAGCTCCTTAAAACCCACCTCTGTCATCAGGCATGGGGGAATTGAGATATTCCCTTCCCCCTAGGCTTATAAAATTTATGCATGGTATGTCTGTATGTATGATTGGTTTCTTAAATTGGGGTTTTTTACATTACTTTTAATATTAGATTTGTTCATATTGTCTTTTTACTGTTGTTAGCCGCCCTGAGTCTACGGAGAGGGGCGGCATACAAATCAAAGTAGCCCTATAATTAATTAATTAATTAATTAATTAATTAATTAATTAATTAATTAATTATAGGGTTAGAAGTTATCAGTTGGTAGCAAATCCCATTCCTAACCCTGTAAAGAATTAAATCATTCAACTTTAGTATTCAGAGGAAATCCAGGAAGAAAGAATTGTAGACCAGTTTTGTCTGAATTTAGAGACCTGGGAAAATATAGATTCTATGTAGAAATGGACAATAGGGCAGAGTTTTGAGGGCAACTGACAACCAGAAAACTTGCAAGTCTGATTATATCCAGGGCAATTTCTTATGTTGATGCTCATGCTCAAAAGCTAGCATATTCAATGTAGGTATTATGTTAAATGGCTTAATATTTGGAAAATGCAAACATCTAAATAAAGAATGTTCCAAAATTGGTGTGGCCAGGTATTTTCCATTCCTATGCATTCTGACATTCAGGTTTTTCTTTTGAGGGTCAAATGAGAAAAAGCTCAGGTTGTTTTTTTTTTATGCCATATTGAGATTCTAGAGGAAAGGCAAGATGTAAATGTAATGCAGATCCAAATTTGATCTGAATACTAGTCACACATTGGGAAAGAGAAGTAGACACGGCAGTTTTTTGCAATTTTGAGCAAAACATATGCTTCGCTCTGGTAAAGGTTTTAGAGAGCAGTATTCCCAGCCTGTAACCTTCTAAATGTGCTGAATGTCAATTCCCAGTTTCTCTAACCATCATAGCTGACTGGGGACATTCTGAGAATTGAAGTCAATTCATCTGGAAGGATCCAAGCAGAAAGCTGGCTTATAGCTAATAGGAAAGTGAACACAAGAACAAGGGGACACAATCTGAAGTTAGTTGGGGGAAAGATCAAAAGCAACATGAGAAAATATTATTTTACTGAAAGAGTAGTAGATGCTTGGAACAAACTTCCAGCAGACGTGGTTGGTAAATCCACAGTAACTGAATTTAAACATGCCTGGGATAAACATATATCCATCCTAAGATAAAATACAGGAAATAGTATAAGGGTAGACTAGATGGACCATGAGGTTTTTTTCTGCCGTCAGTCTTCTATGTTTCTATGCTTCTATGTTATAATTCAGTTTTCAATCACGGTGAATGGGATCTCTTGTTCTTGTTCTTATGGTTGGTTCACAACCAGGCTTTCTGGTCACGGACTTTGAGCCTGATAAGCCAAGGCCATCTGGGAACGGCTGGCCTGTGTGGCTGCCGAAGGAGTCAAAGAGTGAGGAAGAGGAAGAGGGAGAGGAGCCTACAGAGGCTATACATCCTCCAACTGGGGATGTACAGCCCCCAACCAGGGATTTGCAGCCCCCAACTGGGGATTTGCCAGGGTCTGAGAACAAGGAGATAAGGGACCCGATCCTGATTACTCGGATGAGAAGGATGAGGGGCTGGCAGGAGCAGTTGAGAAAGATCAGGAAGAAGAAGTGAGCACAGCTATGCATAATCAGTACTCCCCGAGAGTATTTAAGGGGAGGAGTTTAGAGGGTGCTCTTTGCAAGACGTCAAGGTTCATACCTCCGGAGAAGAAAAGCCTGTAAAGAGTATGAATCCCAGTGGCCGATTAGGTCCCAAAGAGTTGGCCTTCTCCGAGTCCCGTCAACTAAACAATGTCCTCTGGTGGGGCCTAGGGGAAGAGCCTTCTCTGTGGTGGCCCTGGCCCTCTGGAATCAACTTCCCCCAGAGATTCGAACTGCCCCACCCTCCTCGCCTTCCGCAAGACCTTGAAGACCTATCTATGTCGCCAGGCATGGGACAATTAATGTATCTCCTTCTCTGATCATTAAGAGTTATGTGTGGTTGTGATTGATTGTTTTTTAAGATAGCGGGTTTTAATCATAGTTTTAACTATTAGATTTGTATTGTACTGTTTTATTGCTGTTGTGAGCCGCCCTGTGTCTTCGGAGAGGGGCGGCATACAAGTCTAATAAATTATTATTATTATTATTATTATTATTATTATTATTATTATTATTTTTATTTGTCTGACAAACCTGGATTCAATGCTGGACATTTGTAGGGTTAATCTTGTGAGTAGACTTTTGGCTGGGGAGCAAGTGTGTGTGCTGTTATATTATGAATCGCCCAGATTTTGGCAAAGGATGAAACATTGCTTTAATTTGTGTTTGTGAAGTAACAAACGTCTAGTAAAAAGGACTCTTGTTTTATTTTGAAACCTGTGGGTATGTTTGGGCTTTCATTGGGGGGATAATTACCGGTCGGCTGCTGTGCAAAACACTTGTATATCTTCTTTATTTCTCTGGGTGCATCAGAAAATAAGATTAATAACCTTGCAAGGAATCAGAAAAAGGTGACCACACTAATGTGGGTTCTTTGGGCACTAAATTCAGTTTTCCCTCCCATGAGTATCTGCGCGTGCAAATGCACACATTGCAAAATACGTGACTTTCCAACCTTTCCTTTCTCTGCAGGCCTGCAGCTTTGAACAAAATCCTAATCGAATGGCTGGAAGATGTTCACAAAAATGCTTCACTGCAAACAACCGCCAAGCTTTGAAGAGGACTTCAGCCCACAAATTGGCTAAACCGTTGGCCTGTTCGTTTACCGAAGGAGCAAATAATTCATACGATAATTGGTTATGGAGCTCTCGAGGTGCTTTTGGAATTAAAATATGTATTTTTGGTTGATTTTTGAAAAGATTAGTGCTTTGGAAAGAATTAGTTATGATCCACATAAAATGGAGTTTAAAAAAAAAATAGCCTAAACAGAATACAGTGATCCCCCGTTTATTGCGTCCCCAACCATTGCGAACAGGGTACTTCGCTATTTTTCAACCCGGAAGTCAAAATACCATCTACGCATGCGTGCCCGTTTTTTCTATGGGCACGCATGCGTAGATGGCAACCGGGAGATCAGCTGCTGGGCGGCTTCCCTGAGTCTTCCCCCTCTTGCTGGCGTCAGCGAGGAGTTTCCCCACCGCCCACGCAAACTCCTCGCTGCCGCCCGCCCTTCGCCCGCCCACGCCGTTCATTCTCGCCGCTTTTGAGCTGAGTCCGGAAGCGAATTCGCTCCCGGACTCAGCTCGAAAGCGCCGATAGCAAGCCCCAAGGAACGGCTTGTCCACGCTGGTTCTCGGCGCTTTTGAGCTGAGTCCGGGAGCGAATTCGCTCCCGGACTCAGCTCGAAAGCGCCGAGACAAGCCGTTCCTTGCCGCTTGCTATCGGCGCTTTTGAGCTGAGTCCGGGAGCGAATTCGCTCCCGGACTCAGCTCGAAAGCGCCGAGACAAGCCGTTCCTTGCCGCTTGCTATCGGCGCTTTTGAGCTGAGTCCGGGAGCGAATTCGCTCCCGGACTCAGCTCGAAAGCGCCGAGACAAGCCGTTCCTTGCCGCTTGCTATCGGCGCTTTTGAGCTGAGTCCGGGAGCGAATTCGCTCCCGGACTCAGCTCGAAAGCGCCGATAGCAAGCGCCAAGGAACGGCTTGTCCACGCTGGTTCTCGGCGCTTTCGAGCTGAGTCCGGGAGCGAATTCGCTCCCGGACTCAGCTCGAAAGCGCCGAGAACCAGCGTGGACAAGCCGTTCGTTGGCGCTTGCTATCGGCGCTTTTGAGCTGAGTCCGGGAGCGAATTCGCTCCCGGACTCAGCTCGAAAGCGCCGAGAGCCAGCGCCCCCCGGACCCCCAACCCGGGTTTGGGGGGCTGCTAGGAAGCCCTCCATGCCGGCGGCAAACAGCCGCGCCGCCCCCAATCTTCGGCTCCTCGCTAGCGCTGTGGGAGTAAAAACACCATCTGCACATGCGCAGATGGTGTTTTTACTTCCGCAGCGCTACTTCGCGAAAACCCGCTCGTTGCGGGGGGTCCTGGAACGGAACCCTCGCAACGAGCGGGGGATCACTGTACTGAAAACATAACCAGGCTGAGGTTATGCTATCCTTTGAGAATTATACTTTTGAGTCAAAAGAGAGACAGAAAAATACATAAGAAAATTCATAATGGCCCAGCTGTGTTCACACATCATTTGGACTATCATTTATTTAAACAGAGATTACTGAATGGATCCCAATTGGATGGGCTCATGTAGCATACTGTGTCCAAATCAAATAGTACTGCCTGTGGTTGCATAGTGGTTAGAATGCAGTATTGCAGATTAACTCTGCTCACTACCAGAAGTTCGATTCTCACAGCTTAAGGTTAACTCAGCCTTCCATCCTTCCGAGGTTGGTAAAATGAGGACACAGATTACTGGGAGCAATATGCTGACTCTAAACCACTTAGAAAGGGCTGTAAAGCACTATAAAGCGGTATATAAGTCTAAGTGCTATTGCTATTACTTACCATTATTTTTCCTTAATTCCTTCAAAACTACTGAAACTTGGAAAAGATATTAACGGTATATAGGTCTAAGTGCTATTACTATTGCCGATTTGTGATCCAGTTATAGTTTTCCTAACACATTGGCCTCAAGTTTCAATCCTAATCAGTGAGAAGCTTAAATCACAGCTTCTCAGTTCAGATGGATCTAAAACTGATTTAACAAACTCAGGATGCATCATCTGAAGCAGGCACAAGGCAGGACGGAAACATTTGATTAATGCTGGGGTTGGGGTTGCTCTCCAGATGTTGGCATCAGTTTTATTATGATAGACTTTTTGGGTTGTGGCAGATGGGAGTTGTGCTCAGAAAATTCTGGAGAGTCATAACCCTGTACTGGATTTTCTAACGCTGGTATTCAGTTTAACTTCATGATTGTGAACTTTCAAATGTATATGTTTTGCAACAGTTTCTATTCATTGTGAGCCCGCCCCGAGTCCTCGGAGAGGGGCGGGATAGAAATCTAATTAATAAATAAATAATAAATAAATTTCTGAAAAGTTACTTATTGATTGGAGTTTTTCAAATCGTGTTCCACTGGAGCCCTAGGATTTCACAAGAAATTGATGGGATTTGGCGAGAGAATAAGGAGAAAAATTCATTCAAACAGGTATTGCTGTATTTGAATAACAAGGTACAGTGGTACCTCATCATACGAACTTAATTGGTTCCAGGAGGAGGTTCGTAAGGTGAAAAGTTCGTAAGATGAAACAATGTTTCCCATAGGAATCAATGTAAAAGCAAATAATGCGTGCAAATCCTTCAGGAAAATCCCAAACTTTAGAAGGGAGGCGAACAGAGGGCAGGGAGGAGCAGTTAAAGGGGGCGGGTAGAAGAAGCAAGGCTAGGCTAAAGGGTGAGTGAGGAGGAAGAAAGGCAAGGGGGGCGCCCCTCCCTTTTCTTTCTTCAAAAGACACCGTTTCAGTGCCTTTGCAAGCACGTTGTTCTCTGCAAAATCTTTCCTCCAAGCTGCCCCTCCCTTTTCTTTCTTCAAAAAAGGAGAAAAAAAGAAACCCCTTCATCCCAGCAGCAGCTGCTTGGGTTCGTAAGGTGAAAATAGTTCGGAAGAAGAGGCAAAAAAATCTTAAACACCGGGTTCGTATCTTGAAAAGTTCGTTAGAAGAGGCGTTCGTAAGATGAGGTACCACTGTATTCATTTCTCTAGGGGTACAAACACTAACTTTCTCTCTTCCAGTAAGAATTGGGGAAAGATCCACAAATATTTTTATCACATAGTGGAAAGTTTCTGATCTTACCTGAAAAATGGCTTCAGATTCATACAGGAAGAGAATTCCAAGCACCAATGTTATAAGCCCTAGCTGTTCAGTAATGTTAAAGTACCATATTTTTCAGAGTATAAAACACACT
Source organism: Erythrolamprus reginae (assembly GCF_031021105.1). Taxonomy (NCBI): domain Eukaryota; kingdom Metazoa; phylum Chordata; class Lepidosauria; order Squamata; family Dipsadidae; genus Erythrolamprus; species Erythrolamprus reginae. Next base: position 390,604,990 of record NC_091950.1, on the reverse strand, counting down.
GGATTATAAGCCACACCTTAGTTGTTGGAGAGGAAAATAGTGAGGGAAATCTGCCTACCAGATATTCATGTGACTAGCATCCTTAGTCTAGTCAAATCAGCACATTATTTTATCCCCTGGTTAGGGCTTAAAAGAAAATACCTTATTTGGAGAGAATAACAATGAAAGAGCCTGCACGCTAAGAGCTGGGAACTTCGTTAGAACATGGTTAGGTGCTGAAAAGAAACTTATTCAGAGCAAATAGAGCAATGAAAAATAGCCTGCAATGACTTAAGGCTGGAAAAACATTCTTTGGAGAGAGTAACAATGAAAGAGCCTGCAAGTTAAGAGCGGAGAAGATCGTTAGCACCTAGTTAGGGCTGGGGGGGGGGGAGATTAGAAAAAAGCTACATTCAGAGTATAAGATGCACCTTAATTTTCAGCCTCTTTTAGGGAGGAAAAAGATGCACCTTATACTCTGAAAAATACGGTAAGTAGAAGCCAAGACTTGTACAGTGAAAGATATCCAGCAATGATTGATGGTGGTTCACACTTTCAATGTGGGTCTGAAGCCACATCTTGCAATGCTTGAAACCTCTTTCATCACTTCAGGTTTCTCATTCCTATTACTCAGCTTCTTCCCCATATTCCTGGAATCTCTCCCTCCCATGCCAAAGGAGATACTTGAGCCCATTGTCTTCCTTCTAAATCTGATAAATGACCATTGACTCCATAATTTCAAGCACTGTATGGTCCATTGCTAGGCAGGTGTCTCTGTGTATGATTAAAACATTTTTTAAAAATCCATAAATGTGTCTTTTGCAGTGAATTGGACATAAAAGTGCTTCTTCTGATATACTGTGATACCTTATCTTACAAACTTAATTGGTTCTGGGACGAGGTTCTTAAGGTGAAGTTTGTAAGACGAAACAATGTTTCCCATAGGAATCAATGGAAAAGCGATTAATGCGTGCAAGCCCAAAATTCACCCCTTTTGCCAGCCAAAGCGCCCGTTTTTGCACTGCTGGGATTCCCCCGAGGCTCCCCTCCATGGGAAACCCCACCTCTGGACTTCTGTGTTTTTGCGATGCTGCAGGGGAATCCCAGCAGAGGAATCCCAGCATCGCAAAAATGAGCACTTTGCTGGCAACAGAAGTCCGGAGGTGGGGTTTCCCAGCGAAGGGAGCATCAGTGAAATCACAGCATCGCAAAAACACCGAAGTCCTCAAAACCCCACCTCCGGATCTCTGTGTTTTTGCGATACTGAGATTTCACTGAGGCTCCCCTTGCTGGAAACCCCACCTCCGGACTTCCTTTGCCAGTGAAGCGCCCGTTTTTGCGCTGCTGGGATTGTGCTCTGTACAGTATTTAGGCCAGCCAGAGAATAATAAATCATGAATGAATTCTGGGGAAAATGAAACCATTGGGCAACAAGTGTAAAGATTTAGATATGGATTTCATCTCTCCCTTAAGAAAAAGTTCAGAATTAAAAAAATGCCTATATATTTGGATTGGGGGAAATATTCAAATCATTATCCAGAATCACTACAACTTAATCTTTTCCTCGTTTTTATATATATTGGACATTCCAATTCTTTGCAGAAGTCTTTGTTTGCTGATTTCCTCCTAGGCAAGGAAGAAGATTGGGCAGCCATGCGAGAATGTCCTGTTCGGTCCAGCTAATCAAAGCAACTCTCTGAGCCTTTCTCTGAAAGCTACAGAGCCTCGGTAGTGCAGTGGTTAGGGTGCGGTACTGCAGGCTACTTCTGCTGATCACCAGCTGCCAGCAGTTTAGCAGATCAAATCGCAGTATAGTGACCCCTCGCCATTTCGCGGTTCACCTATCACGGGCTCGGTGCATCAGGGGGTGCTGTTGGGGCTTAACCTGGTGCATGTTGTGGTTGGCTCTGGGCCAGTTCCTGCTCCGAGGACTGTGGGTGTTGGTTTGGGAGAATCCTCACGTTATCAGAGACCGGTTTTGCTGCCAACAGCTTCGGACAGTGAGGATTCTGTGTCAAGGGAAGATTCTGGGACTGAAGCAGGCTCAGATGATGAGATAGTTACAGGCAGCCCATTAGCTAATGACCCCATTAGTGAATCATCATTAGATTCAGAGGAAGAGGGATTCATAGATGCTCGCAGGCGCAGGTTTATGACGAGAAGGGAACAACTGCGCAAGTATTATAGAAAATAATGGAGAACACCTATGACTGGGGCAATAAGGCTAATGGGGCTGCTGATAAATTGCCATCGTTGCTGAGAGTGTGCGTGGGAGATTACCCATTTGGTGAGAGACGAGTGCTGTTTGATTTTGGACTGCTTCAGGATTTACCATGACCTTTTGAATATTTCATAGTTAAGTACAGCTTGAGGACTCTTGAAGGGGGACGGCTGTGATGTCTTCACAGCTGCCTTTATCTGCTCTGCTTTTGTTTTTGCTTTTCACAGCATTCCAGGCTTGTGGTTTTGGGGAGAGCACTTTGGCTGATTAAAGTGCATGTGTACAATATTTTCCTTTTGATAAACCGATTCTTGGTTTACTTTACAATAGTGTGTGTGTGTGTGTTTGAATTTACACTTTGGACTTAATTGGGGCTCGTAACATGAAGCCCGGCATAACAGTGCATAGCGGAACTTCCAGGAGTACCTCACGAGGAGGATTCCCCTCACTTTGTCCCTCACTTTCCCCCCCTCTCTCTTTACCTCTCATCTCTCTGCCTCCATCTCTCTCTCTCGGGGAATCCTCACGAGGGGCTTCCGGAGTCTCCACTCCTCACCCAGCAGCAAAGTCGCTTTGGCAGGGACAAGGCAGGTGCGCCACTGAGTTAGCCAGTCTCGGTGGAGGCGGGGGCCTGGGGTGTGGATGTGACATTCCCGGTGCTGCTGCTCCTCAAAGAGAAGCCACCGGAGCCGCATCAGCTGTTGCCTACACCGCTGTCTCTGCCAGAACCGGATAACTCAGGGGCGCGCCTGCATTGTCCTTGCTAAAACGACGCTTTGCTGCTGGGTGCAGAGTGGAGCCTCCGGGTGCCGCTGGCGAGGATTCCCTGAGAGAAAGAGACAGAGGCTGAGAGACGTGAGGTAAAGAGAGAGAGGGGGGAAGTGAGGGACAATTGATTGATTGATTGATTGATTGATTGATTGATTGATTGATTGATTGTTAGAGTTGAAAGGGACCATGAAGGCTATCGAGTTCAACCCCCTGCCCAAGCAGGAACCCTATAGTACACCAGTCAAGTGGCAGTTCAATCTTCTCTTTAAAATGTCCAGAGTGTTGGAGTTCACAACGTCCGCTGGTAGGTTGTTCCATTGTTTGATCGCTCTGACCGTCAGGAAGTTCCTCCTTATCTCCATGTTGAATCTCTCCTTGGTCAGCTTCCAGCCGTTGTTCCTCGTCCGACCCTGTGGTGCCCTGAAGAATAAAGTGATCCCCTCCTCTCTGTGACATCCCCTCGTATACTTGTAGACTGCTATCATGTCCTCTTTGGCCCTCCTTTTCTCTAGGCTATCCATGCCCAGTTCCCTCAGTCTCTCCTCGTAAGTCTTGGTTTCCAATCCCTTAATCATCTTGGTTGCTCTTTTTTGCACCTTCTCCAGAGTTTCAATGACTCTTTTGAAGTGTGATGACCAGAACTGAATACAGTACTCCAGGTGTGCTCGGACCAGGGCGTAGTAGAGTGGTATTAAGACTTCCCTGGTCTTGGAGTGTATTCCCCTGTTGATGCAGCTTAGGATTGTGTTGGCAATGTGTGGGGGAGAGAGAAAAAAAATCCTACTTCATGGATTTTCATTCTGTATAGTCTGGAGGACAAGGAAAAGGGGGGACATGATGGAAACATTTAAATATGTTAAAGGGTTAAATAAGGTCCAGTGGGGAAGTGTTTTTAATAGGAAAGTGAACACAAGAACAAGGGGGCACAATCTGAGGTTAGTTGGGGGGAAAGATCAGAAGCAACGTGAACAAATATAATTTTATTGAAAGAGTAGTAGATGCTTGGAACAAACTTCCAGCAGACATGGTTGGTAAATCCACAGTAACTGAATTTAAACATGCCTGGGATAAACATATATCCATCCTATGATAAAATACAGGAAATAGTATAAGGGCAGACTAGATGGACCATGTGGTCTTTTTCTGCTGTCAGTCTTCTATGTTTCTATGTTTCATTTATCCCGGGTGGTCCCATGATAAATGAGGATCACTGTATTCTAATGTAATTTTATTCATTTTGGTGGCTTCATGTACCTTATTGATTAAATTTAATGCAGATGGTATTTCTGTTCATCTTGGATGTTGCTGACGCACCGAGTGTTCAAGTAGCACTTTTAACATGATCATGTCTCCGTCCAACAAGACAGCAAAAGAAGGACGGCATGTGCCCTCAACCTACAGGGAATAATTGCAGCTTTCAAAAGAATGCGGAAGCACCTGTTTTGACTGGCCGGCAGCCAGGATCTCATAAAAGCTCACCTTAACACCCAGGCAGCAAATTGGAAACGTGGAAGCAGCCTTGGTTTTGCTTTTCAATCACACTTGAAGCCCCTGCCCTTTGTGTACGTTCCATCGGTTTTACAAGAAAGGAGCATTCAGCAAAGGGGATTGCAAGGAAAGAACAACTGCTTTCAGGTTTGGCACAGCAAGGGAAGATATTAGGTTCCCTTCGGAGTTACTGGCAAGAAAGAAAGGAAGCGTACAGTGAAAAGCTGAGACCTTGGTCGATGCATCTGCTTAGTTAGGTTTATTATTGTTGTTGTTTTAAGAAAAAAATCATTAATTCCAACAATTGTCTTTGAATGTTGGCATTGAAATCACAAATATTGATTGAAATCCCCATAAGTTTCATAAGCTTTTCTGGGGTTTTTTAAATAGTTTGTAGTATAAAATACAAAAATAGGAAAAGAAGGGAAGGGAAAAATACAAAAAAGAATGGAGGGGGAGACATTTATTATTTATTTATTTATTAATTCGACTTCTATGCCACCCAATCCCAAAGGACTCAGGGCAGCTTACAACAATATAAAATACAAGACAATAAAAAGAAGTCAAATATAAAACTAAGTTATAAAACCATGAATTAAAACCCTAATAACACAATAACTAACCCAACATGCATACTAAACATTCATATAATTTGGCCATTGTTGTTGTTGGTTCATGCCACCCAGGCCTGTCGGCAAAGCCAGGTCTTTGTGGCCTTAGGAAAGGCCAATATGGTGGGAGCAGTACGGACATCAAGGCGGAGTTGATTCCAAACAGCCGGGGTAGCAACAGAGAAGGCCCTTCCCTACGGTTCTGCCAGCCTGCATTGTTTGGCTGACGGGACCTGGAGGAGGCCAACTCTGTGGGGCTCTGGGAGGTATATGGCAAGAGAGTCCTGTAAATAATCTGGTCCTTAGCCATATAGAACGTTGACTTCCAACTATGTTTATTGCAGTAAAATAAGAGAGTAACTTTTTAAAACTTTTACGTAATCTTTCTAAAATGGGACTAGAGCAGTGATGGCGAACATTTTTTTTCCTTGGGTGCACTTTTATTCCAAGGATTTTGGCAGAAAAAAAACCCAGGTGGCTAGCGTAACCTGGCTAAAACCTCAAACATCATCTGACACTATTGCGAAACGTTGTAACTCCACCCCGAATTACCCATACACCACTCTTAAATACCTGTAGGAAGTGGTCAACAATTCCCTAGAGTTACAAACTACAGACTACTTCATTTTTCCATACAAGTATTCTTGTCTTTTTCTTAATTTCTAAAGCGGGCATCTAGCAAAGGCCCCTGCTCTTCCTCTTCATCTACAGTCAGTGGCATATCTGCCACCTCTGATGGTCCTTCAGTTTCATCCAGGTTATTTCTCCCTCACATTTCTGCATCAACTGGCAACACCACTGGCCCAGGGTACCAAGATGGGCCTGGCTCATCCTCCTCAGTATCTATCATTAGCAGAGCTGGACGGGGAGCACTCACAACAAAGGTCCTCCAGAGGATGGAAATGGACCATTTTCCAACTTCCATTGGGCCCAATAGGCCCGTTTTTCGCTCTCTGGAGGCTCCAGGCGCTTTCTTGGAGCCTGAGGAGGCAAAAAACACCCTTCCAGAGTCCCTGTGTGAGGCAAAAATCAGCTGGCCAGTGCATACATGCATGCTGGAGCTGAGCTAGGGCAATGGCTCATGTATTGGCAAATATGGCTCCATGTGCCACCTGTGGCATGTGTGCCATAGGTTCACCATCACGGGATTAGCGACTCTCTCAATGCCAGATTGAATAAAGGTGCTGAGACCAATCCTGGGCTCTTCTTTATGCAACATAGGCCCTGTACTATTCAGGGATGACTCTGTCCGAGAACAAAATTATGTTAACAAAATTAACAACATTGCATTTCATACTAAATGCAATGTTGAACTGAGAAAAGAAGTGAAGAAGCTCCAAGTAAAGGCTGGAGATTTCAGGAATGAATATAAAATAATCTTTGCATTTTATTAATGCGGCTGTTTTCCAGTTACAAAAGGGAAGAAATCCTTTTTAGCTGTGTCATTTCTGATCTTAAAGCATTATAAACAATGTTGGCACCATTAATTGATTAGTACCCTTTCGCTCTTCTGTTACTCAAAACTATACATCTTTTTCCACAAGGGAAAATGAGAGAAACTTGGTCCTTTTGCAAGTATTCCTGATTCGTGGGGACTGAACGACTCATTCTTGCCAAATGAACTTTATGTGTTTTATGTGTTCTTGGTATCAGGCATCGTTTGATGCCCTTTGAGCTATCTACTCTATATTATCTTGAAGGTCAGCAAGACTCAATTCAGGATCCTTGATCTCTTTGCTTCCCACCAAACTGCCTGATTAAATATGCTGGGATTGCTAGAAACAGCTGGCAACATTCAGCCGGCAGTTAATTCTGCCAGCACGGAGGTGGAAATCAAGTGACAGCTTATAACATAATGAAAGATTGATAGTGGCGCTGAACCTTACATGCAGAAATAAACAGTTTCATTTGCCCATTTAGTCATTCTCCCATTTAGTTTATTGTTTAAAGGAGAACAAAGCATCCAAGGCTATAAACCAAGATAGGAATGTTTGTTTGCTGTGAACTTTGCTAACCAGCAAGAGCCAGGCATAAAACTCCCAAACACCCCAGTGCTATAACTCAGTGCCTGTCATTTTCATTTGCTCTAACACACAATTATTAACATCTGTCGTGTTAATAAGTAAACTAGCAGAACAGTTGTCCATAACTTTGCTTGTAAATAATGGAACATCCCCTTTTCTTATTTAGAATTGTGATTTTAATCATACTCCCAGGTAGGATCAGATTTCAGTGGATTATGATAACAGGAGGAGGAGGAGGAGGAGGAGGAGGAGGAGGAGGAGGAGGAGGAGGAGGAGGAGGAGAAGGAGAAGGAGAAGGAGAAGGAGAAGGAGAAGAAGAAGAAGACAGCAGACTGCTAGCCTCCTAGAATCGTGTATAACAAATGGGCAGCCATATAAATGTACTACATACATAACACTGATCACACATGAAGAAGAAGACATTTTTAAAGATGTCTATTGAAGATCTGTTAGCAAAAACTTCAGAAGAGAAGGATTTAGGGGTAGTGATTTCTGTGGTCGGGCGGTAGGAAAAGCAAGTAGGATGCTTGGCTGCATAGCTAGAGGTAGAACAAGCAGGAAGAGGGAGATTGAGATCCCCTTATATAGAGCGCTGGTGAGACCACATTTGGAGTACAGTACTGTGTTCAGTTCTGGAGACCTCACCTACAAAAAGATATTGACAAAATTGAACGGGTCCAAAGACAGACTACAAGAATGGTGGAAGGTCTTAAGCATAAAACGTATCAGGAAAGACTTAATGAACTCAATCTGTATAGTCTGGAGGACAGAAGGAAAAGGGGGGACATGATCGAAACATTTAAATATGTGAAAGGGTTAAGAAAGGTTCAGGAGGGAAGTGTTTTTAATAGGGAAGTGAACACAAGAACAAGGGGACACAATCTGAAGTTAGTTGGGGGAATGATCAAAGGCAACATGAGAAAATATTATTTTACTGAAAGAGTAGTAGATCCTTGGAACAAACTTCCAGCAGACGTGGTTGGTAAATCCACAGTAACTGAATTTAAACATGCCTGGGATAAACATATATCCATTGTAAGATAAAATACAGGAAATAGTATAAGGGCAGACTAGATGGACCATGAGGTCTTTTTCTGCCGTCAGTCTTCTATGTTTCTATGTTTCTATCTATCTCTTTATCCATGCTGGCTGGGGAATTCTGCTAGTTGAAGTCCACATATCTTTAATGTTGCCAAGATTGAAAGCACTGCTATACAGGAATGATGAATGGCAGTCCAGCTTCTGCTTGTACGCATCCAATGAACCTGTCACCCATCTGAATAAATGGGTCTTTTATTGAACTGTGCCTATTATTAGGACTTTGTTCCCAATATTCAATCAGATTCTACCTTCCTGTAGCTTAAATTCATTATTCTGTGTCTGGCTTTCTGAGAAATAGATGGAAAGACTTCGTCTCCTCCTGAGCCACATCTTTTCAGATATTTGAAGAGTAAGCTGATACAGTGGAACCCCGACTTACGAGTTTAATTGGTTCCGGAAGGAGGCTCGCACGTCGAACAGCTCGTATGTCGAAACATTGTTTCCCATAGGAAACAATGTAAAAGCGATTAATGCGTGCAAGCCCGAGGGCTGAGGGGAAAAGACGTCGGCTAAAGCGGGGAAGTTCGCCAGGAGGCAGCAGAAAAGCCGCGCGTGTGTTTTAAAACATCGGAGCTGGCATGGGGAGGCTTTTAATCAGCCTCCGAGCCCCGAACCCGGACTCGGGGGTTGATTGAGAGCCTCCCCATGCCGGCTCCGATGTTTTAAAAGACACGCGTGGCTTTTCTGCTGACTCCTGGCGAACTTCCCCACTTTAGGAGGCAGCGGAAAAGCCGCGCGTGTGTTTTAAAACATCGGAGCCGGCATGGGGAGGCTTTTAATCAGCCCCCAAGCCCCGAACCCGGACTCGGGGGTTGATTGAGAGCCTCCCCATGCCGGCTCCGATGTTTTAAAACACACGCGCGGCTTTTCTGCTGCCTCCTGGCGAACTTCCCCACTTTAGGAGGCAGCGGAAAAGCCGCGCGTGTGTTTTAAAACATCGGAGCCGGCATGGGGAGGCTTTTAATCAGCCTCCGAGCCCCGAACCCGGACTCGGGGGTTGATTGAGAGCCTCCCCATGCCGGCTCCGATGTTTTAAAAGACACGCGTGGCTTTTCTGCTGCCTCCTGGCGAACTTCCCCACTTTAGGAGGCAGCGGAAAAGCCGCGCGTGTGTTTTAAAACATCGGAGCCGGCATGGGGAGGCTTTTAATCAGCCTCCGAGCCCCGAACCCGGACTCGGGGGTTGATTGAGAGCCTCCCCATGCCGGCTCCGATGTTTTAAAACACACGCGCGGCTTTTCTGCTGCCTCCTGGCGAACTTCCCCACTTTAGGAGGCAGCGGAAAAGCCGCGCGTGTGTTTTAAAACATCGGAGCCGGCATGGGGAGGCTTTTAATCAGCCCCCGAGCCCCGAACCCGGACTCGGGGGTTGATTGAGAGCCTCCCCATGCCGGCTCCAATGTTTTAAAACACACGCGCGGCTTTTCTGCTGCCTCCTGGCGAACTTCCCCACTTTAGGAGGCAGCGGAAAAGCCGCGCGTGTGTTTTAAAACATCGGAGCCGGCATGGGGAGGCTTTTAATCAGCCTCCGAGCCCCGAACCCGGACTCGGGGGTTGATTGAGAGCCTCCCCATGCCGGCTCCGATGTTTTAAAACACACGCGCGGCTTTTCTGCTGCCTCCTGGCGAACTTCCCCACTTTAGGAGGCAGCGGAAAAGCCGCGCGTGTGTTTTAAAACATCGGAGCCGGCATGGGGAGGCTTTTAATCAGCCCCCGAGCCCCGAACCCGGACTCGGGGGTTGATTGAGAGCCTCCCCATGCCGGCTCCGATGTTTTAAAAGACACGCGCGGCTTTTCTGCTGCCTCCTGGCGAACTTCCCCACTTTAGGAGGCAGCGGAAAAGCCGCTTATTTTTTCTTGCTTATTTTTTCCCGCCACTCGCAGCGAAAGTGCCCCGGTTTTTTTGCCGCCCCCCCCCCCCGCCCGCCTCGCAGCAAGTGCTTGTCCGGGCGGTTTTTTTTGCCCCCTCCCCCCCGCCTGCCTCGCAGCAAGTGCTTGTCCGGGCGTTTTTTTGGCCGCCCCCCCCCCCGCCCGCCTCTCGCAGCAAGTGCTTGTCCGGGCGTTTTTTTTGCCCCCCCCCCCCGCCCGCCTCGCAGCAAGTGCTTGTCCGGGCGTTTTTTTTGCCGCCCCCCCCCCCGCCCGCTTCTGCACCCCCAGCAGAAGCCAAGGACTCACCAAGAGCTGGATACTGAGAAGAGCCGGCCTGGCTTGCTTTGCTTCCGAGCTGATGCAGAGCCGAATAAAGCGTCACGCCCCCCTGACGCTTTTGGCGGCAAAAGAGCCCAGCATCGCTTCGGAAGCCGCCGAAAGCGTCAGAGGGGCGTGACGCTTTATTCGGCTCTGCATCAGCTCGGAAGCAAAGCAAGCCAGGCCGGCTCTTCTCGGCTCGTATCCCGAATGGAAGCTCGTGAGTCGAACAAAAATTTCTCTACTCTCCCAGCTCGTATCTCGAGTAGCTCGTAAGTAGAGCTGCTCGTATGTCGGGGTTCCACTGTATTGTTCTTTCTGCTCAGTTTCACTCTTCTCAAAACATTGTAACTGGTTTCTAATCCTCCTGATTGCTATTCTCTGGATATATTTCAGCTTCCTCAATTTTCATAAATACAGGATGCTCAGAACCAGCACTCCACTTGAGATGAGACTATTATTTCCTGAGACTGGAAGAGTGGCATAATGTAGCCTAAAATTATGTTTGCCTTTCTTTTTTCGCATTGTACATTCACCATGTATAATCCCACGACAGAGGTGGGTTTCAGCAGGCTCTGACCCATTCTGGAGAGTTGATAGTGGAAATTTTGAGTAGTTCGGAGAACTGGTAAATACCACCTCTGACACCCTCATATATTCTCTGCCTCACTAGTCTCAGCTGATTGGGAGGAGATGGGGATTTTGCAATAATCTTCCCCTAGAGTGGGGAGGAATGGAGACTTTATAGTATCCTTCCCCTGCTAAGCCACACCCATCAAACCAGTAGTAAAAAAATTGAATCTTATCACTGTGACCCAAGATCCCACAGAACCCACAGAAGTTTATTTCTTGAAGTAATATTACAATGCAAGAAAATAGTTTGTAACCATAGGAAAGACTAATGTAAGCCATAATCCATGGGTTTGCTAATTGTGCTGCAACCTGATTGGCATGGGTGTGTTTTGTTCTAGTGGTTTGTTCTAGTGGTTTGTAGTTAATGGATTGTGCTGAATAGTTTGTGATTTGGTGGTTTAGTTCTTAGTGGTTTGTGGGTGGTAGCAGTGGTGGCTGTAATAGTAGTGTATACTATATTGTGATAGTTTGTTTAGAGAAACATTTCGCTAAGAAGAAAAGTAAAATATATTTTTACAAGAAAGCCTGATTATTATTATTATTATTATTATTATCATCATCATCATTATTATCATTATTATCATTATTATCATTATTATTATTTATTAGATTTGTATGCCACCCTTCTCCAAAGATTTGGGGAGCTCACAGAATACAAAAACAACACAACAACAAATCTAATTAATTAAAAATTACTACTAAAATCCCATATATATTAAAATCAATCAGCTAAGTCATTCACAACCACACATTACATCTCATAAACAGGGAAAGGGGGCCTGATCTACTTGCCCCATGCCTGGTGACATAAATGAGTCTTGAGATTCTTGCGAAAGGTGAGGAGGCTGGGGGCAATGTGAAGGTCTGGAGGGACCTGATTCCAGAGGGCTGGGGCTGCCACAGAGAAGGCTCTTCCTCTGGACTCCGCCAGATGACATTGTCTGACTGACGGGACTTGGAAAAGGCCCACTCTGTGGGACCTAACTGGTCGCTGGGATTCATGCGGCAGAAGGCAGTCCCATAAGTAATCTGGTCCAATGCCATGTAGGACTTTATAGGTAATCACTAGTGATGGGCGAACCCAACGGTGTTCAGGTTCTGCACGTTCGGACGAACTTTACGCAAAACCAAACCTGAACGGAGAATCCCAGCAAGAGATTCCGTGGGCGGAGCTTTGACATCACGTATACTGGCAGGTTGCTAGGGACGCCAAGGTGATCACTTCCTGGATTTCATGGAATCCAGGAAGTGATCACCTTGGCATTCTTAGCAACCTGCCGGTGACATCAAAGCTACGAACACTGACCACGACCCCGAACTTTGCCCCAAGTTTAAAAAAATTTCAGGTTCATGTTCGGCATACCGAACACCGCAAAATTCGGTACGGACCCGAATTGTGCAAGTTCGGTTTACCCATTACTAGTAATCACCAACACTTTGAATTGTGTCTGGAAAGCAATCGGCAACCAGTGCAGACCAAGGAGTGTTGGAGAGACATGGGTGTATCTGGAAAGACCCATGACTGTTCGCGCGGCTACATTCTGCATGATTTGAAGTTTCCGAACACTCTTCAGATATAGCCCCATGTAGAGAGCATTGCAGTAGTCGAACCTTGAGGTCATAAGGGCATGAGTGACTGTGAGCAGAGACTCCCTGTCCAAATAGGGCCGCAACTGGTGCAGTGTTTTTCATTGAAGACTTCAATTTGGTATAGTGGTGAACTGTGGCTAGTTGGTTGAATTACCTTCTGCATGCGCAAAATTCTCCCCCAACATTTTTCCTAATTATTGTTAGCCAGCCAGGTAACCTTCATTGAATATCTGCAGCTTTCATTTCTAAACTGAATATACCATATTTTTCAAAGTATAAGATGCACCTTATTTTGGGGGGAGGAAAATAAGGGGAAAAATCTGCCTACCACGTATTCATTGAGCTAGCATCCTTAGTCTGGTCAGCTTCAGCACATTATTTTATCCCCTGGTTAGGGCTTTTAAAAAATGTTATTCGGAGAGAGTAACAATGAAAGAGCCTGCCAGCCAGTAAGAGCTGGAAATATCATTAGCACCTGGTTAGGACTTGAAAGAAACCTATTCGGAGCAAGTAGAGCAATGAAAAAAAGCCTGCAAAAACTTACGGCTAGAAAAACATTATTTGGAGAGAGTAATAATGAAAAAGCCTGCAAGGTAAGAGCTAGGAAGATCATTAGCACCTAGTTAGGGCTGTGTAAAAAAATTTTTTTTTAAAAAAAGTTACATTCAGAGTATAAGATGCACCCAAATTTTCAGCCTTTTTAGGAAGGAAAAAGAGACAGCTTATACTCCGAAAAGTATGATACATTTTAAAATTTTTGCATTTTGCTATTTCACCATAGGTAAAGATCATTTACATGATTTTGGTTTTGTCAATCCCTCAATAAATAAAAGAATCTAATCATTCTTGGTGTTTATTATGCTGGACTAAAATTTGGTTCAGTAGGTGCATGTTGCAAATATTTTCAATCTCAGTGAAACAAGGCCCTCTGGGGTTTATCAATATGTTTACAACATCTTGGATCTCAAGGGAATTCATACTCTTCCCAATACTAGCAGATAAATTCCTTATTTAGAAGTGCCTAATATTGATTGGTCTTCCTTTTGAGTAGAAATGCACTGTATACTCTATAGCAGCGTTTCCCAACCGGTGTGCCGCGGCACACTGGTGTGCCGCGAGACATGGCCAGGTGTGCCACCAAGCTTCAGCTGGGCGGGGCGCTGCCGGTACTTCCGTCCTGGGGCTCCCGCTCGCAGCTGTCCCCCGCCTCCTGCTCGATGCCGCGGTTTTCGGCGCTCTCCTGCTGGGCCCCAAAGAAGGAAGGCAGGAAGAAGGAGAGCTCCATTCTTCGCACCTTTTTCCCACCTTCTTTCTTTGGGGCCCAGCAGGAGAGCGCCGAAAACTGCGGCATCGAGCAGGAGGTGGGGGACAGCTGCGAGCGGGAGCCCCAGGACGGAAGTACCGGCAGTGCCCCGCCCAGCTGAAGCTCCTCTGGCGTCGACGGCAAGTGTCCGATGGGAGCGGGGGGGTGGCCGCAGCAGCCGCAGGCAGTCGGGGGAGATGGCGGCGGCGAGAGGGATCGCTCTCTCGCTCTCTCTCAGCTGACTGCAAGTGGGAGCCCTGACGGTGGCGGTTGGACGTGCTGCTGGACGTCGTACATGCTGGCGCTGCATGCCTGGCATATACGGTGTCCAGCACCACGTCCAGCTGCCACCGTCAGGGCTCCCGCTTGCAGTCAGCTGAGAGAGAGAGAGAAAGAGAGACATATAAGAGGCAGAGAGAGAGAGAAAGAGAGACATAGCAAGAGAGGCAGAGAAAGAGAGACAGAGCAAGAAAGAGAGACTGCAAGAGAGGCAGAGAAAGAGAGATAGAGAAAGAGAGAGAGAAAGAGAGACATAGCAAGAGAGGCAGAGAGAGAGAAAAAGAAAGAGAGACATAGCAAGAGAAAAAGAGAGACTTAGCAAGAGAGGCACAGAGAGAGAGAGAAAGAGAAAGAAAGAGAGACATAGCAAGAGAGACAGAGAGAGAAAGAGAGATAGCAAGAGAGGCAAAGAGAAAGAAAGAGACATATAGCAAGACAGTGAAAGAGAGAGAGAGAGCAAGAGAGAGAGAAAAAAGCAAGAAAGAGATAGCAAGAGAGACAGAGAGAGAGAGCAAGGGAGAGAGAAAGACATAGAGGAAGGGAAGGAGGGAGAGAGAAAGAGAGCAAAAAAGAGAGGAAGAAAGAAAGAAAGAGGGATGGAGAGAGAGAATGAAGGGAAGGAAGGAAAAGAGAGAAAGAGGGAGAAATAGAGCGAAAGGGAGGAAGAGAGAGGGTTTTTTTGTCCAAACTTTTCTTTAGCCCGCCCCCCCCCCCTTTCAGTGTTCCCCAGGATTTTGAAAATACGAATAATGTGCCGCGGCTCAAAAAAGGTTGGGAAACACTGCTCTATAGTTGCTTTTCTCCAGTGCTTTAGTATCAGTGGAATATAAAATGGGCCAAATTCTGTACAATGTTTAACCCTCCCCCCCCCCTCCCCAAATAACAGCTTGGGCAATAATAGCTGCAAATAGATTCAGCAATCTAACTTTTAGGAACAAAAGAATGGCATAAAGTTTTCTCCCTGTCATTAAATTTTGCATGATTTCAGTGAGTTTTGAGAAAGATTTAGCAAGTTCTTTTTATATATGATTTATAGATGATAGAAGTTGGATTATACTTGGAGAGCCAAGTTCAAAATAAACCTTACTCATGAAATCTGCCTATTCATCTACTATTATTTCTCAACTTATCCTACATAATAATAATAATAATAATAATAATAATAATAATAATAATAATAATAATAAATAGAATGTTCCACTGATTAATTGTTCTAACTGTCAGGAAATTTCTCCTTAGTTCTAAGTTACTTCTTTCCTTGTTTAGTTTCCACCCGTTGCTTCTTGCCTCGGGTGCTTTGGAGAATAGGTTGACTCCCTCTTCTTTGTGGCAACCCCTGAGATACTGGAACAAGAGCTTTGTGAAAAAGGATTGAATCATAAATCCTACCAATAAATAAATAAATAAATCCCTACAGAGTACAGACACTATTTTGCTAATCTTGCTTAAAGGCTCAGTTGTGTTCTCTAAGCTTTCTTATTTGAGTATTGATAGCACTGAAATAGTTTTTATTATTTGGGTAAGGTGTTGTTCATATTGGTTTATTTTATGGGCTGCTTTAGAAGAATATAGATCTTGAAAGTGATCTAAATATATTCTACACTATTTAAGAAGCCAAGATTGTAGTCAGATGTTACCAACTAAAAGGTCACATGTAATAGAATGATTAAAATGAGTATTTTTTTCCTGGAAGTATTTCAAAGTAGACACTTTTCCATGAACTCTAAAACTATGATCCCAGTGGCAATCATTTAAACTGATTTTCAATGGAACCGCTACTGAATTTCAGTTTACTTGGATTAATCATTGGAGTCAAAGTTTTAGCTCCTAAAAAAACTCTAGTCTGGAAATTTAATTATTGAAATGACCTTTTTAGACTCTCCATAAATTCAGCAAAGAAAAGCCAGTGAAGTGGTTAAATGATTGAACTTGGATCAGGAAAACCTAAGCTCCTATATAGCCCTACAGCTAAATAGATTATTTTGGATTTTGGGGATTTTCTCTTTCAGTCCAATTAACATCACAAGGCAGAATTTGTCATGAAAAAATGAGGGGAGAGCCCAAGAACCAGTGACACTAAAGTATTGAGAAAAAATGCCATCTAAATACCAAAAATATATTTTAAAGTACTATGAAACAAATATGGTAGCTTAATCTGTGGATATTCAGTAGATGTGTATTTGCTCACATTGTTAAAAATAATAGGAAAAACAAATAAGTGCAGACAATTGAGTTGAGTACATTCAGCTAGACTTAACTTCAAATGGGGTGCCCTCCCTTGGTATGAATGCTATTGCCTTGACTTGAATCAGAAGCAAAGGAGAAACTCTATTAATTAAATTAAATTAATTTAATTAAATTAGAATCTCTATTATGTATGACTTATGTTCTGATCTAGGCTTCCTGATAAAATAATACAGCACAAACGGAGTCCCCAAAAAGAGTCCCTCTTTTTATTTTAACGACTGTGAATTATGTTCATATTCAGCCATAATAAGTCCCAAACAGTGATAACTATTCGATTCAATTCAATTCAATTTATTAGATTTGTATGCTGCCCCTCTCCGAAGACTCGGGGCAGCTCACAACAATGATAAAAACAATATTATAATATTATATACATACCAAACATAAATTATAATGAGCCTGGGGGAAAGATGTCTCAAATCCCCCATGCCTGGCGGTATAGGTGGATCTTAAGTAGTTTACGGAAGACAAGGAGGGTGGGAGCAATTCTAATCTCCGGGGGGAGTTGATTCCAGAGGGCCGGGACTGCCACAGAGAAGGCTCTTCCCTTGGGGCCCACCAGACGACATTGTTTAGTCGACGGGACCCAGAGAAGGCCAACTCTGTGGGACCTTATCAGCCGCTGGGATTCGTGCGGTAGCAGGCGGTTCCGGAGGTACTCTGGTCCAATGCCAAGTAGGGCTTTAAAGATCATGACCAACACTTTGAATTGTGACCAGAAACTGATTGGCAGCCAATGAAGGCCACAGAGTGTTGTAGATACATGGGTGAATCTGGGAAGCCCCACGATGGCTCTCGCAGCCGCATTCTGCACGATCTGGAGTTTCCAAACACTTTTCAAAGGTAGCCCCATGTAGAGAGCGTTGCAGTAATCAAACCTCGAGGTGATGAGGGCATGAGTGACTGTGAGCAATGACTCCCTGTCCAAATAGGGCCGCAACTGGTGCACCAGGCGAACCTGGGCAAACGCTCTCGGAAGAAGTCGGAAGAAGACTGATATCATCAACCTTTATCTCTCTTGACATGTTGCCAAAGACCTAATTGGCATGGACCTTTGCAAGGCCAAACAGAAACACAGAATCAGAAATGCTGAGACGTGAATTGAATAAAGTTGCTCCCTGCAATGAGCACATCTGTTTGCTCCACTTTTATAGCCTGTGGGAGGGGCCAATCATCTCCAAGCCTTACTCCCGACTCAGTTTGTCCCAATTGATACAAAGGTTCCTGCCTGAGCAGGGGCTTGGACTAGATGACCTACAAGGTCCCTCCCAACTCTAATAAACAATAATGACAGCCTTGATGAGGTAGCATTGTTCCAATGGAAATACCTTGAAACCTTATTTACAATTTGTATCAACAGTCAAATTCCCTGATGACCCCAACATTCTGCTTTGATTGTACAAAAATATTTCTCATCCAGCTCAAGTTTTAAATGGTTTTGTGAGGATCCTTCCAACCCTGAATCATCATCAGCTTTATAGGGTTCTTCTTGCTGCTGCTTTTCTGGACTCATGTGGATTCCTGTGACTTATTAAACTCACATTAACCAAAGTCTGGGTTTACCAGACCAGAACCAAAACAAGGCATTTCAGTCTGCAATGCAAATAATGAATTCTGGCACTGAACTAAAAGTTACATGTCTGGAGGATTCAAGTATATTTAGGGCACAAGTATCAAACTTGCCATATCATGTTGCCATCACGTGACATTTCACAATGTTTTTTCCCCTTCACGGAGCTGGAATGGGTGTGGCTTGTGCGTGACGTATACCAGTGTTTCCCAACCGGTGTGCCGCGGCACACTGGTGTGCCGCGAGACATGGTCAGGTGTGCCGCGAAGAAAGCAGCTCAGCTTCTGGTCTCGAAACTTTTTGCGAAGAGCAAAAAGTTGTGAGAACGGAAGCTGAGCTTCCTTCTTAGCGCCTTCCAAGTTTTCCGGCAACTGCAGCACCCCGCCCGGCTGGAGCTTCCCTGGTGGTTGCAGCAGGTAAGCTTTGGGGCCTGGTGGGAGGGTAGCGGCAGCGGAAGGGTGGTGTGCAGCGGGAGGGTGATGGTGGCAGTGGCAGCAGCCGCAGTGGGTTGTAGCCGTGGGGCAGCGGCAGAGTGGTCAGCTGTGACGCGGAGCTCCGGAATAGAGGCACCGACGGCGGCAGCTGGACATGCTAGAATTGCGTGGCTGGCACTTGCCTGCTGTCTGGGCCGGGATGGAGGCTCCAGCCCCACGTCCATGCCCAGCGCAACGCCAGCATGTACGGCATCTAGCAACACGTCTAGCCGCCGCCGTCAGTGCCTCAGTTCCGGAGCTCCGCCTCACAGCTGACGACCTTGCCGCCGCCCCACGGCTACTACCCGCTGCGGCTGCTGAGAGAAAGAGAGAGGGAGAGAGGGGGGGAGAGAAGGAGATAGCAAGAGAGGGAGAGAGAGAAAGAGAGAGGCAGAGAGGGGGGAGAGAAAGAGAGAGGGAGAGACGGGGGAGAGAAAGAGAGAGAAAGAGAGGGAGAGAGAAAGAGAGGCAGAGAGGGGGAGAGAAAGAGAGAGGGAGAGAGGGTGGAGAGAAAGAGATAGCAAGGGAGGGAGAGAGAGAAAGAGAGAGGCAGAGAGGGGGGAGAGAAAGAGAGAGAAAGAGAGGGAGAGGGAGAAAGAGAGGGAAAGAGGGGGAGAGAAAGAGATAGCAAGAGAGGGGGAGAGGGGGGAGAGAGGGTGGAAGAGAAAGAGAGAGAAAGAGATAGCAAGAGAGGGAGAGAGAGAAAGAGAGAGAGGGAGATGAGGAGAGACAAAGAGATAGCAAGAGATAGCAAGAGAGGGAGAGAGGGGGGAGAGAAAGAGATAGCAAGAGAGGGAAAGAGAGAAAGAGAGGGGGGAGAGAAAGAGAGAGAAAGAGATAGTAAGAGAGGGAGAGAAAGAGAGAGGGAGAAAGAGGGGGAAGGAGGGTGAGGGAAAGACATAGAGGGAGGGAAGGAGGGAGAGAGAAGGAGGGCAAAAAAGAGAGGAAGGAAGGGAGAAACAAAGAGATGGAGAGAGAGGGGGAAAGAAAGAGGAAGGAAGGGAGAGAGAAAGAGGGAGAGAGAGAGAAATAGAGCGAAAGGGAGGAAGAGAGATTTTTTTTGTCCAAACTTTTTTTAGCGCCCCCCCCCCCCCCGCTCAATGTTCCCCAGGATTTTTTAAATGTGAATAATGTGCCGCGGCTCAAAAAAGGTTGGGAAACACTGACGTATACAGCCTGCGGGCCAGCAATTTGAGACTTCTGATTTAGATAAAGTGACTAGATTTTTACATTGTTAAAGAAGGACGTCATTGGGGGTGGGGGTGGGGGGCGGGGCTTGATTAAACATTTGGTTTATATGGGGCAAAAAAAATTATTTCTTGTTCTATCTAACTCTCTTCCTCCCTCTATTTCTCTCGCTTTCTTTCCTTCTCTCCCTCTTTCTTTTTCTCTCTTCCTTCCTTCCTCTCTTTCTTTCTCTCTCTCTTGGTCCCTCTTTCTTCCTCTCTTTTCTTTCCTCTCTCTTTTTTCTATGAAGCGGCATATAAATCTAAATGCTATTGCTATAAAAGAAAGAAAGGAAGGAAGAGTAAGGGAGAGAGGGAGGGAAGAGAGAGTAAGGAGGGAAGGAAGGAAAGAAGGAGAGAGAGAAAGGAAAGGAGGGAGAAAGAGAGGAAGAGAGGGAGGGGAGAGGAAGGAAGGGGGAAAGAAGGGAGGAAGGAAGGATTAGATTAGATTAGATTTATTGGATTTATATGCTGCCCCTCTCCGCAAACTCGGGGCGGCTCACAAGAGAGACAAAGGAAGGAAGGGAGAGAGAGAGAAAGAAAGAAAAAAGAAAGGAAGGGAGGGGAGAGAGAGGAAGGAAGGAAGGAGAGAGAGAGAGAAAGGAAGGAAGCAGGGAGGGGGGAGAAAGGAAGTAAGGAAGGAAGGAAGAAAGAAAGAAAGAAAAAAAGAAAGAAAGAAAGAAAGAAAACCTTTGGGGCAACCCAACCCTTGGGCAAGCGTCACCTGCGGAGACCCGAGCTCTCTATTCCCACGTTTGCAAAAAGTCCGCCTGCTCTTGGCCACCTCTTCATCTCTCCGTCTGGTTCCTCCCCGCAGCTTCCCGCTTTGAAAAGAAGGGACTGGCCAGCGATTAAATCTGTCGAGGGGGATCAATGTCATGGCAGAGCTGGGCGCTCCTCCCGTCCCGGAAGCACCGCCGCCTCTCTCTCTCGGTGGCTCCCCGTGAACAGGAAGTCACCGCACCTCACTTCGAACGGGCTTCACACTCTGGGAGTGACACTTCAGCCATGCAAAGGGCCCAGGGGGGTGCAGGGTGAACGCTGCAGAAGGGGTGAAGTAGATCTGGTCCCTGGGCCGCGGCAGGCCCACGGCGGGCTGAGTTGAGGTAGTGGTGGCAGTGGCAAGGTGGTGGGGGCTGGGGAAAATGGCAGGAAAATCTGGTTGGAGAAAAGTTCTCCCGGCCTTAAAATGCCCCCAAGGGGGCCCCGCGGTGTCGAGGGGCTGCAGCTTCTGGCCGGGCAGGGGCATTGCTTCCAAGCCTCCCTGGTCTCACCCGCCCGGTCCAGTCCAGTTGAAGAGCCCAGGGGGTTACCCGGAGAAGATCCTCCGAAGCACCCCAGATGCTCCCCTCCTGCTCTCCCCTAGCTGCTGGCCATCCCGTTCTTCCATTAAAAAAATCAGGACATTTTTGAAAGCAGGCAGGACTCGGAACAAATCATTCAAAAGTGGGACTGTCACCACCAAAAGCGGGACGTATGATCACCTTAGATTTAAGGGATCCAAAAATGGAGAGCATTGCTTGGACATTCAATTTGGAAGACTGATCAGTAATAGTAAGAATAGTAAAATATACATTTATCTTTGGAGAGCATGGATGCCTTCTCTAATATTTTCTGACAGTCCTAAGAACTAGAAACAAAAGACAAGGAAAGATTAAAAGTGCAAGTATCAGGCACAGATCTATACAATTTGTCTATGGATGTATATTATTGAGGTCTCCTTCCCAGCAGAATGGATTCTCACAAGAAATCAGATAATTCAACATATGTATTTATTTTATTTATTTGTTCAATTTTTCTTATGCCGCCCTTCTCCTTAGACTCAGGGCGGCTTACAACATGTTAGCAATAGCACTTTTTAACAGAGCCAGTCTATTACCCCCATAATCCAGGTCCTCATTTTACCCACCTCGGGAGGATGGAAGACTGAGTCAACCTTGAGCTGGTAATGAGATTTGAACCACTGACCTGCAGATCTACCAGTCAGCTTTAGTGGCCTGCAGTACTGCACTCTACCCACTGTGCCACCTCGGCTCTTTCATATATTTTGGAGGGGCGGAGAGAAAAAAAATCTGTCTACCTCTTAGCAGTCAATTCAGCGCCATTATAAAAAGGAATAATAAAAGGTTCATAAATCTCCCAAAGCTAACAACAGTGGATCTCAACTACAGCTTTGAGCAGAGGCCTTAGAACAGTGATGGAGAACCTTTTTTTCCTCGGGTGCCAAAAGAGTGTGAGCGCACAATACTGCACATGCGGAAGTGCCCACACCCATAATTCATTGCCTGGGGAGGGAAAAACAGCTTCCTCTGTCCCCCGGAGGCCCTCTGGAGGCCAGAAACGGCCTGTTTCCCAACTTCTGGTGGGCCCAGTACACTCGTGTTTTGCCCTCCCCAGGTTTCAAAGGCTTCCCTGCAGACAGGAGAGGGTAAAGTGCCGTCCCCCATCCCCCCCAGAGGTTCTCTGAAAGCCAAAAACGTCCTCCAAGAGCTCCTCTGCAAGCCAAAACCCAGCTGGCCAGCACACACATACATGCTGGAGCTGAGCAAGGGCAATAGCTTGTGTGCCAGCAGATATGGCTCCGTGTGCCACCTGTGGCACCCGTGCCATAGGTTCGCCATCACTGCCTTAGAAGATGGGTTGTAGGAGCTCAGTAGTATGAGCTGCTCAACTATAGAGGAAATTTGTTGAGCCTCCAACAAAATCCAAGGAAATCTCAATCCATCCAAGACCGTCCATGGAAATCTCTTTTCTTCCTGTAGGGCCAACAAAGGCAAATATTACACTCTGATCTCTAGAAACCCAACCCACCTTACGCTAGTTTTTGACCATAATAAAGATTTGGTTGATTGACCATAAACATCCTCATTTTCATTTGAGTTAGAGAAAGATTCTTTTTTTTCCTGATGCCTCTCTAGTTTATGCTTATTGTACTTCAGCAAGAGTTAGATCTGAAATCTGGGCATTAAATGACCTGTGAATATTTAGTAGCAGCAGACTCTTCCTATGTATGCAAATTGGTCCATTTTGCATTGATTCAGTGTCATGCCTTTAATTAGCATCTATATTCCAAGCCATAGCCGCATTCCCCTCACCAGATGTTCCTGTACACTCACCCTTCATCATTTATAATTATAGCCCCACAGTCACAAATGTCCATACTTTATTGTGCAGATTTGCATTCGTATTTATTCTGTGCATTATATATTGTATGCCATTTGGCCATTCTTGTCATATCCAGTAATAGTGTTTTCCCTGATGTCCCTCTTCAATGGATACCATGTCATCATGGAAGCTACTAACTCAGAGATGTTTAAAGTTGGCAACTTTTAAGACTTGTGGACTTCAACTCCCAGAATTCTGAAGAATTCTGTGACTTGAAATCCACATGTCTTAAAGTTGCCAAGTTTCGAGACCCCTGTGCTAACTGTTCAGAGTTAGGTTCAGAGGCGGGTTGCTCCCATTTGGACCAGAGTCTATGTTGTGGTTGGCTCTGGCCCAGCTCCTGCCCCAAGGAATGTGGAGGTGGGTGTGAGGGAAACATCCACATGCCACAGGCCTGTTTTGCTCCCGATAGAATCTCCCGATGAAGGCTCCTCTGACGAAGGAAGCGTGAGTAGCAGGAAGAGGGGAGTTTGGTAGGCAGCCCAGGAGGAGATCAATTATTGTTATCATCCCTGGATTCTGAACAAGAACTTATGATGAACCCACGCATGCGTAGAGTGATGCATAGGAGAGAACAACTGAAGGATTATTACAGGAGATAATTGAGGCCACCTGTGGTTGGGTGGGGCTGCTGTAATTAGTGCTACAGATAAAAAGAGCAGTGTGCTGGTTTAGCCTTGTGGAAGTTTATCTGATTCATAATTAAGATCGTGGTTTTGCTGTTTCTCTGTTCAAGACTGTGTGTGGACTTTCTGGACTTTGGAATTGGACTCAATTTTCCAGTTACTGGGTGAAAAATTGGATTGCATTTAACCTGTGCCTTGTATGTACCAGAAAATCCCATTGATATTTAAAAAGGGAGTTTTTTCTGCTTTTCTGTTGATAAAGACTTTTGTTTTCCTTCTATCATGTGGTGTGTGTCTTTTTGGACTAGTTACCCTGTAATTACAGGCGCTTGGGACACGTCGGCAGAACAGTCTATAGAACCAGTAGTGGGAAATTCCCCCCATTCGCCGAACCGGGAGGGATCGCCAGCTGGCCATGTCCGCAAACTGTCTCTCTCCGTAGTGCCATAGGGGCTACCATCTTGTGTTTGGCTTCTGTGCATGTTTTCTGCTCCTGCACATATGCAGAAGATGTTTTTTTGGTACAATGGATGCGTGCATAGACAGTCATGAGGCTACACAATGCTTGCCCAGCCATGCAGTGTGGGAGGAAGCAAACTGGTGGCGAGGTAACCAACCCTGGTTAGATTGATTGCAGGCGGCTAAAACAGGAAGACTGAAGTTTCCTCAATGGGAATGAATGAAAAGAGGATTCTGAAAAGTGAGGCTTTTCTCTCAGGTTTTTTTTCAATGGGGTCTCTAGCTTAGATGATAATGCTCAAATCTCCAGCAGTTAGATTGGGAGAGAGACAGCAAAAACATCTTTGCAATTAACAAAGTGAAAATAGGGTGTGTGTGTTCCAGTTGGAGTTAGCAGGAAATTAGCTTACAGAGCTATAAAGTTGCATTAATTGCAGTTTTGCCATCTCTTAAGATTTAAGTTACTCACCTTTTCCTTAGAGGTATAGGTGAATCTGTACTGTTCTCTACCCTCTTGCTCATAAAGTAAATACTGATGTACATGACACAAACTGATCTTATTTGCATGAAGTCGTAACTCAAAATGAGATCCATTTGGTTTTAGTCTAATGTGCTATGTGGATTTACAAACCTTGATTTATGGTTTAGCAGAGGCCGTAGGTAGCTTGTTTGCCCAAGGGCAGGAGGGAAATATAGGTATAACTCAGCTTCAGGCTCTGTGACAAGCCAGGCAATAAAACACACACACATACACACACACACTGTGCAATGAACTGATAAGCTTTTCTGTAACAACTAGGAGAGCAGAGTGCAAAATCAAGTGTAGCCTGCAACCACATGGAACAGACACTAAGAAGAATCATTTTTCTCTTTTCTCTCTCCTCCCCATCTCTCCAAATAGTCCAGTGAGATGATGACTGTTGAAAATTCACAGCATTTTCCCATTATTTTCAGATAGGAATATATGAAACCTAACGTTTGAGAGCTAAAGTAGGGATAATATTGTTAAAAAAAAAGACTGGCTTTCAAAAACTCACTTCCAAATGCAGAGGTGGGGGGGCATTTAGTGGGGTTTTGGAGAGCTCATGTATTCCCTCTTTGATGCTCCGCCTGGTTTCCTTTTTTAAAAAAAAGTTTATTTATTGAATTTTTACCGAATTAAAAACAAAGAAAATAATATACATCTCACTGGTCCTTTACAGATCATAACCTGTTTCATTGTTGTTTACAAGTCTATATGCAATGTATTTGATTCAAAAGAGTAGGATACAAATAGTAAATAAAACAGACAGTATTGCGTTTATAAACATATAAAGGTATCTATAAACCTAACAAGTAAGGAAGTAGATGCATGTATGGGTAGTTTGATCTGCTTATTGCTCTGCCTGGTTTCTTAACTCTATATTTTTTTACAGTTTCTTAATATATATTTGTGGTTAAAGGCTTTTCTGCATGTGTAATGTTTTCTTTCCATGTCCCTAGGTTCACAGTATAATAAAATATCTACTTCTAAAATTCTAAAATTTTCCTTTTGTGGGAAAAGATTTGAGGGTGGATTTAATGTTTGGGGAGTCTCTTTTGTCCCTTAAATGCTATCAATAGTGGGGACAATAGATCAGATGGGGGGAAAATGTCAATTATGTCTGGCCCATTCAGGATAGGTTGTGCTGCAAATAGGGTTTATGGTGATGCATTTCCCTAGAAAATATGAAGAACAGTTGCAGAAACTGGGCATGGCTAGTTTAACGTAGCGTTCCAATATCTCAGGGGCTGCCACAAAGAAGAAAGAGTCAACTTATTCTCCAAACAAGGAAATAAGGAAAGAAGTAATTTAGAACTAAGGAAAAAATTCCTGACAGTTAGAACAATTAACCAGTGGAACAGCTTTCCTCAAGAAATTGTGTATGCTACAACACTAGAAGTTTTAAAGAAGATGTTGGACATCTAGTTGTCTGAAGTGGTGTAGGGTTTCCTGCCTAAGCAGGCAGTTGGACTAGAAGACCTCCAAGGTCCCTTCCAACTCTGTTGTTGTGGTTGTTGTTGTTGTTGTTGTTGTTGTTTTTGCTATTATTATTATTATTATTATTATTATTATTATTATTATTATGTCAGTACAACACAGCAAACGAGATCACTATGCTGGATTTCGTATTTCATCACCAGTTGGGCGCTTCCCAAGCACCTAGGACTGCATGATGTAGCGGCAAATTATGTTTGCCGATCCCAGTAAAGCGGCCTTTCGCAATTGACAGATGGAGATTTTGTCAATTCCGATGGTTTTCAAATATCCGCTGAGATCCTTTGGTACTGCGCCCAGCATGCCAAGTACCACTGGGACCACTTTCATTGGCTTATGCCAGAGTCGTTGCAGCTCGATTTTTAGATCTTCGTATTTCACTAATTTCTCTAGCTGCTTCTCCTCAATTCTGCTGTCCCCTGGGATTGCGATGTTGATGATCCCTACTTTCTTTTTCTCCACGATCACAATGTCTGGTGTGTTACGCTTCAGAATTCAGTCAGTCTGAAGTCGGAATAATAATAATAATAATAATAATAATAATAATCCTTATCCTTATATTATCATTATCATTATCATTATCATCATCATTATCATTATTATGTGAGTTGCCCACCCTAGATCTGGAAAGCTAAATTATCCTGTAATCTCACAGTGAGCACACTGAACAACTATATGGGCAATCTTAATCTTCTACTGATGTTCCTCAGAAAAATCATAGAAAGATTTCTATGTTTCTATGTTTCTACTGATGTTCCTCAGGGCTGAACATTCAATATTGACATAAATATAGAGCCACAGAAAACCTTTCTTCCAGAACTACTATAATGCCAACATCAAATTCTCTAATTAGATCCCTTTGGATGATTTCAAGCAGAACATAGAAAGATATTTGTCAAGGATGCTTTGATTTGTATTCTACACTGAACAGAAGGTTGGGAGTCAATGGCCTGAATCAGTATCTCTTCGATTCTGCAAAACTAGTATTCTATAAAAAATCATGCGGATACTGTGGGTCCTAAGTGTTTGTAAATACCTTCACCTTGGAAGCTTAGTCACTATTACACACAGACAGCAGTGGAAATCTCCTGCAAAGCAATTTAACTCATTGCCCTGACTCTTGCTATGTTGCCTGTTGTTCTGTCTGGGTTCCCCCAGACCTCAACACCAACTGGAAAAAACAGCCAGACACTCTGGTAAAAGCCAAAAGTATTTTATAACTGGAAAAAATAAGCACAGAGGAAAACCTGTTCTTCCCAACAGACAGGCTATAATACGGTACAGCAGGGTCCTGATGTCCAGACAATACAGCAAGCTTCTTGCTGGCACCCCCCCCCCCCCCAAGGTTTCAATAGTCAAAGGCACAAACCAGGATTCCAAGACGCCAAAGTTCACAGTCAGGTCCCACGACTCTCAAAGATAAAACTCCACAAGCCAGGAAGGGTGGGTCTGCCTTTTAGCCTTTCCCAAGAGCACCACACCCAAACCCAGATGTTGCCACTTTAATGCTGAAAGTATTTAGCCAATTGATTCCGTCTCTGAGTAGCTCTTCGTTGTCGCAGATCAATTATGGCTTGTGCACTTTCCTCTAAGGAATCCAGGCTGCTTGCTGGGGAGAGCTCCCCCTGGTGGGACTCTGGCTGTCCTCCCTCTTCTTCAGCCTGGGATTCCTCCTCCTCGTCTGTCTGCACCTCCTGTTCCTCAGCCTCTCCCTCTGAGCTGGAAACCGACAGAAGGTCAGCCGTTCCCGGAGGGGCCTCAGACGGAACCACAACACCTGTATGGAAAGATTTCTCCACCATACGCCATAGTGACACAGTGGTTAGAAAGCAGTATTGCAAGCTAACTGTGCCCACCGCCAGGAGTTCGATCCTGACCGGATCAAGGTGGACTCAGTCTTCCATCCTTCCGAGCTCAGTAAAATGAGGACCCAGGTTGTTGGGGGCAATATGTTGACTCTACGAAGAAGCCTGTAAAACACTTTGAAGCAGTATTATTATTATTATTATTATTATTATTATTATTATTATTATTTAGATTTGTATGCTGCCCCTCTCCGAAGACATGGGGCGGCATACAAATATGGAGTATATAAGTTATTTAATTTGACTTCTATGCCACTCAATCACGAAGGATTGAGGACAGCTCATAACAATATAAAATTACAAATGCAATAAAAGGAGTCAAATATACAGTCTAAAACTATAAAACCCTAATTAAAACCATGGTTAAACTATCCAATCAGCACACATGCATACCATTTATACAATTTGGCCATGATAGATGTCACTTCATGGCCCCCAGGCTTAGTGGCAAAGCCAGGTTTTCGTGGCATTAAAGGCCAGTAGGGTGGGAGCAGTATGGACATCGGAGGGAGTTGATTCCATAGAGCTGGGGTGGCAACAGAGAAGGCCCTCCCCCACGACTTTGCCAACCTGAGCCGGGGTGGCACAGCAGGTAGAGTGATGTACTGCAGGCCACTGAAGCTGACTGTAGGTCAGCGGTTCAAATCTCACCACCGTCCCAAGGTTGACTCAGCCTTCCATCCTTCCGAGGTGGGTAATATGAGGACCCGGATTGTGGGGGCAATAGGCTGGCTCAGTTAAAAAGTGCTACTGCTAACATGTTGTAAGCCGCCCTGAGTCTAAAGAGAAGGGTGGCATAAAAATCGAATAAATAAACCTGCATTGCTTAGTAGTTGACGGAACTTGGAGGAGACCAACTGTGTGCTCTTATTGATCTAAATGATATTTCTATAATCCTTCCAAGTGAAGTAGGGAAAAGATTCAATAATGTATCCAGCTGTTTTTCTGCACGGAATATGTCTTCTGGATGGGCTCAAGGCTTTGCAAAGCGCAGGGTTGAAACCAGTGAAGGGCTACCAAAATTTTTACTACCACACTGTGGGCGTGGCTTATGCATTTTGTTTCAACATCTTTCAGTGCAAATTGGGTGCTCTGGGGTGGAGCTCCATTTTCGCTACCCCACTGTGTTCCCCCCCATCCGGGCAGTAGCCCACCTCTGATTATCTAATATATAAGGTGTATGTACACACACCCCCACACATCTCTTCTAAAATTATACACATTCAACCTCATTTATTGTGATAGGAAAAACATACCCAGAGCTCAGAAGGGAAAAAAAGAAAAAAAATCAAAATTTTGCTACCGGTACTGTGTACCTGACCATACCCGTAGGAGCCCACCACTGGTTGAAACCATGTTATGGTGCCGGTGGGTTAAGAGTGTTGGCATTCCCTTTGGCCAGCAGATGGAAGCAGAGATGCAGGTAGGAAATAGAAAATTAGCATCATATGCTTCTGCCATAACCTAATAGCCTTGTCACTTTCTTCTTCTGAAAAAAGAATAAGCATAGGTTGCTCGTTCTTAAAAAAATTAAGAAACACTGGCCTAATTATCCCTTCCAACACAATGACTTTTGGGAACATTAATTCTCCTCAGTAAAAAAATGTTAAATTGGCAATCTAGAAGTTCAAACGCGTACAAATGCCAGTAAATATATATGTACCATTCCAGTAGGAAGCTTACCACGTTTCATATTTTCAGGCCGGCTACACAATGACACAAATGTTTCTTAAACAACAGAGGTTCCTCTCTTTTGAGAATCAGAGATGAGCCCCACCCCCTTGAGTCACTCACAACTAAACAAGAGAAACCTTAAAACCTTTTTTAAAAATGTCTACTATATGCATACTTTTCTGTTCAAAAATGATTCTCATTAGCCTAAGGATGAACAGTCCACAACTACAGCGCAGGTGGCTAGATTCTGTGCAGCAGCACTGGGGATTCATCAGAAACATGTGTTTAATCCAGTGTTTCCCAACCTTGGCAACTTGAAGATATTTGGACTTCAACTCCCAGAATTCTCTGGGAGTTGAAGTCCAAGTATCTTCAAGTTGCCAAGGTTGGGAAACACTGGTCTAATCCATCATAGGAACTTGGAAAAAGGCCAAGGTTTGGACTCTGATTTATTTCTCAGATGTTATCTGTCATCTGCACCTCTATAACTGTCTGGTTTGGTTCTGCAACCCAACAAGACCAACACAGACTTCAGAGGATAATCAGAAGTGCAGAAAAAACAATTGCTGTCAACCTCCCATTGAGGACATGTATACTGCACGAGTCAAAAAGAGGGCAGTGAAAATATTTACTGAGCCTTTGCACCCTAGACACAAATTGTTTCAACTCCTACACTCAAAACTTTGCTACAGAGCACTGGACACCAAGACAACTAGACACAACAATAGTTTTTCCCCGAACACCATCACTCTGCTAAACAAATAATTCCCTCAACACTGTCAAACTTTTTACTAAGTCTGCACTTCTATTTCTCCTAGGTTTTTTTTTTCATCATTCCTATCACCCTTTTCCTCCCACTTAGGACTGTATGACTGTAACTTGTTGCTTGTATCCTAAGATTTTTATTAATATTGATTGTTTCTTCATTGCTTATTTGACTCCTATGATAATCAGTAAGTGTTGTACCACATGGTTCTTAACAAATCTCTTATTTTCTTTTATGTAACCTGAGAGCTTATGCACCAAGACAAATTCCTTGTGTGTCTAATCATACTTACTAATAAAGAATTCTATTATATTCTATTATTCTATTCTATTCTATTCTATTCTATTCTATTCTATTCTATGGAACGCTGACATTAACCCAATACTCCTAAAGTTTCTTTTCATCCAACTACCCCAGTGGGGTCGCTGTTTAGTGTTCTGAGCCCCAACTATCATTCCCGGTATCAGGTGGTGGGAAGACTCAGGTGCAATGGAGAAGAAAGGACAAGATGAGGAACCAGATGTGGGAGTCGCTGGAATCCTCCATCCTCCTCCTCGGGAGGCGATGGCCAGGTAGGAGGCTACGGAAGGAGAGTGACTGGGGGCTGGATGGAAACAACCGGCTTCTGAATCCCTTTCTCAGGGGGGAGCAGACCTTCCATGGCACAGTAGGGGAGCCTTGTATGCCCTCAGATATGGCTCAAGGTTTGTCATCACGGCCTTACATCTTTCCCTTTTAGTATTAAACTGACAACGGGCCATACAGTTTATGTATTGTAATTTTAGTATAGTTGCTTCTCTCCTTGTTCAGCTTCCACCCAATTTTCTGACAGTTAGAACAATTAATCAGTGGAACGACTTGTCTTGAGAAGTTGTGAATGCTCCAAAACTGGAAGTTTTTAAGATGCTGGATAACCACCACTCTGAAGTAGTGTAAGGTTTCCTGCCTAAGCAGGGGGTTGGACTAGAAGACCTCCAAGGTCCCTTCCAACTCTGTTGTTATTGTTGTTATCATCATCATAGATTTTAGTTGTTATTTAGTATTTTATACTAGAATTTTTACTTGTACATTTACTAAGTGTTTCTTTTTAATTATTCTGGTCTCTGGTCTATTATTGTAATAAACTAAATTGAATTGAATTGACTTACATTAACTATATTGTTTTCTGATTGCCTGTTGCAGATTTTAGGCCTCTTGAGAAGAAGCTCTGCAAGGCACCGCACACAGTGAGCTCTACAAAGGTAGAGGATGTCCATGTCCAAATGTTTTATGCAATCTGAGCTGTAATTTCATCAGCCTCCAGTTTTCTGAAGCGTGCTCAATTTTGTGGATGAGTAGCAGACACCCCCTCCCATCAAGGGGATTCCACGTGTGCCCAAAGGCCTCTAGAATTAATGGGACTCTGAACCAAGTAATAGCTAACTTGCTGATACACCATTCTTATTAACCATTCTGTGATTAACAAGGTCATTATCCCAGTCGAACTTTAGCCTTTTGTCTGGAATTGAAAAAGACGGATGGGACAAGAAGTGGGTTTTTTTCCTTTCTAAATTCAGCATCTGAATGTCAAAGGAACCACCAGGGAAAGCAGACTCAGTTGTTGCAAAAATAATAATAATTCTGGTTTGTGTCTTGTTTCCCTGTTGTATCAGCATACCTCTTGCCACATACCTCCCAGAGACCAATAAGAGCACACAGAGTTGGACTCCTCCAGGTCTTGTCGACTAAGCAGTGTGGGACTACAGGGGAGGGCTTTCTTTGTGGCTGCCCCGGCTCTACGGAACCAACTACCCCTCTGACGTCCATATTGCTCCCACCCTACTGGCCTTCCGTAAGGCCACGAAGACTTGGCTCTGCCAGCAGGCCTGGGGGCCATGAATTGTACATTTTTCATGGCCAAACTGTATGAATGGTGTCTATGCATGTGATTATGACTGGGTTTTTTTTTATAACAAATGGGTTTTTATTATGGGGTCTTAGTTTTAGATATTATATTCTTATGATAGTCTTATTCTTATCTTCTTATTGTTCTGTATCTTTTTGTATTTGTATTCTATCGTTATTGTAAGCTGCCCTGGGTCCTTTGGGATTGGGCAGCCTAGCAATCAAATAGATAGATAGATAGATAGATAGATAGATAGATAGATAGATAGGTAGGTAGGTAGGTAGGTAGGTAGGTAGGTAGGTAGATAGATAGAAAGATAGATAGAAAAAGAAAGATAGATAGACAGACAGACAGAAAGAAAGAAAGAAAGATAGAGAAAGATAGATAGATAGATAGAGAAAGATAGATACATAGATAGATAGATAGATAGATAGATAGATAGATACAGACAGACAGACAGACAGACAGACAGACAGACAGACAGACAGACAGACAGACAGACAGATAGGTAAGGATTGCATGTAAGAGCCTCGGTGGTGCAGTGGTTAGAGTACAGTACTGCAAGCTACTTATTTATTTATTTATTTATTCATTCATTCATTCATTATTTCATTCATTCATTCATTCATTCATTCATTCATTCATTTGACCTCCATGCCACCCAAACCCGAAGGACTCAGGGTGGCTTACAATAATATAAAAAAGTAAAAGTTAACAATAAAAAGAAGTCAACTACAAATTAAAACAATAACCCCAGTTAAAACCCACAACTCAGCAACCCAATCAAAACATACACATCATTCAATACAATTTGGCCATGAAAGATATACAATTCATGGCCCCCGGGCCTGCTGGCAAAGCCAGGTCTTCCTAGCTTTTTGGAAGGCCAGCAAGGTGGGAGCAATTCGGACATCGGGGGTGGGGAGTTGATTCCACAGAGCTAATCACTGGCTGCCAGCAGTTTGGCAGATCGAATCTCAGTAGGCTCAAGGTTGATTCATCCTTCCATCCTTCTGAGGTCAGTAAAATGGGGGCCCAGATTGTTGGGGGCAATATGCTTATTCTCTGTAAACCACTTAGAGACGGCTGTGAAGCACTTTGAAGCGGTATATAAATCTAAATGTCTTTGCTATTGCTAATATTTCAAAGCAATTCTTCCCCTCTTGCTAATGGCTATAGTGCTGGTGTCAGCAACCCATGGCTCCAGAGCCACATATGGCTCTTTGACCCCTCTCCTGCAGCTCCCTGCCAGCCCAGTCGTGTGAGCTGGTCTCCACCCTGAGACACTGGCTGAACCTGGCTGTGGCTGACTCCAACATTGCTAACATGAAGGCTGGTAGGGTGGGAATGGGATCCAGGAGGAGGGTATGATAAACAGGGGGACAGGCCCATAGCTGAGGAGTGAGCATGAAATGAGCTGGCAGCTTCCCAAAGACCACCCTCTTTGTTGTGTCCAGAGGACAGTTGAGGAATGTGGCCCGCCCCTTATCCTTGGGCGGGAAAATATAGAGTTTGGATTGGCCGGATCAGCCTGGCAGCAGGAGGTATAAATAGCTGCAGGCACAACCATATTGTTGTTGTTGTTGTTTACTTTAGTTTAGTTTAGTTTAGTTTAGTTTAGTTTTATTCGATTTGTATGCCGGACCTCTCCGAAGACTCGGGGTGGCTCACAACAACAGCAATACAATATACAAAGTACAAATCCAATATAAGTTAAAAGCAATTAAAAACCCTTAAATGTTAAAAAACGATCATTACTACACAATCATACTATTCTCATATATTACAGTCAGAAAAAGGTGGTGCTGGGGGGACAAGATAGTTATTCCCCCCATGCCTGGCGACATAGATAGGTCTTCAACATCTTGCGGAAGGCAGGAAGAGTAGGGGCAGTTCGAAATCTCCAGGGGGAGTTGATTCCAGAGGGCCGGGGCCACCACAGAGAAGGCTCTTCCCCTGGGTCCTGCCAAACAGCATTGTTTAGTCGACGGGACCCAGAGAAGGCCAACTTTAATGGTAGTTGTGCAGAATAATTTATGCACACTCTAGCTAAGCTATAGAACAGTGATGGCGAACCTATGGCACTGGTGCCACAGGTGGCATGCGGAGCCATATCTGCCGGCACACGAGGTGTTGCCCTAGCTCAGCTCCATGTATGTACTGGCCAGCTGATTTTTGGCTTGCACAGAGGCTCTGGGAGGGCGTTTTTGGCTTCCAGAGAGCCTCCAGGGGGATGGGAGATGGTGTTTTTACACTGCCCTGGCTCCAGGGAAACCTTTGGAACCTGGGGAGGGTGAAACATAAGCCTAATAGGCCCACCAGAAGTTGGGAAACAGGCTGTTTCTTGCCTCCAGAGGGCCCCAGGGGATGGGGGAAGCTGTTTTAGCCCTCCCCAGGCATCAAATTATGGGTTTGGGCACTTACACATGTGCGATAGTGCGCATGCATGCTCTTTTGGCACCAAAGGAAAAAAAGGTTCACCATCACTGCTATAGAAGAAGACAGATTCAAGATTCTAGAAGGTATTGCCTGGGGAAAATACCAGTGAACCCCCAAGATAAACATAAACTAAGGAAGGGAAGGGGCAGCTTTTTGGAAACAGCTTGTTCAGTTGATGGACTTTGGTTGGCTCTGTACAAGAAGGAATGTTTTTAATCCTCATTGGTAAATGTTTCTGCCTTTGCACACAATGATTTGAGATAGAGGTAAACTGGTAACAATGGGGTGGGGGAGAGAGAAGGTTGTCTTATGCTTTGGAACAGACTTGGTTCAAGAATAATCCAGGATTATTTTTTTTAAAAAAAGATTTTTTCCTTTAATTTGGGCTGATTGATTGAGATGTTTTATATAGTATTTTTTATATCAAGCATTTTCATTTTAACCATTTTAAATAATAAATAATAAATAATAAATAATAAATAATAAATAATAAATAATAAATAATAAATAATAAATAATAAATAATAAATAATAAATAATAAATAATAAATAATAAATAATAAATAATAAATAATAAATAATAAATAATAAATAATAAATAATAAATAATAAATAATAAATAATAAATAATAAATAATAAATAATAAATAATAAATAATAAATAATAAATAATAAATAATAAATAATAAATAATAAATAATAAATAATAAATAATAAATAATAAATAATAAATAATAAATAATAAATAATAAATAATAAATAATAAATAATAAATAATAAATAATAAATAATAAATAATAAATAATAAATAATAAATAATAAATAATAAATAATAATAATTTATTAGATTTGTATGCCACCCTCTCCGAAGACTCAAAGACTTCAAAGACTTATTCATATAAAATATAAACGTATAACATAAGGAAGGAATTAACTTATGTTAACCTTATTAACCTAATGAAAGAATTAGAAGCAAAACCTATGACAATGAGTAGGCATAATCCTAAAACTGCACGTAAATGTGAGTATATAATGTTCTTTGATTTTCTAGTATTTTTCCAAAAATCTTTAATCATAAAACACTCTTTTCTTCATTGTTATTCATCGTGGAGTCACGTCCGACCTATTGAAACCCCATGGACAACGTTACTCCAGGCCTTTCTGTCCTCTACTATCCCCCAGAGTCCATTTAAGCTCACGCCGACTGCTTCAGTGACTCCGTTCAGCCACCTCATTCTCTGTCGTCCCCTTCTTCTTTTGCCCTCAATCTTTCCCAGCATTAGGCTCTTCTCCAGTGAGTCCTTCCTTCTCATTAGGTGGCCAAAATATTTGAGTTTCATCTTCAGGATCTGGCCTTATGAAGAGCAATCAGACTTGATCTCATTTCGGACTGAGTGGTTGATCGCCTTGCAGTCCAAGGGGCTCCCAGCCCTTTCTTTATTACTCAACCCAATTCTTTTGAAAGAATCTCTCAGGGCTAGCTATTAATTAAATGGGATAGCTGCTCAGCTTTCATCCCAAACCTAAATTTCTTAACCCTCAAACCAACATTGCAGTTGTTACTCATTAACCCCCTTTTTGCTGGAGAAAAGTTCTTATGACACAGTGGAATATCCCATCATTTGGCTTCTCCCAACTCCAGTAGTGTTGACTGAACTTCTGATCCTCTAGTTTTTCTAGTTCTTCTGTGTAAAAGTATCTGCTTTTAAATTCCCCACACCCTTTCTTTTCTTTTCTTTTTTAGGGCTCTTTAATAGAGGACTTTCTGTTCTACAAATCTTCTCCCTGACGTTCAACAGAAGCCAAGTATAATGGTAAGATTATTAGTTTTAATAGTGGGATAAACTACACTTGGAATGATGAATGAGTTGGGTGGAGGAGGCCAAGGAAAGATAACCTCATCTGAAATTATCTTCATGGCACTGAACCGACAGGGAAGAAGAAGTGATGATTTTATAGTATTTAAAAAATGAGGTTCTTGTGTTATTTATCTTATCACCATTTCCAAAAGGAGCCACCTCAGGGACAGGTTCTGTAGAACATTACTTCAAGGAGCACCATACTCTTCCCAGAAGCAATAAGATCCCATTTATTCCTCGCCTACTTAAAACATTTCCAATATGGTTTGTTTGAAACCTTGGCCACTCACTCAGATATAACAAGGATCAGAATTCTTCTAATACTGGGGTACCAAAATTCCTCCCCTAGGTAGAATATATACTGCTCAAAAAAATAAATAAAGAGAACACTCAAATAGCACATCCTAGATCTGAATGAATAAAATATTCTCATTGAATACTTTGTTCTGTACAAAGTTGAATGTGCACAACAGCATGTGAAATTGATTGTCAATCGGTGTTGCTTCCTAAGTGGACAGTTCGATTTCACAGAAGTTTGATTTACTTGGAATTATATTGTATTGTTTAAGTGTTCCCTTTATTTTTTGAGCAGTGTATATAGTTTGTGTGCCTCAAAGCAAAGCTAATCCCAAAGCTAATGTCTTTCTAAGAATGCATCTGAAAATATGTGACTTCTATGTAATCTTTTCTTTAGGAGTATTCCCACTAAACAGAAAGGGGTAAAATCCATAGTAAATTACTTTAAGGTTTTGTTTTCAGGGGAAACAGAGGACAAATGTTTTAAAGAAATTAATAATTGAGCACCTGGCGGAAAGCAAAAACACAATTCACGTTCTCATAAACTGCTGTAAATACTTAGCAAGTCTTCCATGGCAAATGTTTTCTGCCATTAGAATTCCAATTCCCATGGCACAAAAAAGCCTTGGAATTTAAATATTTGTGAACTATGTTATGGATGCAAATGTGTCCTGATTTTTTGTTCTCCGAGGGCTTCATGACGGTCCCTTCCAATTTTGTTGTTGTTGTTGTTGTTATTATTATTATTATATCAGTAGGCAATGAGACATTCCAATATGCTGAGGATATCACAGTCCTGCTTCTAATAGACCCCCTGCCAAAATAGTCTGGTGTTATGTCCTGAGAAAGTGGGAAGTTTTCACTCCAGTCCGACAAGGAAGTGAAGCAGGGAAATTCTGATTGGCTCCTTCTGAAGGGCTCCCTATTTGATAACCAATAAAGATCTGAAATCAGTCTCCTGCCTGTTCAGTATTTTAACTCAACATCTGGGAGCAAGTTATTTGTTTAACATGGAGATACTGCAAGCATGTGAATTACCCCAAGCTTTATTATCAGCATCAGAGGCTAATTTGGTCCATCTTCAAGGTCAGTTAGATCAATGTTTCTCAACCTCAGCAGTTTTAAGATGTGTGGACTTTAACTCTCCGAAGTCCCCAGTTAGCATTATTTCATAGTGCTGGGGGCTTCATTCAACTGTTTCAAAAATCTTGTGATTTTTTTTTAAGTAGACTGTCGCAATACTTGATGTATTAGTTGGAAGAATTATATTTTAGAATCTTGGAATTATTTTATTTTACCTCATTTTGTGCATGTAGTTTGCCATTTTAAGTGGAGCTATCCAGTAATGTAATCTACAAGAAAAACTATAAAAAAGCTATAAAAATCTTCCGAGAAAGGAATAGATAAAATTGGCAATTTTCATGAAACCTTCTACAATGAATTCTCAAATGGATGGGCTTCCACTATGTGTTTTGGGGCACTAGGTACATGGTGAAGGCGGAGTCAGATTCCAGAACTGGGCTAGAACTTATGGCTCCTCTCCAGAAATGTATTTCCAGCCAACAACAGTGGATGAAATCAAAGAGGTAAGCAAGCAACATCCAACCAGTTGTTTTGATGTTCTCTATGATTGATTGTTCTCTACCTGTTCTCTATCTTCTTTACTTATTCTCTATTATTCTCTATATCCCATTGTTCTCTACATATAACAATATGTCCTATTGTTCTCTACCTCCATTGTCCCAACTGCATCTTATGGGAATTTTTATATGACCTAAAGTAGTGTTGGCAAATCTATGGCACGGGTGCCACAGGTGGCATGCAGAGCCATATCTGCTGGCGCATGAGCCATTGTCCTAGCTCAGCTCCAATGTGCATGTGTATGCCGGCCAGCTGATTTTTGATTCACCCAGAGGCTCTGGAAGGGTGTTTTTGGCTTCCAGAGATCCTCTGGAGGGATGGGGAAGGGCGTTTTTACCCTCTCCCGGATTCAGGAAAGCCTTTGGAGTCTGGGGAAGGTGAAACACAAGCTTATTGGGCCCATCAGAAGTTGGGAAACAGGTCGTTTCCAGCCTCCAGAGGGCC
Source organism: Erythrolamprus reginae (assembly GCF_031021105.1). Classification (NCBI taxonomy): domain Eukaryota; kingdom Metazoa; phylum Chordata; class Lepidosauria; order Squamata; family Dipsadidae; genus Erythrolamprus; species Erythrolamprus reginae. The sequence goes on along the minus strand of NC_091950.1, from coordinate 390,566,152 downwards.
CCCGGGGGATGAGGGAAGCTGTTTTCACCCTCCCCAGGAATTGAATTATGGGTGTAGGCACTCTCATATGTGCAATATAAGGTTCGCCATCACTGGCCTAGAGAAAGTATTGAATTACTTACTGGATTGCTTCTGGTTGGGGGTTACTGGTGGTTATTGAAACGGATGTCCATGTGCCGCCTCTATGTTGGTTGAGGCAGGCAGGATTCCCTTGAGTACCACTTGTTGGGGGTCAGGGGAAAGGGAGGGTTTTGCCCTCTCTTTCTGTTCAAGATCCCCATGGACAATTGGTGGGCCACTGGGTGACACAGAATGCTGGACTCGATGGGCTTTGGCCTGATTCAGCATGGCACTTCTTATGTTCTAACAGCGATGGTGGCACAAGTATAGTATGCTAACTCTGTATTCCACTGCCAGGAGTTCAATCCTGACTGCCTCAAGGTTGACTCAGCCTTCCAGCCATCTGAAGTCGGTAAAATGAGGAGACAGATTGTTGGGGGAAATATGCTCATCCTGCAAACTACAAAGTACTACGAAGCGGTATATAAGTCTAAGTGCTATTGCCATTGCTGCTCTAATAGTGCAAATGTGTGATTCGTATCTTTGCAGATCTTGGCTCTGGCCAGGCAGAAAAACAAGAAAGTGAAAGTGGTTGGTGGTGGACATTCCCCATCAGACATTGCCTGCATAGAGGACTTCATGATCCAGATGGCAAAGATGAATAAGGTCCTTAAGGTAAAAGGGCTATGGCACTGGGTCAGACTCATGGTTCATTTCGCTTGGCTTCAGAATCCCAAAGGCTTCCTTTCTATTATAAAAAATATAGCCAAAGCAATAAGACTAAACAACAAGACCACACTAGAATACTGCATTCAATTTTGGTCACCCTACTGCAAAAAGGACATTGAAACTCTAGAGAAAGTACAGAAAATAGCAACTAAAATGATAAAGGGACTGGAAACCAAGACATTCAAAGATAGGTTGCTGGAACTGGGCATGGATAGTTTAAGCAAAAAGGAGGGCCAGAGGGGACATGATAGCAGTATACAGATATTTGAGGGATTGCCACAGAGAGGAGGGGGTCACACTATTTTACAAGGCACCAGAGGGCCAGACCAGGAGCAATGGATGGAAACTGACCAAGGAGAGATTCAACCTGGAAATAAGGAAGAACTTTCTGATGGTGAGAGTGATCAACCAGTGGAGTGGCCTGCCGGTGGAGGCTGTGAACGCCCCATCACTTGACACATTCAAAAGAAAATTGGACTGCCATCTGTTTGGGGTGGTGTAGGGTTTCCTGCTTGAGCAGGGGGTTGGACTTGATGACCTGCAAGGTCCCTTTCAACTCTAATAAGAAAGAAAGAAAGAAAGAAAGAAAGAAAAAGAAAGAAAGAAAGAAAGAAAGAAAGAAAGAAAGAAAGAAAGAAAGAAAGAAAGAAAGAAAGAAGACCACATTTGGAATACTGTGTTCAGTTCTGGAGACCTCACCTACAAAAAGATATTGACAAAATTGAACAGGTCCAAAGACGGGCTACAAGAATGGTGGAAGGTCTTAAGCATAAAACGTATCAGGAAAGACCTAATGAACTCAATCTGTATAGTCTGGAGGACAGAATGAAAAGGGGGGACATGATCGAAACATTTAAATATGTTAAAGGGTTAAATAAGGTCCAGGAGGGAAGTGTTTTTAATAGGAAAGTGAATACAAGAACAAGGGGACACAATCTGAAGTTAGTTGGGGGAAAGATCAAAAGCAACGTGAGAAAATATTATTTCACTGAAAGAGTAGTAGATCCTTGGAACAAACTTCCAGCAGACGTGGTTGGTAAATCCACAGTAACTGAATTTAAACATGCCTGGGAGAAACATATATCCATTGTAAGATAAAATACAGGAAATAGTATAAGGGCAGACTAGATGGACCATGAGGTCTTTTTCTGCCATCAGTCTTCTATGTTTCTAAGAAAGAAAGAAAGAAAGAAAGAAAGAAAGAAAGAAAGAAAGAAAGAAAGAAAGAAAGAAAGAAAGAAAGAAAGAAAGAAAGACTGCTAGGAATGAGCTCCTACTTGTTGGTACATGTGCTGTTCCGGGCCTACAGAGATGGAAATCCAAGAAAGTATTCCACTCCGATTTTCCCATGAGGCCACCCTTAAATACCTATTGGGAGTGGTCAACAATTTCCCAGAGTTAAAAACTACAGATTACTTCCTTTTTCCATACAAGTATTCTTGTCTTTTTCTTAGACTTCTAAAGCGGGCATTTAACAGAGGCTCCTGATCCACCAGGTATCCCTCTGAGTCAAGCGAGACCACCATTGGGGTGTCTCCAGTCTCTGGAAGTTCCTCAGGTTCTAGCTCTCCCTCACTCTCACTCTCTGATTCAGCTGGCAAGAATGCTGGCCTACAGTACCAAGACAGCCTCAGTTCATCCTCCTCAGGGTCTGCCACTAATTGGCTGGGTCGTGGACCACTCACAACAGTAAAGGAGTAGATAGTATTTCTGGCTAGGTTTCACACATCATGCCAAACCAGAGTTTGCTTTAATTAAGGCTGATCATAAAAAATCCAGTAATCTAAAATTATATCATGTCATGTTAATCTATAAATCACTTTTGAAATTCACACTGCTAATTCTGTATGATTAGTCAACAGGTTTTTGTGCTTTGACTTTGGCTCTGTATTTAAAATTCTTTGTGCCCACTTTGAAAATAATTCCAAAGAAACAAGCACAGCAGCTCCCCTTTACAACTTATTCTCTGCAGGTTTGAAAAAGCTGCTGCTGCTTTCGAATCAAATATTTAGCGCAATACTTGTGAGATGTCTGATGCATTTCTTCCAAATGATGCTTGGTCCGTGCACAGACATAATAAGTCCTGATCGAATGTTTTCTCCAAGGTTGCTTCTTTGATTAACACAACAATATATTATCTCTCGGCAGGTGGACAAAGAGAAGAAGCAAGTGACAGTAGAGGCAGGGATTTTACTCTCACATCTGAACGTGGAGCTAAGCAACCATGGCTTAGCTTTACCTATGTAAGTAAACCTCTACTGAGATCGAACAGATTAACAAAGTTGGAAGGGACCTTGAAGGTCATCTAGTCCAACCCCTGACCCAAGCAGGAAATCCTTCATCTGACTATTATTATTATTATTATTATTATTATTATTATTATTATTATTATTAATTTGTTTTCTACGGGGTGTCTCAACCGCCCGTAATTACAGGGTAATTAGTCCAGGAAGACACACACCACATGATAAAAGGAAAACCCAAAAGTTTTTATAAACAGAAAAACAGAAACAGCTCCCTTTTTAAATGTCAAAGTGATTTTCTGCTACAAACAAGGCACAGGTTAAATGCAGTCCAATTGTTCACCCAATATCTGGGAAATTGAGTCCAATTCTAAAGTCCAGAGAGTCCACACACACAATCCTGAAGAGCAAAAACCATAATCTTGATGAAACAATGAATCAGATAAACTGCTATGAGGCTAAAACACCAGGCTGCACTTTTATCTGTAGCACTAATTACAGCAACCCCACCCAACCACAGGTGGCCTCATTTTCTCTTTTAATAATCCTTCAGTTGTTGTCCCCTATGCATCACTCTACGCATGCTTGGATGTGTCATTAATTCTTGTTCAGAATCCAGGGATGATACAGATGACTGATCTCCTCCTGGGCTGTCTGCCAAACACCCCTCTTCCCTGTCACTCACGCTTCCTTGGTCAGAGGAGACTTCATTGGCCAATTCTACTGGGAGCAAAACAGGCCCGCGGCATGTGGATGTTTCCCCCACATCCACCTCCACATTCTTTGGGGCAGGTGCTGGGCCAGAGCTAACCACAACTATTATTATTATTATTATTATTATTATTATTATTATTATTATTATTATGTGTTCCCTCGATTTTCACGGGTTCGAACTTCGCGGAAAGTCTATACCACAGTTTTTCAAAAATATTAATTAAAAAAATACTTTGCGGGTTTTTTCCCTATACCACGGTTTTTCCCACCCGATGACGTGATATGTCATCGCCAAACTTTCGTCTGCCTTTAATAAATATTTTTTAAAATAAACTTTAATAAATAAACATGGTGAGTAATAATCTGAATGGTTGCTAAGGGAATGGAAAATTGCAATTTAGGGGTTTAAAGTGTTAAGGGATGGCTTGTGATACTGTTCATAGCCAAAAATAGTGTATTTACTTCCGCATCTCTACTTCGCGGAAATTCAAATTTTGCGGGCGGTCTTGGAACGCATCCCCCGCAAAAAGCGAGGGAACACTGTAATTCGATTTGTATGCCGCCCCTCTCCAAAGACTCGGAGAGGCTCACAACAACAAAACAGTGCAAATCCAATAGTTAAAAACAATTTAAAAACCCTTAATATAAAAAGCAGTCATACATCTCAGACAAACCATACATAAAACGGAAACAACTACTCAGGATCAAACTCAGGGGCTGATTGTGAGGCAAGAGCTCCACCTCTAGAGGCATATTGCTCACCAAAACAAACAAAACATTAAAAAGTTGTGATGTTTATGTAGTTACTTACCCTAGCACATCTACGTTATATTAAAGTCACCAAAATATCTTTACAATCCCCAATGCGTGTCACAACATTTGAGCACCTCTAATGATTGGAAAATTGAAAGTTGAAACGTCTGACACACCCTATAAAAATGCTCAGATAGTTGTGATGCATGTTAAGACAAATATTATCCCTAGTCTATAAATGTGGCCAGATGTGTGATGGAATTCTGAGTGGCAAATTGAATCAAACCATTTTGGGAGTGGGAAGAAGGTCTTTTTAGAAGGTTCCATCTAGTAAAAGTGTATAAGACAGGGGTCTCCAACCTTGGCAACTTTAAGCCAAGTGGACTTCAATTCCCAGTGCTGGCTGGGGAATTCTGGGAGTTGAAGTCCGCCAGGCTTAAAGTTGCCAAGTTTGGAGACCCCTGCTCTAGCTAGGGTCAGGTTTCAACTCAGCTAAATTAGCCAAATACATTACAAACTTAAGATTCAGATCACAGATTTGCTTCTAGGGCACAGGAGTTCAGGTATACTTAACTCCAAAGACCTTATAATTGCATACAGAGGGAATCCTTCACCCCATTGCCCTATTTCAGAGCGGCAAATGAATTGTTTTAAAGCAAATTGAAAAATGAAATGGGCTTATGGGAACTTATGCAAATGCACTTGTGTGTGGTACACCAAGATAAAAAAAAAATTATAATCACAAAAGGACCTAATTAAGACTGATTCTTTTTTTTTTCACAGCCCAGGTCATCTAAGAGTAATTATCAATGCATGGGCATCCAGAATTTGTCCCTGTCCCCCAATGGGATGTGGACAAAACTGAGAGAGGAACATTTTTGGATTTTAGAGGAAGCATGGAAGGATTTCTGGGATAAAAGTGATTCCCCTGCCAATTGAGTACATACAGGAACAAAATTTCAGTTTTGCAACGATCAGAAATCCGTGCAGCCCCAATTACATCAGTGTATAAAATCATGCATAGGATAGAAAAGGTGGATAGAGAAAAATTATTTTCTCTATCACATAATACTAGGACGAGGGGCACTCCCTAAAGCTCATAGGTAAGAAAGTGAGGACAAATAAAAGGAAATATTTCTTCACCCAGAGTATCATTGGTTTATGGATATAAATATTAATTTTTCGTTTAAACCATATGTTTGAGCATGAACTTCGCCTGAAAACAATCGGGGCTTTTTATTGTTACAGTTAATTCTTTTGGATGATTACTAATTCTAACCATGTGCAAGGGCCAATATATTTCTCTGAAAAAAATATGTCCTAGTTTACTACCAAAATATACTAAAGAGAGAAGATTCTCTTATTTCAGTGAATCTGAAATAAATTTCTTGCTTTAATCTAGCTCATAGGTAAGAAAGCAAGGACAAATAAAGGGAAATATTTCTTCATCCAGAGGGTCGTTGGTTTATGGAATTCACTTCCAGAAGAGGTCATGATAGCTGTCAGCCTGGATAGCTTCAAGGCAGGATTAGACAGATTCATGGGTGCCAAGTGTATCGGTGGTTATTGAAACGGATGTCCAAGTGCCGCTTCTATGATGGGTACCATTTGTTGGGGGTCAAGGGAAAGGGAGGGTCTTGCTTTCTCTTTCTGCTCAAAATCCCCATGGACAATTGGTGGGCCACTGTGTGACACAGAATGCTGGACTCGATGGGCTTTGGCCCGATTCAGCATGGCTCTTCTTATGTTCCTAAGTTCTTATGTACATATATCCTTGCCAGGATATACCGAATCCAAGGAATCACTTCAGGATCAGAAATAAAAATCTGTAGGCAACATCCCTTCATAGTCAGTGCCCTATTTCTATGGCTTGATAGGTTGTGACATATGCTCAACACTCATTGGGGCATGTTTTGAAGTCAGAGCAGGTGCTTTTAATTAGCTTTTTTTGTATCAGTGTCACATTTGCTAATATCACCGTCTCAACAGTTACCTTTGGAATGGATCCCAGCTAAATCTCTCCCTTTTCTGTGTTTCAGTTTAGGAGCTGTGTTAGATGTGGCAGCTGCTGGAGTCATTGGAACTGGCACTCACAACACCGGCTTCAGCCATGGCATCTTGGCCACTCAGGTAAGACCCCGCTGGTTTGTAACTAGCAGGGCGTAAATATTTCATAGCCATTATATCATTATATGAGCAAGTTATTAGAATGCTAGTTATGTCAGCTTTTATTCTAATGGCCCCAGGCCTGGTGGCATAAATAAGTCTTAAGACTCTTGCAGAAAGCAAGCTGGGTGGGAGCAGTATGAATCTCCAGGGGAAGCTGGTTCCAGAGGGTCGGGGCCGCCACAGAGAAGGCTCTTCCCCTAGGTCCTGCCAAACAACATTGTCTAGTTGACAGGACCTGGAGAAGGCCAACTCTGTGGGACCTAATTGGTCACTGTGACTCATGTGGCAGAAGGCAGTCCCGTAGACAATCTGGTCCGATGCCATGTAGGGCTTTGTAGGTCATAACCAACACTTTGAATTGCATCCAGAAATTGATTCCCAGATTCAACCAGATCCCTTGCTTTCCCCCTGGCAGGTGGTAGCCATGACACTGTTGACAGCTTCTGGGGAAATCCTGGAGTGCTCGAAGACTGTGAATCCTGAACTCTTCCAAGCGGCCTGTGTACATCTGGGTTGTTTGGGCATCCTTCTCACAGTCACTTTCCAATGTGTTGCAGAATTCTACCTGCAGGAAACCACCTTCCCTTCTACACTCAAAGAGGTAAGCTCAGATGCTGCATTTTGGAAATACAATTTAAGAACCATTTTGAGAGGAGTGTGATGTGTCTGTGTGGCCAAGTTGCCATTTGATATTTTAATGTCTCATCAGAATCAAGGCTGCTAGAAAAATTCTACCAGCATGCAGGGGTAATTAGTTGACAAAGTATTCTTTTTCTGTGCCCAGCAGTCTCAATTAATCTAATTTGTTAGGAAATCTTCTAAGCTGAGGATCCTAAGTAGGAAGATTAAGTTTCTTTTCAGAGAGTATCTGGTCTTTGGAAATTATTTCTCAGTATCAAAAATGTGGTTTGCCAAACATTTTATCTCTTCTTTCCCCACTGATAGGAAAGAACAATACAGTGGAACCCCGACATAAGAGCTGCTCTACTTAAGAGCAACTCGAGATAAGAGCTGGGAGGGGAGAGATATTTTTGTTCTACTTACAAGCCCAAATTTGAGATATAAGTACCAAGGAGCTGTCTCCTGAAGCCAAACGCTAACTTCCGCGTTCGGCTTCAGGAGACAGCTGCGAAGCGGCGCACGTGTTTTAAAAGGTTGCAGCCGGCCTGGGGGGCTCGGGGGGGTGCTTGCAGCTTTCTTTCTTGCTCTTTTTCTTTCTCTCTTTTACCTTCCCTTCCTCTATTTCTTCTTTTCTTTCTCCTTCCCACCTTCTTCCCTCCCTCCCTCCCTTCACTCATTCCTCTCTTACTCTCCCCTTTCATAAGTTTCCTTCCTTCCTCTGTTCCTGTCCCTTCCCCCTTTCTTTCTTTCTTTCTTTCTTGCTCTTTTTCTTTCTCTCTTTTACCTTCCCTTCCTCTATTTCTTCTTTTCTTTCTCCTTCCCACCTTCTTCCCTCCCTCCCTCCCTTCACTCATTCCTCTCTTACTCTCCCCTTTCATAAGTTTCCTTGCTTCCTTCCTCTGTTCCTGTCCCTTCCCTCTTTCCTTCCTTCCTTCCCACCCTCCGTCCATTCATTCACCCATTCCTCTCTTGATCGCTTAAAGCCGGTCCCTGGTGCAAAAAGGGTTGGGGACCTCTGTCCTACAGGATTGGGTGGCAGAGAAGTTGAACATATGTAAATTTAAAAGTTTAAGAAAGTTTACAAGTTAAGTGAAAGAAACTTCATTATTCATTTATATGTACATGTACATTTCTTCATTAAAAACATGTCTTTCTGCATAATTTAGACTAACTTTGTGAGTTTTTTGAGGGCTGGAACCAATTAAAATTATTTACATTAATTCCTATGGGGAAAAGTCGTTCGAGATAAGAGCTGCTCGACTTAAGAGCTCAGGTCCGGAACGAATTAAACTCGTATCTCGAGGTACCACTGTATATATTCAACATATTTATACTTGAAAAATTCCACACTCCCATGTTATCTTCCATAAAACAAATTTCTGACAGCCTTTGGTTACAGTACAAATGTACCCTTCTAAGAATGCTTTATTTTATATCAAGATTCTTGTCTTGTTTGCTTGTAAGATAAATGGGAGCTGTTCACTCTCCATTTATTTATTCAACCTATATGCTGAATGTATATTAAGGGAAGATGGATTGGAAGGACATGAGCATAGATTTAATATTGGGAGAAGAAACATCAATAACTTGCAATACGCTGATGACACTAAACATGTAGACCAAAATGCAAGCTCTAGTAATAAAAGTTAAGGAGCATAGTGAAAAATAGGACTAAAATTAAATATAAAGAAGACCAAACTAATGACAACAGGTAGAACAACTTATCAAGAGTACTTAGCACTTATATACCACTTCATAGTGCTTTACAGCTCACTGTAAGCAGTCAGAATATTGCCCCCAACAATCTGGGTCCCTATTTTACCAACCTTCAAAGAATGGAAAGGTGAGTCAACCTTGAGCTGGTCAAGATTGAACTCCTGGCAGTGGGCAGAGTCAGCCTGCAATTCATCACTTAGAATTGACAATGGAGATACCATATTGGTGGATAACTTCTGCCTTTCAAGCATTAAGCTTGAGGTTGCATAGTGGTGCAGAGTGCAGTACTGCAGGCAACTTCAGCTGACTGCCAGCTGTAGTTCGGCAGTTCAAATCTCACTATATGCCCAGAAATGGAAAATAGACCAAACACCAGAAGAAAATATAGTAATTAAAAAAATATTGGACTGTGTGGAAATGGACAGGATGTCCAAAAAAATTAGAGGGGAAAAAAGACTCAGATTATTATAAAATATGGGGGAAGTTCTATGATAGGCTAAATGAAAGAACAATGGAGAAATAATTAAAATTCAAGCAAAGCAACACGTCAAATAAAAGAATTAATACTAAGTGAAAAAGGAAAATTCTCTGATCGAACACTCAAAAAAGAAGTGGGGAAGCTTTCGTTTCCCAAATGTTTTATGTATATGTTTTGTTTATGTCTTTTCTTTTCTGTTATATTTGGAAGAAAAAAACCCAAATCTCACTAGGTTCAAGGTTGACTCAGCCTTCCATCCTTCCAAGGTGGGTAAAATGAGGACCCAGATTGTTGGGGGCTATATGCTGGCTCTGTAAAACCACTCAGGGTGTAAAAGCACTATGAAGCAGGGGTGGGCTACTACCCGGATGGGAGGGGAATGCAGTGGGGTAGTGAAAATGGAGCTCCATCCCAGAATACCCAATTTGCACTGAAAGATATTGAAAGAAAATGCAGGGTGTCCTGCATAAGCCACGCTCACAGTGTGGTAGTAAAAATTTTGGTAGCCCTTCACTGCATATGTCTAAGTGCTATGGTATAGCACTGGTATAGGGCAGTGATGGCAAACCTATGGCATGGGTGCCATAGATGGCACGCGGAGCCATATCTGCTGGCACATGAGCTGTTGCCCTAGCTCAACTCCAACGTGCATTTGTGTACCGACCAGCTGACATTTGGCTCGCACAGAGGTTCTGGGAGGGCATTTTTAGCTTCCAGAGAGCCTCCAGGGTGATTGGGGAAGGCGTTTTTACCCTCCCCTGGCTCCAGGAAAGCCATTGGAGCTTGAGGAGGGCAAAACACGATCCTACTGGGCCCATCAGAAGTTGGGAAATAAGTCCATTTTCAGCCTTCAGAGGGCCTCCAGGGTGGCGGTAGAAGCTGTTTCACCCTCACCAAACATTGAATTATGGGTGCTTGCGTGATAGCACATGCCCACGCTTTTTCGGCACCCAAGGGAAAAAAGGTTCGTCATCACTGGTATAGGGTCTCCTGCTTGGACAGGGGCTTGGACTAAAAGACCTACATGGTCCCTTCCAATTCTGCTCATCTGTTAATGACCAGGCTCAAATTATCCTATTTTGGTCTCTCTGTCACTGTGACCTACAAATAACTCGCAGCAGCCTTTCCTAGGCAGATGGGCTGCTTTCCAAATCCCAGCCCACATTGTCAAAGGGGACTGTGCTCTCCCAACCCATCTGGAGAGGGACAGCAGGGAAAGGTTTAGACGAGAACAATTTGCCTCGTAACTTTGCTCAATTCGTGCCACAATTTTCCTCTGAGGAGAAATGACAATTTTTAAACATCGTTAGTTTAAAAGGTGAGGTGTGGTAGGCAAAATTATTCAGGGGGTAGAGAAAATAAATAGGAAGATTTTTTTTCCCCTCTTTTTAAAGTGAGATTGCCCAATTCATCTGACTAATGGAAAAGTTGTCTTAAATGGAAAGTTGTCTTTCCTAAACTGACTTTCAAGGACATTGAGTCAAATAGATGGAATAAATTTATTCCAAGGATGATGCTGTTACTGTTGCAGACGGCCTGATGTTCATGCAGTTTTTCATTACTTTAATTTTATTAGCAGTGTGATTATCGTGTTTTAACCCATATTTGACCCAGACAACCTTTTGTTTGGGGACAATTGATAAATGATACAAATAGAAACATAGAAGATTGACAGCAGAAAAAGACCTCCTGGTCCATCCAGTCTGTCCTTATACTATTTCCTGTGTTTTATCTTAGGATGGATATATGTTTATCCCAGGCATGTTTAAATTCAGTTACTGTGGATTTACCAACCACGTCTGCTGAAAGTTTGTTCCAAGCATCTACTACTCTTTCACTAAAATAATATTTTCTCACGTTACTTTTTATCTTTCCCCCAACTAACTTCAGATTGTGTCCCCTTGTTCTTGTGTTCACTTTCCTATTAAAAACACTTCTCTCCTGGACCTTATTTAACCCTTTAACATATTTAAATGTTTCTATCATGTCCCCCCTTTCCCTTCTGTCCTCCAGACTATACAGATTGAGTTCATGAAGTTTTTCCTGATATGTTTTGTGCTTCTATTATGATGTCAGTAAAGATAATGAAAATATGTAGAAATAGCTAAGAAGAGCCAAAAGGGGGCCTAGAGATGAAGACGCTCTCCTCCCACTTGGAAGTTGAGAGTTCAATCCTAGGCAGCGACCACTGAAGGGCTTTCCCTACCTGATCGGTCCCGGAGGCCGGCACAGACAGGCGCACAGGCGGCGGTGTGTGTGTGCAGCCTCATGCAAGATTTTCCTTCTGCGCATGCACAGAAGCAAAGAAATAGGCAAAAATTACCGAAATCTCACACGAGGACACTCACATGTGCAAGATTACGGCAATTTTCAATTATTTCTTTGCTTCCATACATGCGCAGAAGCAAAGAAAAGGTGAAAAATCACCAAAATCTTGCCCATGTGAGCATCCTTGCGCAAGATTTTGGAGATTTTTACCAATTACTTTGCTTCCGCACATGTGCAAAATTTTGTGCGGGGGTACGCAGGGGAATGCATGTTCCCCTGAACATGGCATCGGACCAGAATATCTCCGAGACCGCCTTCTGCCACAAGAATCCCAGCGACCGATTAGGTCCCACAGAGTGGGCCTCCTCCGGGTCCCGTCAACTAAACAATGTCGGTTGGCGGGCCCCAGGGGGAGAGCCTTCTCTGTGGCGGCACCGACTCTCTGGAACCAACTCCCCCCGGAGATCAGAACTGCCCCTACTCTTCCTGCCTTCCGTAAACTCCTCAAAACCCACCTTTGCCGTCAGGCATGGGGAAACTAAACATCTCCCCCTGGGCCCGCTGAATTTATACATGGTATGCTTGTGTGTGTGTATGTTAGTATAGGGGTTTTTTAAACTTAATATTTTAATTAAATTGGATTATGTATTGGATTGTTTTTTCACTTGTTGTGAGCCGCCCCGAGTCTTTGGAGAGGGGCGGCATACAAATCCAAATAAATGAAATGAAATGAAATGAAATGAATGGCAGGGTTCGTCATTTCTGCCACCAGAATGGCGACCCCACGCGTGCCAGGGGCAGTGATGGCCCTGCCAAAGCCTACCCTGTTTCTCCAGCACTCTGGGGACTGCATTGGTTGCCGATTGGTTTCTGGAGGTGGTTCAAAGTGTTGGTTAAGACCTATGAAGCCCTACATGGCATCAGACCAGATTACTTGTGGGACTGCCTCCTGCCGCATGAGTCCCAGTGACCGGTCAGGTTCCACAGAGTTGGCCTTCTCCAGGTCCTGTCAACTAGACAGTGTCGCTTGGTGGGGCCTAGGGGAAGAGCCTTCTCTGTGGGGGCTCCTGCCCTCTGGAATCAGCTCTCCCCCATAGATTCGTACTGCCCCCACCTTCCTCGCCTTCCATAAGAACCTGAAAACCCATCTATGCCACCAGGCTTGGGGTCACTAGACCCTGGTTTCCAGCTGACGAGTGTGATGTATGCTTGTTGTTGAATGTGAATGAATGATTTTTAACGTTCCAGGTTTTTTAGAACAGTTAATTATATTAATTGGATTTAAAATTTTGATATTGTATACTGATTTTTTATTATGTTGTGAGCGGCCCCGGGTCCTTGGAGAAGGGTAGCATACAAAGAAAGAAAGAAAGAAAGAAAGAAAGAAAGAAAGAAAGAAAGAAAGAAAGAAAGAAAGAAAGCTATAGCTATCTTCCATCTCATTCTCAGAACTATAATACCCATAACTCACAACCAGCCCAACAATCAACCATGTTAGATGTTTAGGAACCACAGTATTGTCTAATAAATTCGGCAAGCACCAAACATTTGGAAGATTATGTTAGTACTTCAATTAATGAATGTATGATGGATTAATCCAGTTGATCACTATTGCTCAACCCAAACTAACTACTTCCCACAGCTGTTGTAAGTAAAAATGGGGGAGAAGTTATGATGCATTCCTCCTTGAGGTTCAAGACGAAAGGTGAGAAATAATAAATTCATAATTTCACTCTTGAACGTGCCTTATTTAAAATGTCACAGGGGCGGCCCACCAAACTAGAAACCTGAGCAACACCACCCAATTTAAAGATGTGTCCATTCAGCTCTCAATTTGAACACCTTGTAGGTTCTTGACAACCTAGAAAGTCACCTAAAGAAATCTGAGTATTTCCGCTTCCTTTGGTTCCCTCACAGTGAAAATGTGAGCATCATTTACCAAGATCACACCAACAAGGTGAGTACATCCTACCAGGATGAAAGTAGTTGGCCATTATTTCACAAAGAAAACTAGGAAGGAAGGAATTAAGGACATTTCAGTTGTTTGTGGCGACCCGGGTCTTGCTCATTTCAACAGGACTTCCAACAGAGAGTAGCCATTATCTTTTCCCAACCTCATTCAACCTCCGTGATGGGTAAAGCATAACTGTCATCACTTTACAGATCAAGAAGTTACATCAGAGGTAGATTCCTCCTGGTTCACACGGTTCTATAGAACCAGTAGTAAACCAGTTGTGATGTCATGGAGCTGGTTCTGTCAGTGCCAGTTTGTGGATTTCACCATCTATTTTTTTAGCTTTTTTGGTGCTATTTTTGCTGTGTTTTGCTTCTGCACATGTGTTGGGAGATAGTTTTGCTCATGTGAAAGTTAACCCACCAAGTCACCACAGTTAACCACTATACCTAATTGAAGTCTTCAATGAAAAACACAGCAGCAGGCTTTCTTGTAAAAATATATTTTACTTTTCTTCTTATCAAAATACTTCTCTAAGTAACTATCACCTTTACATTTAACCACTATAATAAACTATCCACAATACCAGTATATAACTCTTATTACCTCCACCACTGCAACCACTAACTACAAATCACCCAGCACAAAACTACTATAACAAACTACTGTAACAAGCCATGCAAGGGTGTTACTGCTTATATAGGTTATAATCAATCAAGTTGCAGCACAATTAGCAAACCAATGGTTACATGCTGGCTATGGCTCACATTAGCCTTCCCATGGTTACATACAATTTTCTTGCATTGTAATATTACTTCAGAAATAAACTTATTTCTGACAACATGCGCAGAAGCTGAGTTTTTGGCACTGCACGTGTACGCACGAAGCACTTGGCTTATACATCTGGTGCACAATCCATGCACAGCCATGCACTGCAGGAGGAAACAAACCAGCAGCGAGGTAAGATAGAACCTTCCCCTGAATTACATCTAATCTCAATATAAGTATGCTCTTAAAAGGCTAATCCCCATCAACTGTTCCCAGACCATCCCCAAAGTGCCCCGTTAAAAGAGGCTAGTCTGTCCTATTAAAATTAAATGATTAAAACACACTGTCAGCAGCATATAAAGAAAAGTTTAATAAACTTTTCTATAGATGGTACATGCCTCCATCAAGGCTAGCAAAGACTTACCCGACACTACAAGACACTTGCTGGAAATGTAAAAAAACAAAAAGGTTCCTTTTTTCATATGTAGTGGTCGTGCCCTAAAATTCAAAAAGTATGGAAAACAACCCACAGATGGCTTACAGAAATTATAAAAGAGGAGATAGAATATGCCACAGAAGGTATGCTCTTAGGAATTTGGAAAAGACATTACTCCAAGCAAACGTTTTTCCTTATGACACATATAATCACCACTGTTAGAATTTCACTGGCACAACTGTGGGAAAATGAAAAGACCCCATCAGAAAGTTTAATTATTGATAAAATATATAGATGCACAGAGATGGAATAAAGGGAATAAAATATAAAGAAACTAAAAAGTATGGCACAAATGGCACGAATGGATTCACAATAAAAACTGAAAAGTAACAATACAAAGTATCAGTATATATAGAAATAAAAATAAACACTTCATAATAATAATATAAATGAAATAAAAACTTGGGACTGATGATCACTTTATTATAGAAACTGAAAAAAATTATGCTTATTGATATTTCATTTTTTTCTTTTCTAATATTATGCTTTACTTACGATATTTATATTTGAATGTACATAATTTATGATATATTTAAAATGTAAGAGAAACGGATTAAGAGCTGTAAAAACAAAACAAAACATATGAGAAATATTCTTTTTAAAATCAATAAAGAAACTTTAAAAAAACCCACTGGACTTGGACCCAGAGAGACCCAACCATGGAATTCATTGTGTGTGTTTGAATCAGTCACTCAGTCCCTCTCACCTCATGAGGTGGCATAAATTGAAGGCAGGGCCCCATATAAGCTCTTAAAAATAAAAGATGGGATATCAATGCAATCAATGAATTCCTTTTTTTTAAAAAAAAAAACAAGTTTTATTAAGTTGTATGCATTAAAAACACTACAAAAAAAAATACAATACACACAAAATAATAATAAAAAGACAACAATACGCAAACATTAAATAACACACTAACATTAATACTATATACACTGCTCAAAAAATAAAGGGAACACTTACACAACACAATATAACTCCAAGTGAATCAAACTTCTGTGAAATCAAACTGTCCACTTAGGAAGCAACACTGATTGACAATCATTTTCACATGCTGTTATGCACATTTAACTTTGTACAGAACAAAGTATTCGACGAAAATATTTCATTCATTCAGATCTAGGATGTGTTCTTTGAGTGTTCCCTTTATTTTTTTGAGTAGTATACATTTTAAGGTTATCTTCCGGCAACTCATATCAATGGATTAACAGTTACGGTTACGGTATATATCTTACATATTTCTCTATTTTAGGTTTTTTTCCACCTTGATAATATCTTTTTTTATTAGCCAATTACTACAAATATTGTATTATCTCCTATTATTTACAAATATACCGATTCTATTAATAAATCAAATAGTAATATTCCTATATACATAATTAATTTATTATTATTATTATTATTTAGAGGTTTTCTCCTCCTTTCTAACCATTCATAAAACACATTCCAAATTTCATAATACTCCGAGTCTTCCTTCTCTTTTAATTTCATTGTCATCAGATCAAGTTCAATTTCATGTTGATGCATGCTTGGGTTTATGATGAACTTAGCATTAAGTGGTTCTCCCAATACCATTGGCTTAAAAGTCAGATCCCCAGCCTTCTGACAACTTCATAAAAATCCAATACTCTTTGTTTTTGCAGCCTCCCTCTTCCTCAGCAAACTGGTTTTGGGATTATGCTATTGGATATTATCTGTTGGAGTTTCTTCTTTGGATCAGGTTAGTTTCTACACTTCTTTAAAAAAAAAAAAGTCCGCCTGGTGGATGGAAAGACTATATTTGTCTTGTTCTTATCTCATTGCTTTCAGCTTTCAATGAGGTTTTCTATACAGGTTAGCTTGGGGTGGGTTCTTGCAGTTGTCACTCACAAATTTATCAACCCCTTCTCTAAGCCTTCAAAAATTAATTAAAATATATCAACCTGGGACAGTATATTTGATATTCGGATTGATTTTTATTCCTGGAAGTCAAAGGATTCCATCCCACACAAGGGATCAAGCAAGATTACTGATAGACCGACACATGCACTATCTCCTACTACTGTTGTAAATCTCACTCTTTATTCTAGTAGCGTGATAGCTGAACTTAGGCTGTCCCCTGGTGGGCAGAAGATGAAATCACCTTTGTGAGGTTGCTGTATTGGTGGAGAAAAGAAATTTCTCCACCCATAATGGATAGACTCAAAGTGCATCATTGGGAAGCTTGAAAGAACAGATTAGGGATGGATTGCAATGGGGAATAATCTGTCTGGTTGCTAGGAGTTGAAAACAACTTGATGGCATATCATCCACCCATCCAACCTTCCATCTTCCACACATCCAGATTTTTTCCAAATGCAATAACTCTACTAAACAAATAATTCCATCAACACTGTCAGACTTTCTACTAAATCTGCACTTCTATTCTACTAGTTTTTCTCATCATTCCTTTCACCCATTTCCTCCCATGTTGACTGTATGACTGTAACTTGTTGCTTATATCCTAAGATTTTTTATTAATATTGCTTCTTCATTGCTTATTTGACCCCTATGACAATCATTAAGTGTTGTACCACATGATTCTTGACAAATGTATATTTTATTTTATTTTATGTACGCCGAGAGCATATGCACCAAGACAAATTCCTTGTGTGTCCAATCATAGTTGGCCAATAAAAATTCTATTCTATTCTATCCATCCACCCATGAATTGTTGAAAAGTAAAGTCTCATTTGCATAGAAACATAGAAGTCTGACGGCAGAAAAAGACCTCATGGTCCATCTAGTCTGCCCTTATACTATTTTCTGTATTATATCTTAGGATGGATATATGTTTATCCCAGGCATGTTTAAATTCAGTTACTGTGGATTTATCTACCACGTCTGCTGGAAGTTTTTTCCAAGGATCTACTACTCTTTCAGTAAAATAATATTTTCTCATGTTGGTTTTGATCTTCCCCCCAAGTAACTTCAGATTGTGTCCCCTTGTTCTTGTGTTCACTTTCCTATTAAAAACACTTCCCTCCTGGACCTTATTTAACCCTTTAATATATTTAAATGTTTCGATCATGTCCCACCCTTTTCCTTCTGTCCTCCAGACTATACAGATTGAGTTCATGATGTCTTTCCTGATATGTTTTATGCTTAAGACCTTCCACCATTCTTGTAGCCCGTCTTTGGACCCATTCAATTTTGTCAATATCTTTTTGTAAGTGAGGTCTCCAGAACTGAACACAGTATTCCAAATGTGGTCTCACCAGCATTCTATATTTGCATTCTATTTGCATGGTGTTTACAAGTTGAGATTGTTTATTTGTTTATTTGTTTGTTTGTTTATTTAATTTATTTTATTTATTCATTCATTCATTCATTTATTTATTTGATTTCTATGCCGCCCCTCTCCGTAGACTATTGAAGTGATTTGCCACTGCTTCCCCCAGTGTAGACCAGTGGTCTCCAACCCTGGCAACTTTAAGTTGTAGACTTCATTTCCACAAGTCCACAAGTCTTAAAGTTGCCAAGGTTAGAGACCACTGGTTTGGACCACAGCTTGGCTATTTCCTGGTGCTTTATCATCAAATCAAAGCAAGGGTGGGCTGCTGCCCGGATTGGGGGTGGGGACACATTGGGGTAGCGAAAATGGAGCTCCACCCCAGAACATCCAATTTGCATTGAAAGATGAAAGAAAATGCAAATCTGGCCTGGTTTTCAAAATCAGCCAAGATTGACTAGAGATTGCTCCATAATTGTGCTATTCTATTGAAATCGGTGTCCAAATAACTATAAGGAGTGATAGCAAGGTTTCTTTGCCTGCTTAGAATGCACTCTGGGAAATAATGAATAGCAAAGTTGATTGTGAGTCCAAGTCAAAGTTGATTACGAGCCCAGCACTTTATTTGTAGAATGCTATTTTGCTTCTAGCCTTGTACTTAAATAAGAAGGAGAGGATGGGGGGTGGGGGATGCTAACAGCTCTAGACATATGTTGCCACTCCCACATGGCTTCCTTTTCATCCTTTTTGTAAGTTACAAAAAGACTCCGTGCTGTGTTAGTGAATAATTTCTGTGACACAAACAGCTTGCTTGGATGCAACAATGGGGAAGGCTTTTATTGCCCATACAGTGAAAGTCTTCCACTACAAAGCTCTCTTTGATGACTTCCAGCATTGACTCCCCTTCACCACTGCTGTCCTTCCCAAATGAGGGAAACAGAATTTCAGCAGCTCTGGATATTTTTCAGTCTAGCCTAGGCATGTTTTACTAGGACGGAAGTCTTCAAACTTGGCCACTTTAAAACGTGAGGACAGTCACTCATGCCCTCATCACCTCGAGGCTCGACTCCTGTAATGCTCTCTACATGGGGCAACCTTTGAAAAGTGTTTGGAAACTTCAGATCGTGCAGAATGCAGCTGCGAGAGCTGTCATGGGCTTCCCCAAAAATGCCCATGTAACACCAACACTCCACAGTCTGCATTGGTTGCCGATCAGTTTCCAGTCACAATTCAAAGTGTTGGTCATCACCTATAAAGCCCTTCATGGCACCAGACCAGGGTATCTACGAGACTGCCTTCTCCTCCATGAATCCCAGCAACCGGTTAGATCCCACAGAGTGGGCCTTCTCCGGGTCCCATCAATAAAACAATGTTGTTTGGTGGGGCCCAGGGTAAGAGCCTTCTCCATGGTGGCCCCAGCCCTCTGGAACCAACTTCCCCCGGAGATTAGAATTGCCCCACCCTCCTCGCCTTTCGTAAACTCCTTAAAACCCATCTCTTCCATCAGGCATGGGGGGACTGAGATATTCTTTCCCCCTAGGCCTTTACAATTTATGCATGGTGTGTTTGTTTGTTTGTATGTATGTTTGGTTTTACAAATAAGGGTTTTTTAGCTGTTTTAGTATTGGATTTACGTGCTGTTTTTATTACTGTTGTTAGCCGCCCCGAGTCTGCGGAGAGGGGTGGCATACAAATCCAATAAATAAATAAATAAACAATAAATAAACTCCCAGAATTCTCCAGCCAGCACAGCTTTAAGACTTTTGGACTTCAACTCCCAGAATTCTTATAGCTGGCTGGAGAAATCTGGGAGTTGAAGTCCACAAGTCTTAAAGTGGCCAGGCTTAACAACCTCTGGACTAGGAGCACTTGGCTTGGCCATGGCAGCAGGGAATTAGGAGCAAAGCAGCCCCACCACATCTGGATGATATCAGATTGGGAGAAGGGTGGTCACCAGTGAAGGGCTGCTCGTCTTCAGTGCTATCGGTGTGCCCTCCGAGGCAAGCACACCCATTGGTGTGAGATTTGGCTTCTGCACATGCACTGCAGGTGTAATTTTATGTGAGGACACAATGATATTTTTGCTTCCATGCACGTGGAAGTTTCGCTCACGCGAGCGTCCTCAAGCAAGATTTCGCTTGCTGTGCATGCGCAGAAGCCAAATCTCACGTGGGGGCACGTTGGGGGCATGTCAGGGATGCACAGCTGCATGCACATCCTGGAATTTCCTACCGGGGTGGAGCACCGGACCATGTAAGCAGCAGCCCATCACTGGTGGTCACATATAATGACCATTTCCCCATGCACGGAAGCAAAAAAATCAGTGGAAATCGCTGAAATTTTGCTCACGCAAGTGTTCTCAGGCAGAATTTCGCTTGCTGAGCATGTGCAGAAGCCAAATCTCATGCAGTGGCACGTCAGGGGCGCGTTTGCCCAGGTTCGCCTGGTGCACCAGTTGTGGCCCTATCTGGACTGCTCACAGTCACTCATGCCCTCATCACCTCGAGGTTTGACTACTGTAACGCTCTCTACATGGGGCTACCTTTGAAAAGTGTTCGGAAACTTCAGATCATGCAGAATGCAGCTGCAAGAGCAATCATGGGCTTCCCTAAATACGCCCTTGTCACACCAACACTCCACAGTCTGCATTGGTTGCCGATCAGTTTCCGGTCAAAATTCAAAGTGTTGGTTATGACCTATAAAGCCCTTCATGGCATCGGACCAGAATATCTCCGGGACTGCCTTCTGCCGCACGAATCCCAGCGACCGGTTAGGTCCCACAGAGTTGGCCTTCTCCGGGTCCCGTCAACTAAACAATGTCGTTTGGTGGGACCCAGGAGAAGAGCCTTCTCTGTGGCAGCCCCGACCCTCTGGAACCAGCTCCCCCCGGAGATTAGAACTGCCCCCACCCTCCTTGCCTTTTGTAAAGTTCTTAAGACCCATCTCTGCCGTCAGGCATGGGGGAACTGAGACATCTCTCCCAGGCCTATACAGTTTTTGCATGGTATGTTTGTGTGTATGTTTGCTTTTAATAATGGGGTTTTTAGTGTTTTTTAAATTACATTGTTCTTACATTGTCTTTGTTATTGTTGTGAGCCGCCCCAAGTCTATGGAGAGGGGTGGCATACAAATCTAATAAATAATAAATAAATAATAAATAATGTGCATCCTGGAATTTCCTACTGGGATGGAGCACCGGACCGTGTAAGCAGCAGACCATCACTGGTGGTCACAGAGCTGTAATCAAAGATTTGAAAGGTGCCAAACTGGGAAGTGTTTTCTTCCCTGACTGCCAGGAGAGGAATCCCAATTCCCCATGCTGTCGGGAGAATTGTGGGAGTTGAAGTCCACACATCTTGCCACGCTTGGGAATCACTGCTTTAGCTACACCGCCTGAGGGTTTTGGCATGGAGCCGAGGGGTTCCAGCACTGAGCTAGTATTTGTATTTGTATCGTATTTGTATTTATTAGATTTGTATGCCGCCCCTCTCCGAAGACTCGGGGTGGCTCACAACAATAATAAAAACAATATAGCAGTGGAACAAATGTAATATTAAAAAACAGATAAAACCCTATCATTATTTTAAAAAACCAAACAGCACATTCATACCAAACATAAAACAAAGTATTAAAAGTCTGGGGGAAAGGTGTCTCAACTCCCCCATGCCTGGTGGTATGAGTGAGTCTTGAGTAGTTTATGAAAGACAGGGAGGGTGGGGGCAGTTCTAATCTCCGGGTGGAGTTGGTTCCAGAGGGCCGGGGCCATCACAGAGAAGGCTCTTCCCCTGGGGCCCGCCAAACGACATTGTTTGGTCGACGGGACCCGGAGAAGACCAACTCTGTGGGACCTTATCGGTAGCTGGGATTCGTGCGGTAGCAGACAGTTCCGGAGTCCTTCTCAGTTTGTTGTTTCTCCCTCCCTTTCAGCACATTCCTGCCCTTCTTGGTATCTTGGATCAACCACTTCTTCTTTTGGCTCCTCTTCACTGGCAAAGTGGAAAATGTCAACGTGAGCTACAAAATCTTCAACTACGAATGCCGATTCAAGCAGCACGTGCAAGATTGGGCCATTCCCATGTAAGTCGAATTGGACTCCCCTCCCTCGTTCTCCGATAGATTCCATAATTTCTGGAGGGTATTTGACATTTAACATGCAGACCTCTGCCATGAAAAGTTAAATCCATTTCACTGTGTGTTCGTGATCCAGTTCTCATTGAATTGTTTGAGATCACGTCAGATTGATGTACTGACTAGGATAAGGAGATTGTGAGCTTTTAGTTAGGCAGGAAAGCCAGTTTAGTGACTTTGAGCCAGTCAGTATCTCACAGGCTAACCCAGGCCACAGGGTGGTTGTTATGGGGAAAATAAGAGTATTGTGTAAATTCGCTGCTTTGAATTGATAATGCAGGATTCAATATATATCTTGTTGAATATACATATAGGATAATATAGGAATACCACAGAGAGAGAGACACCGAGAGAGAGAGAGACAGACAGAAAGACAGGCAGAGAGAGAAACAGAGACAGACAGAGAAAGACAGACATAAGACAGACAGAGACAGAGAGACAGACAGACAGACAGACATAAGACAGACAGATACAGAGAGACAGACAGACAGACAGACAGACAGACATAAGACAGACAGAGACAGAGAGACAGAGAGACAGACATAAGACAGACAGAGACAGAGACACATGGCAGAAATGGCACGAATGGATCCTCAATAAAAACAAATCCCAGCGACCAGTTAGGTCCCACAGAATTGGCCTCCTCCGGGTCCCATCGACTAAACAATGTAATTTGGCGGGACCCACGGGAAGAGCCTTCTCTGTGGCAGCCCCGACTCTCTGGAACCAACTCCCCCCAGAGATAAGAATTGCCCCCACCCTCCTCGCCTTTCGCAAGCTCCTTAAAACCCACCTCTGTCGTCAGGCTTGGGGGAACTGAACTACCCTTTTTCCCCCTAGGCCTATACAATTTATGCATGGTATGTTTGTGTGTATGTTTGGTTTTTTAAAAATTAGGGTTTTTAAAAATTATTTTAAATATTAGATTTGTTATATGTTGTTTCACTATTGTTGTTAGCCGCCCCGAGTCTGCGGGGCGGCATGCAAATCTAATAAATAAATAAATAATAAATAAATAAAACGTAGCAATACAGAGCATCGGTGTACATAGAAATAAAATTAAATACGTATTAGGTAATAGTAATAGGTACAAATGAAATAACGATTTAAGACTAAAAACTACTCCTTATAGAAGAAAATTACTCATGTTCACTATTACATTATGCTTTACTCTTTACTAATGTATTAGAATGTACACTGTATAGTCTAATTTAATACATGGTGTGATGAATTGTAACTTCAAAATGTAACGGATACGGATTATAATCTGTCTAAAAATATATGTCAAAAATTTTCTCTCTCTCTTTTTAAATCATTTTTTTTAAAAAAAAGACTTGTGGACTTCAACTCCCACAGCAAAACTGGCTGAGGAACTCTGGGAGTTGAAGTCCACAAGTCTTGAAGTTGCCAAGGTTGGAGACCTCTGTGTTAGAGGACCCATCCTTAGTACCTGTGATGGGATGACATCAGGATCCACTGTTTCTGGCCCTTGTCAATCAGATCTGGACCCAGATGCTCAATCCGTTCCATGTGTAACATCAAAATTCAGACTGTTTGCTTAAAGAAGACCTTGCTATGAAGCTTGTCTGGCATAATGATCACTCTCTGGATTCCCTTTGAATTCAGAGTGTATTTATCACTACACCTTTGCCCGTTGGATGTATAGCCTTGTAATTGCTAATTGATTCCATTCTGGTATCATTTTCAAATAGACCACATCGTCACTTCAAGGCAGGCACTGAATTCAAAGCCCATCCCTAGGCAGTTTTTATAATTGTATTTTGCCTTTCGTTCAAGGATATAGACTGAAATACATAGTGATTCCTTGCTCCCTTTACTTTTACTAACACTGATAGCTTTGCTAAACTGAATTACTAATTTAAATTCACAGAGTTACAGATGAATGTCTCTTGCTCTTCTGTGGTCTATTTTGCCTTTGATGTAATTAAAAAATAATTGTTTTTGTCTGAAAAAAAAAATGCTTGAAGAGAGCTATCATCTCCTCCATGGCTTTATTTTCTGAAAATTAGAAATTCCCATTTCTTTCAATCTCTCTTCCTATGACTCAGCCGAAGCGGTTAGAGTGCACTGGTTAGAGTGCAGTATTGCAGGCTGCTTCAGCTGACTGCTAGCTGCAGTTCGGCAGTTCAAGTCTCACCAGGCTCAAGTTTGACTCAGCCTTCCATCCTTCCGAGGTGGGTAAAATGAGGATCCAGATTGTTAGGGGTGATATGCTGACTCTGTAAACTGCTTAGAGAGGGCTGTAAAAGCACTACGAAGTGGTCTGTGGAGAGGGGCGGCATACAAATCTAATAAATAAATAAATAAATATAAGTCTAAGTGCTATTGCTATTATTTTGTTTCAGATTTATTTTATTTATTTATTTTATTTATTAGATTTGTATGCCGCCCCTCTCTGCAGACTCGGAGCGGCTAACAACAGTAAAAAGTCAACATAAATAAATCTAATATTAAAAAATCTACATACAGTCATACCATACATAAATTTTATAAGCCTAGGGGAAGGGAATATTTCAATTCCCCCATGCCTGACGACAGAGGTGGGTTTTTAAGAGCTTACGAAAGGCTAGGAGGGTGGGGGCAACTCTGATATCTGGAGGGAGTTGGTTCCATAGGGTCGGGGCCGCCACAGAGAAGGCTCTTCCCCTGGGTCCCGCCAAACGATCCATCCTTTGATCACATTTGTTCTTCCTTGAATCTAATTGGTTTTGATCATAGCATTTTATTGCCCAAAACAGGATATAGTTCCCAAGCAGTGATGGGCTGCCAAACTTTTTAGTGCCACACTGTGGGCGTGTCTTATTTTGTGGGTGTGGCTTGATAGTCATGTGACCAGGTAGGAGTGGCTTGACAATCATGTAAAGGGATGGCTTAAAGGTCATGTGACTGGTGGGAGTGGCTTACTGACCAAGATAAGTTTTCGAATAGGTGCTTGGAGTCTTTTTCAGTTGATTAAGTCACATTATTTGAATAACCACAAAAAGGACAAATGATAGACGGCATTATTTGTTGAGGGGCACAGTAAGGTTCAGTATGATAACAGTAACTCAATTTTCTTTAATTGCTATAAATGTTCAGTTCTAGATAATGATGATTAAATGATTAAAGTGTTTATGGGTAAAAACATACTATTTAATTATTTCCTATTTTAAAAGTAATTAAGGATCATATTAAGGTCCAGGAGGGAAGTGTTTTTAATAGGAAAGTGAACACAAGAACAAGGGGACACAATCTGAAGTTAGTTGGGGGAAAGATCAAAAGCAACATGAGAAAATATTATTTTACTGAAAGAGTAGTAGATCCTTGGAACAAACTTCCAGCAGACGTGGTAGATAAATCCACAGTAACTGAATTTAAACATGCCTGGGATAAACATATATCCATCCTAAGATAAAATACAGAAAATAGTATAAGGGCAGACTAGATGGACCATGAGGTCTTTTTCTGCCGTCAGACTTCTATGTTTCTATGTTTCTATGACAATAAATAAAGTAATATGTATTCAATAAATAGTGCACAAACTTACTCCCCCCACTCCCCCCACCCAGTGGGGCAGCAGTCCATTACTATTCCCAAGATGCGGACAGAATAAACTGGAACTCTTTCTTTCCCTTGATCTGGAAACTTTAGTTTTATGACATACGTTTCTATGACCTAAAACTATATTTCTCTTACGGGCCATAGCTGACTAATATTTTCAGTCTACAATCAACTACTATCAAGCACTATTCTTTTCACAGATGTTATTAGCAGGCCAAAGGTCCCACAGAGTTGGCCTTCTCGACTAAGCAATGTCGTTTGGTGGGACCCAGGAGAAGAGCCTTCTCTGTGGCGGCCCCAACCCTCTAGAACCAGCTCCCCCCAGATATCAGAGTTGCCCCCACCCTCCTTGCCTTTCGCAAGCTCCTTAAAACCCACCTCTGTCATCAGGCATGGGGGAATTGAAATTTCCCTTCCCCCTAGGCTTATAGAATTTATACATGGTATGCTTGTATGTATGAGTGGTTCTTTAAATTGGGGTTTTTTAATATTATTTTTAATATTAGATTTGTTTACATTGTCTTTTTATATTGTTGTTAGCCACCCCAAGTCTTCGGAGAGGTGCGGCATACAAATCTAATTAATTAATTAATTAATTAATTAATTAAATAAATAAATAAATAAATAGTCATGTGTCTGTATTTGATTCTTTCTTCTTCCCAAAGAGAATAGCACATGTCTTTTAAAAAGTTAATTCTGTTATTTTTAATTTCCCAACTTTTTTTTAAAAAAAATCAAAATGAGGTATTTTGAGAATGCCTTTATTTGGCTTTTATTTATTTACTGTACATTTCCAGCTATGAGGTTGGTCCACAGTGGTTTTTAAAAGTCCTTGACAATAGTTACTGAATGCTATTGTGAGTGACAGGATTCCCTTCTCTTATTGAACAACAACAGCAAATGGTTGTTCCCAATGGACTTATATAAGCCCTATAAAGTAGACCAGATCAAGTAACTGACTCTACAACTTTACAACTCAAACTCTGTTTTATTAAGATTGAATGTAGCAAAGAATTTTGCAAGTGTGTTCCTGGTTTCCTTTCCCTCCTACTTTTTTTTTATTTGTTTGTTAAACATGTACAAGAAAGCAGGTATAGGTGTAAACATAAACATAAGCAAAGTAAGTACAGATAAATTAGGACAATAGGACAGTAAGACAGGGACAGTGGGCACAATGGTGCACTTATGCACGCCCCTTACAGGCCTCTTAGGAATGGAGTAAGGTCGACAGTAGACAGTCTAATGTTAAAGTTTTGGGGGTTTGGGGAAGAAACCACAGGGGTAGTGAATTCCAGGCATGGGTCAATCTGTTGCTGAAGTCATATTTTCTGCAGTCAAGTTTGTTTGTTTATTGATTTGATTTGATTTGATTTGATTTGATTTGATTTGATTTGATTTGATTTGAATGTCGCCCCTCTCCGTAGACTACATAGACTGGAGTTTGCAATGGTTTACATTAAGTTTGTATCTATTGTGTACTTGTGTATTGTTGCGGTTGAAGCTGAAGTCATTGACAGGTAGGACATTGTGGCAGATGATTTTATGAAATTACATTTAGATCGGTTTGAAGGTGATGTATTTGTAAATTGTTTAATCCCAGTATTTCAAGTCTTGTGGAATAAGGTATTCTGTTGTGAGTGGAGCAGTAGAAGACTCTTCTCGTGAAATATTTTTGGACTCTCTTGATTGTATTAATGTCCGATAACAATGCGTCTTCCAGACAGGTGAGCTGTATTCCAGAACTGGTCTAGCAAATGTTTTGTATGCTCTAGTTTAGCAGTGTAACATTGCCAGAGAAGAAGCTTATACCTGTATACTCATACTTATATATGAGGAGTTTGAGTCCCTTCCTCATACTCTCCCTTTCCCCTCCAGTGTTTAATGCATCCCTCAACAGTACTTGTTGGCCTAACAACTTCTGGATTCCTTCTTCAAGGTCACCTCCATGGTTCCCTATGACAGGGGTAGGCAAAGTTGGCTCTTCTATGACATGTGGACTTCAACTCCCAGAATTCCTAAGCTAGCATCATTGGCTCAGGAATTCTGGGAGTTGAAGTCCGCAAGTCATAGAAGAGCCAACTTTGCCTACCCCTACCCTATGAGAAAGCATGGATAGTGATGGGAAGATAATATTGTCCATTATAAAATACTGTCTGATTTGATTAGTGCGTCTTTTTTTTTCTTTAGTGAGAAAACAAAAGATGCTCTTCTGGAGTTAAAAGGGATATTGGAGGCTAATCCCAAAATGGTCGCCCATTACCCAGTAGAAGTGCGCTTCACCCAAGGGGATGACTTCTTCCTGAGCCCCTGTTTCCAGAGGAATAGCTGTTACATCAACATTATTATGTACAGGTGAGAAGGGGGGAGGCAAGCTGGGTAATTGGAGGCATGTGTTTCTTTCAGCGCCAATGAAAACTAAAGTGAAGCGTAATTAATCCTAGGCCAAAAGGCAGAGATTAAAACATGAAAGATACGTGGTTCAAAAGGGATGAATGGATCCTGTTTTGTCTCCTCAGGATGTTTACATCTTCCGTTCAACTTTAATTTAATTTCATTTAATTTATTAAATTTATAGGCCGCCCAACTCCTTGCGAACTCTGTAAAAAGTGTATAAAACCCTAAGATAAAAACATTCATTACTTTTAGGCTGGAGTTATATGGGCCCCAGGCTTGCCGGCAGAGTCAGGTTTTCACAGCTTTCCAGAAGGCCAGGAGGGTGGGGGTGGTATGAATCTCCAGCGGTAGATGGTTCCAGAGAGCCGGAGCCGCCACAGAGAAGGCCCTCCCCCACAGTCCTGCCAGTTGACATCGTTTCGCCAACAGGACCCGGAGAAGGCAAACCCTTTGGGCCCTAATTGGTTGCTGGTAAGTATGACACAGACTGACACAGAAGACAGTCCCGTAATTAATGGCCGTCTCTAGCAGAATGCTTCTGTTTTCTTTCCCAGAATCCTCCCATCTATGATGTTAGTCTGGCACAGAGAGAGCTTCTGAGGAAACAAGGGAAGCTCCTTTCCTACCAATAGCCATTGTTTTATTTCTAGAAGTTTCCTCCCTTGGATGCTCATGGTCCTCCATAGGGTGTCCAGTGAAGGGCTACCAAACTTTTTACTACCACACTGTGGGTGTGGCTTATGTAGGGTGCCCTGCATTTTCTTTCAACATCTTTCAGTGCAAATTGGGTGCTCTGGGGTGGAGCTCCATTTTCACTACCTCACGCCCCCCCCCCCACATCCGGGCAGTAGCCCACCCCTGACGGTGTCCCTGGGAACCGGGGGATGGCAACTACTAGAAAAGCACCCTTAAGAACCAGTGAGTTTACCCTTCACCAGCACAAATCAATATAATATATAAATTCTGTTATCCTCCCTATTATTTATTTGTTTGTTTGTTTGAAGCTGAATCGAGGGAGAGTGAGAGATAGGGGGGAAAGGAGAGAGAGAGGCAAAGGGGGGGAAGGGAGGGAGAGAGAGAGAGACAGAGAGAGAGGCAAAGAGAGAGAGGGAGGGAGGGAGAGAGAGAGAGGGAGAGGGAGGGAGAGAGGGAGAGGGAGGGAGGGAGAGAGAGAAGGGAAGGGAGGGAGGGAGAGAGAGACAGGGAGAGAGAGACAGAGAAAGAGGGAGTGAGAGAGAGGAAGGGAGGGAGAGAGAGACAGGGAGAGGGAGGGAGGGGGAGAGAGATGGAGGGAGGGAGAGAGAGATGGGGAGAGAGAGAGGGAGAGAGGGAGGGAAGGAGATGAGGAGAGAAAGAGAGAGGCAGAGAAAGAGAGGGAGGGAGGAAGAGGGAGGGAGAGAGGAAGGGAGGGAGAGAGAGAGAGATGGGGAGGGAGAGAGAGACAGAAAGAGGGGAGGAGAGGAGAGGGAGAGAGAGAGGGAGGGAGAGGAAGGGAGGGAGGGAGAGGAAGGGAGGGAGGGAGAGGAAGGGAGGGAGGGAGAGAGAGACAGGGAGAGAGAGACAGAGAGAGGGGAGGAGAGGGAGGGAGAGACAGAGAAAGAGGGAGGAAGAGAGAGGAAGGGAGGGAGAGAGAGACAGGGAGAGGGAGGGAGGGGGAGAGAGATGGAGGGAGGGAGAGAGAGATGGGGAGAGAGAGAGGGAGAGAGGGAGGGAAGGAGATGAGGAGAGAAAGAGAGAGGCAGAGAAAGAGAGGGAGGGAGGAAGAGGGAGGGAGAGAGGAAGGGAGGGAGAGAGAGAGAGATGGGGAGGGAGAGAGAGACAGAAAGAGGGGAGGAGAGGGAGAGAGAGAGGGAGGGAGAGGAAGGGAGGGAGGGAGAGGAAGGGAGGGAGGGAGAGAGACAGGGAGAGAGAGACAGAGAGAGGGGAGGAGAGGGAGGGAGAGAGACAGAGAAAGAGGGAGGAAGAGAGAGGAAGGGAGGGAGAGAGAGACAGGGAGAGGGAGGGAGGGAGAGGGAGGGAGGGAGGGGGAGAGAGATGGAGGGAGGGGAGAGAGATGGAGGGAGGGAGGGAGGGAGAGAGGGAGGGAGGGAAGGAGATGAGGAGAGAAAGAGAGAGGCAGAGAAAGAGAGGGAGGGAGGAAGAGGGAGGGAGAGAGGAAGGGAGGGAGAGAGAGAGAGATGGGGAGGGAGAGAGAGAGACAGAAAGAGGGGAGGAGAGGAGAGGGAGAGAGAGAGGGAGGGAGAGAGAGGGAGGGAGGGAGGGAGAGAGAGACAGAGAGAGAGAGACAGAGAGAGGGGAGGAGAGGGAGGGAGAGAGACAGAGAGAGGGAGGGAGAGAGAGGAAGGGAGGGAGAGGAAGGGATGGAGGGAGAGAGAGAGACAGGGAGAGAGAGGGAGGGAGAGAGAGGATGGGAGGGAGGGAGAGAGAGAGACAGGGACAGAGAGGGAGGGAGAGAGAGATGGAGGGAGTCATTTTAGAGCAGCCAATGGTGCCCTTCAGATTTCCTGAAAATGCAGCTGCAAGAATTTTCAGCTGACCAGGTATTTCCTAGACCTGAAGTTGAAATGTATCTGGAGGGGCCCAGGCTAAAGATCATCCTACCAGCTTATTGCGCACACATCAATTCAGAAAATTGGACTGAATAATCCGAAACACCTTGTGACTCTTTGAAGACGGGAAGCTCTTCAAGGAGTCCTATCCCACAATGATCTTATCATGCCTCTACTAGCACTAAAGATATCTTCTGCATTTGCCGTTGTGCTGACAGCAATCCAGCCGCAGGACCAGGGTTACGAAATGTGCATGGCCTCTATGCACACCACTACTTTTGAACCAGTATTTTGCCATTTCACAGAGAGCTGAAAGCAAAGAAATCACCCAGTGTTGGTGGCATGTGCACTTTCTGTGACTTACCGCCTATTTGCCTGAGCTAATAACCCTCCCCTTCATGCTCAGCTTTGTGTGTTAAAAGAATATATATATATATTGTTTAACCATGCGGGCTTGCAGAATCTTGACTTGTTTGGAAAGGAGCCAGGTTAAAACAAAAGCCATTCCCTCCCTTAGTGCTGAAATGGCACTAAGCTATTGGGTACTGTAAATCAAACAAATGAGCTGAAGCTGCACCTTGTGAGCTAAACACCAGTCTAAATATATCTGAAATCCCTATGATGAGGGCAGTATGTAGAAACCACATTTAATATTGGTTCTGCAAGCCAACAAGACCGACACAGGCTTCAGAGAATAATCAGAATTGCAGAAAAAAACAATTGCTGCCAACCTGCCTTCCATTGAGGACATGCATACTGCACGAGTCAAAAAGAGGATGGTGAAAATATTTACCGGCCCCTCACATCCTGGACACAAATTGTTTCAACTCCAACCCTCAAAATGTCGCTACAAAGCATTGTACACCAAGACAACTAGACACAAGAACAGTTTTTTCCCAAACGCCATCACTCTACTCAACAAATAATTCCCTCAACACTGTCAAAGTTTTTACTAAGTCTGCACTCCTGTTTCTACTAGTTTGTTCTCATCATTCCTATCATCCTTTTCCTCCCACTTAGGACTGTATGACTGTAACTTGTTGCTTGTATCCTAAGATTTTTATTAATATTGATTGTTTCTTCATTGCTTATTTAACCCCTATGACAATCGTTAAGTGTTGTACCACATGTTTCTTGACAAATGTATCTTTTTATTTTATGTACGCTGAGAGCATCTGCACCAAGACAAATTCCTTGTGTGTCCAATATCACATTTGGCCAATAAAGAATTCTATTCTATTCTATTCTATTCCATTCCATTCCATTCTATATGCCTTCAGGATGATTTCCAAATGGGGAAGATGGGGATAGTCACAATCAGGGGGGTGATTGCTAATACCACTACTACTAGTGCACTGTGCACACAGCTTCAGTTGTCTTGTGTGTGCATGTGCACTATCCATGCACGTCCCCAGCCTGTTTTTGCTTCTCTGTATGCACAGGAAGCAAAAACACACTGAAATTATCTCAGGGACCAGATTATCTCAGGGACCGCCTTCTGCTGCACAAATCCCAGCGTCCAGTTAGGTCCCACAGAGTTGACCTTCTCCGGGTCCCGTCAACTAAACAATGTCGCTTGGCAGGACCCAGGGGAAGAGCCTTCTCTGTGGCGGCCCCGGCCCTCTGGAACCAACTCCCCCCAGAGATTAGAATTGCCCGCACCCTCCTTGCCTTTCGTAAGCTGCTTAAAACCCACCTCTGCCGCCAGGCATGGGGGAATTGAGAAACTCTTTCCCCTAGGCCTCTACAATTTTATACATGGTATATCTGTATGTATGTTTGGGTTTTTATAATAATGGGTTTTTAACTGATTTTAGTATTGGATTATTATTATATGCTGTTTTATTACTGTTGTTAGCCGCCCCGAGTCTGTGGAGAGGGGCGGCATATAAATCCAATAAATAAATAAATAAATAAATCTTGCAAGGGGATGCGTGTGTGAGAGAGATTTTGGCAATTTTCTGCTTCGGCGTATGCGCAGAAGCAAAGAATTGCCAAAATCTTTCTCTTGCGTGTGCCCCCTTGCAAGATTTTGCTTCTGTGCATGCACACGAAGCATAAAATACGAAAAATTGAAGAAAAAAAGATGGTGGCGCCCATAGGACTGACACCAGAGCGGTTGCACAAAAATTGCACAATCTGGCGGCTGCTACCGGTGCTCAGTCCCCTACCGCACAGCACGTTCTTGAAGGGAGAGTCATTCAGTCCTTGTTCTCACTTTCTGCTGTAAACATAAACATAAACAAAGTAAGTACAGATAAATTAGGACAATAGGACAGTAAGAGGTCAGTAAGGGGCATACATAAGTGCACTAGAGTGCTTTCCATCCCCTGTCCTATAGTCTCTCCTATATCTCCTATATTTTCTCTACTATATCCTCTATAACCTTCATTGTGTATTATTGTGTATTGGAAAAATAAATACAAGTAAGACAGGGACGGTAGGCACGGTGATGCACTTATGCATGCCCCTTACAGACCTGTTAGGAATGGAGTAAGGTCAACAGTAGACAGTCTAAAGTTAAAGTTTTGGGGTTTTGGGAAGAAACCACAGAGTCAGGTAGTGAATTCCAGGCATTGATCACTCTGTTGCTGAAGTCATATTTTCTGCAGTCGAGTTTGCAGTGTGGTTTACATTAAGTTTGTATCTATTGTGTACTTGTGTATTGTTGTGGTTGAAGCTGAAGTCAGCTGCTATCGGTGCGCAGTCCCCTACTGCACCGGTAGCAACCCACTACTGCACGATGTGGCAAAGCAGAAGATTGCCTTTGTAACAAGCCACATAGCATGTTCTTGAATGGAGAGTCATTCAGTCCTTGTTCTCACTTTCTGCCTTTGCTTCTTTCTTAAGGCCCTATGGGAAAGATGTTCCCCGCCTTAACTACTGGCTTGCCTATGAAGGAGTCATGAAGAAGTTTGGAGGGAGACCACACTGGGCAAAGGTAGTAGATTTAAATCCTTTTCTTCTAGTAAACGCAGACACTTTACTCCTTGCAGAGTCAGATCACTTTTGCACATAAAAAACCCAAAATGAAAATAATGCAGTCTTTTATCAATCAGGAACAGAACCTGACCAGATACGACTATTTCCTATGTGCTGTGTAGAGGTGGGTTTCAACAGGTTCTGACCAGTTCTGGAGAACCAGTAGTGGAAATTTTGAATAGTTCAGAGAACTGGTAGATTAGATTAGATTAGATTAGATTAGATTTATTGGATTTATATGCCGCCCCTCTCCGCAGACTCAGGGCGGCTCACAACAATGGCAAAAACAGTGCATAGTAACAAATCTAATATTTGGCAATCTAAATTACAGTTTTAGGTTTTAAAAAAAATTCATAAAAGCAACCCCAATATATATAAAAAACAAGTACACAATCAATCATACACCAAAACAACATGGGCAAGGGGGAGATGTTTCAATTCCCCCATGCCTGACGGCAGAGGTGGGTTTTAAGAAGTTTGCGAAAGGCAAGGAGGATGGGGGCAATCCTAATCTCTGGGGGGAGCTGGTTCCAGAGGGTCGGAGCCACCACAGAGAAGGGTCTTCCCCTGGGTCCCCTCTTCCCCTGGTAAATATCAGCTCTGGCTGGCCCCACCTGACTCTATTCTCTGCCTCCCAAGTCCCAGCTGATCAGGAGGAAATGGATATTTTGCAGTAATCTTCCCTGGAGTGTGGAGGGAATAGAGATTTTGTAGTATCCTTTCCCCGCCATGCCCACCAAGCCATGTACATAGTACCAGTAGTTTAAAAAAAATTGAATCCCACCACTGGTTGCTGTCCCATAGCTGGGTACCATACTAAGATTGACTGCTTGTTCCATCATTGTATAGCATAAAAATACCAACTCATTTCTCATTTCATTCTTTTACAAAACCTTTACCCATATATTTTATATTTATCTTATTGCTTTTTTAGCTCAAGGTTGCTCACCCTTCCTATCATGATACCTGCTTTCCAATTTGCGCAAATACAATCCTAACTGCTGTTATTAAGTGTATTATTAAATATATATCATCTTTTTTGTATTTTTCCAGTAAAATTCCTAAAAGAAAGATTTCTGGTTTTAAGTCTGACATTTCTTCCATTTTTCCTAACTAAGTTTGTATCTTAATCCAAAATTTTCTTGCTTATGTACACATTCACCACTGGTATTTGCTGACATTTCCAACATTTTACTGATTTGTCTTTAAACATTTTTGATAATTTTTCTGGTGACATATGCATCTATAAAACATATTGTACATATGTTCTTTAAATGCTGTTGCCATGGTTAGTTTGTAATTTCTTTCCCATATTTGTTGCCATTTATCCAATTCTATCGTATATCCAAAATTCCTCATCCAAATTATCAGTCTCTGTTACCACCTCTTCTTCTAATTCAACTTGTAACAAATAATTATATAGTTTCTTAATCATTTTTTAATCACTCCGCCCATTTTGTTTTTTATCTTTTTCATATCTTGATTGTATTTGCAAATGTGTGAAACACACGTTTCACGAATATATAAAAATGTCTGTATGGTAATAAAAATAAAACTTTTTTTTTCATGTAAGAGTTGGCCTTGAACCCAACAATGACACAGGGCTTTGCCAGAATTCCCACCAGATAGAGCAATAAATCTCTACTCTGTAAGAATTCATCAATACATTCAGTTGCGACCTTACAACAGAACCTTCAAATGTTCAACTCTAAGGGTCTCCATGGACGGAGATCTGCAAAATAGCAGCTATATTGTGATTGAAGCACCACCTCTTTTAGTATAAACATGAAAAACAAGTGGGGCTTTGATCATAGTACCATACTCACCATTCTGCAGATTTTAAAACAGGCCCCAACTTTGAACTTTGCAATTCCTTTATTGCAGAAGAAGTCACATACACAAAAAAAGAGACACAGAATTCAGCAACTCCAAGTTTTAAATCCCAAACATTTTCTTCTACCTTTTTAAGTCAATAGAGCTCTGACTATTTTTTCTCAGCCTTGAAATAGGAAGGCTAAGACACCTGCTCAGGGCTATGTAACAATTTTGCTTGCCTATATAGCATTGCTAGTTCCAACCGCAACTGCTTCCGCTCTTATAGATTTGGAGATTTTGACTATAATTAAAAGTAAAATGAATATGTAAATTAGTTGATCTGAAAAAAGAGCAAACTGCTTTGAAATTTCAAGGCCATACAACACAGACTTATTTTCTTGCACAGGCTAAGCTAAAATATAATTGGTCTTTAAATAAAAATGTGGGCAGGAAGACTACAATATTTCTAGGGTTTTCCAGCCCTTGCATTGCATGTACTAATATTGTAAGAGACACAGACAGTTTAAAGTGAGACTTGAAATAAATAAAAATGCTAATCAAAGTCTAACCATCTTTTCCATGTCGTATTGCATGCTATCTTGACTTTTTCACTATCTCTCATATGAACATATCTGACATCACTGAGAATTTCTGCCTCTTGGCTTATCTTAGAAGGATATATATTTAGGCTTCATATCAAGAAAACATTTCTACTGATAACAGCTGCTCAGCATTAGAACCTAAGGAGGTAGTGGACTCCCCCATCTGTTTGAAGGATCCTGCACTGTGGAGTAGATTATCTTCCAATTCTTAAATCACATTTTTTTATTATTACTTCTCATATGCATGTATTCAGTGTATCCAACTGAAAACTATACAAGCTCACAATTGTTATCTAGTATCTAGCTTTAAAATATTCAAAGAAAGAAATAAACTTTGAAAGCAAGCACTGAGATACCAATCTTTTTATTTCCTAAGAATGCCTCTGGAATTTATTTCCAACTGTACATTGGAAATATAAATTATGGTTCAGACCATGAGAGCTTGCTATGCTTTAAAAGATTTTACAAAACAAAATCAGGTGTGGCAGAAGTATAGCAGAGGGCAGTGAGGTATTGGTAGATCCTCTAGCAATAACAATATGCTGATTCCATGCTTTTTACAGCCCTCTCTAAGCAGTTTACAGAGTCAGCATATTGCCCCCAACAATTCTCAATTTACCCACCTCAGAAGGATGGAAGGCTGAGTCAACCTTGAGCCTGGTGAGATTCGAACTGCCAAATTGCAGTTAGCTAATAGTCAGCAGAAATAGCTTGCAATACTGCACTCTAACCACTGCATTACTGCAGACACAGCACTAAGTGTCCTCAAGAGCTAATTTACAAACTCAGAGATTACAACCCACTCAGGGTAAGTGCTTTAAGCAGGCTGAAGGTTTACAGTATCCTCCATCTGTAATTACTATCAATTTTGGGTTGCAACTTAGAGCACCCATAGCTATTATATAATCACATGAGAGATTAACAGATGAATCATTTCTGTTTAGATGTTGTGATCCTATGCTTATTGACACCCATTTTCAAGCCCAGTGTCATAAAAATTATTTTCTGTCACCAGGCCCATACATGCACCCGTAAGGATTTTGAGAAGATGTACCCAGATTTTCAGAAGTTCTGTTGCATTCGGGAGAAACTAGACCCCAGAGGAATGTTTCTGAATCCGTACCTGGAGAGAGTCTTCTATTGAAGGATAAAGTAGAAGAGGCGGTCGTGACATGGACAAGCCTTTTACGATGGAGTCCTCCACTGGTTATCCTTGTTGGATGGATAAACGCTTATATGCTGGGATCTGATGCCAAACCAAGCTGCTAAGAGCACAATGCTTTTATATTGCCCATAAGTGTGTTAAATGTGTTGGGAAAATAGAGAAAAAAAATTACAGAAGAGGGACCATTTTGGGATCAATTAAAATACAGTCCACTGTTCCTTATTTTCTTAAGAGAGATACAATAAATAGTAGGACAATGATAGCCTCCTCCCAATACTTTATTAAAAATTATATTGTGAAATTCTGTACTGCTACTGCTGCTGTTTCTTCCATTCCATTCCCCAATTCTTAGAAAGAAAGAATTACATGATTTGCAGTTGTCTTCAAACTAGACAATTTTGGTTTGCTATTGTAATCATCAGTCACCTCCTTTCAGATGACAACCATATTATCCCTATTATACTAACCCATTGTATGGCTGCAATGAAAATGAAACAACGACTGAGACCAAAACCAATTATATTGGGTTTAGAAGGTATTCCATATTGGTATTCTGAATTTAGCTGATCTTTGATCTTACAAAGGAGTGTTATTATTTCCTAGGTAAAGGAAGTATATCTCCCTTATGCACATGCATGATTTATTAGAACATGGATCTGCTATTTTAAAATAAAATTTAGATGGATCCACACTCAAAATCAAGGTGACCCGTCTATTTCTTAGATGGCATTTGATTGTTTAATTACCCCCATTTCTGTCTTTTTAAGGTTACTCCTCAAGATTATCTCTTTTTTTTCTTTTGTTCTTACATTTATCAGTTTTGGAGTTCTGACTTCTCCCCTCCAGTCTCTCCCTAATTTAAGCATTTTGATTAAAATGTGGGAAAGGATTTTCAGGAGTGATGTAAATTTCCTTCCACGATTCGCTTTCCCACCTTCTGTTGTATCCATGTAAACAGTACTCCCTCCAACTCAGCAAATAGCTCTCAGGCTATGGATATCATGGTTTTTATGATGTGTTAAATCAGGCGACCTACTATGCTTGCTTTTCAAACCTAATTAGAACTTGCTGGAACATCTGAAGCAAGTGTGCAATATTGGAATTTGCAGAAAAATTTAAGGGGGTGGCAACATTCATTGAACATCTACATTGATCATTATTATTATTATTATTATTATTATTATTATTATTACTACTACTATTTATTCATTCATTCATTCATTCATTCATTCATTCAATTTTTATGCCGCCCTTCTCCTTAGACTCAGGGCGGCTTACAACAGGTTAGCAATAGCACTTTTTAACAGAGCCAGCCTATTGCCCCCACAATCCGGGTCCTCATTTCACCCACCTCGGAAGGATGGAAGGCTGAGTCAACCTTGAGCCGGTGATGCAATTTGAACCGCTGACCTTCAGATCTACAGTCAGCTTCAGTGGCCTGCAGTACAGCACTGCAGTACTTCCCCAACAGTTCCAAAATGTATATGTAGTAGTAAAGGCTATAGAACCTCAAAGGCTGAATTTTGCCACAGTAATATTCAGGAGGAAGCACCCTTCAAGCTAAATTTCTCTTGCTATGTGCTTGGCCCTTCTGAAAATAGGGATATATTATTATTATTATTATTATTATTATTATTATTATTATTATTATTATTATTATTATTATTATTATTATTTCTATGCCGCCCCTCTCTGAGGACTCGGCACGGCTCACAACATATAATACACAAATACAATATCTTGAATCCAATTAATTAATTAAAAATCTAAAACCCCAAAAGCATAAAAAAACAATCATTCCATTCACTCAACTTTCTCTCAACACATTCATTGGCCAGGGGGCAAGGATCTAATGGCACATTATCTAATTATGCACATTGCCTGCAAAGTTTCCATATTGTTTACTAAGGGAAATCTTTTATTAAATCTAAAGTTCTCAAAGTTCAATCAGAGGTTACAGAACAAAGCAAGCCATATCATGTTTCCAAAATAGAAAGGTCGATACAATGCAAATTGCAATGTTTGATTCTGTCTTATACTAAACTGAATTGTCACTTTTGAAATTCTTTTGAGCTAACTCAGATGCCTGAAAACTTTTCAGGAACTGCCTATAAAGTGGTTCATAAGAAATGTTTATCAATTTCTGCTTTCTATTCTGTTATCGCTTTGTCAATATTTGATTCATTTGAATGAGCAAACTTCTTAATCCTCAAAATGTGCACTACTTTATTTACTCCAAGTAGAGTAAATAAAGGAATGTAAACTGGACTCTAACAGATCATTTTTTGGAAAATGTTTATTTTATTTAATTAATTGGATCTCTATGCTGCTCCTCTCCGAAGACTCGGAGTTGCATGGGGACAAACATTTTCCAAAGTAAATATAAACTGTAATTCCCCAACAGTTCCAAAATGTATATGTAGTAGTAAAGGCTATAGAACCTCAAAGGCTGAATTTTGCCACAGTTATATTCAGGAAAAAGCACCCTTCAAGCTAAATTTCTCTTGCTATGTGTTTGGCCTTTCTGAAAATAGGGATATTTATTTACATATATCTCACCTTTAAGGTGGCAAACATATCCAACACACCTGCCTCTTCTTATTTGCCTGTGAGGTGGGTTGGCTTGAGAGAGTGATTAGCCCAAAGTTACCCAACCAGCCTTCATGGCTAAGTCAAGGCTTGAACTCATGGTCAAGACTTCAACACCAGGCTTTCTAGCCTGGTACCTTAAGCACTAGGCAAAAGTGGCTCTGTTGGTGTTCTTCAGATGGCTACATTAGTTCACCTTTCCATGATCCCTCTTCTGTGGAAGAATACACTACGGTACTTATAAAAATTGCAGACACCCATGTAGCCTCCCTCCCTCTCATATGAGTCCCCCCCCCCCCCAGCATCAGAATGATGAAGCTACAATTTTGAAACAGATGGGAGAACAAATGGAGATCTGTGTTTTGGAAGTTCTGCAACCACCGGAAAATGAAGAAAAGTGCCAAAATAAGGATGTTTTTCTTTCAAGCGGAGTGGATGGTCCAAAGATAAAAGAGGTATAGAGGCACATCAAAGTGCAATGTGGAAAAAGTGCAAATACTTTACATTAGTGATGCTGAACCACAGGTGGCACGTGAAGCCATATCTGCTGGCACATGAGCCATTTTCCTAGCTCACCTCAAATATGCATGTGTGTGCTGGCCAGCTGATTTTTGGCTCGCACAGAGGCTTTGAGAGGGTGTTTTTGGCTTCCAGAGAGCCTCCAGGGGGATGGGGAAAGTCGTTTTTACCCTCCCCGGGCTCCAGGGTAGCTTTTGGAGCCTGGGGAGGTTGAAACACGAGTATACTGGGCCCACCAAAAGTTGATAAACAGGACACTTCCGGCCTCCATAGGGCCTCTGGGGGCAGAGGAAGCTGTTTTCGCCCTCACCAAGCATTCTCACATGCGTGAGAGTGAGCACACACACACTTTTGGCACCTGAGGAAAAAAAGGTTCGCCATCACTGCTCTACATGCAAGCCATTAACAGGGAAAGAAACAGCAATACAAATGCTAATTCCAGAAAGGAATTAAGGCAGAAAGTAATGTAAGGAAAAAGCATTGCTAGTAGTAATCTAGAGCAGTGTTTCCCAACCTTGGCAACTTGAAGATATCTGGACTTCAACTCCCAGAATTCCCCAGCCAGGATTCGCTGGCTGGGGAATTCTGGGAGTTGAAGTCCAAATATCTTCAAGTTGCCAAGGTTGGGAAACACTGATCTAGAGAATAATATAACAATGGTAATTGAATGGCAATATAATAGAATATAGTGGTTGTTATAATAATAGTATTTAACATAGTAATATAATAACAGCAATAGAATAGAATAGAATAGAATAGAATAGAATATAGGATGGAGTCAAAAAGAAAGCACTCAATGTTAAGCCTGTCCCAGTTTGGACATTTAGGAAAGAAAGACATTTGATTCCATTGTTTGCAAAAAGTCTACTTTTACTAAAGCCAAATGGTTACAGTACAGTATAGGAAAAGCCAGATCTAAAAATTCTCATGCAAAGCCATTATTTTTCCCTTCTCCCAGGCCTTCCCCCTTGGTCATCTTGCTATTGTCCAATAAAGGCTACCATCAAAGCAGAGCAGAGCTGAGGTGGTGTGGTGGCAGATCTGACACTCATATATACATGTGTAAATTTCACATTATATCTTGTTTTATTTTGAAAAAATCTCCCAACCCTTCTAGGGAAATATTAAAAAATTACTCATCCATGGCTTTTGTGACCATTTTGAGTCTGGGTCAGTCTATTTGGATATAGTATTTTTTTTAATGACAAGCTAATGTCTTCTTCCCATTTCATATTCTATTTTCTTTAAAAAATCAAATCATATTTCTATAGGTTGGTTACTGAACAGGTGCTGGTAGGTACTGTACACTGGATTATATTAAACAA
This sequence comes from Erythrolamprus reginae, assembly GCF_031021105.1. NCBI lineage: Eukaryota > Metazoa > Chordata > Lepidosauria > Squamata > Dipsadidae > Erythrolamprus > Erythrolamprus reginae. The sequence goes on along the minus strand of NC_091950.1, from coordinate 390,524,304 downwards.
TCATTATCATAACCATCATTGATGAATTGGTATATTATATTCCTGGTCTTATATTTGACCTTCCCCATTTTACATCCAAGTTAATTAGCATGTTCCAGTGCACTGTGAACATTGCCACATTACAAAATGCTTTTTCAAACATCACCAACCAAGCAAGATTGGCCTCCTTCCAAAGAGTTTTGAAACAAACCCCATGCTAATAATGCCAGCCTTGAAAAGATGACAATTTCTGCTTACATACATTAAATACTCATACAAGCATTTATTCATGATAGTCGGAAAGAAAAGATGCAGAAATGGATGTGAAAACTATTTGGCACAGGTCATGATAGCTATTTATCTATTATTTTTTAGCATGATTCAACTCACATACATCAATTTTAAATATTCCCCCATTTTTCAATTTGTTTTTACATTCTGCATTGAGTTGCATTGTTTCTAAATACCTTCAGCTGCAATTGTTTACTCAGTTATCTGTAAATTTTACTGAGTACATAAATAAACCTATGCAGAATTGAGCTGTTGTAATCCCTGTAACATTCATCCTCCCAAAATTCCTATGAAATACATTAAGACAATTTCCATTCTACAGCTGAGTAACTGAGGCTGGGAAAACATCCAAGGCCACATGGCAAGTTCCTGGCTTCACAAATTTTTAAAACCAAGATATCCGCTAATTGGTTCACCGTGGAAATGGAGTCAGGATAAATCTGTCAACTATCTACTTGATTCTTAATCCTTGTCCAAACACCAACTTTGAAAAAGAGGCATTTCACTTAACAATAATTGAACAAGCGCTTTTTCTTTCGGGAGATTAAGTCAGGAGTGACGCTGAGGTTCTCTTTTCTTCAGCTTCTTGCTCTGCATCAGATACATAGCTGGATGATGGAACTTCCCAGGGTTGACTTTCAAACAGTGGTGATGCTGGAAGGGTGTGGGAGAATAAATGATTAAGCTCAGTGTTAAAAAAATGCCTACCTTCATCCTATACATTGCATTTAAGAGCATACTATCAGATCAGAGATCTATCTATTCAAAGATGCTATTTCCTGCAAAGATCAATCAATTTAGGAAGCCATCAAGTGGAATGCAAACCTAAACAAATTCTCTTCTGTCATCTACAGCAGCCCTCTCCAACCTTTCTGCTTTTGTGGACTGTCAGGAGGGAGGGATGCTCTGCATGAGCAGCAGGCGGGCATGTGCAGCTCCATTTGCGCAAGCAGTGGGCACACATACAAAAGCTGCTCACACAAATGGAGCTTTGTGTGTTTGCTCTCCTGCCCTCTGTGCACATAAGCGGAGCTGTGTGTGTGTGTGTTTGTGCACCCTCATCCACCACTTCTACAGCCTGCTTCTGAATGGGCCACAGCCCAGTAGACTACAGCATTCAGATTTAAGAGAGATCCAAATGGGCTCTCCATAAAGTTCAAATCAAGACACAAACATTAAAGGAGACAGCACCTCTATTTTCTCTTCACCCCTCTCTCATTTTCAACTACCCATCCTGTCTTTATTTGAAACAAACAACAGTTTACTGACTTGGTGAGCTTCGGCTAGTTCGGGTAAAGGCTTTCTTTCCTTTCTCACTCAGTTTCGGGATGGGCCCCCGAGCAGGCGCAGGACGTATTTCGGCATTCCACTGAGCACTCTGAGCAAACATCTTAGCTGTTGATTCAGTCAGAGGGTAGCTGTTTGGCTGGTGCTGAGCCCAGCTTGGGCGAACTGTCACTTCTGCCTGTGAGTCAAGTTCTGCGGAGAGGGACATCTAGGAAACAAAGCGTATAAACATGAAATTTGAAACAGAACAAGTGATGACATTTCTGGTAAATGTGAAAATGAAGCTTTGACTTCCATGGTTTTAGTGATAAAATTGAAAAAGATAGGTGAACTTCAAGAGGTACCTTGCACAGAGTATACATTTGGCTATTGATTGTCAAGTATTTTCTGTGAAGGGATGGGGATGAGTATATGGCATGGTAACTTAGGACTGTATGACTGTAATTTGTTGCTTGTATCCTAAGATTTTTATTAATATTGATTATTTCTTCCTTGCTTATTTGACCCCTATGACAATCATTAAGTGTTGTACCACATGATTCCTGACAAATGTATCTTTTTCTGAGAGCATATGCACCAAGACAAATTCCTTGTGTGTCCAATCACACTTGGCCAATAAAAAATTCTATTCTATTCTATAAATAATGCTAACTATTAAAATGCTCTTGGGTGTAGTAAATTCTGGAACATGAAGAGCCATAATTATACCAAAATATCCTCCAAAAATTAAATACGAATCCTGAAAATCTCAGCTTTTATGTAATCCTGGGCCTCATTGTATTTGTGGGCAGTCATCCATTCCTAAACACAATGATAGCAAAACCATGAAATGCACATTGTATTCACACAATACAATATCTCTTTGTTCTTTTAAGTTACATACAGTGAGCAGAATTTGTGTTGTGATATTTATTTCATCATTTGCTTTCCCTTGATCCTACAGATAACTCTGGTGAACTGGAGGACCCTTAAAGTTGTGTTATATTTTAAGGGAGTTAAAAATTAGGAAGTAAATCAATGCGCTATAATCAATTAGGCCATGGGTTTGCCGCACAGTTAACAGGAAGGAAGGAAGGAAGGAAGGAAGGAAGGAAGGAAGGAAGGAAGGAAGGAAGGAAGGAAGGAAGGGTTGACAAAAAGGCAAGAGAGAAACAATGAGAGAAAACAATGATCTCCGTTGCCTTTATATGCATTTACTAGATGTTTGAATATACCTGTATTTTTGAATGCTTTTACTCTTTATTGTTTTGTGATTTTTAGAATGATAAGCTGCCCAGAGTCAGGTGGTTGAGTTGGGCAGCTGTAGAAATGGAATGAATGGAATGGAATGGATGAATGAGGCTCCTACTGTGAGGTTTAATGAAGCTGTAAAGAACCTTTTTAATAAATAGTCTTACAAATAAAGTACAAATATATGAAAACAAAATGGGTGGGGATTCCCTCCCCCCCTCCCAAATAAAAGCAGTATGATCACAACCTGATAGGTAGAATGAAGAATCTTGGAATGGTATTTTACAAAAATTTTGATAAACTCTACATTTGTGTAAGAGAGAATAATTCAAGATCAGGGCTTCAGTAGGTTATAGCACCTATACCAGATATATTGGTATAGGCTAGAAAGCTAAGTGAGGTTGGAACTAGTTATCACTTAAAAGGCAAACCATCGAGGAACACTATGTCTAAAAATTATTAGAGGACATTTTTTAAAAAATACTGGAAAACAGTAGTAAGCCAATTTAATTTTCAACTTTAAATTTCTAAATTTAATTGGAAATTAATAGTGTTTGCATTTTCAGAATAGGCAGCCATAATTCTTTATGTCCATGGGTCTCTGGCTATAACTGTATTTTGGCTTTGGGTTCAGGTTTCCCCTAATTGTTTTTTTATTATTTATCTCTTACCTCTGTAACAGTAATGATGATGAACAACTATTACAAATAATAACAACTTCAGAAATTCAGCTATCTCCTTTCTTTGAACCCAAAAACTATTTGGAACAAAAAAATCAAACTATTAAAGCACACTTCTGACTTTACAACATTAGCGTTTGCATGTTAAAGCAAATTAAAGTTTCAGAAGTCTCTAACTTATCCTAAATGTCCTGGTGTACCTGTGGATTCTTTTCAAACCCTTACACTTCACTCTTCCTGTCAGGAGCAGAGAAACAAATCACCGAAGCCCTGTCTTAATTTATCGTGCTGTCTGAATTGGGATCCTTGGCTTGTTTCCTCCCCATATTAAGAAATAAAACTCAAACTATGGCTCACAGCACTAGGGCCCTAATTCAAATGTCATAAAAAGATCATGAAATAAATGTCCACATTCTGTTCATCTGTCCCTTTTGGCCAGAAAAGCATGTGATCCAAATGTTCACTCATCTGTCCCATTCATGCTATGACAGAATTGTTTCACATATGGTGGGATTGGGCTCCTGCAGTGCTACTGGCTCCAACAAGCAGGGAGATTAGACAGAAAGTGCCATTAAACTGTGGGTATTTTAATGTTATAAAATACTGCATTTATCTATGCAGCCTGCATGTCACCCATCACGATGAAAACATGACAGTCACTAGTTCTTTGAGACATCCACAGGAAGCCATTCATCTTTATAGGACAGGACATTGTCATAGCCTGTGATTTCAGGCCTGAAATTTGAAGTGATACTTTGTGGATACTGTTTATTAACGCCAATGATATCTACCGTGTTTCCTCCAAAATAAGACCATCTTATATTTTTTTGAACCTCCAAATAAATGCTTGGCCTTTTTGGGGGGGCGGTCTTATTATTTTGGGGTGCATGGAGCAAGACAGAGCTCCTCTTGCCATCTTATCTGATTTCCAGCTCTGTCTCCATAATCTTAACGAGAGGAAATTGTATTTTCTGGGGAGGGCTTATTTTTGGGGAAACACGGTAGTGCTTAGTAATGCAAACAAAAAAAGCACATTAATCAACAAGATTTACAATTTCCAATCAGAAGGAGACATACTTTAGGATGGCAGCCTTAATTTATTTATCTAATATCTTGTCTAGTACTTATTATAAAGAGATCGTGGCGGATAAAGTTTGCCTGCCAACAGTGTTTAAGCCTGGAAAGGCTAATAGCAGCATTTTCCATTTCCGTAGCATTTGGTTGAAAAAGCTAGAGTTAGAGACAATTTGTGAATGACAGAGATTAATTTGCAATATGACTGGCAGGTAGCAATTGAAAGAGCAGCAGATGGGCATGCTAGAGTTTAAAATGTCAGAGAAACTGATGCTACATGACAGGATAGGATGGTTGGCAGAATGGGAACCTGAATGAGCAATGGAAAGCAAATGTTCCGAAGGGCTTCATATACCTGATTCCCACAATCTGGTGTTCTTGATAATTCACTATTAGGATGCTAAAGGAGGAGGAAGTAGAAGTAGAATAAGTTAATTCACAAAGCCTTGGTAAGGCTCCTCAGAGCAAGGGAAATAATAAGACACTTGAAGGTGTTTTTTTGGAAGTCAGGTGCTTTGTATTAGTTTATAAGGTTAATCTTGGGCTTGAGCAAGCACATTGGAGATTTCATTCCAGCATTAAACCAAAAATCATTACTGAATTACTTAATAATGAACTACAGAATTCATTCTTGTACAAATGACAAAATCGTTATGACAGATGGCTCAGCAAAAACAGGAACCAAAATTTTAAATATATCTATACAGTAGAACCCCGACTTACGAGACTAATTGGTTCCGGAAGGAGGCTCGTAAGTCGGAACGCTCGTATGACGAAACATTGTTTCCCATAGGAAACAATGTAAAGTCAATTAATCCGTGCAACAAAAAAACCCCGCTGCTGCCGAACGCGGAAGTTAGCGTTCAGAGACAGCTGCGAAGCAGCGCGCGTGTTTTAAAACGTGGCAGCCGGCCTGGGGGGCTCGGGGGGAAGCCCACGAGCCCCCCAGGCCGGCTGCCACATTTTAAAACACCCGCGCCGCTTCGCAGCTGTCTGCTGAATCCGGAACGCTAACTTCCGCGTTCGGCTTCAGCAGACAGCTGCGAAGCAGCGCGCGTTTTAAAACGTGGCAGCCGGCCTGGGGGGCTCGGGGGGAAGCCCCCGAGCCCCCCAGGCCGGCTGTGACGTTTTAAAACACGCGCGCTGCTTCGCAGCTCTCTGCTGAATCCGGAACGCTAACTTCCGCGTTCGGATTCAGCAGACAGCTGCGAAGCAGCGCGCGTGTTTTAAAACGTCACAGCCGGCCTGGGGGGCTCGGGGGCTTCCCCCCGAGCCCCCCAGGCCGGCTGCCACATTTTAAAACACGCGCGCTGCTTCGCAGCTGTCTGCTGAATCCGAACGCGGAAGTTAGCGTTCCGGATTCAGCAGAGAGCTGCGAAGCGGCGTGCGTGTTTTAAAAGGTTGCAGCCGGCCTGGGGGGCTTGCCAGCACCCCCCCGAGCCCCCCAGGCCGGCTGCAACCTTTTAAAACACGCGGGATACGAGCGCCAAGGAGCTGTCTCCTTAAGCCGAAAGCGGAAGTTAGTGTTCGGCTTCAGGAGACAGCTCCTTGGCGCTCGTATCCCGAATGTGAGCTCGGGAGGCGAACAAAAATGTCGCTCCCCTCCCAGCTCTTATCTCGAGTAGCTCGTAAGTAGAGCTGCTCGTATGTCGAGGTTCCACTGTACTGGAATTATTCCATAGTAGAAAATGTGGAATCATATAGGTGGTGGTGTTTTTAGCTTTAAGTTATAAGAAGCTAATAATGATAGCAATAGTAGTAGAAGTAATGATGAAAAGTCAGGAAAGGTGAAGACCTAGTTTGGAAATACTTGTCCAAGAAATTCAAGATTAAATCTTTAATAGAACAAAGATTAAACTTTTTGTCTCAGCTTAGAACAATTAGAAATATCTCGTTGGTTCCAATATCTTCAAATATACAGAATAACATAACTTAAAGGAATTACTAAATCGAAATAGAACTTTCAGAACCCTGATTAAAAACTAATTAATAATACAAAATTCAGAAGTCCTATTGGACTTATTTAGAAGGTATTACTGGAATGTGATCTTGACACAGAACAAGTCAAAATCTGAATGATTAAATAGGTGCAGTTGTCAACAATGACTGGACCCAAACACAGAAAAAGCAGGACATTACTTCAACACTATTCTCCCACTGCTCAGCGACCAGAACAATGATATGGCTGATGGCATTGAAAGAGATCAATAAGAATCTTGTCCCACTTCCTCTAGAAGTCATTAATAAATACAACTATTGCTATCCCTCTACTACCCCTGGGCCTGAAATCTGACTGAAAGGTGTCTAGATAATTCACTCCAAGACTCTCTGTAGTCACAATCTATCACTTTCCCCACAATGTTCTCTAAAACAGAAAAGTTAGAGACTAAATAAAAATTCTATGAAGACCTCTTGAGGAAGTGGTGCATGACTATCCTCTTCACGATTGCAGAGACTAGACTTCCTCAGTGAATCCATGACTACATCATGGACCCAATCATCTATCATCTCCCGGACAGCATACACCAACCAAGAGGGGCAGAGATTTTTTTTAAAAAAGAGGTAGCCGGGTTAGCATTTGAGCATACTGTCCACCTCCTCAGGATCTATAAGTTCAAACCTGTCTTAGTTAAACCGACCAGACCTTGTCCTGTCATCTCAAAAGGAATGTCTAGTCAAAATCCAACTATGAGTCATCCTTTCATTCCCTATCAGTTAGCCAGAACTGAAGAAGTTTCTTGGATGAGAAGCAAAACATTTTCAAAGAAAAAAAGACTAAGAAAGTCTGTCTTTTGAAAAGCAGCTTTGAGACAACCATGCCCTGAATTATTGAAAATCTCCATAGATATCCATCTCTTAGTGATTTACTGCAGGGGCGTCAAATTGTCTGCCTGCATGCCAGACGCATCATGTGCAGGCCACACCCACCTCAGATACATCACAGGACCTAATCAAGTTTGACACCCGTGATTTAGTGAAAAGAATTTGAACATAGGTTGGAATCTGATTCTCTTGAACACTTTCCAGATATGCATAAAATGAAATAAGATAATCTATTAGGAGATCAGTTTTGCTTTGTCAGTGCACTGCTGTTCTCATACAGGCAAAGTATCATTAATGAAGGGGAGGAAATCACAACTTAATTACACTGTCCAATAGAACATGTAACTTTATTTATGGCTTTACTCTGCCCAGTTATATTCTTCTTATTGCCTATGTCTTTAAAAGCTGATCCAGAGGGTATCTCCTGTGAGCCCTTCTACAAAAAATATTCTGTCCGACAAAGGCCTGTCTTGACAACAGTGATAACAATTTATATGCAAAGATTAAATAGCTGCTTTGAGGTCTGATGGTCAAACAGCAATGAAATGCAGTGGGGCGCAAACAAAGGGGCATTGGGAAAACTGCCAATATCAGAGGGTTGGACTGCTCACTGTCTGTTGCTTGGCTTACACAGTCAACCAATCACAATACTTGCCAGAGACTTTGCTTTTCTCAGTTTGTACGTTCCACTGCCTGGTTTCCTCTTTTTCTGAAAGGCTGACTGTGATCTGAGGTCTAGGGTGAGACCTCCTCCTCTTCTTATACTGCAAGAGTGGAGAAAATGGACAGATTAAACAAAGCTACAATAGCTTCTTAAGACAGACAAGATGGGGGAGTTGTATTTGTGGATCAAATGATTCCCTGACCTGCAACAAAACTAGTGAGGACAAAAGCAGTAGCTCTGAAATAAGCCTGATCTGAGTGAAATTGGGAAAACATGCACACAACTGAATTTCATGAAAGCTTAAGAGCAGATAGGCAGATGGTTCAGGATTCTGTAGTTTCTAAAATTTTACAAATCAGTTTGTAATCCATAACTTGGGAGTTGGCTGCAAAATGATTTCTTATTTTGCTCACTCTGATTTGAACATATCCAACAATTAAAATATCAGAAAAATTTGGTGAGTTTCAAGCCTTGCTGCATCATAGATTCTTAGCAATGCTCAGTGTAAGAGACATGAAGACAGATCTAACACAGAGGTCTTCAAACTTGGCAACTTCAAGACTTGTGGACTTTAACTCCCAGAATTTTCCAGCCAGCATAGCTGACTTGAAGTACCTACAAGTTGGGAATTGAAGTCCACAAGTCTTAAAGCAGGCTTGAAGCTGCTGTATGCATATCTGAAGATGACAACACAACTCTTTGATGACTTTCTCGGAATTCTGGGGGAGTCCAGGCTTAGCTGAAATATCTGACCACCACAAGAACCCCTGCTCATATTTTACTGGCTGAAATTAGAATCCAACTTGGTAGGATGTGTTAATAATCTTGAAAGGAGATACATGAGGAAATAATGAATAAAAGGTTTGGCTTTTGAGGATAAATAGAATTCTCTGACCAGCTTCTTCTGATGCAGGTGGCATTATAACATCAAACATAACATTGATTTTGTTGCCAGAGAATGAGAGAGATAGATGAAAATTACTGTAGGAGAAAGGTGTCTTACGCCTGCCTTGCCTGCTCAATGGGATCAAAGTTATCCAAATAGTTGTAACGAATAATATCTGTTGGGTGCTTATCTGATGAACGCCAAGGAGGGAGATCACTCTTTCCTTTGTTTATCTTCCTTCTTAACAGAGATGCTGATTCGAGGACTGACAACAGAGACTGCTTTATTTCTGGAACATCTTTTGTTATTGGCTGAATATCAGCCACCACAAAATCATTTTTTGGTGGGATCTAAAGAAAGCAAAACATAAGCAAAGTAATCATAAAATTATTATAGATATTCCATACTATGCTGAGTCTTTCTTCTAACGTCCCCCATAATATCTCTATTTATTGCTTGAAAAGAGTAGTGTGCTGGTAGTAATGCACTGCTTCACCATAACTCAGAATCTCTCCAAATCTGTTACAGATACTAAAGGCACAAAATAACTGAGAAAAATGGCTGTTTATTAATAAATAAACAATCCAAAATTATCTCTCCTTAACTAGAGATGAAAAAAAAAACATTCCCCCTATATTTTCTTGTCAGGTACCAATATTTTGATACACATTAACTCTGTGTAAATTTTCTTTAGAGATCATTACCAGCCATAACAAACATATTCATGTGAAATTGTTTTAGGCTTTAAAGCCAAACAAGTCAATGGCCATCATTATACCTTGCAGGAATAAATTTCAGCCATTCTTTACAAACTGAGTATGCCCAGAATCTCTATTGTATTTAATTGGATAGTTTCAAATTATGCACTAGAAATATAACAGAGTTGTATTAAATCTGCTCCAACGTTTTCAACATCATCTGAGAATAGTTTTTTCTTTAACATTAACATTACTATGCCTTTATATAAGTAAAGACTTTGAAGTACCAGCTCAGATATCCAGAGATGAATTTTCATACATTTTGTGAGACAGTTCAGAATTTCAGAAGGGCATCTAGTAATGTTCTGCTTCAATATGGAATTATAAGCTTGAATGTTTCCCATGTTTACTAAAACAAAGTTGCATATGGAAGTTTCAAACATTCAATATATAATATAAACATTCAGATTTATTGCCCAAAATACTCATCTTCCAAAAGCTCCATAAATACCTTAGGTCTGGACATTTGGAATTCTTCTGTTTTCTTAATGTAGTGTTTCTTCCAGATTCCTTGCTCAAATGGAGTTGGAGAGAAATTGAGGTACCATCCAAAACGCAGACATTTCGGCATCCAGAGTTGATCAAGCTGGATTAAGTAGTTCCAGTGCCAATTTACCTAGAAGTGCCAAAAACACCTTTACTGTGTTTCAAAGGACTATATCATAGCAAAAACCCATGAAATATGGGGCATATTCCCCAAATACAAAACACATTTTGACAATTTTAAAACACAATGCTGTTTTAACTCAAATTGATAATTCCAAGGAAGTGTTCATTTGAATATATATTCTTTGATACAAACTAGACTTTGAATTTTTGCAGTATATTTCAGTGGTATATTTCATAATTGTATATCTTCTAATCTGCAGTATGTGGTTAGATGTATTTTCCTGCAATTATTCTGGTCAATGCTGCTTTAGGATGAGTCTTATAGAACAACTACATCAATAAGTAAAAGGGATTATTATGTTATTAAGTTGCTTTGATTTACGTACAACGCTGTCTAGCACTGCAGTAAGTCATTGGTCTGGCTGAATAAATACTGCATGTTTTCACAAGCAATGATCTCCAGAGTTTTTCCCAGCCTTGATCACTCAATCTCTTTTAAAAGAGAGCCTGAAATCTTCTGTACATAAAGCAGGCGTTTTATGGGGGAGTTAAGAGACCTCCTAGTCCAGGGGTCCCCAACCGCCAGTCCGCGGACCAGTACCGGGCCGCAAGGCATGTTGCACCGGTCCGCGGAGTCAGCAGCTACTGTGGAGCCGGCGAGTGCCAAGCTGTTTCCTGTCTCTTTCCCCTCACGTTCACTTGGGACCGCCATTTGCCTCGGGCTGAGAGAACCTTTGCTTGCTTGCTTTCTTCCTTTCCTGTCTTTCTTCTCTCGTCGAAAGTGGTCTATTTCCTCCTTGCGAAGCCCTTGCAAAGCCCTCGCTCTGCCTGCAGCTCAAACGAAAAGGCTTTGGCATTGTGCAGCTCTTTTTTTGCTAGACTCCCCCACCCTATTCCCGGGGTCCTGGGTGGGAGCGAAGCCAGGTGTGTGTGTGTGACCATGAAACCCCCACCACCAGCTCTGGTAATTTTCTTTTGGAAGGATTCCTTGCTGCAAGAAAATTACCAGACCTGAGAGTGGTGGGCGCTCCAAGCAGGCAGCGATCGCAAAGGAAGGTGACTGTGTCCGTGGAGGCACCTTCCAATGCACTGGGATTTCTTGCTGCAATCCCAGCCGGAACGAGGGGGGGATGTCCTCTGGAACTGCTGAAAGGCAAACGGCAGTCCCGAGTGAACAGGAGGGGAAAGAGACAGGAAACCGCCCCCTCCTACCCTCCCTCCCTCTGTCACCTCAACTCCCCCGCCAAATTAAAAAGGGGGGGAGAGACAATGGAACGATAAGCTAAACCCCCTTTCCGCCCCCACCGGGCCATAGAAAAATTGTCTTGCTGAAACTGGTCCCTGGTGGAAAAAAGGTTGGGGACCACTGTCCTAGTCCACCAAAAAAAGGTTACTTTATAACCCAGTTTGATTTGCTTTACATATATTAAACTAAAATTGGCAATATCCCACGCTAGCACAATTAGCAGTCATTATGGCCAGCCATTACTAGAATTGTAGCCATCCAAAGGACCTTAGACTAGGGAAGACTATAATCCTAGCCCATTATTATTTATTCTGACATAAAATGGGTCTCTAAGGTCACAACTGAACAAATATTTTTGAAATCTTTTAACTGGACCTGCCAGAAACTAGAACCACAAAGTTTAGAACCTAAATTAGGTATGCTGATGAGCCTGCACAATGAGGTGGAAATTCATCAGTGCCATTCCGACTCTAAACTGATCTTGGAATTAGGTTCAAGGGTTGTAAAATTGCTAGCTGGAAAAGACTCAGACAATTAATCGACTTCCCATGTCCCCATCAAGGCATATAGCAATTGACCAGTCTTTTACTGTGAAAAGCTACACAAATGAAAGTCATTAGCACTTCCTTACTCAGCTCATTCCGTGTCAAATAGTTTTTCCAGTAGGAAATATTTCCTAAGCTATTACCTATTAATGAGGACATTTCTTTGTGCCTTTTACAAAGGACCATAGATAACTATTGTTTTGCCTCAGCTCCTTTGAAAATGTAAAATCTGTTTTAACATAATCCCCTTAGCTTTCCCTTCTCTAGGCTAAACCTACCCAGTGAGTTCAGCTTTGTATCTCTCCGCTGCATCCTTTCCAACATGCTGAGTTTTACCTGGGCACATTGGGAGAGACTTCGAGGATCCAGGAAGGAAAAGATGTACAAAGTTAACACTCGGGGAAGCTGGGTGGTGAAATCCAGTGCTTCAATTGGCACTCGATCCTGCAGCAGTTTGAAACAGAATTTCAGCTGTGAAAGAGAGCAATGCTCCAAGAAGTCTGTCAGGACTCTTCGCCTTTGATTGTCTGTCCACTTGTCAAACTGTGGGGAAAAAACCAGAGTTGTGGTTTTCATGACCTCTAGGGGAGCCATTTACAAGTGACTTTCCCTCATGATAGTGTACAAGCAATAAACTGCAAAGCCAATTATGAACTTAAGCTAATTCCAAAAGTGAAAGAGAGATCTGCACCTTTCCTTGTTGCAAAGGACACGAATGTCAGCCAAGAATTCATTCAGGCCACAGTCTGCCTCTAGAAGGATTAGCTAGGTGTTTGTGGATAGCTCATAAGCATAATTTTAAAAATGATGCATTTTGCTTTGTCTTCAACACACAAAAGTGGCTTTAAGCAAAAGTGGATTGCTCCCGGTTTGGATCGGTTCCATAGAACTGGTAGCGGGAATTTTCCCTAGCTCGCCGAACTGGGAGTGATTGTCTGTTGGCCACATCCCCAAACAAGCTCTAATGGCGACGCTGTAGGAGCAACCATCTTTTTGTTATTGTTTCTGCACATGCACAGAAGCTTGGTTTTCGGCACTACACATGCATGGGCAATGTGCACATGCCCACTTGGCGCAGGAGGAAGCAAACCAGTGGCGAGGTAAGTTAGAACCCACCCCCAAGTATAAGAAATAAATAACCTGTAAATCAGCCTTCCCAGCCCTGTAATCAAGGAATTCCTGTGATCAAGGAATTGTAGAACTATGGAAGTAAAAATCTTTTATACTATGAATGTACCATTACGGAAATACTCTTAGATAAACGCTATGCTCTTTTAAAAACAATTCATACACGATATCTACGGTAAAAAATGCTGATTGTAAGCATTTTGGAATACACTTACATTTCCCAGCAGCATTTAGTTATTGTACAATAAATATTGAAGCCTGTGAGATTGACAGAGCCATTGAAATAAAAGATGATTACCCATTTCCCCAACAAGTTTCTTCTTTCTTCAAATACCTGTAATGAAATAAAACTAATTTTAAAATTACTTTTTCTAAGCTTCAATAAGAAATGACTCATTACATTATTAGAAACAATTAAGTAAATGAAGCTGTCAGAGGAACATGATAAAAGAGGCAATTCTAATTTAAGAAATGATCGGAATCCTATCTGCATCAGAAGACCTTGGGCAATACAATTTTCAGTTCAATACAATGATCGGAAAACATCACATGACCACATTATTTAGTGATGGGAATCCGGGGACCCACAGGAAGACACAGAAGCCCTGGGTAAGGATTGCAGGCATGCCACACAGGGCTGGGGAACTTGGGGAGAACCAGTCCTGGCCAAAAGTGAATTGAGGGAGGGTTGACATAGGTTATGTGTGGGTGGGAGGTTGTTGTGGTGGGAAAAAATGAGAGATGTCTATGGAAATTCTCAGTCATCCATATCATGGTTGTCGCAAAGGTACTTTTTCAAAAAGCAAATGAATGTTGTTGTTTTCTTTGAGGACATTTCACTTCTCATCCAAGAAGCTTCTTAGAAACATAGAAACATAGAAGTCTGGCGGCAGAAAAAGACCTCATGGTCCATCTAGTCTGCCCTTATACTATTTTCTGTATTTTATCTTAGGATGGATATATGTTTATCCCAGGCATGTTTAAATTCAGTTACTGTGAATTTACCAACCATGTCTGCTGGAAGTTTGTTCCAAGGATCTACTACTCTTTCAGTAAAATAATATTTTCTCATGTTGCTTTTGATCTTTCCCCCAACTAACTTCAGATTATGTCCCCTTGTTCTTGTGTTCACTTTCCTATTAAAAACACTTCCCTCCTGGACCTTATTTAACCCTTTAACATATTTAAATGTTTCGATCATGTCCCCCCTTTTCCTTCTGTCCTCCAGACTATACAGATTGAGTTCATTAAGTCTTTCCTGATACGCTTTATGCTTCTTCAGCAAGGAAGTCCAGTTGCCTCTTGAAAAAGCACCTTTGGGAAAAAATGAGGAACTGTATTGCAACTTTTCCTGCTGGTTTCCTCACTGAGTTTGCTTGTGGGAAGCCCATATTGAAATTTGAAAATGTGATCATGTGATTACGGCTCTCTGCAGGTTGCTAGGCAATGACAATTTATAGTCTCAATATATGTGAAGGACATCAAGTTTGGAAAGTCTGAACTATTGCTACAACGTGAAGTATCTGGGTTTTATCTAGAGCAGGGGTGAGCAACCTGCAGCTCTGGAGCTGCATGTGGCTCTTTCATTCCTCTGCTGCAGCTCCCTGTCGCTCAAAATATGCATCACAATTGCCAATGTGTGACACCCATTGGCATGCAATTTATTGAGCTTTTTGTTCCCTGGTAAGCTACTTATGGATAAATCCAAGAAAAGAAAGGTTTCAGAAGAAAATCTGAATGTTTAATTCAACTATATATGCTAGTTTTGTGGCCACTCCAGAAATAGTCAGGCACAGGACATTTTGTGACTCCCAGTGTTTCTTTTCTGTGGGAAACAGATTCAAATGGTTCTTTTAGTGTTTAGGGTTGCGACCTCTGATCTAGGGCAATTCTCCAAGCAGAATATGGGCTTATTAGAATCACACAAGAATGATCTTGATACTGTTTAGTTTAGTTTAGTTTAATCAGATTTGTATGCCGCCCCTCTCCGCAGACTCGGGGCGGCTCACAGCAACAGCAATACAAGACAAATCCAATATTAAATTAATTTTAAGAACACCACAAGTTAAAAACCAATCATACACACTAGCATACCATACACAAATTTTATAAGCCTAGGGGGAAGGAACATGTCAATTCCCCCATGCCTGACGACAGAGGTGGGTTTTAAGGAGCTTACGAAAGGCTAGGAGGGTGGGGGCAACTCTGATATCTGGGGGGAGTTGATTCCAAAGGGTCGGGGCCGCCACAGAGAAGGCTCTTCCCCTGGGTCCCGCCAAACGACATTGTTTAGTTGACGGGACCCGGAGAAGGCCAACTCTGTTGTTGCGTAACATGCTGGAGGCCCGCATACTTCTTAAGAAAGTAGGCAAGGACACAAGTGATTCATTATTTATAAAGTTCCTAAAACTTACCTTATCATTCATGAGCTGATGATTCAATGGTGTCCAGGTGCTCATCTTTGTTTGCATCTTGGGACCATTCAGGTTTTTGGGAGGTCCAAATGCCATGTCTTTTTTCATAGAAAAGGAGCCAAAATGATTAAAAATGGCAATAACGATATTTGAAGTATTTGGAAAAATGGAGATTTCAGTTGGGCATCATAAATTTCATAATGATGAAAGCTGTTCACAGTGGAAGACAATAAACACTTATTTGATGCTGAAGAATAGAATTACTGCGCTGGATAAGGAATAAGAACTAGATAATCTCTAAATTACTTTCTAACTCAATGATTATAAATGAACATCCCTCAATCTGGTATTCCTTAGATGTTGGCATTATAGTTGCCAGAATTCTAAGTTAGCATGTCGGATGGGAATTCTGGAAGTTGCAGTGATAAGTGCAACACATCTAAAAGGTGAAAAGTTAGGTAGGATTGAGTCAACTAAATATGCAACAGTGATCGATGTCTTAATTATATCACAATTTTTACTGCCAGTTCTGTAGGCATGGTTTATTTTGGAGGTGTAGCTTGATGGTCATGTACCTGGGTGGTGGTGGCCAACTCAATGTCACTCATGTCAAGAGGTGCCTCACCTAATAATTCAAAAAAAGAGCGAGATGGTGGCACCCACAGACCGGCAGAGATCGAATCGGTTCTGTGACATCACTGTGACATTACCAGCGGATTACTACCAGTTTGGGCGAACCGGACCAAACTGGGAGGAACCCACCTCTGGTCTAATCTGATGTAATGTTCCATTAGTTTCAAATACATCATGCTATTAACATTAATTGTTACCAGTTGTTTTCCTTGGCAATTTAAATAACTGGTATGTTATATGCATATAATTTAGCCTGGACCCAATCCAAAATAAGTTCCTGATGGTTTGCTGCAATGGGTTTCAGCCTATGGACCATAAACCACTAGGTAAGGATATTTTAAGCATACTAATTATTATGTGTAACATAAATATTTGTTTAAATGACCCAAATTACCCAAGAAAACCAAAGTTCATATCTGGCACATAACAGAAGCTACTGGATAAGGCCTTTGGATCATTTAGTCCAGCAGTCTGTTCTCTTTGGTTTTACAATAAGGGTTTTTTAGTTGTTTTAATATTGGATTTATATGATGTTTTTTATTACTGCTGTTAGCCGCCCCGAGTCTACGGAGAGGGGCAGCATACAAATCCAATCAATCAATCAATCAATCAATCAATCAATCAATCAATAAACAAACAAACAAACAAACAAACAAACAAAAAAGTAACCAACTGCACAAAGAAGGCAGCTAGAACCCCATCAGATTGTGGGTGTGTGGGGGGAGGGGGTTGTCTTCTCTTGGATAAATACTGTCTATACCAACATTTCCAACTATTTATCCTAAGGGGTTTTTTTCCTTACACGACCTTATTTTGCTTGTTCTCCTCAGGTCATTCCCACCTGCAAATATTTCTGCCACGCTACTCTAAAGCACGTTTTTCGGAAATGCCAGAAATCAATGATATGTATCACAACATCAAAAATATAACAAATTGGATGGTGATGCCTAGACACACATAAAAATATCCACTTTACAAATTGTAATCCAATACATTATAATTGAGCTGGAACGCAATGGTTTTGTAAGGTAGCTGTGATATCTCCTTGTTTTCTACTCACGCATAATAGGGTTGTGCAAAATATTAGAAAGAGGTAAATTGCAGCACATACTCTTTTTCAAATTATGAAAGCAGTCACATTTTTCTCCTGGCTAGTATAGCTGCTTTGTAAGCATTTTGCAGATGCCTCTATGTAAGACTATTTTAACAATTCAAAACTGTACTTCTGTGTTTTGTGATGTATATCTGTTTTGAAGGATTAGTAATTAGGGAATGGAACAAGAAGATATCTACAGTATTTTTAGCTATGTCGCTTTACAATTCCAAAAGACTGGAACCTGAAGTCTCAGTAAACCTCACAGAAAAGGAAAGGAGCCAAGGTAAACTGTCCAGACGTAATTTAATTATATTTAAGAAAGATTAATTACTTTAATGCTTGTATCATATTAACTGAAGTCATTAGACTGATTTTTTTTTTTTGTATTGTGCTAATCCCGGTTTAACTCAGCAGAAATGCTAAACTGGGGTTTCCAAGACACACAGGCTTTACAAGTAAGAGTCTGCATTTTAAATGGTTGAATAAATCAGTGTATTTAATTTAAGATGGTAAAATTCACTAGTTAATATGTAATCATACATTTAATTCCATCTTTGCTTTTAATAAATATTGTTTTTATTGATTTCAAAATATGGGGAAGACAAAAATCATAAGAAAAAACATAAGACATAGTATGTAAACTAAGTCTGCGGAGTGGGGCGGCATATAAATCCAAGAAATAAATAAATAAATAAAATAAAACAGGGAAACTGCCCTTGCATGTGAGTAAGGCAATTTTAACAACCTGCATTTCCCCCAAAATAAGACTGGGTCTTATTATCTTTTGAGCCCCAAAATAAGCACTGGGGCTTATTTTGGGTGGGTCTTATTCCCCTGCACCCGTATGCCAGTGCTGCCGCTACAAGGCAGTCGTGTAGAGCTACTCCACGCACCCCACACCAGCTTACTTCAGGGCCCACTCAGCCTGGCCACCCATTCCACTCCCAACACCTGCTCATGCTCCACTGCATCTGTGAGCAAGCAGAATTGGGCCGGCAGCCATGTGGGCTCCTGCTGCCCATGGATGCTGGTGCTGCCACCATGAGGCAGGGCATGGATGGGCTGGCTATGGGGGCCCTGAGATAAGCTGCTGCAGGGCATGTGGGACAGCTCTCCCCTCGCCCACTGCTTTGCCTGGTAGCTACGGCACCATGACCAGACGGAATGTGCAAGCTCTTAAGGAGAGCTTATTTTGGGGATAGGCATTATATTAGGCGCAAGTGTAGAAACATGCCAGGGTTTATTTTTGGGACAGGTCTCATTGGGGGGGGGGGGAAGGTATATAAATATTGGAACTAAGAAAAGAGGGAAGGCAGAATGACTTCAAGAGAAGGCTTTCTTCAGCAATGACTTTGGCCCATTAATATAATTTTATGTGCAATATACAGGATATTGTCTCCTATTGCAACTTTTTTCAATTTCCTCACTCCTTCCATTAGCAGGTGGCGATAAACTTTAAACAATGAAATATTTTGTTTTCACCATAAAATCCATTAAGAAAGGGGAAAAAACAGTACCTAAGTGTGAGCTTTCTAGCTGGGAGAAACTACAGTTTCTATATTTCAAAGTTAACTGGGTAGCATACATCAGATGACATTAAGAATGTAAGAAAAATATTGAAACATATAAAACAGAAGAAACAAAAATGTTGCGTCAAAGATTTGTAAACTAATTCTGAATTAGGAAAGTAGAGAAATCACCCTGTTATGGTATCTTCTTGCAAACATTCTCCCCAAAACAACAATTTTGTGATTTGCTTTATAGTTCATATCCTGTTATTTTAGCCTGTGCTTTTATTTCACTTATAAATGATATATCAGTTTTATCCTTAAATGAATACAACCCACATGCAATTATTACTTTGTACACAGGAAAGGGTTTTAATATACTTGGGATTACTCAATATTTTCAGAAGTACTTTGAAGTTTTGAAACTTGGATAAGTATATGCATCCCTTAATTATTACTTAACACTCATAGTAAATGATTTTATTTTCTTCACTGTGGCTTTCTGAATAAATCATAGACCCATGATGGAGAACCGATGGCACACTCTGTTTAGGGAAAGGAGGTTTCCCCCATCCCAGCTCCATTTGGGGAAAGGAGCCTCCCACCTCCTCCTCCAGTTCTGTTTAGAGAAAAGAAGCTTTCCCCTTCCAAGCTTACTTTGGAGATAGGAGGCTTTCCCCCTTTCCCACTGCTGTTTTGGGATGTGAGGCCAAAATGGGGGGGTGGATGTGTGTAACTTGCACGCATGCACAGGGGTTACACAGACACATGTGCAGGGAGTGAGATGTGCGGGAGGGACATTGCATTACGGGTGTGAGCACTTGCGTACGTGCGACAGTGCACACGCACAAATTTTTGGCATCCGAGGGGAAAAAAGATTCGCTGAGCTCATGTAACATTCTAAGCTGTCTCAAACTATATTGCATTTTAACATGATAAATAAACAAGTCATTCTCAAGTCCTATTAAAATTATGTTATTTAGGGCTCCCTTATGCTATTAGGGATATCTGTACATGTTCAAGACATTAGTTTAGACAAGGCTGATTTTATGGCCAGATGTTATTTTATGTATTATTTATACTTTTGAAATTTAAGTCCCTAAGTTGTGTAATATATAAATTTAGGGCTTTTACACAAGAAACTGTTTAGATTGGATGGCACTGGATTGTAACAACCGTAATAAATAAAGGCTTGGAAGCGGTGGTAGTATCTGGAATATTTTTTTAACTTTACATAGAAGTCCCTAAAGAATTTTCAAATATAACTTGTTTGTTTCTCCCAAAATAAGACATCCCCTAATAATAAGCTCAATCGGGCTTTTGAGTACATGGCAAATAAGGCCAAGTGCTTATTTCAGGGTTCAAGGAAATATAAGGTCTTATTTTTGGGGAAACATGGCAGTTAATTCAAAATTATCCCACCTTCTGTATATTCTACATATGATTTAAACAGATTTCCCTTCTAAATTTGCTGCATGATCAATATTTTTTCCTTATGTTCAGTCGTGTTCAATTCTCAGACTACCTGCACAATTCCTTGCAGTTTTCTTAGCAAGGTTTTTCAGAATTGGCTTGCCATTTCCTCCTTTCCAAGGTTGAAAGCCAGATACTGGCCCAAGTTATCTAGTAGGCTTTTTGCCTAAGGAGGAACTAGAACTTTCAGTCTTCCAGTTTCTAGCCTGGTATCTTAACCACTACACCAAAAGTCTTTTGCATAATAAATACAACTGGCAATTCTATATTTTAAGGGATTACTCTACTCTTTCAATCTTCATGTCATTTCATGAAACGTTGTACAATATTCAATGATTTTTCCTGATCCAGCAATTAAAAATTTAATTACAATTTTTTTAATGATTTACAGTATAAGAAAATGTGGGGTTTAATCTTTCACATTTCCAGTGGAAGAATGGAACTTTGCTTCTTTATAAAAATCAATAATTTTATAGAATATAATGTGGGAAAGCTAAAGACGACATATATAATATTAACATGAATAAATGAAGCAGAACCCTTCCCTGTCCCTTCAAATCTGCTCCAACAGGTTCCTCAACCCAGCAAAGCAGTCTGAAGCATGTTTGGGAGAAATTGATTCCACTGATAGATGTCACAGACAAATATGCCCTCTCTTATGTAGTAAACAAAGTATTATGAATCTCTTCATCTAGACGAAAGTTCTCTCTTTTGAGAGGTTATGACTTTGGCTTTGAAACTGAAGAATGGGCTCATGCCCAATTCATGCAGCACCACGTGAGGCCTACCTGAGTCAGTTTTCTAACGACAATAAAAGTAGCCTTGAAAGTTGACAACAGGGATGTTCTGGCCCTGGGTTTTCTGATGTCCTATGTCAGGCCTCTGAAAACAAGTAAAAAAAAGTTTTAAAAGATCTATTAATTTGGATATATATGTAATTTGTTAAAGTTGGTATCTGTATTTATATTATCCCACCTCCCCATTCTGTAGGGATTCCAACATAGAAAAAACGAGGTCTATATCTCATTGTAATCCTATATTCAATGTCGGCAATAATATGCTAGCATAATTAACAATAGTAAAAATAACATTGTTACACAAGCAATTACACTACTATAGATTAGAAGCATAATTCCTTAAGTAAACTGTGGAAAACATTTTCTAGATGACATTGAATACATTTAGATTACTTCCAAATAAAGAAAACGTACTTTTTGCTCTAAAAATATTATTTGTGTTCTTTACTAATTGGAAGCTGTAATAAAAGAAAATATTAAAACTCTATGTTTACAATCCTTTCTTATTCAATGCATATTGTACTGATTTTAAATTTGAGGAAGAGTTAGATAGTTCTCATATATGAGTTTGTATATATAAAATTCCTCCCCAATTTTGTTTTCCACTAAAAAATGGAGGATCTGCTGCAGTGTACAGATTCTTTTCTCAATGGTAGTAAGTGATACAGTATATGGATAAGGCTACTATTTAAAATAACCTAATATTAATACTAATAATGAAGATTTATTTTAAATAGTGCCTACCCTCACACCTGTCTATATAAATATTTATAAATGTGTTTCAGAAGTAATTATCCAACTCTCCATTTTCTATTCCATCTTTTTTTTTAGGAACTCAGAACAGCAGATATCAATCCACCTGCCCACTGACACTGTCAAATATACTGCACAACAAAATAAAGCGAACACTCTAAGAACACATCCTAGATCTGAATAAATGAAATATTCTCATTGAATACTTTATTCTGTACAAAGTTGAATGTGTACAACAGCATGTGAAATTGATTGTCAACCAGTGTTGTTTCCTAAGTGGACAGTTTGATTTCACAGAAGTTTTATTTACTTGGAGTTACTATTGTTTAAGTGTTCCCTTTATTTATTTCTTTTTGAGCAGTATAGATAAAGATATAAGACAGAGGCCTTCCAAGATCACAACTCTTGAACCCAAGGTCCTAATCCAATTACTTCTTTCTATTCGATATCTCATATTTCTTTGTAGCATGCCCAAAGCACCTTACAGAGAAAATAATAAGTTATAATATAATTTCTTATACATATCTTCACAACATTAAAACAGGCTTTTTACACATTGGGTATAATTTCAAGCAAAGGAAAAAAATGTAGCAGCAATTAATAAAAAATTGTTATCATATATGTCAAGATGTGTAGAGGGAACTGTGCCTCTGTGGGGGTCCTTGGTGCTCTGGTTAAGGTTATTTTTCTTTGCAGACATTTCATGACCAAACCAGGCAACATGACTTACCCCATAAGGACCCAAAGGCTCAACTCTGAGCTAGAAATACAGTATTCTCTTCTAACACAGCGCCCCAATTTGGACGACTTGGCTTGTCACCACACAAGCTCTCTCACCTGTTCTGTTTGAATCTTTAACGCTTCAGCAACGCCATTAACGACTGCGAGGGGCAGAGGGCCATTAAGGACGTGGGGCTGTCTTCGTCCCACAACTCCCGCCCCCCACCATTCAACACTCCACACAACGGCGTAGCAGTCTCTCGCACAGCGCTCCTTCCTCCTCCTTCTCCGCCGCCTGCGAGTTGATTCTCTTCGCCATGGAAACCGTTGCCTGGTTGCAGAGGCCCATCCGAAGCGCAGTGTCCTCCCAACCCCCAACCCCACCCCCCTTCTTTTGTTCTACCTAGCAACCAAGCGAGAGTGGCGGCAGGGATCGGTATTTCATTGGCTACTTCCCCCCCCCCTTCTTTCTTCGTCTCTCTCTCTGACACACACACACACAAACACATACACTCACACCCCCCCCCCCCCGCATTCAAGACTCGTGAGGGGGCGGGGCAGAGTGTGAGGAGAAAAAGGCGCGGCGGCGGCGGCCGTTGAGGAAGTTGTTCGCCGGCATATTGTACTCGATGGAGCTGGAGCGGCGGAGGCACCTGAAGGAGGAGGCAAAGGAGCCGGAGGCAGGTATAGTAAACGGCGACGGAGAAAAGGGACGTGTGTGTGTGTGTGTGTGTGTGTGTGTGTGTTATCTTTCCTCCTCCTCTTCTTCCTCGTTCCTCAGCCGCCTCAAAAAAGGAGGAGCCCTTAATTTTCTTTCATAAAAGAAGTGTGAACGCTCCGCTTTCTTTTTTTCTTTTGTGTGGAGAAACCGGTTCTTTCGCGCGCGCCCCCCCCCCCCTCTTAGAAGCCGCCGCCGCCCTCAGCCAGGGGCCGTTTGTGTTGGGACTACAGCGCCTAAACATCCTCAGTTTCGGCAACCCAGGGCGGGTTGCCTTCTCTTGCCCGCTCCCTTTAGGGACAATAAAAACGTGATCTCAGCCTCTTCTTTGCGCGACCGAGGAAGGTTGGGAGTTAAAAGGGCTGCGGGTTATTTCTTTCTCTCTGGCATCTTCAGATCAAAGTGGGCTTGGCACTGAAAGGCGAGACAAATGGAGTACAATGTACCTGATTTATGCTCTTATCTTCGTAGCTGGAGAAAGAAAGGGGGTGGGGGAGAATTAATGGAGGCTTTCCGTCTTTGTTTTTTTTTCCCTGGTCACTTTTCGTGTGTCCCCCCATCCCACCCCCCTGTAGAAGATCATATGAGGGAACAGTGAAATAGTAGTTATCGTTTACATGAGCCATAATTTTCATGAAGCTTTTTACATCTGACTGAACCCAGGCCACCAAAGTGGCTGTAAAATAATAATAATAATAATAATAATAATAATAATAATAATAATAATAATAATAATAATAATAATAATGTATAATGTGTGAAATGATATTTTAAAAAATAATATTGAATGAAAGATCAAATATTTTAATTGTGATTGAGCTTGCCTGTATAGAAGCTCATTCTGGGGGGTGGGGGTGGGGCTGGGAAGCGATTAAAGAAATTGCAATCATCTTTTTGATTTGCTGTTTTGCCTCACACATGTAAGCACTGAAATAAGGAGGAATGTCTTACTGGATTATGTTCACCAAGGATGTGTTTGGCAGGAGCTAGACGTAATCCTGGGTCAGAGTTGATTTAGAATAATCTTTTCAGAAGGGGACTAAAACTCAGTTGAGAAATTGATATTCCAAATTATCAGTAGTGCACAAAGAAAACCAATGAGTTGCAAAAACAAATGCAATCATCCCTTTGCTTATTACTCTTTCTCTAGAAGAAAGACTGGGAAACCCTTTCTGTGACTTGTCTTTCAATCTTACTGGTGCTGGAAAAGAAATTATAGAGTGAATCTTCTGATCCCACAAAACAATTTTTTTATTTTTATGATATCTTAATACTGAAGAGATGTTTCCTTCATTGTCCTTACCATAATTCTAGCAGCAAATATGTTTTACATAACCATTTTTGTCCTCCTTTAATCCCCCCCCCCCAGGAATGATGGAAGCCAGTGCGTGCTTAAAAGAAAACTAAAATATTAAATATGCAAAGAAAATGGGATAGATTAGTGTTTTAATGCAGAAGGAGAAAATTACAGTACTAGTTAAATTTTACTAACTGCCATACAAGGCATTGACTGAGTACTAAGGAAGATGTATGGGAAAGTTTTCTATTTCAGTAGATGATAGCGTAGAGTGAATTTCCATTTCAGTAAATGATAGCATGGAGAGTGAGTTTTCTTTTTTAGTTTATGAGATAATCCTTTAGAAGATATTATAGGAGAAGCCTCTAACCAAAGATTATTTAATGTGAATTATTTTTATTCCAATGATGAAATGAAAGATTCCCAAATCACTACTTTGTAAACTTTTGGCAGTTGTGGACTTCTAAATATTTGGAAATAATAGATTCCCAGTAAAACAAACACCTCTGTTTTCAAAATAAAGACTATTTTTTTGATGAATAAGATCATGATTATAGTTACATTTATATAGTACTTTCCTGCCCTCCCTGTTTGAAAGCTATTTTAAGCTAAATTTTCAACAACAAAAATCCCCAAATTAAGTATGCCTTTTCATTCTTAGATTATTTTGTATATCCAACACCATAATACACTGCTCAAAAAAATAAAGGGAACACTTAAACAACACAATATAACTCCAAGTAAATCAAACTTCTGTGAAATCAAACTATCCACTTAGGAAGCAACACTGATTGACAATCAATTTCACATGCTTTTGTGCACATTCAACTTTGTACAGAACATAAGTATTCAATGACAATATGTCATTCATTCAGATCTAGGGTGTGTTATTTGAGTGTTCCCTTTATTTTTTTGTGCAGTATATTATTTTTAGCACAAACATAATGGAATGATCTTCTGTAGTACTAGTATCGGTACTTAGATGTACTAAGATGATGGGCAAATTGATCTCCACTCTATGTCCCAAATTGATCTCCACACTATGTCCATGTTATTAAGATACTCATGTATGTATTTCTCTTCGTATTTTTCTTTTTGAATTACTTATGTTTGAATTACAGTTGCAGTTAAACATCTACTTACAGACTCACAATCACTTGAGATCTATTTGCTGTTGTCGGTTTTATGAATTCTGGTTTTTGTATTGCTACTTTTATCACCTATATGCTTCAATGAACCTTTTTTCCTTCACTGATTCATTTTCATAAACTAGCTGAACTTACAGATAATCTACCGTAGGAGGTGGCCACTGAGATGATTAGCGGACTTTTTTATAGGCTCCTCACTAGCACTGAGGATGGTGGGAAGTTGTAGTTGACCATCTGGTACACTTCTGCAAACTACTGATTATGTAACAAGACCACAATATGGGAATCATTGAACTATTTTTTACTGCTTTAAGAAATTATGCTCTATTTTGTGCTTCTGTTTTCTTTTAAAAACAAGACAGTAGCCAAAGGAATATAACAAACCTGAATAACAGAGTTGGAAGGGACCTTGGAGGTCTTCTAGTCCAACCCTCTTCTCAAGCAAGAAATACTATACTGTTTCAGACAAATAGCTACCCAATGTTTTCTTCAAAACATCCAATGGTCGAGCACTCATAACTTCTGGAGGTACACTGTTCTCCACAATTAACTGTTCTTAGCCTTGAGAAATTTCTCCTTAGTTCTAGGCTGGATCTCTCCGTGATAACTTTCCATCCATTGTTGTCCTGCTTTAAGGTGTTTTGGAGAATAGATTGACACTCTTTTTTGTGGCAGACTGTTACATATTGGAACACTGCTATCATGTCATCCCTAGTCCTTCTTTTCACTAAACTAGACATGCCCAGTTCCTGCAACTGATCTTCATATGTTTTAATCTCCAGTCCCTGAATCATCTTTGTTGCTCTTCTCTGCACTCTTTCTAGAGTTTGAATATCTTTTTGGTACTATGATCAAAACTAGATGCAATATTCCAAGTATGGTCTTACCAACGCATTTTAAAGCAGTACTAACACTTTTTGTGATCCTGATTCTATCCCTCTTGTTGATACAGCTTATAATAGATTAGTTTGACAGTTAAGGAACCTGATTTCTCTTTTATGTCACTGATTGTTCTTTCATACATAAATTGCAACTGAAATAATTTTCAAAGCTGTCAGTTTACTGTTGAAACATTAAAAATTATACCATAACATCTCATAGAATGCATCTTCATTTAAGTTCCAGAGTTAACATTTTCATTATTGTTGCTAGTGATTATATGAATCATCTCAGTAATATTCAGAAATATTGAGGTTTTTTCCTAAGTAGCTACATGATCTATGTATGAATTATATATAATCTGAATTATATGCATGATTGTTGATATGGAGTAAAATGTGAATGACGGCACAATTCATTCAAATAATTGTGATGAGATTAAAAAACTGATAGTGCTGTTGGAATTCAAGTAGGAATGTTTTATTTTAGCTATCAGTTCATATAATTTATTGGACAGGGTGGTAGCCCCCTATAAGGTTTTTTTTGGGGGGGGGGGGTTCTGGGTTTTTTAACTCTTGTCACCTATTTATTAATTTCATTCATTTACTTATTTGCTTTTAAAGTGTAAACAAAGTTGTTTAGAGATGAGAAGACTATAATTTATGTAAATGAATATAAATAAATAAATAACCGTTTTTTAGTTGTATATTTTTAAAGATCATAAATGCTGAATCTCTCAGTTAAGCCTGAAAGCTTAATTTAATTGCCAGAACCCTGTAGGAAATATCAACAAAATGTTTAATGTGACAAAAATGAACATTATTAAATGGTCTGGAAATAATTATATTGATTATGTTTTAATAGAAAAAAATACTTTATATTTTAATCTTGATCCTATATAGTTTTTAGCATGTAGCCATAGATATCTTGAGTGATGAAATATATTCATGACACAAGCCCTGATGCTGTGTACTTGTGTTATGGCATAGGACCTAAATAAAGAAGTATTTAAATTGAATTGCAAAATGATGTGGTGACACATATTTCATCATTTATTTCTATTTGTTCTTATGAAAGTCTGTATATTGATTCCCAAGATATAATCTTAAAACCGAATGCAATGGCCATACATAACAAAAGCAGTTTTGTTACAAAAACATGAATATAAATAATAGTAAATAGTAGTAAATACAGAAATTAGTAAATTACAGAAATTTTATTCTAACATTTATGGCCTAAATACCTTAAGTTGCATTAAATATGTTTAGTAATTAAAGAAGTTTTAAAAGCAGATTAAAATTTGCATCTGCCCCTTTTATTTACTGAGACTCTGCATACAGCTGTACAGTTGATATAGATATGCCAGCCAATCTGTTTGAGTTGCCAACTACCATCTTTTTAAGCCAGATTTGTTTTCTAGGTAGAAATTATTTCCTTTGGAGGAAACAGCTTTCATAAGTAACACTGAGTTTTGAAAGGCATAGTAAAAGTAAATGCAACTGGAAAGTGAAGACTAAGGTTACTCTCCTTTTTTGTTAATTATGATTTATTGGATTTTCCTGTAATTGGTAGAAGGCAGATTGAATAAATAATACATCAGTTTTCACCTATATATAGAACTTTATATTATGCTTGTTATTAATGGCTACTGGCCATAATGGAAATATTACCTGCTATTCCAGATTCATTTTGTTCTTAAATACCATTTTTCATGAAGAAATGTTGGAAGTAAGGACATTGTTGGTTTTTCTGAACCATAGGATAGTAGATTAGATAATCCCCTTTTGCATCATATGAGAATTCTTATATTACCATATCAGGTTGACTATAGGAAATGGGGTTCTAATCATAAATTCTATTCCTTATCCACAGCCTGAAAAATGCTAAAACAATTATGAGAGGATATTTGTCATTTTTAAATGTTTGTAATTGTATTAGTAAAAGCATGTGTTGTTCTTTACAGATAACTTTATGTAACAGTGTCTCAATTTAAAGAGCAGTCCCATACAAGTCAGTTTTGATATAAGGATTTCTAAAAAGAAGGAAAGACTATCTAACCTTGCCAATAAGTATTTAACAACAGAACAACATTCTAAGCTAGTGCAAGAATCCTTCATCATATATACATTTACTGTGTATATAAATATTAATTTTCGGTTTAAACAAAATAATGTTTGAACATGAACTTCACCTTTTTTATTGTTACAGTTTAGAATTAGTGATCATCCAAAAGAATTAACTGTAACAATAAAAAAGGGGAAGTTCATGTTCAAACATTATTAATATTGTTCATGTTCAAGGGCCAATATATTTCTTTGAAAAAAAGATGCCTAGTTTACTACTAAAATATATTAAAGAGAAAAGATTCTCTCATTTCAGTGAATCTGAAATAAATTTCTTGCTTTAATGTTTAATTATTAGTGGAAAACATATTTATTTATTTATTTACCCACCTTTGTCACCAGGCTTGGGGAAACTGACATACCCCTAGCTGTTCCATTTCATGTCTGAACTGTATGATTGTTTTTCACAAGGGTTTTAAGATTGTTTTTAATATTGGATTTGTATCTCATGTATTATTTGTTGTGAGTTGCTCCAAGTCCTTGGAGAGGGGCTGCATACAAATCTAATAAATTATTATTATTGTTGTTGTTGTTTGTTTGTTTGTTTGTTTGTTTGTCTGTTTATCAAACTGAGATACTCTACATCTTGCTCTCAAATCCTAGTTTTACTGCCAGGTAAATATAGTAAATAACTATTTCCCCCCTAATATTTTATTTAAAAAATCACTATTAAGCAGGACAAACAAAATTACCCTAGTACATGTAATATTTATAGTGAAGGGATTATTTAGCATTGAGGACTACATTATATCTCCAAAATTATATAAGAAAAATACAAATATAAGAACTAACACTTAATCTGGCATCTAGTTTCCGGTAGTGACTTATTAGATCAGGGGTAAGCAAAGTTGGCTCTTCTATGACTTGTGGGTTTCAACTCCCAGAATTCTTGAGCCAGTCATACTAACTCAGGATTTCTGGGAGTTGAAGACCACATGTCATAGAAGAGCCAACTTTGCCTATCTTTGTACTAGAATAGTTTTTGAAAATGCCAAGAGGCTTGGGAAGAAAAGTTTCCTTTGCTTCGTAAGCAGTTTTTCATTTGAAATCTCATATTAGATGTCCAATAGTGCAGAATTTGCAGAAAGTAGATGAGAATTTTTATTCTTTCTCTGTATTATGATTCTATAATAAAGCTGGATTATGAGAGATTCAGGACAGGTAAGCATTGTATCACATATTAAATTATGGAATTTCATTTCATATGATAGCGATAGTTTCATATACACATTCATTCATTGGCAACCTTAAGTCTCAAAAGACTATGGTATCATGTTCTGGAAAGAATTCCTAGAACAGCACCTAGTGTGGCTAAAAAGGCCAATCTGAGAATGGCAATCCCTTCCACACTGAGCGCAGATCCATTCTGTCCCCTGCCTGGCTCCCGGATTTTGCTGGTTCCGGGACTTCCTCTTTGCCTAACCCTTCCGAACAAGTGTCTCCTCAAAATGGAGAAGGCTATGCTGCATCTTTAGCCTACAAGCTGAACGATCAGAGTTTCCCAGCTGTTAATGTTCATTCCCAAGCTTTTAAATCCCTCTTACAGATATCCTTATATCACAGCTGTGATCTCCCTCTGGAGCACTTTCCCTGCACTACTTCACCATATAGGAGATCTTTTGGAATCTGCCCATCATCCATCCTCACAATATACCCAAGCCAGTGAAGATGTCACTGTTTCAATAGTGTATACATGCTAAAAATTCCAGCAAGTTCCGAGACTGTGCTATTTTGAACTTTGTCGTGCCAGGTGATGCCAATGATACTTTGGAGAGAGCGCGTATGGAAGGTATTCAATTTTCTCTCTTGCCGTGCATAAAGAGTCCAAGACTTGCTGGAATACAAGTGTGTGCTCAGGATATAGGCTCTATAAACCTGGATCTTTATATGTTCTGTCAGCTTCTTATTAAGCCATACTCTATTTATGAGTCTAGAGAATGTGGTGGCCACTTTACCAATATGTTTATTCAGCTCAGTATTTAGAGAGAGAGTGTCACAGATACACAAAGTCACAGACAACTTCCAATTCTTGTGCAAAGATTGTAATATGGGGAGGTGAATTCACGTTCTGACCCATGACTTGCGTTTTTTTCAGGCTGATTGTTAATCCAGAATCTTGGCAGGCCTTGCTAAAACAGTCAATGAGTCATTGAAGGTCTTCGGCAGAATGAGCAGTAACTGCAGCATCGTCAGCGAAGAGGAAATACTGTAAGAATTTCAGCTGGGCTTTAGACTTTGCTCTCAATCTAGAGGGGCTAAAGAGTTTTTCATCTGATCTGGTCATGAGATAGACTACCTCTGTTAAAGTTCCAAAAGCATGCTTCAGCATGAGAGCAAGATTCCAAATAGAGTTGGCGCAAGGCTACAAAAAGTGGCTATCTTTGTTCCCTGCATTTCTCCTACATCTTTTTAGTTTCATAGAAACAGATACAATATTATTATCATATAGTTATGTTTCATGTTTCCCATCTTCAAAATTCTGTTTAGTATTTTCATTGTGTTTCTTCCACTTTTAGATTTGCTTTCAAAGGAAGAAATTATTATTATGTATGGGTAATCTACAGATTAATCTACAGACTAGGAAAACGAACATAACTAAATGATGAGGATTCATTCTGATATGTTCTAACCTGCCAATTCTGCTGGAATTGAATTATTCAACTGGCATATTGCTTGATCTTCTCTGCAATAGCCATGGCTCTATTTTAGTTGTTCTATAGCAGGGGTGTCAAACTCACGGGCCATGGACCAGATGCATCATGTGCTGTCCACGCCCCTCTCATTTTACTGAAAGGGGGAAACTCACGATATGTCATGTGATGACAATGCGATGACACAAGTTTGACACCACTGTTTATACTTTCTGCAATTCCTTTACTCTCTAGGTTGTATTTCACGCACAGAGTAGTTTTTTTATTTTCTTACTACAAATAGTCCTTGAGTTATGACCATAATGGAGACTGCCTATCACTATCATAAAGCGGGTCAATAATATGACCAATACAATTTTATGGCTTTTTATATTGTCCTTAAGCAAATAATTGCACTTGTTAAGCAGTGTTAGGTGAATGCCACAGTAGCTAAGCAAACCAATGGTTTGTTACAGATGCGGTCTTCGGAGAGGGGCGGCATACAAATCCAAATACTGTAATAAAATAATAAATAATAAATAAATGCAGAAATAAATATTGGTTTTTGGCAAAATCATAATAAAACTTGATCACAGAACGATTGGATGCTGCAAAAGGATGTAAATAGTGTCCAGTTGTTTAGCGTCCTAAGTTTCAGTCACCTGACCGTCGAGAAAGGGGGGGTGAACAACCATCAAAACTTTGAATCCAGGTCATAAATATCCCTTAGGGCAGAGGTCCCCAACCGCCGGTCCGCGGACCGGGACCGGGCCGTTGGGGCTTTTCAGCCGGTCCGCGGCGCCAGGGCCCCCTCGGCCTTTCCGCACCAGCAGCGGCGCTCCCCCCGCCAGCCAGCCAAGCCCCGCGCCCGCCGGAACCGGCTCCTCGCTCTCCCCCCGCCGCCCGCCGCGTTTGCAGGAGGTGGGGAGGGTTGGGCGGCCCGCCAAGGCCAGGAGGGACGCCGCTGCCCCCCCCTCCCTCTCTCCGCCTGCCGCTGCGCCTCCTTGACGCCGAGAGGAAATGCCGGCAAAGGCTTTCCTCAGCGGAGGCCGGCGAAGGTGATATTGAATGTCGGGGGAGAACACTCCCTATCTCCCTGCTAGCCCACTCGGAATATTCAAAATAAGAAA
Source organism: Erythrolamprus reginae (assembly GCF_031021105.1). Lineage (NCBI taxonomy): Eukaryota > Metazoa > Chordata > Lepidosauria > Squamata > Dipsadidae > Erythrolamprus > Erythrolamprus reginae. Next base: position 390,491,785 of record NC_091950.1, on the reverse strand, counting down.
AACCTTTGCCGGCGAAGGCTTTTCTTATTTTGAATATTCCGAGTGGGCTAGCAGGGGGATAGGGAGCGCGTGCAACCGCCCGTTCTCCCCCGACATTCAATATCACCTTCGCCGGCCCCGCCTCTCCTGCAAACCCCCTTGCTGAGAGCCCGGGGCGAAAGTGCTCTCGCAAAGGTGAGGCGGGCAGGGCGTGCGCGCGTCATCGCTGAGAAGAACGGAGAGAGAACGAGAGTGAGTGACAGCAACAGACAGCAAGATAGAGAGAAAGTGAGAAAGAGAGAGTGAGAAAGGGGGGGAGAGAAAGAGATAGCAAGAGAGAGAACAAGAGAGAGAAAGAGCGTGAGAAAGAAAACAAGAAAGAGTGAGAGAGAGAGAAAGCAAAAGAGACAGAAAGAAAACAAGAGAGAGAAAGTGAGAAGAAGAGAGAGAAAGAGGGGGAGAGAGAGAGAAAGAGAGAGGGGGGAGAGAGAGAAAGAGAGGGAGAGGGAGAAAGAGAGAGGGAGAGGGGGGAGAGATAGCAAGAGAGGGAGAGAGGGAAAGGGGGAGAGAGGGGGGAGAGAAAGAGAGAGGGAGAGAGGAGATAAAGGAAGAGGAGAGAGAGAAAGGAAGAGAAAGAAAGAAAGAGGGATAGAAAGAGAGAGAGAGGGAGAGATGCTCAGTGAGCCTTTCTTTGAAGTTGCCTTTCTTTCTTTCTCTTTCTTGCTTTCTTTCTTGCTCTTTTTCTTTCTCTCTTTTACCTTCCCTTCCTCTATTTCTTCTTTTCTTTCTCCTTCCTACCTTCTTCCCTTACTCTCCCCTTTCATAAGTTTCCTTGCTTCCTTCCTCTGTTCCTGTCCCTTCCCCCTTTCTTTCTTTCTTTCTTTCTTTCTTTCCTTCCTTTCCTCCCTCCATTTCTTGCTTTCCTTTTCCTTCCTCCCTTCTTTCCTCCCTCATTCCCTTCTTTCACTCCTTCCTCTCTTACTCTCCCCTTTCACACCTTTCCTTGCTTCCTTTGCACCCTTCTTTTGTTCCTGTCCCTTCCCTCTTTCCTTCCTTCCTTCCCACCCTCCGTCCATTCATTCACCCATTCCTCTCTTGATCGCCCCTTTTACGGCGCCGCTGACAGCTAGCTCCCCCCCCCCCACCGGGCCATGGAAAACTGGTCTAGCTTAAAGCCGGTCCCTGGTGCAAAAAAGGTTGGGGACCTCTGCCTTAGGGTAAGCAATGGGTTATAAGTCAAGGAATAGTTGTTTTCTAGCTTACTTATCTTAAATTCTTCAAATTGCTCAAATCTATGCACATTTTCTTTATCCAGATCCAAGTACATTTTCCATTTAGCTTTTCCTTTCTTAATGGCTTTATTGCTTCATATTTTAAATCTATAGTTACATCAGATAAAGCATATATCAGCTGGATCATTTGGTCACAATTTACTGTAAACAGCTTCATTAATATTTTTAGTGTTTTAGCTACAGTCTTGTGAATTTGATTCAGTTTTGCCAAACATGTGTTTCAAAATTACACACTTTTGATCCATAAAGTATGATTAATTATATCTTTTTTTTGCAAAGCTGGTACATTCACTTTTGAAATCTGCATTCCAATGGTTCCAGTTGGTAGAAACGTTCCATAATTGACTAGTTTTCTTCCTTTGACCAAATTCTTTGATTTTGATTGCCTTACAGAAACCTGTCAACTCCACACCTAGTTGCCTAGAAGGAAGAATTGAGCCTTATAGCACATTTATCAATAAATCCCTAGGAGCCATAGCATCCAATGTGACTTTTGTTAATCTGGGCAACAGATGATCCAGCATGAAATTCAGATTGTGTATTCTCATGGCATTGAATGGGAGGTTTTTGGAACAAATTCTGATTAGTCTGATTCTTCAATTGATATGGTTGCACCTCACCTGTTCAGCATAGCCCTTGACAACACTAAAGCATCCAAGCCCTTCCACTATGGTGAAGTACTATTCCTTGGAGGGGACTTTTAGATATAATTAGTCATATAGTCAACCCAATGTTTAGGCTGGATTTGGTATTATTATTGAGTGTTTCCCAAGGACCTGGAATAGACAAATGTTTGACAGTGTTAGGGATATCATTGCATGATTGAAAGTATTGCATCTTTCTTATATTTGGCATATATCTAATAAGCAATGAAGTATTTTATTTTATTTCCCCCTCCCCCAAAAAATTTTATTTCATTTTACATACAGTATTTACATTCACAAATAAAATACCATGTCATTTTCTTATTCTTAATAGAATAGTCCCATACATATTTTCTATTCATCAATACATTTTTATTCGGTTGAAACTGCTTTTCTGCCATCCCTTGACACCTCCCCCCTTTTTTTTCCACAACCCTTCTTCCTCTCCTCAATTTTGTTTATTGCATTTCTATATCCTATTTATTTAGAAGTTGGTGAAGTATACACAGGAACCTCTATTTATTTATTTGTATCCCAACTTGTTGTTTTTACATATACCTCAATGTGGCAAACATGTTGATCACATCCTATTTTCCCCACAACCATAGTTCCCTCTAAGCTGAGCAGTGAGCAATCGCTCACTTAAAAATCATCATCAACTCAGAGTTTTCCATACCTGCCCAGAAGCCGAGAGGGAAAGAGTGAGAGGGAAGGAGAGAGATAGGAAGAGAGGAAGAGAGAGAAACAGATAGAAAAAAGAGAGGAAGGAAAAGAGAAAGAAAAAGAATGGGAGTAAGGAAGAGAGAAAGAAAATCAAAATCTAGTTTGAAACTAGCTTAACTATTTAAGTGGCATTTTGATATTGATAGAGTTGCCCTATTATGAGCTCACTGTTATAGACACACAGTACAGTATTTTATTTTGAAATTCTCTGAGGCAAAACAGGGTGGGTTTTTTATTTATTTGTTTGTTTGTTTATTTGTTTATTATTTCTGTGCCGCCCAGTCCCGAAGGGACTGCCGCTCAGACACTATACTTTTCCGCCCACCCCCCAAAAAATTAAAGGGAACACTGCCCACAACCACTCTGAGGTGGGTTAGGTTGAAAGAGAAAGACAGACCCAAGGTCATTCCTCTGGTTTTCATTGCTAAGGTGGAAGTTGAACTCACGATCTCTTAAATCTTTTGCCTTTTATCAATTATAACCCTATGACAACCTACACGTAGATTGGGGTACAAAAGAATGACTGCTCTAAAGCCATTCTTTGTGTTCCATGATCAGAACTTGAGCCTATGTCTTTTTAATCTATGTTGGTACTAGTTTAAACTTTAATAAAGTATTTATGTTCTTATCCTCAGATTATTGATAGAAGAAGAAAGGCTGTCAACATGGAGTCTGTTTGGGAATGCGGTTAGTCAATAAGTTACGATTATACAGTTCAACTTGCATGGTGGTATGGAAGGAAAAAACAAGACAAAGTATCTTATTAATGTTTTGGAAATACAAGTATTCTACTGGACTATGCCAAAACCTATTAGCATGAAGAATTATTCAGTCTCTGAAAAACTTTAAGATAAAAAGTTGAAATATCCAGCAATGTCTGATAAATAATTTGGAGACCCTCATGACTGTTGCAGAAGAATGGCTGTAATTTGGATGATTCATTATCTTTGGCTTTTGGCAGTTCTAGCAGGATGCAGTGGTGGCCACAGCCTATTTTCATGTGAACCCATAATTCTGAGGATGTGCCAAGATCTTCCGTACAATACCACATTTATGCCTAACCTTTTGAATCATTATGATCAACAAACAGCAGCTCTAGCAATGGAAGTAAGTATTTACATTCAAAATATAAATCAAGATCTTCACCACAGTTGTTCAGAATTATCAACAAAGAACAATTAAATGTATTTACTATATTTTTGCTGTTGGGGGTATTTACAAAGCATGAAACCTTCATGAAAGGTCATCACATGTGATTATGTGTTCTCTAGATCGGGAGGGTTTTATTAATATATAAAATTGCTTTTTATATTACCCTATGAGTGATGAGAATCTTGAACCAACTTTATTTACTTTCAGTAAATTTCTCATGAGCAGTTTTTGATCTATGATTTTTCAAATAATATATTTGCAACTACAATGAAGCTTTTTGAAATTTTCATGGGGGGTTGTAATTAAAGCTGCAAAGATTCTTCTGCATGTGTTAACTTACAAGATGATGAAAATGCTGATGGGGGGAAATGTAGAGGAAGCATTATACCGTATTTTTCAGAGTATATGGCACACCTTACTTTTGGGGAGGAAAATAGGGAAAATAATTTGCTTACCAGGTATTCATCTTGCTAGTGTCCTTAGTCTGGTCAGCTTTAGCACATTATTTTATCCCCTGATTAAGGGCTTAAGAAATATTCTGAGAGAGTAACATTGAAAAAGCTTGCAAGCCAGTAAGAGCTGGTAACATCATTAGCACCTTTAAAGAAACAGTCTGAGCAAATAGAGCAATGGAAAAAAACCCTGCAAAGACTTGGGGCTTGGAAAACATTCTTCTTTGCAGGGGGTAAAATGAAAGAGCTTCCCCTGTAAGAGGTGGGAACATTGTTAGCACCTGGTTAGGGCTGGAAAGAAACATTTGGAGCAAGTAAAACAATGAAAAAGAACCCTACAAAGACAGGGTTTTGAATACATTCTTGGCAGAGAATAACAATGAAAGATCTTGCAAGCCGGTAAAAGCTGGGAACATCCTTAGCACCTGGTTAGGGCTGGAAAGAAACTTACTCAGAGCAAGTTAGAGTAATGAAAAAAAAATCCTGCAAAGACTTAGGGCTTGGAAAATATTCTTCGCAGAGAGAAACAATGAAAGAGCCTGCAAAGTAAGAGCTGGGAAGATTGTTAGCAGCTAGTTAGGGCTGGGAGGTGGGGGAGCTACATTCAAAATATAAGAGGCAACCTAAGTATCAGCCTCTTTTAGGGAGGAAAAAGGTGCGTTTTATACACCGAAAAATACAGTACATACTGATCTGCACCAAATGGAAAATGAAGATATATCTAGTGCCTCATGCCTATTTTGTAGTTCATTAATCAGATCTGCACTCTTTTCAAGAAGGAAGAGAAATGAAGGAATCTATTACTTTTTCTAATATTCTTTCATAGCTGTTATAATGTAGACCAATTCTATAAGCACTCTTTCTATGCAAAATGAATGGTGTAATCTGTAATAGGTAAGGCAGGAGCTACCTGTTTACGAGCTAAAGAAAATGATTATGTAAACAACTCATCCACTTCTCAAAGCTATCAAGTATCTGCCAAATATATATTAATTTATACAAATGGCTGGAAGAAACCTAGATTTTAAATTCTGCAGCATAAATGGATAGTCTCTCATTCCTTTGACTTGCAGTAGCCAATGTAATGTTCAAGTCTTTACTGTTAACAATATTTCCAAGTACTTCTTGGGCATCCTCTGCCAAGTCTAGACAGGAGCTGAATTAAAAATTTTAAGTGTGGAGATCTGTGGTTTACTTCTGGCTCTAGGCATAAATCCTGATATAATTTAACTTTAGTGAAATGATGTTTGCCCTCCAGTGCTATTTTCTTATGCTTTTCTTCCTGTACACTCTCAGAATCAACCCTGCAAGTTCAAAAGACCCTCTGAAGTAGAATTTAAGAACATTCAATTAACATGAAATTGTTTCCAGGTGGAAAAATGGAATACTGGACTTTTTGATACTTTGCTGGTAGAAGGCTGATGACTGTACTTGGCCCGAGTCTTCAGAGAGGGGCAGCATACAAATCTAATAAATCTTAAATCTTGTTTGTTCTCATCTTTAAAAGATACAGGCATATATTACCTTATACATGATACTTGGTACCATGACAATTATTACATTCAATGAAAATGAGACGCTCAGATATATATTATATAAAATTATAAATGGCATTTCTTCATTGTGGGTGGAGCCAGCATTCAGGATGGGTTGTCCACTCAGAATGGGGACCGAGTCTGTCTTTTTTTGTCAGGATCCACCCTGCTAAGACCCAGCTTCGACTCGGTCCTCAGCAGGACGGACATGGCAAAATATTGTTCCCATCCTGAATGCTAGACTTCTCAATTGAAAGTGCACAGATTTTGCTACAGTAAGTTTAGGGCTTCTCGTCAATCATCCAGAGAGTCCAAAGATTCCGCAAAGCTTCAGCTCTGGCCACTTTGGCAAGTATTGGGCCATGTGTTATGGCATTGACCATTAAGGGGCTTTGACCCGGCCTGCCACAAGAGTCTCAAACTCCATTTCTTGTCATCCTTCACACAATTTCAAGAAAGGGGCTTCGGCTCCATTAAATTGCCGGCGCAACCATCTTCTCATCACCCTCCAGCCACTTCCCCCTCAGCCACACTGAGATAGTTACCATCTGCTGGAGCTGTCAGTTCACATGTCTCCCAGCAGCCATTTTCAAACTACATGTGTAGACAGCTGATTTGTTTTTAGTTCTCCGTTGCCTAGTTCCCTTGGAGTTTGCTCGGGTGGGCCCATGTCCCTCGGAGCTTGCTTGGGTGTGGTAAGCTTCTCATTCGTCCGTTTGGCGCCAGAAACTGAGCTTGTCAGTTGGAGTGGCCATTTTGGAGGCTAATTGGCACGCTTATCCCAAAATGGCACAGAAGGCCCCTTTGAATGAAAAGCCCAGCGGCAAACATCTTAAAAAGACTAACTGCCGGGTTACAGATGATGACCAACCTCATCCATTGGGGCAGTGGTCATCCAAATCTCATCATGCTCACTCCGCCATCTCCAAGGCATCAGGAAAAAGCGGAAAGGCACAGGGAAAAAGGTCCTGCAAAAGATTTTTGATAAATCACCAAGGGGAGTTGTGGCCCTCGATAAGGACCAGGTCCTTTGGGGCCTTGATGTCCGATCTGTGGGGGGACAGCAGACGATCCCCTGCTGTTTGATGCTCTAGAGTTACCCAAACGAAGTCCAAACCTTTGGGGTCCTTCTAGACTGGGCTCTGTTCTCTGTCAGCCTTCTGTGATGGTGCCCCCGGTCCTATCTGAGCCCACTTCAGACCAATGAGCAGCTCCAGCCCACAGGCCTCCTGCAGTCTTTGACATGGCCAACCTGCACCAACCACATCACAGTGGCGGTGCAGCAGGGCCTTACAACGAGCCTCCAGTCCTTAGTGGATCAGCTCTGCTAAATTACGCCGAGTCCCACCTTGTGATCTGGCAGTTAAGATCACTTGTCTGATGTTTCCAATGCTGGTAGCCAAGATTATTGGGTGGAGGAGGAAGAGAGTGGAGCCCTTGAGATTTCAGAAGATGAGAGAAGGCCTCCAGATCAGCCTATCTCCTCTGGCCTCTTTCTACCCAGCCTTTTCAAATCCCTCTATTTAAGGCTCGAGACGTGGCAGGACTTGATATTCCCTCTTCAGAGGTGACCACATCCCCAAGGGGCTCATCCTGAACTGCTGTTTTCGGAGGCGACACTGGAGATGGACTGCATTCCTGCTCCTCAAATGTTCCTGGCCACAGTTTGGAGGCAGTGGTCAGCTCCAGTGTCGGATCCCATTCCATCAACGTACCGAAAATTTTTCAATGTGGTTTCGAACCTTTCTGACCTGCTCATCGTTCAATCGGCCGATGCCCCATTTCTGGCCTTACATTTTCCTACCACCAAGCCAGGCGAGTGGGAAGAACTGCTGAAACCGAATGACAGAAGAACAGAACAGACACTGATGAACGCTCACCAATGTGGAAACTTCACACTGGACTTCAAGCATCTTGCAATGTGTGCCTCTCCATTCTTCCTCGATACGCTGGGTTCTTCGTTTCCAACCGAGTTGCAAAAGTTTCCACAGTCTGTGTTGATTTGTGGAGCCATGTCATCTGCTGGTGTTGGTCCACTGTGCTTTATTAAGTCCAGGGTCAATGCAGCCTCTTACCAGGAGATTTTGGAGCACTTCATGCTTCCTTCTGCAGATGAATTTTATGGGAATGCTGACTTCATTTTCCAGTTGGACTTGCCTGCTTATACACTTGGCACCTGCCCACACTGCCCAAAGCACCAAAACCTGGTTCAATGACTGCGGATTACTGTGCTTGATTAGCCAGAAAACTCACCTGACCTCAACTAATAGAGAATCTATGGGGCATTGCCAAGAGAAAGATGAGAGACATGACACAGAACAATGCAGAAGAGCTGAAGGCCGTTATTGAAGCATCCTGGTCTTCCATAACACCTCAGCAATGCCATGGGCTGATAGCTTCCTTGCCATGCCACATTGAGGCATTAATTGTTGCAAAAGGGGCCCAAAGTACTGAGTACATATGCATGCTTATACTTTTCAGAGATCCAATATTGTTCTATGCTCAATCCTTGTTTTATTGATCTCATATAATATTCTAATTTTCTGAGATTGTAGATTTGGGGTTTTCATGAGCTATACCCCATAATCATCCCAGTAATGGCAAATCACACATCACTGTCACAAGATAGTTTGAACTATCTTGCCTTGCATGTAAAGAGTGTCTCTTATATATTACGTTTCATCTTTTAAGTTACATTACTGAAATAAATGAACTTTTGCACGATATTCCAATTTTTTGAATTTCACCTGTATATTATTCCAGGACATATTGAAATTTGATTGCTTTTTATGTCTTGCAGTTTAGATAGATTTTTTCCCCTCAAAGATTCAGATTGATTTGTAACTTTTAAAATCAAACTCCTTAAGCTTTGACGATAAACATTTACATTGAAAAGGTTGTAATTCATTTCCCATCTTGCCCATATTGGTAGCTTTGTGTCCCTTAAGTTTTAATGATTGAGGCTGTAAAAAACACCTCATTGGTTTTTGAAAAATACGGTACTTTGTGGCTTCTTTTTATATAAAACAGAGCTGCATTTCTATTAGTCCATTTGACCTATCCAGTTTGTATAAGCAGGCTAGGAGCTGTCCATCTGCAGTTAGTACTGTGAATTTAAACGCCCCTTTCAAAATAGATACATGTAAGTACAATTAATTTTCTCAAGGGGCCATATGAAAAATGAACTGTGTGGAAAGTCACTGCCAGCACACTGCCCCTCCGCCTGCCACTGCCCATCCCCTGCTGCTGCTCCCATGAGCCAGACAAAGATGCCTGGATACGGTCCGTGGGCCATAAAATGCCCAGGTCTGATCTAAGCATATGTATAGTAATCGGTTATACCGTTGCTTTGTTTCTGTAGCTGCTTGCTTTTTGTGGAATTTTTGTTATTTCTGGAACAGTTGGTTCCTTCCTCAATAATTTCTTATGGTTTTTGCTTGTCTTATGCTATTATCGCCTTCCTGAACTTGATGCCTTTGAGATATGTTGTTATTCCACCTTCCATCTCCCTCAGCAAGCTGAATGGAAGATGGTAAATAAAATATGAAGATTTCATTTCCATAATACATTACATTTGAAGCAATTTAAGCCCATATTGGCTTTGTTTTAAAATCAATGAGTTACATTTCTTAGTATTAAAATTAATGCAAAATGGTTTTTAAAAAATCCCGGTGGATTGTATTCTGGTAGTCATTGCCCCATTCTAGAGGGCGGTGTGTCAAGCCCATTGAACCAGCGCAGTCCAAAGACATTTTCATGGTCAAGTGGCCAACATAATGTCATGGAGCACTGTTACCTTCCTACCAGAGTGGCACCTATTTATCTACTTGAATTTGCATGCTTTCAGACTGCTAGATTGGCAGGAGCTGGAGTGAGGATGGATGCTCAGCCCATTACATGGTGCTCGGATCTTGAACTTGGGCTGCTAGTTTTTCAGATGCCCACTTCAAAATGTTGGAGAATTGAATAAGAATATAATTATTTTATTGAAAATCATGAGAAGTGTGTTCTGCAATTTTAAGTTATCCAATGGAGTCACAAACATCCCCCCCCCCCAAATACTATATTTTCTTCAGTTCAGGTTTACTGTGTAACTAACAGCTGAATTGCAATAGCAAACTATTAAATGGATATATATTTTTCTATCGCTTTTCTTTTATGCTTTACATATGCATCCAGAACATTCCTAAATCCCAAAACTTTGTCTGTTACAATGGAAATGTGAAAATATGAGAGTTTTAATGGAGGACTTTTAAATTATCTGGAACCACAGTGAAAATCTTTAATATTATAAAAGCCCTGTCTACATTTTTCCTTAGTTATTAATTTCCTTAAAACTCCAGAAAATGGCAGAACGGCAGAAAAAAGAGTAGTTATATCTGGACTTAAGTGTTAAGTGTTCCATAGATTTCAGGGGCAGCTTTGATATTTCATAGCATGTAGACCTGTTCAGTGAAGATGCAGGGTTTTCAAATTATTATTATTCAAACATAACTCCCAATAAATTCAATGTAAAAATCATTTGTGTGTGTATTTGCCATGATTCTATATTTCATGTTATCTTTACTTCTCCTATATATGGTATCTCTGGGTATATTAGCTAGGTCCTTTTTCTTTGATAACTGTTCCTATGGTTACCAGCCTTTTGTGGCGTGACAAAGGTTAGTGTTCTGATTCTCATGAGCCAAATTATACCCTTTGACTCTACCCTTTTCACACTTTAGACTAAGCTTGGCCTGTGGTAGGCTTAAAAATCCTATAAATGCAATGTTCCCATGGTAATAGGTATGGAACACAGAAAGGAGGGGTCAGATTGTGAATAGAACATGCAAACCTTGTTAATTTGAACATAAATAAAGGAGGAAGGTTTTAAGGTTTTAAGGTTCAGTAATTTGTTAGTAGAAAAGAACTTTTTCCAAGTTATAAACTTGTTCTGTTTCTTGATTTGGATTAAATTAAATTGTTCATGTCAAAGGTAGTGATTCATAGTAAAACAAGTGTTTCTGTTTATTTTCTCATTTTGCAAACAGCGTCCAGATGGAAATCAGAATTTTATTTATTATTATTATTATTATTATTATTATTATTATTATTATTATTATTTAGACTTGTATGCTGCCCTTCTCCGAAGACTTGGGGTGGCTGAAAAGAGGGTGGAGAGAAATTTTGCTTGCCTAGGCACAAGCAGTTGCCATGCATTCAAGAGGAATTATCCATACGAAATTTGAATTATTTTATATTTTGTACATTATATAATTGATTGTGAACTAAAGAAATGTGGCATGTTGCATTTTTTGGACTCTGTATTTTGACATTTTCTCTCTTAGGAGAAGGGTAAAGCAAGTATCATGCTACTGGATTCAGAATATGAATATTCCCTCTAATCTATTTAAAATAAATATAAGCATAGGCAAGAATCCTATTAAAATGCAATTCATTTTTAATAAAAAAGCAGAAGAGGTACATAAACTCTATCTTGACGCTGATTATAATGGAGCATACTAATTAAAAATTTAAGGAGAAAAACTACTTGAATAAAGCTCCCTTTACTCTCTTAGAAGCAGCCTTTTGCTGCTAGCTGCTTTTATATATGCACTTTTCTTCCCATGATATATTTTTAATTTTTTTTAAGTTCAAGCTAAAAATGGTATTATTAAAACATCCCTTCTTTTTCTCTCCTCTATCTTCTAGTATTTCATATTGTTGATCCTCTCCTCCCAATAAACTTGTCAACCCATGCTGTTTTTGTAAGGATTCTATACTGCAATAATTTCTGAAATTTTAGTTCATAATATATTACTTTTGGCTTCAAGTTAAAATCTTGTCATTGAGTTAATCCTTTTCCTAAATCCTGCATTTAAAGCACTGAAGAAGTAAGAGACTGATAAAATTACTTTCTGCATATAGGTAGTTGCTTATTCAGAATTTGTATTACTCTAATAATATGTATTCACTGGGAATATTGGCTGTCATTGGGAGTGCTGACAGCTCATCTTCCAGTGCTTCTTGTGTCTAGACATTGTATAATAATATTGGGATATGAAATTGAGATACCACCTACGCCTGATTTTCACCTTTCCTCCAAATAATTCTAGATACCATACATGTTATTACATCCTAGAAAATTCTGAAACGACCAAACTAAAAGGGAATTATTTGTTCAAGCACCACCAAATAATTTTTTGTTAGTCATTTCAGACAATATTCTAACCCATTATCACTACAACATTTTCTTCATCTGTGTGTGCAGTTGTATCACATTTGTTTTTCAAGCAATATTCAACTGAATGCCTTGATTTTCTTTTACTTTCCCCCCAATTCTTTTCTGCAAGTTTTCTATGTAAAAATAGACTACTGGGCTGAAGACGCTATCTAAATATTTAATATGTGCATCTTAACCTCAAATGTGAATTCTGGTTTAGTACATATATTATATTGTCAAAGAAGGGTAGAATTCTTTGTACTTACGTTAAAATTATTTTCCATCTAGAGTAAGCTGATATTTTAAGTGTCCAATATTTTAGGTGTAACATTTGAGTTAATTTGGATTGAATATACAGCACTGAATAGTTGGGAGAATAAATACAATACTACCCAAAATGTAAGAAATTCACACACAAACACACATACCAACACAAGGAGGTTTGTGCCTGAGTGTGTAGCATTTTCTTGTCTGACTGGTATGCTTTATCAATATATCTCATGAAAGCCTATTATATATTACTAATGTATTATGATGTAGATCAACAGTAATATACAGTAGGCATCATGGAATTGATTAATTTATAAATCATTGTATAACCATTGTATAATTTATTGTATAACTGATTGGAAAATGGTGTATCATGCTCTTGACAGATGGGTGGCATTCAGCTTTATATCATAAATTACATAGGGTTATATTAATCAAAAATGGTACAGTAAAAATAGTTAATGTTATTGAACATTTTAGAAGTTTTTTGTCAGGCATATATATTATTTTACCTGTTTTCTCAAACCTGTGTAAGGATTCTGAGAAATCTCAGTACACAATATAGAATTTGGTTGTTGAAATAGTGCCCCAGAGCCAGTTACTTTTACTTCTTTTTTATAGCCATTTCATCCTATGGTAAACCTTGATTGTTCCCGAGACTTTCGACCATTCCTATGTGCGCTTTATGCTCCTGTTTGCATGGAATATGGTAGAGTCACCCTCCCGTGTCGCAGAATTTGTCAACGAGCATATAATGAATGTTCAAAGCTCATGGAAATGTTTGGTGTGTCTTGGCCTGAAGACATGGAATGCAACAGGTGAGGGAATCCTCAGGATTTGTGTTTATTACAATTACTACTTAAAATTACTATTATATTAAAATCACCTACTATATAATGCTTTTCAAAATGTATTTTCAGAAATACATGTCATACACCTGTGATATTTTCCTGGGGATGAAACCAGTCCTGAGCTCTCTGCTCTCATATATATTCAAATTTATATTTTTATACTTGAAAATTTTTCAATTAGTTTTTAATCAATCATGGAGTTAGGAAAATGGTTTTTCCATGTTTTCCAGCCCACCCTAATCACAGTTTCTTTAGAGAACATATTACAAGCTTTTGGGAATGCTTTTGGAGGATACTGCTAGCCTGCTTTTGTCAAAGCTGAAAGTAGCCTCTACATAGGGGTACCACTTGTATAGAAGCCTCTTCTAGCTTTTGTAAGTGACAAATAGAAGTTAAGTATAAATTTGAAACCAATTACATTGGCCTTTTATCTCAATGAAAAGAAATATGTACGCTCCACAGTACAAATCACTGAGGGATATCATGCCTACAGAATATTGCAGTTCAGTTATTAAATTTCAGAATTAAAGTCTGAAAAATATGGGGTAGAATATTTAGTAGAGTTGAGAGATGTATAAGTACGAAGACAAAACTGAAAAAACAATGCAATAAATTAATGAAAAACGCAGGAGCAGAAGTGTAGAAATACATCTGTGTTATTTATATGCTTAATCAGGAAAAGTTTATCTTGGTTGGATATAATTGGATAAGCAGGGATATATTAGCATTTCAGATATTTTATAGATTATGCTGACTTTTAATAACAATATGTTTTGGCTAAAGGACCCTGTGATGCAGATTGTGTAAAGCAAGGCATTCCAGATTTGTTTTTGAAGCATTTGTACTCTAAAATTGATTGAAAACAGTAAAAACTGCAATGGACATGGCAAATTCCAAAGCCTTACCTGGGCACAAAAATATACACACATAGCAGTAGCCTTTTTCTGTTATTCATTTAAATGTTTTAAGATAGCTATTGATTGATTGTTTTTCTTGGTTAGCTACAAAAATCTCTTAGATTATTTACAGGATAATGGCAGTTAACTAAATATATTTAATATGAAATCAGACAAATCTTCAACTATAAGCCTCTGAAAATAAGCTGCTACTGATATTTGGATACATGAAATTGTTAATCTAAAGTTTATATAAGAATTTAATTTCTATCTATAGAATCCTATAATTTAATTTTATTTCTTCTTAGACTATTCCTTCAAATCAATTCTTTTGAAAGAACCAGAACAGGCAGAAATGCTTGTTATATTTAAAAATTATTACAAGTCCTTTGGTCTTGCTGTTCTAGGTTCCCAGACTGTGATGAGCCTTATCCTCGCCCCATTGATCTCAATGTAGTTGGGGAACCAACAGAAAAAGCAACAGTGGAAGTTCAAAGAGACTATGGTTTTTGGTGCCCTCGAGAACTGAAAATAGACCCCGATCTGGGCTACACATTCCTCCGGGTACGGGACTGCTCCCCTCCTTGTCCAAATATGTACTTTAGGCAAGAAGAACTTTCTTTCGCACGATACTTCATTGGTGTGATCTCCATTGTCTGCCTTTCTGCTACCTTGTTCACTTTCTTGACTTTCCTGATTGATGTCACAAGATTTCGCTATCCAGAAAGACCCATTATCTTCTATGCTGTTTGTTACATGATGGTGTCCCTCATTTTCTTCATTGGCTTTTTGCTGGAGGACCGGGTTGCTTGCAATGCCTCTGGCCCTGCCACGTACAAGGCTTCCACAGTGACACAGGGCTCTCATAATAAAGCATGCACCATGCTTTTCATGGTACTGTATTTCTTTACCATGGCTGGGAGCGTTTGGTGGGTGATTCTTACCATCACTTGGTTTTTGGCAGCTGTCCCAAAATGGGGTAGTGAAGCCATTGAAAAGAAAGCCCTCCTCTTCCATGCTAGTGCATGGGGCATTCCTGGAACCCTTACCATCATTCTCCTAGCTATGAATAAAATAGAAGGTGATAATATCAGTGGCGTATGTTTTGTTGGCCTTTATGATGTAGATGCCTTGAGATACTTTGTTCTTGCTCCTCTCTGCCTGTATGTGGTGGTTGGAGTTTCTTTGCTACTTGCAGGCATCATTTCTTTAAATCGAGTCCGTATTGAAATTCCCTTAGAGAAGGAAAACCAGGACAAGTTGGTGAAATTTATGATTCGGATTGGCGTCTTCAGTGTACTGTATCTTGTGCCACTCTTGGTTGTCATTGGCTGCTATTTCTATGAACAAGCTTACCGAAGTGTGTGGGAAACAACATGGATTCAAGAAAGGTGCAAAGAATATCACATACCCTGCCCTTATCAGGTAAGTGTGCCTATCTCTTAAATCATTTCCTTATGGTCAGTCCTTTTGTATCCCTCAAGGCAAAAAGCTTGCTGGTGTTTTTTTAACTTTGGTACCAGTCTCATGTAATATATTTATCAAGTAAAAATATACTATCATAATTAGCATAATTATGCTGCCCAGAAATATGACTCAGAAGAAATACTGTTTTAAAAACTGAAAACCGAAATTGAGAATGTGAACAAGAATATGATTTTTAAGAAGGTATGATCTTCAGAGAAAATAGAATGAATTGCTATTAAAATATATATATTTGTATTACTTTAAATGCCCTGAAATAAAAAGTCCTTCAGTTAAGAAATGGGGATATTAAAATAATTTAAATACATTAGGCACTAAGCATGTCCATATAAAATTGCACACATCTGTAAGTTTACACTTGCCAAACATGAAAAATGATCAGAAGTACTTACTAAACATGCCAAATGGTAGGTAGTTCGGGGAGATACACACCAGTATGAAATGGAGAGGATGGTTTACTGAACAGAAGCAATCTTTATTATAGTATCTTGGATAGAGCTTATTCAGAAGGAATGAATTGCAATTGCTTTGCTATTAAATGCCTTTTCTTTTAAGCTGATAAACTGCTGTTATGAGATGGTAAATAAGATTCTGGAATAATAGTGCTTTCTTTTGTGTGTATCTCATTAGGTCATATTTGAAAAAAGGGTCATGTGTGATAGATTTCCAACTTTAGCATTCCAGTCTCCAATCATAAATAGCATATTTTACTTGCATGTTCTGTCAATTTTCCATTAATCTTGAGCATAAAACATGTCAACCTCCTCTTTTGGTATTCCTATGTAATAAATATCATGACGTTGTAGTATAGTCTTTTGTGGCTACAATTGGAGAAAAAAATATGTCAAAATATGTTTGATACTATCCAAAGAAATTATATTCAAGCAGTAGAAATCTATATAGTTGCTAGTAGTTGGAAACAACTTAATGACACATTGTTCTATCTATCCATCCATCCATCCATCTATTTATCTATCTAATATTCCTCCTTTCATAAATAATTCAAGACAGCTCCTTCTTTCTCTATCAACTCTGTTGGGCTGAAAGAAAATGGTTGGCCCAAAATCACCCAATTGGCTTTCATGGCTAAGGTGGGATTAGAACTCTAGGCCAAAACTAAACAAATCATACTATGGCTTAGGATAGTGCTTAGAAACCCAGTATCTATCTTGCTTGAAATGTAGATTGTACTGGCCTATTTTATGTTTCCCATTACTAGATATAGGGTGGTTCTTGGGCATACTCCTTTTAACTATGCGTAATAGTTAAATAGTATGTAAGTAAATGATGATCCTGAGGCTTTTTATAATTTATGATATTTATATAATCATCTATCTCACAATAAAGTGACAATAGGCAGCATTCAATAAAAACAACAATAAAAATCACGCAATGTTAAAAACTGTAATTAAAAATTGTCAACAATATTATTTAACCATAAGATAATGGAGCCAGTCTCCCCTTATGTGGGATGATGTTTTGCAGAGTGGATGCCATGGCAAAAAAAAGCACGTCCCTTGGGTCCTGCCAGATGAAATACTTTCAGAGATGGATTCCACAGCATATCTGTTCTGCGGACCTAATGAAATGTACATATACATATACAATGGATATATGTTTATCCCAGGCATGTTTAAATTCAGTTACTGTGGATTTACCAACCACGTCTGCTGGAAGTTTGTTCCAAGGATCTACTACTCTTTCAGTAAAATAATATTTTCTCATGTTGCTTTTGATCTTTCCCCCAACTAACTTCAGATTGTATCCCCTTGTTCTTGTGTTCACTTTCCTATTAAAAACACTTCCCTCCTGAACCTTATTTAACCCTTTAACAAATTTAAATGTTTTGATCATGTCCCCTTTTCCTTCTGTCCTCCAGACTATACAGATTGAGTTCATTAAGTCTTTCCTGATACGTTTTATGCTTAAGACCTTCCACCATTCTTGTAGCCCATCTTTGGACCCGTTCAATTTTGTCAATAACTTTTTGTAGGTGAGGTCTCCAGAACTGAACACAGATCCCTCCAGGAATATCAATCCTATTGCACATTTTAGAGTCATCGGCAAATAGGCAAACCCAAAATAGGGCATCAATATGCCTTTTAAGTCACCAGGGGAAGAAAGGTATATTACATGCAGATGATACTTCTCTCCATGGTGATGGATGATCTCATCCCTGGCTTCCAAGGTGGATAACAGTCAATTATTTTAAAAATATATATCAAAAAATATGGATTTTAAAATTTTAAATTGGATTTTTAAAAAATCAATTTTATTATAATAAAATGCTTTTGGAGTAAAAAAAAATCTATCTAAACATAGTTTTTATTTAAGATACATTAATAATGTAGTTTATTCACCATGAAATAGAGCTTAGTTATGTGGCATAAGGCTGCATATTCTGCAGTATTGGTACTGTTGGTGAGTCAACAGCAGGTCAAAGGAGCCGCTGCAGGACAGAGAACAGTTGCTCTTTAAAAATTATGATTTAAATCGAGTTGATTTAAATCAAGCCTTTTTACTAGTGATTTAAATCATGATTTATTCACCCTGATGGCTTCATGTAAATTTTTATCCAGCGCTTTACTTTTTATATTGAGAATTAAGCTTCCTAGTCTAGCGGAATATTTTTCTCTTGATATGGAGCAGCAAAATCTAAATTAGGGGCTATTTGATTCTAAAGACATTCTTTTTTAATAGGTAGAATTATTTTTCAGAGATAAATAATTAAAGAATCTCAGATTATAGTTGTTCACTTTCTCTCACCATCTGGTCTGTTCTATTATTTAAATTACTGATAAGACGCTAAAGGAAGCAGATGCAATTTGAAATTTGAGAAATCAGAAATCCAACAAACAGGCCCAGCTTTTAATGGCTACACAGAATGTTTGTCTCTTACCAACTGTACAATACCAATAGCAGAAATAGAGGTCAAACTATAGCACTGCATTTTTTAAATGAGTTTTTATCCCATCATGTTAACAAGTTTCAATAGTCAATTCACTGTCTAACCATTTTTGATGCCCTTCTCTAATATCTTCAATTACCACATTGTCTTGGAACCATAAGAGATTCAGACAGCATTGACAAAGCTGAAAGTTTGAAAAAACCTTCAGATTCCTACATGTAGGCAGTCCAGCTCCCTCTACTTCAAGAAGAGGAATGATATTTACCAAATATTGCTCAAGAACAATAGTAATTAATATGAATGAGAAGCTTGCAAATCAGGTATCCATGTAGACCTTTTTGTGGAACTATATGAACACCTGCCTTTTCCTCACTAATTTAATACTATTCTCAATCCAGCAATGATTGCTAAATTAAATTGTATAAATTAAAAATGAAGGTATGGGGAACACTATTTCAAGAAAACAATCTTTTTTCTTACGTGTCTCATGCAGGAGTTCTAGGGATGATGTATATGGTGCTATATTGCCAAGGATTTTCCTTGGGTAGTGACACAGGAACTTATTACAACAACAACAACAACAATAATAATAATAATAATAATAATTTATTAGATTTGTATGCCGCCCCTCTCCAAAGACTCGGGGCGGCTCACAACAATGACAAAAACAATATTATAGTAGCACAAATCTAATATTAAAAGAAATAACGAAAACCCTATCATATTAAAACCAGACAACACATACATACCAAACATAAATTATAAGGAGCCTGGGGGAAAGATGTCTCAAATCCCCCATGCCTGGCGGTATAGGTGGGTCTTAAGTAGTTTACGAAAGACAAGGAGGGTGGGAGCAGTTCTAATCTCCGGGGGGAGTTGATTCCAGAGGGCCGGGGCCGCCACAGAGAAGGCTCTTCCCCTGGGGCCCGCCAGACAACATTGTTTAGTCGACGGGATCCGGAGAAGGCCAACTCTGTGGGACCTTATCGGTCGCTGGGATTCGTGCAGTAGCAGGCGGTTCCGGAGGTACTCTGGTCCAATGCCATGTAGGGCTTTAAAGGTCATAACCAACACTTTGAATTGTGACCGGAAATTGATCGGCAGCCAATGCAGGCCACGGACTGTTGAGGACACATGGGCGAATCTGGGAAGCCCCACAATGGCTCTCGCGGCCGCATTCTGCACGATCTGAAGTTTTCGAACGCTTTTCAAAGGTAGCCCCATGTAGAGAGCGTTGCAGTAAGTTCCCTAATTACCCTAATGTTACCATAATAAGAACCTAATCACAACAGGGACATTTAAATTGCCTTAAAGTGATTTATCTACATTTGGATAAAAAGGACTTTCCGATAAGCAGTTTTGGATAATAAAGGAAAAAGTTTGGGCACACTTGGGTCTATAGTAATTATTTTTAAATGACTTAATACCTGGAATTGTATCTGCACATCCCTTTGCTTGTTTACACTTGCCTCTTTTTTTACAGGTTACCCAGATGAGTCGACCGGACTTGATCCTCTTCCTTATGAAATATCTGATGGCCCTCATAGTGGGAATCCCATCAGTCTTTTGGGTTGGAAGTAAAAAGACTTGCTTTGAATGGGCCAGTTTTTTTCATGGGCGCAGAAAAAAAGAGTGAGTTGAAGTCCATACACTTGGAAGGTGGGGAAGATTGAAATATATGAGAAGTCAAATCTGCCTTTTCTAATTTATATGTTAAGCTGAAGTCCATAAATGTTATACCTGCTTATTTCTACTACTTGTGCTTTCAGAATGAAAAAGGAATCTAGAAACAACTTTTAACTATAAACATGATTTTAGAAAGTATGCAACTCTACCCCATTAGTTGAATCCTTCTACCCGGGAAATACATTTTCCATTGATTTTATTTCCTGAGTTTTCAGCTTGTTTCCCCTCCTCTCATTTCCAAAATCATCCATTTTGGATTTGTGAGTAAAAAAAAAAAAGATCAGGTTGCCATTTAATTTAATTTAATTTATTGAATCTTATGCCGCCCAACTCCCGAAGGAGTTGACATTGCATTCTAAAACGGAAGGTGACTTTCCTTGGCAATTTTATGAACTATAAATGTTAATAGCATGGGAAATAAAACCATGGTGGTGCAGTATTGCAGTACTGAGTGCTGGCTATGTAATAATGTTATTGTTAAGTGTCTGTATTACTTCCCAGGACCAATTTGTCAGGAACAATTAAAGGCCCCATGCTTCCCCAAAGCTTATTATATTGGTTGGATGGCAGCTAGTCTACAGGAGCCATGAGGAACGATCAAATTGGGCCCAAGGACATAATAGCTTATATCTGTTTGGTGGTTGCAATATTCTGGGCATGATAGCATGCAGCTGCTATAATTATAGTGGTAATTTTTAACCATTTTCACCATGTCTGGTATGCATTGTCTTAATTTATAATGATACAGATATAACAGAAATATGCATTTCTGAGTTCGTGCAGCATAGTCTGAGCTTATTGTTGACTAGCTTCTTCTAGATGCTGGTGCTTCAATTTGTGTTTTGGTGTTAAACTGATTTATATTTACCAGGGTTGTTAATGAGAGCCGTCAAGTACTTCAGGAACCCGACTTTGCTCAGTCTCTCTTGAGAGATCCAAATACACCCATAATTCGCAAATCCAGAGGGACTTCCACCCAAGGGACTTCCACTCATGCCTCCTCTACGCAATTGGCTAAGATGGATGATCAACGAAGCAAAGCAGGCAGTGTGCATAGCAAAGTCAGTAGCTACCATGGCAGCTTGCATAGGTCACGAGATGGCAGGTGAGGAAATTAAAATATTATCCTGTAAATACATCAGCAGAAGGTAAAAAATTCTTATCAAAGCCAGGGCAGAAGGAAAAGGGGGGACATGATCGAAACATTTAAATATATTAAAGGGTTAAATAAGATCCAGGAGGGAAGTATTTTTAATAGGAAAGTGAACACAAGAACAAGGGGACACAATCTGAAGTTAGTTGGGGGGAAGATCAAAAGCAACATGAGAAAATATTATTTTACTGAAAGAGTAGTAGATCCTTGGAACAAACTTCCAGCAGATGTGGTAGATAAATCCACAGTAACTGAATTTAAACATGCCTGGGATAAACATATATCCATCCTAAAATAAAATACAGAAAATAGTATAAGGGCAGACTAGATGGACCATGAGGTCTTTTTCTGCCGTCAGACTTCTATGTTTCTATGTTTCTAATTCAAGGGAAATGATTGAGTCAGGATTCCTAATGATAAAGTTGTATGCAGTTATTCTTCCTTCTACCTACTGTATGCTAAATTGAAATATAATTTAGCAAGTTGTTTTCTAGGGCTTGGTATGGGAGGGGCGGGGGGAGGCATCCTGACTTCAGGCTTTGAGAAGCTCGGATCTGCTGATTTGGCTTGGGGGGGGGCAGGAGCAGCGACTACGGACCCAGGGGCCTGCCCCCCCCCTCCCTCCCAAGCGCTTTGCCTCCTCAGGAGGCAGGTACCTCTTTGCCGGGCAGCTTCAAGCCAGCTCTGGGTGGGAGGGGCGGGGGAAGGCGTCCTGGTTTCAGGCTTTGAGAAGCTTGGAGCTGCTGATTTGACTTGGGGTGAGGCAGGAGCAGTGACTTCAGACCCAGGGGCCTGCCCCCCCTTTCTCCCTCCCAAGCACTTCGCCTCCTCAGGGGGCAGGTTCCTCTTTGCTGGGCAGCTTCAAGTCGGCGCCGGGTGGGAGGGGTGGGGGGAGGCATCCTTGCTTCGGGCTTTGAGAAGCCTGGAGCCACTGATTTGGCTTGGGAGGGCAGGGGGAGCAACTCCGGACCCAGGGGTCTGCCCCCCCTAGCACCTCGTCGAGGAAAACCTTTAGGGAGGGTGATGCCCCGCCGCTTTACAAGCCGCAAGGCCATTTCCCAGCTTGTCAATCCACCCAGGAGGTTCCCTCCAGGCAGCCTGCGCTGTCTCCCCCCCTCCTACCCACTACGGCCCTGAAAATGATCAGAATTCCATCAGTAATGGGGCAAAAGGGGTGATTTTTGGGCTTGCATGCATTAATCACTTTTCCATTGATTCCTATGGGAAACGTTGTTTCGTCTTACGAACCTTTCACCTTACGAACCTCATTCCAGAACCAATTAAGTTCGTAAGATGAGGTATCACTGTATGCTTAAAAGCGGAATCAGTATTACAAAGAAGTAATAAAATATGTTAAAGTATTTTTACTGAAATCTAAGAGTCCTAAAAATGAAAATGTTTGGATTAAACTGCAGTACATCTAAGCTTTGCTTATCTAATTTATATATTTGAGAGATAATTGGAATATTTTCAATGTATATGTGTCTGTATTACTAAAACAGATAACTGTTAATGAATTAGATATACCCCCTGCAGTTACCGTGGAATTGAAGATCGACTACCTCATGGCAGTATGTCCCGATTGACTGACCACTCCAGGCATAGCAGTTCCCATCGGCTCAATGATCAGTCACGCCACAGTAGCACCAGAGACCTCAGTGGAAATCCAGTAACTCACATAACACACGGCACCAGCATGAACCGAGTTATTGAAGAGGATGGGACCAGCGCTTGATCTGCACTTCTTTTCCCATCTCACACTTATTTTTAAATGAACAGCATCCATTTGTTATCAAAATAATATATCAGCCAGAATGGCACTCAGTTTGGTCAGTACCTTTTTCCTGTAGCTCAAGATTTCTTAGGCAAGCTGCTTCTAAGCAAGTCTGTTGTTGATCAAGTCTACAAGTTAACCGTGGATGCAATTAAGATTGGCTAACATATTTATTTGTTGATGTTTTCCCCATCTTTTCTAAAAATCCCTATGCATCTATTAGTGTCATACTACAAAGGATCTATGAAAACTTTCCTTAAAGTGGAAGACTTTTTTTTTGTGGAAGGAGTGGGAGATATGTATTTTGCTTTTTTCCATTCTAATGAAATAATAAACTAATTACTTGTTCCCCTGTGGCACAGAATGTAGGCTGCATATTAAATACTGTATAGAGGGCATCAGAGATTATTAGTGAATGCACTGGAATTACAACAAAAAGGGGGGAAATAGCAAAAGTCTTAATACTGTTGGTTCTTAAGTTAAATTCTAATCTTGATGGAGAGGGAGGGAGTTTATCAACATTTAGTGTAATTTCTTGTATTGTTTGAGTTTGGATAGAAAATATTCCCATTTACTACTAGTTTTCAAAGAAAAGAAAAATGGAGTTGTCAACACCTTCAAAAATCTCATTGAATAGGAGAGAAATTGGCTTCTTAATATAGCAAGTATATGGCAACTAATATAGCCTTTAGGAATATTACGAAAATTCCCCCATGCTTCATTTCTTTCAGCATCAGTGCCTTGAATGGTTCTTCCTATTTTATTTTATTTTATTTTAT
Organism: Erythrolamprus reginae; assembly: GCF_031021105.1. Classification (NCBI taxonomy): domain Eukaryota; kingdom Metazoa; phylum Chordata; class Lepidosauria; order Squamata; family Dipsadidae; genus Erythrolamprus; species Erythrolamprus reginae. Next base: position 390,468,004 of record NC_091950.1, on the reverse strand, counting down.
TTGAGAAATTAAAGGCAAGAAGATCCATAAAATAATCTGTTATCTTGTATATGAAGAATATTTGCTGAGCCCTGCAGATAGCCACTGAGGATAAAATGTTGAATTCAATCATTTTCCATTCTAAATTCAAGATAGGTGTATGGAAACCAGAAGAACAAATGCAGCTAAACCCTTCAGTGTACATATTGTAAGAACCTTTTTGAATTCAACTGCCTAATTGCAAAGCATTAGCATTCATCTTATTATTTCAAAGTTCTTTGATATTTAGGGACCAGTCCAAGTTTAAGAGCAGTGAGACTATAATTCCAGGATAGGGATTTTTCTCATTTAAAGATGCAACTCAAAATATATCATACAAAACAATAAAATCAGTTAAATAGAATGGCCTCCAAATTAAAAGTATAATGAGTTTTTAACTGCAGTGTAAACCAGCTATAGTTTTGTATTCATTCTCACTTATGAATGATATGCACATGAGCAATTTAAATATGCAAACCTACAGTTCTTAATTAAAACATTGCCCATGCTTGTCTTGGACAGTGAACTTGATTTTCCTAAGGCAGCTATTGGCATGAGTTAAGAAAGCACTTGTGTGTGTTTAAATCTACCTCATCTATTGCTCTAATACTACTGCTGGAAAATGATTATTCTGCTTCTTTTTCTTAATATGCACCCTCCCTTATATCAACTTTTTATATATACAATGGAGAACAAATATGCTAGGTGTCTGAATTTAATAACAAACCATTTCATTCTTGATTCATCAAGAAAAGTAACCGGTGCTGAAATACTGTGGAGCTAAAAAGAATTAGACTTAGTATTATTTTAAATTCTAATTTATAAATTGTGAAGTGCTAGATCAGCCGTTTTGTAACTTGATTGGGTACTTTAAATCAATTGGGGTCAAGCTAATGTTAATTATGAAATTATAATTGTGAGGAAGCCAGAACAGCATCTAAATCATGATAAGCAAGGATTTATTTATTTTTGTTATAGCAAAATTTGCAATATTTGCATTTCAAGGAAAATATTAGTATCAAGGGAGTTTTCCATAAAATGTAAATATAATGTAAGTAGACCTTCTTATTTGCCGTGGTTCTATTCTAGTCTAACAGCCATTGATAACAGCATTGTGCATAAGAAGACTTTGAAAAGTATGCTTTATTCATGAGCAGAGTCTACCATCATTTTGTGCACGCTTAAATACCTCCCTCCATTAAAAATACAGTATTCTAGAAATCTTCCAAATAGAATAATGTATCAAAGATTAAAGCTATCCAATCCTTTTGCAAATAATAAAATCTTATCTGTATTTACCAACCATAACTAATGGATTGCAGATAACAGAGGTTACCTGTACCAACTTCAGAGAGGTGGGACTGCTAGATCAGAACTGGGGAAAGACAAGTCTGCTTGGGTTTTTGCAAATTCCTGTTTTTTAAACTATAATTAATACAAACACACACACACATTACATGATTCAATCAGGGCAACAAACATACGATTTAACTCTAAGGCAATACAATTATTAAATATCCAGCAATGTTTTTTTCTTTCTCCTTGGCATAGAGCAGCCCCCAAATTATGTACCGGTAATTCAAAATAGACAAAAATAATAATATCTTGTAAAGGAAAATTTCTGTAGGATTTTAGGAAATTTTAAAAGATATAGTAAAATATTTTTTCTTAACGTCTTTACAATTTGAGTCAGCACAGATTCCCATAGATGTAACTCACTCAAAAAAAATGTGTCCTAGAAAATAGAAACATAGTTTGCTTCTACATTGTAGTCAACGCTTACAGGTCCGCTGCCCTTTTCTATTAATGTAAAGCAGAATAGAGCCCAGAGCGTTCCCATAGCTATATATTAAAACCACTTTAATATGTTGAATTCATTTTTTTTCATTAATTGCCTGTTAAAATACTTTTTAAAATCTGAAATTTATATATCAACCAGTGCTGTTTCTTAAAAACCTATATTGGGGTATCTCCACTTCTCAACTGTTGAAATATGGGCAAGTGCCTGTAAACTAATGTTTCCATCTTCATTACTCAAGGAAGCAGGCAGTTGTCAAAATCACTATGTTTGCATCAAACTGCCTACCTCCTGGGCTTAATGAAGGCTGTTTAAATCAACAAATAAAAACTAATTTGCAATGTCAAATACTTTTTAAAGAATATTAATAAAACACAATGAAAATGGCTTTAGATATTCCAAAGTATTCCTGCCACTTTGGGCTCCATCTTGCATACCTTGCTAGACCCAAAGCGTCTATTTTTCCCTCCCCATTCAGGAGCTGTGGAAATAGATTGTTTAGACCAGTTCTTCAGTTTATTTTCTCATGTACAACAAATAATGTCCTGTATTAGCAATGCTGTCACCATAAACCAAACAGTTTGAAGGTTTATTTTCAGCAGGAGGCTTTTTATTTTATTTTTGGTAACCGCAATAGACTTAATCTTTGGTTTTACAAAGAATTTGTTTTTCTCTTTTGCAAAATGACACCAAGCAAAAAATTAGGCTATATTTAGCATTAGCTTGTTACATGGAGGTTTTTAAAAAAACTGACTGGGACAAGCATTCTTGGAATGGTGTTATGTAAAATCTATGTCCAATTTTGAATACAAGTTGTGCATATCACTGTTATATATAAAGAAAACTGACTCAACATTATACATAAACTAGTTTAGTAGAATGACATCTGAGCTCCCATTTTTTCCCCTTGCTGAGAAGCAACATTTGCCCATTCTCCGATTTTGATTTGATTATATCATTGTTGCAGGTAATGTTGCAACTATAACAAATATAGAATATTGAACAATTTAGTAATTAAGCCAGTTTCTGTCAGATCTGGCATAGTTAGGCAGAGAAGATAAGTCTTTGTTCTAGAAAAAAATAGTTCAGCCTTAGCACAAAACACCTGTATTTAATGTAATTTGTATAAAATGATTTGATGGGTATAAGCTACTTTTTGCCAGGGCATAAAAGCCAAAATGAAGTAGCAGATTAAAGAAAAGATTGTTTGCTTTCTCTGTTTTCAAACTGGAGAAGGGTTTTATATACATATATATCTCTTCTTATAGGAAAATTCTCCAAATTCTAGTACTTCTAATCAATGCTGTTATTGTGTGGAGGGGGTGGTTGTTAATGTTTCTTAAAAAAAAAAATCAGGTTTATTACCTTTATCTGAAATTGTGATTTGAGTGTGAGAGATAGATTTGAATACACCAGCATGGTACCTGATCTCCAATGCTAACAATTCAACTTGCACTAAACTCCTTGTAGATTTGATTCTTCATGTACAATAAGCCAGTGTCCTACTCAAGATTTATTTTGGTTTTAGCACCTTAACTGTGCATGTACAAACAGTTACCATAGCATTAAGCATTTGTTTTTTGTTTTTTAAAGACTATTTAGAATTTTTAATAAAAGGACTAAAGTGAAAGCTTTGAAGTGTTTGTTGCTTCTTTAAACATCTAGGGTCGTGATGGTGAACCTATGACACATGTGCCAGAGGTGGCATGCAGCATTGACCTTATTCCTCTGCTACCTTAGTTCTCTGTGGGCACACAAGCCTTCACCCCAGCTCAGCTCTGCTGTGCATGCGCAAGGGCCTCCCGCCAACCAGCTGATCTTTGAGTCACTGCCACACATGTGTAGGGGGTGGGGCATATGCAGAGGTGTGCATATATGGTGGGGTGCATGCATACAGGGCAGGGTGCATGCGAGTGGCACGGGCACATGTGCAGGGGGTGGAGCTTATGCATGTGGGCGTTGCACACATTGAATTTTGGGGGTTTGGGGCATGTGCACGCTTTGGGCACTCAGTGCAGAAAAGGTTAGCCATCACTGATCTAGAGAGAAGAGTAAACTATAAAGCTATAGACTTTTTGGGATGTGTGTGTGCAGAATTCTGCCATATCCCAGGAGACACATCAAGACTTGCTTTATTTCATGGCAGATTCAGTTCCAAAACTGAAAATACAGGCTTCCTCCTGGCTTGTAAATCGGTTTCCCACTAATATCATTAGTTGCTTGACATAATCCCATGACCCAATAAAGCTTTTAAAGTAATGCACCAGAAATCAAATCCCTTTTTATTCCAAGTCAGAATTGCAGAATCAATCTTACAAATGAAATTTGGAGGAATTTTTAGTTGCTTATTTAAAACTGCTATGAGTTTTAGTATCTGCTGAATATTGGCAATAAAAACCACCATACCAGGATTTTTAACTGCAAGATGATTATTCACACACTATACTAAGCAGTTAGTGCATTGGGGCCTGATTTTTTGAATAAAAATGATTCAAATCTAGAAAGCAAACTTAACACAGAAGCAGACAATCCTTGAGACTGTAGATGACATTATCGTTTTCTTTTTTCCAAAAATTTATTTCCTGAAGGACCCAGGTAGATATCTGGAGACACAATTGAAAATGTTCAGCTTTTGGGAGAAGGGAATAAAATGTCTCAATTTAACAGATACTTTTTATCTTTGGGAAAAAAAACAATCCTTGAATATTAATTTGTTTGCTGGCAAATTTCAGTGCTGCCATCTTTACATGATCTGGGGCAACATGTGGGCTTTGGATTGCTTAGTAGTGTCCATACCAAGTTGTATCTTCGTAGAATAGTCTTGATATTAGACTAACAATCACATTTGTGGTCTATATGTCTTCAAGCACTAAAGTAGATAGTTTCAGGTAAGCTTCAAAAATGCTTTGATTTGGTTACTACAGCCATAACAAGCTCCCACAATGGAAATTAATCCCTATTGCAATTTCAGTTCTCAAAATTGTGGTCTGCCCTTAGGAAAATCAATTTGGTTTACAGCATTAAAAGAACACACAGATGTTTTGGAAATTTGCTACAATTTTGTAGCAAATTTTGTAGTAATTTTGCAGCAAATGTAGTAGCCACATAAGAGTTATTTTTGTCAGCTGTTTGAAATTATACAGAATAAATTGACCTTATTCCTCTGCTACCTTAGTATGCCTTATTGTAATTAAGCCTTTCTCTCCTTTGGCTTTGCTCATGAGTTTCTACCAAATACCTTAAAGCATGAAATTGCAGGATAATCCAACTACAAATTCCATCTGGAAGCTGCCAAAACTAACAAGTCTGAACAATATGTGAATTCCACTGATAACTATCCTTTCAGAGTACTTTAACTGGTGAATTCTTTATGTGACAAAACATTGCAAAACCAAAGGGGAATAGTTGTCATACTAGTGCTTTTCTTTAAAAACAGGTTTAAAATCCAGTTGTGTTACTAGCTACCAGTGTTCAGACAGTTCCTAGCCCAAAATAGTGAATGGGAGCAAGCTTTGGACAGCTGTTACCCCAACTGAACAAATGAACAATCCTTTGCATAAATCAATTTTATGCAAATATCGCTCAGCTCTACCTCAAGCAGGCTTAACATAAATTGGATCCAAAGCAAAAACATGATATTACAGGCGTTTCTGTAAGGTTCATAAAAGCTTGGGCTATATAAAAATGTGACTCTTAGGGCAAGACCTATTGTAACTGTTGCTATTTTGTCTTGTAAAGCTCTACCCACGCCTAATGTGTTATATCAAAGAGTTTGATTAATTACTACTAATCAGAGCATACAAAACTTTTGCCAAACCAATCCTTGAATACAGCTCATCTGTCTGGAAACCACACCACATTTCGGACATAAACACTCTAGTAAATGACCAGAGATACTTTACTAGAAGAGCCCTCCACTCCTCTACTCTCAACAGAATAGCCTACAAAACTAGACTTACAATCCTAGATTTAGAAAGCTTAAAACTACATTGCCTTAAACACGACTCTGTAGTATCATCACCTAACCCCCAAAACTTTACCCTTAGACTACCGACTGTTGACCTCTCCCAATTCCTAAGAGGTCAATAAGGGGCGCGCATAAGTGCACCAGAGTGCCTTCCATCCCCTGTCCTAATGTTTCTCTTTTACTAGTACCATGTATATAAATATTATTATGTCTTTGTATACCACCAATACGTACTTGACAAAACAAATAAATAAAATATTTCCCATAATCTAAATATTCCAATCTCAACCTAAACAACTGGTTGTAGAATACAGGAGCTCAATGCAGAGCAGAGAAATAAATATGTCGGCAGCTTATATGTGTTCATCCGGCATGTCTCAACCACCCGTAATTACAGGTTAATTAGTCCAGAAACACACACACCAAAAGTCTTTATCAACAGAAAACAGAAACAGCTCCCTTTTTAAATGTCAAAGGGATTTTCTGGTACACACAAGGCACAGGTTAAATGCAATCCAAATGCTCACCCAATAACTGGGAAATTGAGTCCAATTCTAAAGTCCAGAAAGTCCACACACAATCTTGAACAGCAAAAACCACGATCTTGACGAAACTATGAATCAGATAAACTGCCATGAGACTAAAACAGCAGGCTGCTCTTTTATCTGTAGTACTAATTACAGCAGCCCCACCCAACCACAGGTGGCCTCATTTATCTCCTGTAATAATCCTTCAGTTGTTGTCTCCTATGCATCACTCTACACAAGCGTGGATGTGTCCTAAATTCTTGTTCTGAATCCAGGGATGATAAGGATGATTGATCTCCTCATGGGCTGTCTGCCAAACTCCGCTCTTCCAAGTTACCCCCACCTTATTCTTCTTCCGAGGAAACTTCACTACCTGCCTCTGTCGGCAACAAAACAGGCCTATGACATGTTGATGTTTCCCCTGCATCCACCTCCACATTCCTTGGGGCAGGAGCTGGGCCAGAGCCAACCACAACAATATGGAAGACATTATTTTCATTTCTGGGCTCTCCCTGCATCAGGGGTGGGTAAGAGGAACCTTTGTCAGTGGTTCACATCATGATATATTGCACATGTGTGCGTGCTCCTTTCTTGCACGCAGGCATATTCCCTCTTCCAATTTGGTTTCCACGCATGCTCAGTAGCTGGAATCAACCCGAAACACAGCTGAGAAGCTGATCAGCTGTGCTTTGGGTGAAGGAATAAAAGTCAGTTTAAACGTGGGGGTGGGCAGGAGGACCCCTTTTCAAGCAGCAGCAGCAGAGGCAACAATGTCCAAACAGTTTTAAAAATTGTCAAAAGTTCCGAAATTTATTTATTTATTTATTCATTCATTCATTCATTCATTCATTCATTCATTCATTCATTCATTCATTCATTCATTTATTGGATTTGTATGCCACCCCTCTCCATGGACTCGGGGCGGCTAACAACAGTGACAAAAACAGAATGTAAAAATCCAATACTAAAAACAGCTAAAAACCCTTGTTATAAAACCAATCATACATACTAACATACCATGCATAAATTGTAGAAACCTAGGGGGAAATATTATCTTAGTTCCCCCATGCCTGACGGCAGAGGTGGGTTTTGAGGAGCCATGGAAAATGGGTCCATGACACCATCCTGACGTCACCAGTGGGTCGCTAGCGGTTCAGGCGATGTGATCCGAACCGTGAGCAACCCACCCCTGCCCTGCATACATTTGTATGTAGTACAAAAAATAATCTTTTTTAAATATATCATTTGTGAATCATTTCATATATTGAAAAGGAGGGCAAAAGACAGGTGATAGTTTACACCTGAATGTGTGACAGCAATATATGAACAGTATGCTATTTTTATCCACAATTATTTCTAGCTATAACAAGCAGCTTTAAAGGGATTCAGAAATGTAAAAAAATATATTTACTGTGCAACATCTGAAGTGCTTTTCGTTGGTCTGGAAAAAGCAGATCTAGTAAACAGTACCATGACCTCTTTGGGGGGGAAATTCTCCTTTCATTTTACTTTTAACCTGTTCTGTGATCCAAGTTCTGCTTGCAGGATCACTCAGCAGTTTAAAATTTCTAATAAAACTATCCAACCTAGGAGCCTTATTACATGGATAGGCTAATTGTGGTTTAGCCATTGCGCTATTTTGTTGTCCTCTTTCAACAATTGCATATTTAGTCCTCTTAATTGTATTAGGAGGATTATATTAGGAGGATGACAAATGTATATTTTATTTTATGTACACTGAGATCATATGCATCAAAGACAAATTCCTTGTGGGTCCAATCACACTTGCCCAATAAAGAATTCTATTCTAGTCTATTCTATTCTATACTATACTATACCATACCATACCATACCATTCCATTCCATTCAATAAATAAGCAAAAATTAGAGGGAGCTGTGGAAGCCAAGGAAGTTTATCAAAACTAAGACAGAATCAGTAACAATTTTTAAGTATGATGACCTGGCTTTTTACCACTACTAAAACGGCAATTTAAAATGAAAAACAATTAAAGAGATAGTGAGAGATGTTTTCTCTCTGCCCTATCTCCTCTGATTTATTGTGCAGAGATATTTAGTAACAGCTATTCTATAAATCCAAAATAAAGGACTATTGATTTTCTGAATAACAGATTTATTTTGATTTGTGGTCATATTTAATCTCCCTCCATTTTCATTCTGTAATTCAGAGTACTATAATTTGTGCTTGACCTCACATTCCCTTTCATTTTAATGTCTCCTTCATCGCTGGCCCGAATTTTCATATATTTTAATATCCAATTCTCTCTGAAGTATTCTGAAAATTCTGAGGTTTTCCAGCAGAGCGTACAAATAAATGATCCATATGCACACAAATATGGGATAGAAAGGGAAAGGGAGGAGAAAAAGATTGGCAGAGGAAGGGAGAAAGAGAAGGGGGAGAGAGGGAGAGGGGAATAAATGAATAATAATAATAATAATAATAATAATAATAATAATAATTTATTAGATTTGTATGCTGCCCCTCTCCGAAGACTCGGGGCGGCTAATGTTTATTATTATGTCAAGTACAACACAGCAAACGAGATCACTATGCTGGATTTCGTATTTCATCACCAGTCGGGCGCTTCCCAAGCACCTAGGACTGCGTGATATAGCGGCGAATTATGTTTGCCGATCCCAGTAAAGCGGCCTTTTGCAATTGACAGATGGAGATTTTGTCAATTCTGATGATTTTCAAATGTCCGCTGAGATCCTTTGTCACTGCGCCCAGTGTGCCAAGTACCACTGGGACCACTTTCACTGGCTTATGCCAGAGTCGTTGCAGCTTGATTTTTAGATCTTCGTATTTCACTAATTTCTCTAGCTGCTTCTCCTCAATTCTGCTGTCTCCTGGGATTGCGATGTCGATGATCCATACTTTCTTTTTCTCCACGATCACAATGTCTGGTGTGTTATGCTTCAGAATTCAGTCAGTCTGAAGTCGGAAGTGCCACAGTAGCTTTGCTTGCTCATTTTCGACCACTTTTTCGGGCTTATGATCCCACCAGTTCTTTGCCACTGGTAAATGGTAGTTCCGGAACAAGTTCCAGTGGATCATCTGTGCCACAGCATCATGTCTATGCTTATAGTCAGTCTGTGCGATCTTTTTGCAGCAGCTGAGTATGTGATCGATTGTTTCATCTGTTTCTTTACAGAGTCTGCACTTTGGATCGTCTGTTGATTTTTCAATTCTGGCTTTGACAGCATTTGTTCTAATGACCTGTTCTTGTGCCGCCAGTATTCTGTCTCCTTTTTGAGTGTTCCACTTGTAAGCCATGACCAGGTCTTTTCTTTATCCACTTTGCCTTCAATCTTCTCCAAGAACTGGCCATGCAATGTTTTGTTCATAATTTATTAGATTTGTATGCCGTCCCTCTCCGAAGACTCGGGGCGGCTAATGAAGATGGAAGGAAAGAGGAGGAAAAAAGAGGCTAGGGCACTAAAGATGGGAAGAGAAGGAGGGAGATCAGAAAGGAAAGATGGAGAAACAAAAGGAAAAGATGGAGAAAGAAAGCGGGAAGAATGAATTATGGCAAGACGACAGAAAGTGAACCGAAGGCAGGAGGAGATGGAGCAAGGATAAAGTCAAAGGGTGAAGGAAAGGAAAAGAGATTCTGAAGAGCAGATAAGATTATGTTCTACCGCTGTAATTCTCTGCCCACTTAATTGGGAATAAAACTTGCTCATTTGCATTTTTATTCCATACTCGCCATAAGAAGACCACAATGAAGTTCGCCAATAAAGAAAGCAATTTAAAATTAGTAGCAGGTGGCTTTCAAATCAGCCACTATCCCCAGCAGGCAGAAAAAAGCAATCAGCTAACAGACAAAATCCCTGGGTATACATCCCAAATGAAGCTTACTGCATAGAGCAGGGCTGTCAAACTCCTGGCCCATAGGCCAGATGCCTCATGTACTGGTCACACCCACGGCCACTTTAGCGAAGGGGGAAAAGGTTGTGATATATTATGTGACATTGCCATGACAATGCAAGTTTGACACCCTGGCATAGAGGCTTCGATGGGCAATGGAGATGGACTGTATTAGCTGCCAATTGGTTTCCGGATGCAATTCAAAGTGTTGGTTATGACCTATAAAGCCCTACATGGCATCGGACCAGATTACTTACGGGACCGCCTTCTGCCGCATGACCCCTAGCAACCGGTCACGTCCCACAGAGTTGGCCTTCTCCGGGTCCTGTCAACTAGATCAGTGTTTCCCAACCTTGGCAACTTGAAGATATCTGGACTTCAACTCCCAGAATTCCCCAGCCAGCATTTGCTGGCTGGGGAATTCTGGGAGTTGAAGTCCAAATATCTTCAAGTTGCCAAGGTTGGGAAACACTGAACTAGACAATGTCGTTTGGCGGGGTCTAGGGGAAAAGCCTTCTTTGTGGGGGAGGGCAGCTCTCTGGAATCAGCTCCCCACGGAGATTCGTACTGCCCCCACCCTCCTTGCCTTCCGCAAGTGTCTAAAGACTCATTTATACTGCCAAACCTGGGGCCATTAGACTGGCCCCCTGGCTGATGAAATGTAATGTATGCTGTTGTGTCAATGGGAATGATTGATTTTGAATGCTTTTGGGTTTTTAGACTAATTAGTTTAATTGAATTAGGAAGTTTACATAGTTTTTTAATATGTTCTAAGCCGCCCTGAGTCCTTGGAGATGAAAAACAAACAAACGAATCTATCTATCTATCTACCTACCTACCTGCCTATCTAATCTATCTTAATGCAGCCTGCGGAGCGAGCAGCAGAGTTGGACAGCAAGGAAGCTGGGGAGGAACATGGCCCAGTCCTGGAGTCTGGAGGAGGCTCTGCATCAGAGGCAGAGATGAGACCAGGGCCATCTGGGAGTTCTGTACTGCCTCTGGAGCCTTCACAGCCAGACATCAGTGAAGCAGAGGAACATGGGGATCCTGTTCCCAGTGCGCACATGTGCAGAGCTGCCAGAAGGCAAGAGCAGTTAAGGGAGAAAAGGGTTACTTGGTAGTAAGGCTTGGAGATGATTGGCCCTCCTATAAGACATAAAAGAGGAGTAAACTTATGTGAACCTTTGCAGGAAGCAACTTGATTCATTCTGGTTGGTTTAACTCAGCAGCTCCATTTCGACTCTGTGCTCTATTTGGCCTAGCAAAGCTACTTGGCAGCATGTCAAGAGAGACAAAGGTGGGTGCTTATCAGCCTTCTCCTGAAAGACTGTGGCAGACTACTGTCGGGCTAATTTAAACTGTTTGAGACTCCTTATTGCTGCGAATGGATATACTTCATAACCATTGAAAAACAAGAGGGTTTGGGGCGGGGGGGGACTACGTTTGTGAATTATGCTCTTTCAGGAAGCCTAGGTCAGAACACTTAAGCAGCAACTTCCAGAATCAGAGCAACCATTGAAAAGGCCTTTTTTTGGTGACCTTATCAAATGCATCTGTAATAAATGATGAACATTGTGGAACAGGATTTTGAAGATTTTCCAGGCCTACAGAAGAAAAATCCTGTTTGGCTAACAAATCATCTATTCAGCATTCTCTGTGGTTGAGCGGTACATCATGCAACTGAAGTATTTCACCTGCAGCTGTTGCTGACTACAACCTACCAGATCAGATTCAGGCATTTGGCAACCAGCATGCATTTATAATGGTTGCAGCATCCTGGAATCATGTGATTGCCATTTGAGACCCTTCTGAGCTGACTTTCAACAACCAAGTCAATAAGGGCTGTCGGATTCGCTTAGTGACTGATTCATTTAACTGCAGTAATTCATTAAACAGTGGCAAAAAAGTCATATAGTTGTCATACAAGTTGTTTAGAAACATAGAAGATTGACGACAGAAAAAGACCTCAGGGTCCATCTAGTCTGCCCTTATATTATTTCCTGTATTTTATCTTAGGATGGATTTATGTTTATCCCAGGCATGTTTAAATTCAGTTACTGTGGATTTACCAACCACGTCTGCTGGAAGTTTGTTCCAAGCATCTACTACTTTTTAGCAATGGAAATTCTGCCTCCCAATCGTGGTTGTAAGCTGAGTATTGAAATTCCCAGCTAGTCCTGCTTTCCATCTCCTTAAAGCAGCGGTGGGTTATGAGCCGGAACGCTAAATTGCGTTCACCGCCGTGGCTCGTACATTCTTGCAGGACCAGTGTGATTTTGCTGCTGCGCCTGTGGAGGAAGCAAATCACACACAGAACCGCAGGTGCGCCCGTGTTTCGGTGAGGTTTTTTTTCTTCCACACATGCTGAAAAACGGGGGCACTTGTGGCTCCATGCGCGATTTTGCTTCTTCCACAGGTGCAGCAGCAAAATTGCGCTGGTCCCACAAGAACTTATGAGCCGTGGCAGTGAGCGCAATTTAGCGTTCCAGCTCGTAGCCCACTGCTGCCTTAAAGGGCCTGTATTTATATTTATTATGTGTGTTCACTGCAGAAGACCCTGGATGATTTATAATATTTATACAATTAACCATTAAAAACACGAAACTGCTGGTTTATTTTTTTATTTTGCACCTTCTTAAAAACTTCCAGTGTTGGAGCATTCACAACTTCTGGAGACAAGCTGTTCCACTGGTTGTTCTAACTATCAGGAAATTTCTCCTTAGTTCTAAGTTACTTCTCTCTTCGTTTAGTTGCCACCCATTGCTTCTTGTTCTACCCTCAGGTGCTTTGGAGAATAGGTCGACTCCTTCTTCTTTGTGGCAACCCCTGAGATATTGGAACCCTGCTATCATGTCTCCTCTGGTCCTTCTTTTCATTAAACTAGCCATGCCCAGTTCTTGCAACCGTTCTACATGTTTTAGCCTCCAGTCCCCTAATCATCTTTGCTGATCTTCTCTGCATTCTTTCTAGAGTCTCAACATCCTTTTTGCATTGTGGTGACCAATTATTATGAGAACTCCAAACATTGTCAGTGTTTAGTAAATAATGATTAAATAAAATATGCAACTTCTTGTGACAGCAAATCCTGTCTACTAAAAGTAGCGAACCGAAGGCCTTGCTGGGGGAAAAAAAAGCAATCACCTGTGACCGTACGAGTTAATCTCTTTGAAGGCAGGAGGGCTGATTTAGGTTCATTAGGTGGTTCTCTGCGTGCTTAATTCGACCTGAAGAGATACAAGATCAGAGCTGCAGAAACACTTAAAATTCCTAGATGGCAGCAAAACTACAACTTTCAGCTTCCTCCTGCCATCCGGCCTCCGGATTTTGCAGTACGTAGCATACGTTAAGGAAGAGATGGGGAAATGAGGGCCCTTTTATGACTTGTGGACTTGTGGACTTCCTGAGCCACTCAGAATTCTGGGAGTTAAAGTCCACAAATCATAAAAGGGCCACTCCTGAGATAAGGCATCAATAGGCGTCTTGGCTCAGGCTACAGCGGAAAAGGCGGTACCTCTCGCGCTCTACCCAATCCCTTTTCTTCCTGCTCGACTCTGACATTGTCGCTTAGAGAAAAAAAACGGCCTTCTGGTTCCTACTCGGTATTTCCTCCTTTTTTTTGCAGCACTGTCGTGAAGAAGAAGAAGAAGAAGAAAAAAAGAGAGATTTGCCTAGAGCGGCATAACAGAAGCGCCTGCTCGACGGCCGGCGAGAAGAAACGGGGCGGGGAGGGCTTGAGAAATCGTTTCGTTTGTCGCCAGGGGGACCTTCGCCATGAGGCAGAAAAAGAAAGGTAGAAAGGGAACGGGACAAGAAGGGACCATTGTTCTGAAGCCTCCTAATATAGATGCTCTCCGGAGGCATTGGATCGGGTGTGGAGCCGCGCTGTTTGGGTATTCTGGGAAATGTAGTCCCACTACACAGCTGGAAGCCCCAAGATAAGACAAGTCTCGTGTGCACCCATATAGAAAGTTGCGATTGAAATGGCTTTTAAATATGATCCGCATCATCAGCACAAAAAGGAGTGATTTCAACCTGAAAAGGCTTGTTGAGTGTTCAGAGACTTGAAGGGTTCCCTCTGTTCAGCCTAGGAATCCAGGTTAATCTGCTCATCTTTAATGTAAACCGCTCCAAACTCGACTGCAGAAAATACTACTTCAGCAACAGGGTGATCAGTGCATGCAATACACTACCTGGCTGTGGGGTTTCTTCCCCAAACCCCCAAAACTTTAATCTTAGACTTTCTACAATCGACCTAACCCCATTCCTAATAGGCGTGTATAAGTGCACCATCATGCCTACCGTCCCTGTCCTATTGTCCACATTTACCTGTACCTACTTTGCTAATTTATTTATTTATTTTATTTATGTATGTATGTATTTAAGTATTTATTTCATTAATTAATTAATTGGATTTGTATGCTGCCCCTCTCCGAGGACTCAAACATGTTTGACATCTGTCAAACATGTACAGGATAGTAGTAGTTTGTATAAACCTAACATAAGTAAACAAAACTAACGATAAAAGAAGACAATACGAACAGTAGGACAGGGACAGTAGTCATTATGGCGTGCTTATGCACATCCCTTACAGACCCCTTAGAAATGGGAAGAGGTCGACTGTAGACAATCTAAGGTTAAAGATTTTGGGGTTGGGGGAAGAATCCACACAGTCAGGTAGTGCATTTCAGGCATTGATCACTCTATTGCTGAAGTTGTATTTTCTGCAGTCGAGCTTAGAGCAGTTTACATTTAGCTTGAATCTATTACGTGCTCATGTATTGCTGTGGTTGAAGGTGAAGTAGTCGTTGACAGGAAGGACATTTTGGTATATCATTTTATGAACTACATATAAATCAGATCGGATTTAAATCTGCTGATCTTTAATGTAAACCACTCCAAACTCGACTGCAGAAAATACGACTTCAGCATCCAAAGATAGCCTAGAACTTTGTCACCTTCGATCTGACCTACATGTACTTCACAAAGTCATTTACCACAGTGTTCTACCTGTCAATGATTGCTTTAGCTTCAACAGCAACAATAAACGAGCACACAATTGAATCAAATTTATTGTAAACTTCTCCAAACTCGACTGCAGAATATACAACTTCAACAACAGAGTGATTAATCCCTGGAACACACTACCTGACTCTCTGGTTTCTTCCCGAAACCTTTAACCTTAGACCAGTGGTTCCCAAACTTTTTTTGGCCGTGCTCCACCTAAGCATCTCTAAAATCCTGAGGCCTCCCCCGCCCCATGACATATAATTCTTATTCAAAAATTGAACTACTCACACAGAGGAAGCCTAAAAGGCCATTAGCTAGGTTTAAACAAGGTTCCAACTGCCCCCATTAAAAATGAAATCCCCCCCTCCATTGAGCATGGGCCCTACATTGGGAACCACTGCCTTAGATTATCTACAGTTGACTTCACCCCATTACTAAGAGGTCTTTAAGGAGTGTTCATAAGTGCACCATTGTGCCTACCATCTCTGTCTTACTGTCTTATTGTTCAAATTTACCTGTATCTACTTTGCTAATGTTTATGTTTATAGTAATACCTGCTATCTTGTACATGTTTGACATCATAATAATAGTAATAATAGTAATAATAATAATAATAATAATCCCAAGGAGAGAACTGTCTATTTTTCACCGGAACACATCCACTGTAGGGGAAATCACCACACTCAATCAACAATCTGCCCTCCTGTAATTTAAACCTAGGATCTCATATCCTGCTCTCTGGGGCAGTAGAGAATCTGTTGGATCCTTTTCAGGTGTTTAACAATGCTAATATATCCTGTTAAGATGGAGGTTTCTTTACTCAAGATTTATTCCCAGTTCCTTCTGTCTCTTCATAATTTGTGTGTGTGTGTCCCTTTCAGGTCAGTTTGATTTTTGGTTTGGACAAATTCCTGCAGTTTTTTAGGGCGGGATTTTCAAAAGTGGATTGCCATTCCCTGCTTCTTAGGGCTGAAAGAGAGTGACTGGCTCGCTGTCACTCCACTGACTTTGGGCCGAAGATAGGATTATAACTCATAGTCTCTTGATTTCTGCCTACTGCCTTAACCATTATGCTAAACTGACTCTCTTTTTACTTGATTTCTAATCTTCAGATCATTCTTACATTTCTCTAATCTGTTCCACTTTGCCTTAATCCATACTGTGTGTTCCAAACACAGTATTATTGATGGTAGGATCTGACCAAAGCAAAATGGTATGGCTACATTCTGTCATTTGGAAATTATACTTCTATTATGTTGATGCTGCTTGAAATTGCATTTATATTTTATTTGCAGCCCAATGACATTGTTGGTTTAGTTTATAATAATCCGTTGGCCTGATAGGACAAATATCACCTTTGCTATCTGGGCATTTGATTTTTTTTCCCTCCTAAGGGAAGAACTTGCCTCTGTTAAACTTAATTCTGTAACTATTGGTCCACTTCTCTAAAATACAAGTCTTCTTTCAATCCTTTCAGTCTTTTAGGTATTATCCCATCTCAGATTTCATATGCATTTTCTGCATCTTCTCCTCCAAAGCATTACTGAAAGTATTGAAAAGTATAGGGTCCATGAACCCCATGGTACCCACTCAATATGTCAGTTTGGTTTGATAAACATTAATAAAGGCTTTTGGGGTATGGTTTTCCCATAGGCTAGGTGTTTAATTAGTTGCCATATCCTCCAGTCCATGACTATTCTGTGTGAATTATTGTTCCTTAGAAAAGAATAAACTTTTAGGGAAAATATATACTGTACTGCTCAAAAAAATAAAGGGAACACTCAAATAACACATCCTAGATCTGAATGAATGAAATATTCTCATTGAATACTTTGTTCTGTACAAAGTTGAATGTGCACAACAGCATGTGAAATTGATTGTCAACCAGTGTTGCTTTCTAAGTGGACAGTTTGATTTCACAGAAGTTTTATTTTATTTATTTATTTATTTATTTTTTATTTATTTATTTATTTATTTATTTATTTATTTATTTTGTCCAATACACAATGAGGGTTTTAGTGGGTATATATATATATGCACATAGTAAAATACATGATGAAGGTTATTTTTTTTTAAAAAAAATATTTTTATTGTTTTTCATAAAATAGACATACAGACATACAAACATTAAACATAAAATGGGGATGTATTTCCCCGCTTCTTTTGAAAGTATACATTCAAATAGAAAAAAGAATACATAATCAAACATTTGTTAAATGTTAAAAAGTCTAGTAAAAAATTTTCAAATCTTAAATGCAATGTTAGTACGGTATAAGTAAAAATTCTTAATATGTTGTTTATGTGTAATATATTCATCTAATCAAACATTTAGACAAATCTCAGTTACTAAACATATATAAAACAAAATTCTTAATATGTTGCTTGTGAGTAAACTATTATATCAAAATCATCAACAAATACATTTGAACTAATATTAATATTGTTATTACCTAAATAAAAACAGATCTATCTCTTATTTTTTCTTATCTAACCATCTATATACATTATTCCATGTTTCATAAAATTTAGTGTCTTCTTGATCGTTTAATCGTCTTGTCATCATATCCATTTCAGCGCAATCTAATATTTTAGCTATAACTTCTTCTTTTTTGGGGATTTCCTCCCCCTTGCAGTTTTGCGCGTATATTATTCTAGCCGCAGTTAATATGTGTATGATTAAATAAAGAGTTTCTTTCTTATAAGTCTGATTGGTAATTCCTAATAAGTAAAATTCCGGGGTGTTATCTATATCATGCTTTAATATTTCTTTTAATATCTTCTCAATCATCTTCCAATAAATTTTAGCTTTACCACATGTCCACCATTGATGGTAATAAGTTCCTATATCTTTCTTGCATTTCCAACATAGTGGGGATGTTTTAGGAAACATTTTTGCTATCCTGTTTGGTGGGAGGTGCCATCTATAAAACATTTTAATTTGGTTTTCTTTTAATGAAACTGACTTGGTCATTTTCCAATTATTAATCCAAACTTTTTCCCAAGTATCTATGTCTATTTCCTTGCCTATATTTCTGCACCATCTTATCATAGTATCTTTTAAAGTCAACTCTATATTTTTGTGAGCGATAAGAAATTTATATAGTTTCCCTATCATTTTTACTGAATTGGTGATAATTAAATTACTTAGCAAATTCTTACTTTTATTAAAAATGTAAAGAGTTTTATCCTTCTGGTATCTGGATCGAATCTGGGCATAATGCCACCAGTCTATTATTATTCCTTCTTCTTGTAATTTATTCCTAGGTTTTAACTTCATCTGATCATTTAATAGTTCTTTATATCTATAAAATATTTTCGTGTCTTTTATAGACTTTGGATGTGTTATTGCTTCTAGGGGGGCTATCCATTCTGGAACACTTAAGAAGTGATTTTTCTTTATGTCTTTCCAAACCTCTAATAAATACTTCCTTAATGTGTGTCTTTTAAAATATGAGTGATTTTTTTCCCTGTCATACCATATAAATGCATGCCAACCCAACATGAGATCATGTCCTTCTAGATTTAATATTCTTTTATTCTCTAAGGTTATCCAATCTTTAATCCATGTTAAGGCGGCGGCCTGGTAATATAATTTCCAGTTTGGAAGACCAAATCCTCCTCTTTCTTTAATGTCTTCTAAACAGTTTATTTTTATCCTTGCTTTTTTCCCTTGCCATATAAATTTTTTAACTAAATTTGTCAAAGTTCTAAAAAAAGTTCCCCCTGGATTTATTGGAATTACCTGAAAAAGAAATAAAACCTTAGGCAAAATATTCATCTTGATTGTAGCAATTCTTCCTAAAAATGATATTTTCAGGCTATTCCACGTTTCTAAATCTTTTTTAATTTCTGATAATAATTTTATGTAGTTATCATTTTTTAATGTTATTGTTTTCGCTGTTAAATTTATTCCTAAATATTTTACTTTCTTTACGGTTTTTATTCCAGAAATATTTTCTAATTTAGTTTCTTGTATTTTATTCATATTTTTAGTTAAAAAAGAAGTTTTGCTTTTATTTATCTTTAAACCTGCTACCTTTCCGTATTGTTCAATAGTTTGCAATAACGAAGGAACTGTTGTTATCGGTTCTTCAATTATAAACGTTAAGTCATCTGCAAAAGCTTGGAGTTTGTAAGTTTCGCCTCCTGTAGTTAAACCTTTTATTTCAGAATCCGCTCTTATTTTAATTAATAAAGTTTCAAGTGTCATAATAAATAGCAATGGTGATATAGGACATCCTTGACGAACTCCCTTATTTATATCAAGTGTTTGTAATTGGTTATTATTTAATATTATCTTAGTCGTTTGTTTTGAATATATAGTATCTATTAAGTTAACAAATTTTGGGCCAAATCTCATTTTGTTTAATTGCATTTTTATAAATGTCCAGTTGACGTTGTCAAAGGCCTTTTGAGCATCTAAAAACATTAAAGATGCTGTCTTATCTGAATGTTGTTCATAATATTCTAATGTGTTTATTACAGTTCTAAGATTGTTTTTAATTTGTCGCCCTGGTAGAAATCCATTTTGGTCTTGGTGTATTATTCCATTTATAATTCTTTTAAGTCTATCTGCATAAATGGCAATAAATATTTTATAATCCACATTTAATAAAGATATAGGTCTATAATTTTTGATTTTTACTGGGTCAGTGCCGGATTTGTGTATTAAAGTTGTCAACGATTCTGACCAAGATTTTGGAATTTTACCCTCAAGTCTACATAAATTAAAAGTTTCTAACATATGATTTCTTACTATTTCGTTTTCTATCTTGTACCATTCTGCCGGTATAGCATCCGGACCAGTGGCCTTATTGTTTTTCTGTTTTTTAATTATAGTTAGGAGTTCTTCCATTGTTATTGGTCCATCCAACATAGTCTGTTGGTCTTCTGTTATTTGTGGTAATTTTGAAGCCTGTAAGTAATTAAAAACTTCATCTTCACTAACATTGTCTTTGGCATAAAGATCTTTATAAAAATTATAGACAATATCTGCCTTTCCTTCTATATCGTATTTTATTGTACCATCTTTATCTTCTAATTTTTTTATCAATTTGGATTGACTCTGCTTTCTAAGTTTATATGCTAACCATCTGCCTGGTTTATTTGCATGTTCAAAATAATGTTGTTTTGCTCTTTTAATTTTTTCAGTTATTTGATTTTGTTCTATAATTCTAATTTTATGTTTAATTACATTTATTTCTGTTTTAAAATCTCTGTTCTTGGTGTGTTGCTGCGATGCAAATTCCAGTTGTTTTAATTCATTTATTAATTGTACATACTTTAATTTATTTTCCTTATTGTATTTTGCTATATAGGATATTGTTAACCCTCTTATATAAGCTTTGAGTGTGTCCCATAAATTCTGTGGAGTGGTGTCTGGAGTTTTATTAATTTCAAGAAATATTTTTAATTCCTTTTCGATCCAATCCTTATATTTCTTATCGTTTAATATATTTCTATTCATCCGCCAAGTATTCTGTTTATTATTCGTTCTTATATAAACCACTATTGGGTTGTGGTCGGCCCATGTATTAACATCTATCTCTACTTCCCTTATTTGTTCTGCAACCATTTTTGGTGTCCATACCATGTCTATTCTTGTCCAGATTTTGTGGGGATTAGAGTAAAACGTAAATTGTCTTTTATGGGGATGTCTTTCCCTCCATATATCATTTAACAGTAATTCTGTTTTCATTTTTTGGAAAGTACTAGGTAGTAGATTTCTTTTTGTTTTTTTCCTTTTATTATTACTCCCCCCCCCCGAATGGTCTAGTTGCCTATTCACAATAGCATTAAAATCACCTATTATTAATACATTCTCAATTGCTAAATCTATTATTATTTGATGTAAATTTTTATAAAATGTCATTTGGTCTTCATTGGGAGCGTAAATAGAAACAACCACTATAGGTCTAGGTTCAATATCAACTTGTACAATCAATATTCTACCATCATTATCCTTGTATATTTGTTTGGAATTTATAGAATTCTCTACATACATCACCACACCTCTTTTTTTTGATCTGCTAATGCAGCATACATTTTTCCAATTTTAGGATTCAACAATAATTTTTGGTTATCTTTTTTAATATGTACTTCTTGTAATATTGCAATTTGAGCATTTTGACTTCTGATTTTGGAAAAGATTTGTTTCCTTTTCCTTGGTTCATTAAGTCCATTAACATTTACCGAAAAGATCTTTAGATCTTTAGTTGTTGTCATTTAGTAGGTTTTTTGGTTTCTCGCTGGGGTTGAACTCTTCTAGCACCTTGGTCCTGCTCTATTGCCTGAGCAGTGGCCCCCAAAAGTTCTTCTTGTTGGATTGCTAATTTCTCCTCTGGTTGGTGTTGTGCTGATTGTTGTTGAGCCTCTTGTTGCTTATCTGAAAAGTCCATGTGGCTGATGCCACTATTTTCAAAGAAATACCTAGCTTGTTCTACATTTTCCAGCTTGTATCTTGTAGAGCGCCATGTCAGAGAAAGACCTTGTGGGATTAACCAACGATAGGTTATATTTTCTTTGATCAAAATTCTGGTAAGAAAATGGTAATCTCTTCTGCTCTCTCTGACACTTCTTGGAGCTTGTTTTAATATTTTTATTTCCACTCCTTGATGTTGGAGTTTGGAGTTTCTTGCCCAGTGGAGTATGTCATCTCGCAAAGTTTTCCTGGTAAATTTGATGTGAATCTCTCTTGGGAGGTTGTGGCGACGGATGTAACTATTCGAAGTTCTGTAAACTTCATCAATTTCTTTCACTAGCGCAGCAGGATCCTCCTGGAGTATTCCTCCAATAGTTTCCGCCATAGTCATTTTTAAATCTTCATCTTTTTCCTCTTTCATGTTCTGAAATCGTAGTCCATACGAAGCACGTTGCATCTCCAGCTGGATGATTGATTCATCATGTCTTCTATGTCTTGCATCAGCTCTCCCTTCAAGATAATCTATTCTTTTTGCATTTTTGTCGGATTTCTCTTCAACCTTTTTCACTCAATCATCGCTTTCTTGTAGTGTTTGTTGAATCACCTTTATCTGGTCTTTCACCTCGGCCATATCAACTTTCAATTGGGCCATCTCCTTTTTAAATTCTGTCAAGTCTGCTTTTATAGCTTCTCTTTGTTGTGTTGCATCCTCTTTTATAGCCTCTCTTTGCTGGGTAGCATTTTCTTGAGATTTAAACATAAAGTCCTGCATGTTGTTTAAAGTTTCTTGTAGTGTTGCAAAGTTGGACTGCATTGTTTTGTCTTTTTCTTTATCCTTGGAAGACATAGCTGACGCCTGGTGCGTCGGGGAAGGACGCGGCGACACTTGTGGAGAAGAGATTGTTGCAGTGGTTTGTTTTTTGACCGTTTTAACAACAGTTGAAGAAGTTGACATTATCAATTTTGAATCCACAGTTTAAAATTCAAATTAATTTAAATCAATCTAAATTTATATGTAGTGAAAGGGAGAAAATTTCTATAAATTCCAAATCTATTCAATCTGTTTTATTAACAGTTACCCTTAAATTATAACTATTCAGTTGTCAAGAAAATTCAAAATTCAAAATCCAATATATGTTATTATTATTATTATTATTGTTATTATTATTTTGGAAATTTAAAAATTTAAAAATATAATAACACAGAAAACAAATGTAAAACTTTTAGGAATAAGAAACAAATAAAAGTTAAAAATAAATGGTCTAATAAGAAGACAGAGTAAATAACAGCAAAGAAAGAATAATAACTATTTTAAAAAGGGAGATTCTAAGGAGGTAAAGAAAAAAAAAGGAAGAGAAAAGAGACTTAATAAAGCAGTAAAAGGAGGGAGAAAAAAGGAGAGAGAAGGGGGGAATATTTCAATTCAAATAATTGGAATAGAGCAGGAAACCAAGGTTTGCTAACAGTGCATAGTCTTCAATTCAAACTTCTTTTACAGATAGGTGTAAAAAGAAGGAAAATCAGAAGGGAATCAAAAAAGGATTAATTAATCAAAAAGAAAACACAATATATATAGTTATAGTCTTCTTATAAATCAAGAAATTATACTAAATAAATGAAGAATGTGAATCCAAATGTCAGAAGATACAGTTATACTTAATCCCAGTTGCAGGTCTCAAAAAGAAAGTCAAATTAATAATTTTCTTGTAATTAAAATGGAGTCTATGTTCTTTTCCAAATTCAAGACAAAGGCAAAAAAAGTAGATCTCAAAATGGAGTCAGGTTAGAAGTCAGAAGTTCATATAACCAGGCAGATGTGAAAAGGTTCTCAAAAAAAAATAATCCCAAGAAAAAGGCAATCAGCAAGTAATCCAAAGTAATCCAAAGGCAATCAGCAAGTAATCCAGCTAGGTTAATCCAAAGGAAAGGTATCAGTTCCTTCTATTTCCCTTTTGTTTTCAAGTTGTTATATGATGTTATTATGTTGCAGAGACAACAGGATGAAAAAAAAATAAGGCAACAAAGGTATATTCCTCCGCTGTTGAAATGTCAGCCCGGAACACAATGTTTTTAGCAGACTATAAAAAAGAAATTTTACTCATCATTACTAATTTCTTTTAAGCATTAAAATCTTCTAAATAGTCATTTCCAGTTTAAGTTCTTTTATTAAAGCATAAGGTAGAAAAAATGTTTTATAGATTCCAAAATTCACTTGCAAGATGGAAACAATGAAAATGGGAAGGATTAGTCTCGGCTGTTATTTGCGGATGAGACTCAAAGAGATATAGAAATAGAAGAAAGGTATAGGAGATATAGGAGAGCCATAGGACAGGGGACGGAAGGCACTCTAGTGCACTTGTACTCGCCCCTTACTGACCTCTTAGGAATCTGGATAGGTCAACTGTAGATAATCTAAGAGTAAAGTGTTGGGGGTTTGGGGGTGACACTATGGAGTCCGCTAATGAGTTCCACGCTTCGACAATTCGATTACTGAAGTCATATTTTTTACAGTCAAGTTTGGAGCGGTTAATATTAAGTTTAAATCTGTTGTGGAGTTACATTGTGTTGTTTAAGTGTTCCCTTTATTTTTTTTAAGTAGTGTAGTTCCTCCAAGAACACTTTTATTACCTTCCTTCTTGGAGTCTTCAAATATCCTTGAGGAAAGTTAACTAAGGGAGACCTAATAGTTTTCACTTCATCTTCTGCTGTATGTACTACCCGAGGGCAGCATTTCCTCAACTCTCACATATCATCTACTGCAGAGCAATGCAGACGCCACATTGATTAGTAATGAAGGCACTTGTGTTCTATGACTCAGGTGAATAAGCTTTAGGCTTTGAGAGAAGAGAAAGGCTATTCTGTCTGAGAGAGCACAAGTCAGTTTACATTTGGGTGTGAGAAATCACTTTTGCACAGGCTCCCTTTCAATAACCTTTTGCTTCTATTTTAGGCGATCTCAGCCGAGCAGAGCTCATGATGATGACTATAGCTGATGTCATCAAACAACTCATTGACGCCCATGACGAGGGCAAAGATGTGAACCTAAACAAGTGAGTTGCCTTCTGTTTCTTCTTTGCTCTCCAACATTTTATTGTTTCCGCCTTCCCCACTTTTTTATGGGAAAGGGAAAAGGTTTGTATAATTTGTATCAAAACATTTAAATATGTTAAAGGGTTAAATAAGGTTCAGGAGGGAAGTGTTTATAATAGAAAAGTGAACACAAGAACAAGGGGGACCAATCTGAGGTTAGTTGGGGGAAAGATAAGAAGCAATGTGAGAAAATATTTTACTGAAAGAGTAGTACATGCTTGGAACAAACTTCCAGCAGACATGGTCGGTAATTCCACAGTAACTGAATTTAAGCATGCCTGGGATAAACATATATCCATCCTTAGATAAAATACAGGAAATAGTATAAGGGCAGACTAGATGGACCATGTGGTCTTTTTCTGCCGTCAATCCTCTACGTTTCTATGTATCTGAAGTTGTAGAGAGCTTAATGTAGCAAACAACATTTGATTGGAGAGACTCTGGTCAAATGCTAAGGTATCAGATTTTAGTGAATAGCAAAAGATGGAAATAGGCTGTTCTACAGACCACCAACACCTTCAGTTGACCAAAAAACCCACTGACAACCAAAATAGATGTACAGTGATCTCCCGGTTATTGCGTCCCCGACCATTGCGAACAGGGTAATTTGCGATTTTTGAACCCGGAAGTCAAAACACCATCTGCGCATGCGTGCCCTTTTTTTCTATGGGCACGCATGCGTAGATGGCGCCCGGCAAATCAGCTGCTGGGCGGCTTCCCTGGGTCTTCCCCCTCTTGCTGGCGGGAGGGCGAGCGGCGGGCATCAGCAAGGAGTTTCCCCACCGCCCACGCAAACTCCTCGCTGCCGCCCGCCCTTCGCTCGCCCACGCCGTTCATTCTCGCCGCTTCCCACCTGAGTCCTGAAGCGAATTCGCTTCAGGACTCAGCTGGAAAGCGGCGAGAGCGAGCGCTAGCGAACGGCTTGTCCGCCGCCCGCTCGCACGTCCCGCGCCCACGCCGTTCATTCTCGCCTCTTCCCACCTGAGTCCTGAAGCGAATTCGCTTCAGGACTCAGCTGGAAAGCGGCGAGAGCGAGCGCTAGCAAACGGCTTGTCCGCCGCCCGCTCGCGCGTCCCGCGCCCACGCCGTTCATTCTCGCCGCTTTCCACCTGAGTCCTGAAGCGAATTCGCTTCAGGACTCAGCTGGGAAGCGCGAGTGAGCGGCGCCAGCGAACGGCTTGTCCGCCGCCTGCCTGCCCGCTAGCGAGGAGCCGAAGATTGGGGGCGGCGCGGCTGTTTTAAAACGTCGCCGCCGGCATGGGGGGCTTCCTAGCAGCCCCCCAAACCCGGGTTGGGGGTCCGGGGGGTGCTGGCAAGCCCCCCATGCCGGCGGCGATGTTTTAAAACAGCCGCGCCGCCCCCAATCTTCGGCTCCTCGCTAGCGCTGCGGAAGTAAAAACACCATCTGCACATGCGCAGATGGTGTTTTTACTTCCGCAGCGCTACTTCGCGAAAACCCGCTCGTTGCGGGGGGTCCTGGAACGGAACCCTCGCAACGAGCGGGGGATCACTGTATAGGCATATAGTGAGGTATACACATTAGTATTTGTGCCACTGTATTCTAGACTATAGCTTCTGAGTTAACCTCACAGAGCAATGCCACCCCATCCAGAATCAAAAATAGACTTTCAGATCCCTCCACCAAATGAGGTTGTACTGATTTATATTATTTTAAACCAAGAACGTTACCATGTTTACAAATTATAGAGTGATTCCAGTTTATTCTTTATAACCCAGTCTCAAATTCTACTAACCATAAAACCTCTAACCCTATCCCATCTTCCCATCAGTTTTTTCACTTTATTTTCATTAATCAGTTTTGTATCCATAATTTCAAACTGAATGTGTTCCACCATGTACCGGTACCAATTTTGTATTGTTCATTTTGTTGCATCACTTCCAACCTAAGACTATTACTATTACTTCTGCTGTACGAATCCCAGCGACCGGTTAGGTCCCACAGAGTTGGCCTTCTCCGGGTCCCGTCGACTAAGCAATGTCGTTTGGCAGGACCCAGGAGAAGAGCCTTCTCTGTGGCAGCCTCGACCCTCTGGAACCAGCTCCCCCCAGATATCAGAGTTGCCCCCACCCTCCTTGCCTTTCGCATGCTCCTTAAAACCCACCTCTGTCGTCAGGCATGGAGGAAAATTGAAATTTCCCTTCCCCCTAGGCTTATAGAATTTATACATGGTATGCTTGTATGTATGAGTGGTTCTTTAAATTGGGGTTTTTTAGATTGTTTTTAATATTAGATTTGTGTACATTATCTTTTTATACTGATGTTAGCCACCCCGAGTCTTCGGAGAGGGGCGGCATACAAATCAAATCAATCCAATCCAATCAATCAATAAACAAACAAAACAAACAAACAAACAAACAAACACTTGGGCACTTTCTCTAGCTGTTTCCTTAATTTCTCTGAATTCACCCATATCACTCCTTATTACTAATACTGCCATCTCCTTTGTAATCACCCATTTTATATTTAACGAATGAATGAATGAATGATGTTGGGTGGTGGGAGCATGCATCTGCACTGTCTTTAGTGTGTATCTGTTCTTCTTATTAAAAATTAATAAAATTTATTTTTTTAAAAAAATAGACTTTCAGAACTAGGCAGTCCCGAAATCCCTAGCCACTCAGTCTTGCTAGGTTGAGCTTAAATCTGTTCCTCTCCATCAAAGAACCTAAGAAGTTGAGATAGAAGCTAAGAACATCATTTGGCCAGCCCAACGATTAAATAAGTGCAATAACTGATATCTAACTCCTTGCCAATAGCCTCACCCAGTGGCTTTATGTAGATACTGAATAGGGTCAGAGAGAGAATAAAATCATAAGACATATTATGATATCTGGACATTGTGGTACAAATGAATAGGAAAAAGGAAAACTGATATACAATGAAAATGTGTATGAAATTAGAATATATGTATAGATATATAATCTTATAGTATACGGATAAGAAGGAAAAAGTTGGATGTTAACTTACTTGAAAAATACTCAGATTTATATTTGTGTTGATGTTTGTTTATATGTTGTATTTGTACTTTTTTCATGTATAAAATTCAGTAAAAATTACTTGAAAACAAAATCATAAGACATAAATCCAAAAGCAAGGATATAAGGCTGGAGCTCTTGTCTCCTATTAGTAGCTGGCTTTTTGTACCTATTGTAGTATATGCCAATGTAAGAAGTAAGACATATGTATTGAAGAAAGGCACATAGAAGCAACCTGAAGCTCTTTGGTTATTATGGACCATAGCATTAAGAATTCCTTGCCAAGGCAAGTTTAAATATTGATGTGAATCGAAAGCCAAATCGTCTGATTGCCTCTCCCTATTATATAGCCTCTAAGTAGAATGGATTTCAATTTTAGGATTAAAACAAGGACAGCTGCCAAGTATGGCCTTTCAGCACAGCCACGCCTGGTTGACATCATTGCTGCTGTTCCCCCACAGTACCGCAAAGTCTTGGTTCCTAAGTTGAAAGCAAAACCCATCCGAACTGCTAGTGGGGTAAGTCTTTGTTTGTTTTTCATGCACAGGGTCCCAGAGTCAATGACCTTGTGGGGGTCAGGGTGGGCGTGGCCAGCTCGATGTCACTCGTGTCGGGGGTGCCTGGGGTGGCCCAAGCGCTCTGTGTGGAGACAGAATACTGTCAAGTCCATCACTGGCAAACCATGATAAGACAAGTTCGGAAACTTCAGATCGTGCAGAATGCAGCTGCGAGAGCAATCATGGGCTTCCCCAGGTATGCCCATGTTACACCAACACTCCGCAGTCTGCATTGGTTGTGTTCTGTCTGGGTTCCCCCAGACCTCAACACCAACTGGAAAAAACAGCCAGACACTCTGGTAAAAGCCAAAAGTATTTTATAACTGGAAAAAATAAGCACAGAGGAAAACCTGTTCTTCCCAACAGACAGGATATAATACGGTACAGCAGGGTCCTGATGTCCAGACAATACAGCAAGCTTCTTGCTGGCACCCCCCCCCCCAAGGTTTCAATAGTCAAAGGCACAAACCAGGATTCCAAGACGCCAAAGTTCACAGTCAGGTCCCACGACTCTCAAAGATAAAACTCCACAAGCCAGGAAGGGTGGGTCTGCCTTTTAGCCTTTCCCAAGAGCACCACACCCAAACCCAGCTGTTGCCACTTTAATGCTGAAAGTATTTAGCCAATTGATTCCGTCTCTGAGTAGCTCTTCGTTGTCGCAGATCAATTATGGCTTGTGCACTTTCCTCTAAGGAATCCAGGCTGCTTGCTGGGGAGAGCTCCCCCTGGTGGGACTCTGGCTGTCCTCCCTCTTCTTCAGCCTGGGATTCCTCCTCCTCGTCTGTCTGCACCTCCTGTTCCTCAGCCTCTCCCTCTGAGCTGGAAACCGACAGAAGGTCAGCCGTTCCCGGAGGGGCCTCAGACGGAACCACAACAGGTTGCCGATCAATTTCCGGTCACAATTCAAAGTGTTGGTTATGACCTATAAAGCCCTTCATGGCACCGGACCAGATTATCTCAGGGACTGCCTTCTGCCGCATGAATCCCAGCGACCGATTAGGTCCCACAGAGTTGGCCTTCTCCGGGTCCTGTCGACTAAACAATGTCGTTTGGCGGGTCCCAGGGAAAGAGCCTTCTCTGTGGCGGCCCCGGCCCTCTGGAACTAGCTCCCCCCTGAGATTAGAATTGCCCCCACCCTCCTTGCCTTTCGTAAACTCCTTTAAACCCACCGGTGCCGTCATGCATGGGGGAACTGAGATAACTTCCCCAGGCCTCTACTGTTTATGTATGGTATGTTGTGTGCATGTTTTTAAAATTATGGGTTTTTTAGTTTTAATTATTAGATTTGTATTGTACATTGTTTTTTTCTATTACTGTTGTGAGCCGCCCCGAGTCTACGGAGAGGGGCGGCATACAAATTTAATAAATAAATAAAATAAGGACGTGATATTCTGTAGGCACCAGACGTGACAATCCAGAAAACCACCTTTTCTAAAAAGACAGACTTCCTCCTTGATCAACCTTGGAGAGAAGAGTTACCCCAAAAGCTGCACGTAGGCAGTGAATAACACGAATCGCCCATGAAGCAATCATGAGGCCCACCCATGCATTGAACTAGCCAATAAGATTCTGTATTCTCCAATACCCAATGAGATGTAACTTGATGGATAATGGATGACAATAAAAAGAGTTGCAAGGCCTTGTCCAGGAGGATTGCCTTCCCCAGAAGATGATGCTTGCCTCCTGTCTCACTTAATGACGACATCATCTGGTGATCCCTGGATGTGGTCCAGAGAAAAAGGGCTCCCAAGCTCTGTTTTGATTGCAACAGCCTCCTACAACCCTCTGCCAGCAAAAACATAGCTATAGAGGACTGCATTTGGCCCTCTTAAGCACTGTTTTGATTGGCAGAGGCACTGTGGGCTGGTCCTTTGCTGTTTCCATGGTGGCCCTTCATGCCAGATTTAAAACATCCTTCAGGCCAGATTTAGCCTCCAGACCTTGAGTTTGAACACCTGGTCTAACATGATAGATACACTTTGAAAAACAATGCTTGTAAAATTGTAGTTACAGCTTCCTTTTGTGATTTTCAGGAAAAGTTATAATAATAATAATAATAATAATAATAATAATAATAATAATAATAATAATAATAATATAATGATAATAATTTATTAGATTTGTATGCTGCCCTTCTCCGAAGACTCGGGGCGGCTCACAATAATAATTATTTATTTTATTTTATTTTATTTTTTTATTACATTTGTATGCTGCCCCTCTCCATAGACTCGGGGCGGCTCACAACAACAATAGGACAGTTGAAGACAAATCTAATAATTTAAAAACATTACAAAAAACTGAATTGCATAGGCCCGGGGGAGGTGTCTCAATTCCCCCATGCCTGGCGACATAGGTGGGTTTTAAGGAGTTTACGAAAGGCAAGGAGGGTGGGGGCAGTTCTAATCTCAGGGGGGAGCTGGTTCCAGAGGGTCGGGGCCGCCACAGAGAAGGCTCTTCCCCTGGGACCCACCAAACGACATTGTTTAGTCGACGGGACCTGGAGAAGGCCAACTCTGTGGGACCTAATCGGTCGCTGAGATTCGTGCGGCAGAAGGCGGTCTCGGAGATAATCTGGTCTGATGCCATGAAGGGCTTTATAGGTCACAACCTATAATATAATATATAATATATTTATAATGCCCTTTTAACAAAGGGCTTAACAGCATGTTAGCAATAGCACTTTTTAACAGAGCCAGTATATTGCCCCCACAATCCGGGTCCTCATTTTACCCATCTCGGAAGGATGGAAAGCTGAATCAACTTTGAGCAGGTGATGAGATTTGAACCACTGACCTGCAGATCTAGCAGTCAGCTTTAGTGGCCTGCAGTACTGCACTCTACCGACTGCGCCACTTTGACTTTAGTGATTAGAGAATAGCTTCAGGATATTCTGAACAGAACATCTGAACAGAAAATTGTTTTAACCCTTCCTTCATTGTGGATTGATGTATTAGCTGTATACAAAAAGACTAGATATTTAATAACTTCTCTGCAACACTCCTTTCTTTCAGATTGCTGTTGTGGCAGTAATGTGCAAACCACACAGATGTCCACATATTAATTTCACAGGAAATATATGTGTGTGAGTATGCCTAATAACGTGAGAATATCTTAAACACCCAGCCAAAACATATAGGAATGCATTAAAATATTCAGCTTCATCTAAAAATAAATTCCTAATAATTGTAAACATGTTTTTAAATAATAGAGAGGCTATGTTCTTTCTTTAGACTCATCTAAGATGAGGTTTGCATACATTTATTATTTTTATATAATTATGGTATCTGTTCTTTATGATATACCGATAGGTGCAAAAAGTTTTTTCAGACAAATGGCTGAATTTGACATTTGATAGTGTAATAAGAGTATGCTAAAAAGAAGATGTAGCCTAAATATAACATTATTTGCATGTCAATTTATAAACCTGAAGGAACTCCAGCCATCTTTTAGAAAATAAAAATACCGAGTAACTATAATTCAGTGCTTTTTTTTTGGTGGTAAATATGCTCAAGTGATGATTTGTTTTTAAGTAATATAGGCCTAGGACTTCAACCATAATTTGTGGAGTAGGGAACAATTTACCCATAGATTTTGTTTGCACATTATATTAAACAATGGCTTTTCTAATAACTAACTAACTAACTAACTAACTAACTAACTAACTAACTAACTAACTAACTAACTAATTATGGTTTATAACTACAATGGCTGTTGCAAATAACACACTGAACCAGTGCCAAAATAACTACATAATTCTGTAGCACAGTGTTTCCCAACCTTGGCAACTTGAAGATAACGCATGCATTTGCTGGCTGGGGAATTCTGGGAGTTGAAGTCCAAATATCTTCAAGTTGCCAAGGTTGGGAAACACTGCTGTAGCATAATACAACCATAGATTTTTCTAGCAACACTGATTATCAAGTTTGCTTTTCAGAAAGCAATGTTGGGTCTGGTTTTTGTAGTAAGGTCCCAAACCATTCTTTGAACTGGAAGGTTTCTGTTTCATGTTCTTTCTTCTGTCTTGGAATTGATCAGTACCCTAAATTGAATTCCTTTTCTGGCACAGCATCCTAGGGGTTGGATCTATTTAGGCCAGTAGCCTGCTTTCTACAGGGATCACTTTGAAAGTTAATTGAAACAATTCTTTTGCCTTCAAACATCTGCTATTCCTTTAAATGTACACAGTTTATGGGTTGCTAACCCCTGTTTTTAATTGTATAATTAACCTGTAGCTATGATTTTAATATTTTTTCCTTGAAAATGCAGATACTGTCCTGGAGGGCCTGATTCAGACTTTGAATATTCAACACAATCTTACACTGGATATGAGGTACTGCTCTCATGGCCCCATTGATCCTATTTCAGGGGGGAAAATACTATAAACCAAAATAACAGAAATATTAGGGACAGACAATGCATATGGAGGACCTAAGTTGAAGAACTAAAGTACATTTGTGAAGTAATATATTAAGACTTTTCCAAGCTGTGTCTCCAAAACTGTTCCATTACATCTCCCTTCATTTTCAAGTAACATTGCCACTAAGAATGGTCTCTGTTTTTCAAAAGACATTTAGCTTTTTATTAAATTGATAGCTGACTCAGTCTGGCTCTTTGCTAAAGTCTCGTGTATGAACTAGAAGCAATTTTAAAGAAAATATGTTGATATTGAGTGTTGTGGTTGGCTCTGGCCCAGCTCCTGCCCCAGGGAATGTGGAGGTGGATGCAGGAGAAACATCAACATGTCATGGGCCTGTTTTGTTGCCGACAGAGTCAGGTAGTGCAGTTTCCTCGGACGAAGAGGAAGGTGGGGGTGACTTGGAAGAGGGGGGCTTGGCACATAGTCCAGGAAGCCAATCTCCATTATCTTCAGTCGATTCTGATTGTGAGCAATCCTATACTGCAACCAAAGTATTGGATTTCAGAAAAACAAATTTTAATGCAGTGGGGGAATATTTAAATAATGAATTAAAGGGGAGGAATAAATTGGCAGGAGCAAGCACCCAGTGGACTGTATTAAAAAAGGCCATCTTAAAAGCCACAAGACTTTATGTAAAGCAAGTAACTAAAGGTAAAAGGAAGAAGAAACCGCTATGGTTTAGCAATGATGTAAGGGCTATAGTCAATGAAAAAAAGGCTGTCTATAGGAGGTATAAAGAGTCTGGAAGTATAGCTGATAGGTGTATAAAATGAGACAGAAGGAGGCGAAACAGATAATATATGCTGCTAAAGCTTCAAAAGAGGAAGAAATAGCAAAATCTGTAAAGAAGGGGGATAAAACCTTCTTCAGATATATTAGTGATAGGAAGAAGAAAAACTGCAGCATCACAAAGCTTAGTACCGGGAATAATACTTGCATTGATGGGAATAAGGAGATCGCTGACCATTTCAATAGCTACTTCTGTTCAGTTTTCTCAAAAGACACATTAAAAAATAATACTATAGAGGGATATAGCATTGCTTCCAGCTGTACGGATTCAGCTCCAGTGATCTTAGAAGCCGATGTCTTAGAAGAACTTGAAAGATTAAAGATAAATAAGGCAATGGGTCCAGATGGCACCCACCCCAGAGTTCTTAAAGAACTCAGATCTGTCATTGCTACCCCCCTTACTGATTTGTTTAACCAATCCCTGTTAACAGGAGATGTCCCTGAGGATTGGAGAATAGCCAGTGTTGTGCCTATCCACAAGAAGGGCAGTAGAGAAGAAGCTGGTAACTACAGGCCAGTTAGCTTGACATCAGTTGTAGTTAAAATGATGGAGACTCTACTCAAAAAGAGGATAAATCAGCATCTAAAAAACAATAACTTATTGGACCCAAATCAGCATGGCTTTACTGAAGGCAAATCGTGTCAGACTAATCTCATTGAGTTCTTTGACTATGTCACAAAGGTTTTGGATCAAGGTGGTGCCGTGGATATTGCCTATCTGGACTTCAGCAAAGTCTTTGATACGGTTCCACATAAAGAGCTGATAGATAAATTAGTGAAGATTGGACTTAATCCCTGGATAGTTCAGTGGATTTCAAGCTGGCTGAAGCATAGACATCAGAGAGTTATTGTTAATGGCGAGTATTCTGAGCAGAGACAGGTTACAAGCGGTGTGCCACAAGGGTCTGTTCTGGGTCCTATTCTTTTTAATATGTTTGTGAGTGACATAGGGGAAGGTTTGGTAGGGAAGGTTTGCCTATTTGCCGATGACTCTAAAGTGTGCAATAGGGTTGATATTCCTGGAGGGGTCTGTAATATGGTAAATGATTTAGCGTTACTAGATAAATGGTCAAAGCAATGGAAACTGCAGTTTAATGTTTCCAAATGTAAAATAATGCACTTGGGGAAAAGGAATCCTCAATCTGAGTATTGCATTGGCAGTTCTGTGTTAGCAAAAACTTCAGAAGAGAAGGATTTAGGGGTAGTGATTTCTGACAGTCTCAAAATGGGTGAGCAGTGTGGTCGGGCGGTAGGAAAGGCAAGTAGGATGCTTGGCTGCATAGCTAGAGGTATAACAAGCAGGAAGAGGGAGATTGTGATCCCCTTATATAGAGCGCTGGTGAGACCACATTTGGAGTACTGTGTTCAGTTCTGGAGACCTCACCTACAAAAAGATATTGACAAAATTGAACGGGTCCAAAGACGGGCTACAAGAATGGTGGAAGGTCTTAAGCATAAAACGTATCAGGAAAGACTTAATGAACTCAATCTGTATAGTCTGGAAGACAGAAGGAAAAGGGGGGACATGATCGAAACATTTAAATATGTTAAAGGGTTAAATAGGGTTCAGGAGGGAAGTGTTTTTAATAGGAAAGTGAACACAAGAACAAGGGGACACAATCTGAAGTTAGTTGGGGGAAAGATCAAAGGCAACATGAGAAAATATTATTTTACTGAAAGAGTAGTAGATCCTTGGAACAAACTTCCAGCAGACGTGGTTGGTAAATCCACAGTAACCGAATTTAAACATGCCTGGGATAAACATATATCCATTGTAAGATAAAATACAGGAAATAGTATAAGGGCAGACTAGATGGACCATGAGGTCTTTTTCTGCCGTCAGTCTTCTATGTTTCTATGTTTCTATGATTCGGATGAAGAAGTGTTAGACCCACGCATGCGCAGAATTATGCATCGAAGAGACCAATTGAAGCAATATTACAGGAGATAATGAGAGGCCACCTGTGTTTGGGTGGAGCTCCAGTAATTAGAGCTGCTGATATAAATAGCAGCGTATTGGTTTGGCCGTTGTGGAAGATTATCTGATCGTTGTTCTTCAGGACTGTGCCTTGCTGTTTCCGGACTTTGTTGATTTTTCACGACTTTGAAACCAAAGCAGAGCAAAGTGTGTGTGTTTCACTTCGTGGAAGAGGAAGGGCTGTGACGTTTCTTCACAGCTGCTAGCTAAGTACTTAAGGACTGATTAAGGGGATTGTACAGGCTACCAGGTTGTTTTGGGACGAGTGCTCTGGACATTGCTACTTAAAAGTGTCAAATTCAATGATAGAATTAATTATTAAATAGAAGAATGATCATCTCATTTGCAGCATGTCATTTACAGTTACATTACCTACATTTTAGTCTATGTACTGAACCTGTTAACTTTTTTTAATAAGATGAGCACCATTTTTGAGCAAGACTGAGTGATCCTCAGTCCAGTAAAAGCTATATACTCCTGATCTAGCAAAAATACAATTTGACAGTACAGTTAGGAATTTGGATTTGATGTATTATTTGCCATCAAGTCAGTATCGACTACTAACAAAGACATAGATTTTCTCAATCTGCCCAATCTGACTTTAACCTAAGAGTTTAAACTTAATCTGACTTTAAGGTAAAAGTCTTTCACAGAGTACCATTCACCACTATGACTGAGTCCATCCAATTTGCTAATGGTTGTTGTCTTCTTTTTCCTTCCACCTGTCCCAGCATTAGAATTTTCTGCATATAGTTAAATCCTTACATAATTGATCTGAAGTTCTATAAGATAATTTGAGCTTGATCATTTGTCCCTGGAGTGAGAGGGGTTTGAATTACAGATGCTTTAAGATAGAGACATAGAAGACTGACGGCAGAAAAAGACCTCATGATCCATCTAGTCTGCCCTTATACTATTTTTTGTATTTTATCTTAGGATGGAAATATGTTTATCCCATGCATGTTTAAATTCAGTTACTGTAGATTTACCAACCACGTCTGCTGGAAGTTTGGTCCAAGGATCTACTACTCTTTCAGTAAAATAATATTTTCTCGTGTTGCTTTTGATCTTTCCCCCAACTAACTTCAGATTGTGTCCCCCCTTTTCCTTCTGTCCTCCAGACTATACAGATTGAGTTCATTGAGTCTTTCCTGATACGTTTTATGCTTAAGACATTCCACCATTCTTGTAGCCCGTCTTTGGGCCCATTCAATTTTGTCAATATCTTTTGTAGGTGAGGTCTCCAGAACTGAACACAGTATTCCAAATGTGGTCTCACCAGCGTTCTATATAGCGGGATCACAATCTCCCTCTCCCTGCTTGTTATAACTCTAGCTATGCAGCCAAGCATCCTACTTGCTTTTCCTATCGCCCGACCTTGCTAGTTGTTTCCTAAGGAATATTGTTTTGATTTCTTGCAGCCAACATCTATGAGAGCCATACGTGCCAGATATGATCCTTATCTCCAGACCAGACACCGAGTTGAACAAGTAAGGATTTGTTATGGTGGAAGAATGTGATGATGGTGGGATAAAAATAAATCAGTTTAGTTCTTTGTAGGTAAATGTGAAGCTTAGTCTGCGGCTCTGTCCATGATCTTATTTATTTAAACCAATTTAGCATTCAGGAGATTAACCGATTGGCAAAATATTCTTTCACGTAGGAAACGCATGAGTAAAAATGAAAACTGAATCAAAAGGAAAATATGCTGAATGCCAAATGGTTACAGTAAGGCAAAGCTGGATATGAAGCTTGGCTCCCAAAACATCTAGGAAACCTTTCTCTTCTCCCCACCTTTCCCCTAGTTATCTCTTCGGAGAGGGGCGGCATACAAATCTAATAATAATAATAATAATAATAATAATAATAATAATAATAACAACAACTACTACTACTACTACTACTACTACTACTACTACTACTACCATTTACCAGTGGCAAAGAACTGGTGGGATCATAAGCCCGAAAAAGTGGTCGAAAATGAGCAAGCAAAACTACTGTGGGACTTCAGACTTCAGACTGACCGAATTCTGAAGCATAACACACCAGAGATCCTGATTGTGGAGAAAAAGAAAGTATGGATCATTGACATCGCAATCCCTGGGGACAGCAGAATTGAGGAGAAGCAGCTAGAGAAATTAGTGAAATACGAAGATCTAAAAATCGAGCTGCAACGACTCTGGCATAAGCCAGTGAAGGTGGTCCCAGTGGTACTTGGCACGCTGGGCGCAGTACCAAAGGATCTCAGCGGATATTTGAAAACCATCGGAATTGACAAAATCTCCATCTGTCAATTGCGAAAGGCCGCTTTACTGGGATCGGCAAACATAATTCGCCGCTACATCAGGCAGTCCTAGGTGCTTGGGAAGCGCCCGACTGGTGATGAAATACGAAATCCAGCATAGTGATCTCGTTTGCTGTGTTGTATTGACATAATGATAATAATAATAATAATAATAACAACAACTACTACTACTACTACTACTACTACTACTACTACTACTACTACTTTCCAATTGCATTCAAACAAATTGATTTGTAACAGTCTCTGGCTTGGCAGGCTGGATGGCATCACATGCCATTGCATGAACATGGAAATATGAGCAGCTGTCACATGGCACAACCAGTAGTTTCGATTCCCCTTTATCCCAGCCTCCCTTCTACCGCCCCTCTAATTCTTTTCCCCCATTTCCTATGGTGAACTGGCATTTGGCAAAGCATGGCTGTAGCAGGATGGCCGTTTATTTGTCTAAAGATCAGGGCTAGCTTATAAACTTCCACTAAACTTGAACCTTTTTCATTGGGAAGATTACAAACTCTTCAAGAATGAAAGAGATGCCACTAATATGACTATTACTGCTTGGTCTTCATAAGTTAACACCAACTTCTTGAATGATGATCTGCAGGGCTCTTACTCTCTGCAGATCACTCTCCACCATGTTACTTCATTCAAAAATTTGTCTTACACTGAGTTAGACCATTTATTTTTTTAGCCAAAGATTATTTATATCACCTGCCAAAAACTCTTACATTTTGAGAAAGTAGTCTTCTTCTACAACAGGGGTGTCAAACTCACGGTGCCCAGACCAGATGCGTCATGCGCTGGCCACGCCCACACACAGTTTAGCGAAAGGGCGGAAATTATGATATCTCATGTGACGCCGCCGTGACAATGTGAGTTTGACACCCCTACTCTAAAAGGTTCCAAATACTATTCAAAATAAATAAATAAATGAATATCATTGTTTATTAAAACGTTGGTGTCGGAAAAGCAAGAATACCCTAAATATTCCACTCTATCCTTCCGTTATCCTGGAATATTATTATTATTTATTAGATTTATATGCCAAACGACATTGCTTAGTCGACGGGACCCGGAGAAGGCCAACTCTGTGGGACCTAACCGGTCGCTGGAATTCATGCGGCAGAAGGCGGTCCCGGAGATAATCTGGTCCGATGCCATGAAGGGCTTTATAGGTCATAACTAACACTTTGAATTGTGACCGGAAATTGATTGGCAACCAATGCAGACTGTGGAGTGTTGGTGTAACATGGGCATACCTAGGGAAGCCCATGATTGCTCTCGCAGCTGCATTCTGCACGATCTGAAGTTTCCGAACACTTTTCAAAGGTAGCCCCATGTAGAGAGCATTACAGTAGTCGAACCTCGAGGTGATGAGGGCATGAGTGACTGTGAGCAGTGAGTCCCAGTCCAGATAGGGCTGCAACTGGTGCACCAGGCGAACCTGGGCAAACGTCCCCCTCGCCGCAGCTGGAAGATGTTTCTCTAATGTGAGCTGTGGATCGAGGAGGACGCCCAAGTTGCGGACCCTCTCTGAGGGGGTCAATAATCCCCCCCCCACAGGGTTATGGACGGACAGATGGAATTGTCCTTGGGAGGCAGAACCCACAGCCACTCCGTCTTATCCGGGTTTAGTTTGAGTCTGTTGACACCCATTCAGACCCCAACAGCCTCCAGGCACCAGCACATCACTTCCACTGCTTCGCTGACTGGACATGGGGTGGAGATGTATAACTGGGTATCATCTGCATACTGATGATACCTCACCCCATGCCCCTGGATGATCTCACCCAGCGGTTTCATGTAGATATTGAACAGCAGGGGGGAGAGTACCAACCCCTGAGTCACCCCACAAGGGAGTAACCTCGAGGTTATATCCTAGACATAGAACATTAATGGCCAGAGATTAAGAAGAGGGATAACACAGGCATTAGTAGAACTCCAAGGAAGAGAATTACAAACTTGAAAGGCTATTAAGAAAGAAGGCTTGTGAGTTAAATGGATAGCTCAATATAAGTTTGTTGCTTGATGTTGAAAGGCACTCAATGAAGAATCTAAAATAAAACTGAATGCTATAATGTTTGTTTTATGCAAAGCTGTGAACTAACTCACTTGAAATATTTTACAGTGTTTTGATCATCAGAGTTAAAAATATGTGATAGATTTTGGCATGGTTCAAAAGACTGATCTTGTTTTTACAGCTGAAGCAGCTGGGCCACAGCATCGACAAA
The DNA here is from genome assembly GCF_031021105.1 of Erythrolamprus reginae. Taxonomy (NCBI): domain Eukaryota; kingdom Metazoa; phylum Chordata; class Lepidosauria; order Squamata; family Dipsadidae; genus Erythrolamprus; species Erythrolamprus reginae. Next base: position 390,428,016 of record NC_091950.1, on the reverse strand, counting down.
GTGGAATTCATTGTAATGGGTGGGACATTCATGGCTCTTCCAGAAGAATATAGAGATTACTTTATCCGCAATTTGCACGATGCTTTATCAGGCCATACGTCTAACAATGTAGCAGAAGCAGTCAAGTAAGTATCTTCTGCAGCAAATTCTTTGGTGCCTGGATTAGTTTTCTATGTTAATTTGTTTATTGTACCTGAGAATTCCATCAAATGAATGGTCACAGTGAAAATTACCCTGGTGATTTTCTGGTGAGATTTAAAATATTTTGAAAAAAATATGGTCAAAATCATTAAGACCAACAGTGATAACAATGATCGACTATGGAGCCTGCTGTGCTGTTAACTAAAAAAGGATCCAGAGCATGTATAGAAATCTGTTCTTGCTGACTAATTCAATTTTCTTGTCTACCATTGCTTACTCGAGGTAGAATGAGAATCAAGGCAAAAGTTAGGAGAAATGAGAAGTTTTATGGATTATCAGCAGATAAAAATTGCCAAATAATTAGGTAAGGATAGCATCTATGTGCCCTTTATGATAATATAACAAAACTGGAACTTGCTATCAGCATTGGCCTCAACAATTTAAAAGTAACCCATGTATGTATAGCTCATTTTAAAATAAGACCAAAGGGAAATTGAATTAATTAAATGCCACCTCGAGTAATTTTTATCTTGAGCAACATTCCCCTTAGTAAATATTATAACATCTGTTGAAGATGGATCAATATATGTTTTATAGAGGTAATTCAAAGCAGCTGTCTAGAATTGCTTTTGGTTAAGTACTTCTGAATAAATGTAAACTTCCTGGAATATATCTATAGGTAACTTCATGGAATAGTAATAATAATAAACAGCATAGACTAAATAGATTAAAAAAAATATCTTCATAGTTGAGGAACATTTGTAAAAAAAGAAGGTTGGGTTTTTAAGTAGTTGGTAAGTGATTTGGAGTCGATGGTGAGTAATGGTGCTGTCCAGTTGGTTAATGATACCTAATTAAAATGTAAAACATTAAAAAATTCTGAAAAATCCCTAGAAAATCTAAGATTCCAATCTTTCTTGTAATTTGGGGAGGGGGACATTCATAAGACATCCCTTTTACCCTTGAGCAGATAATAAGAGTTTCGTGAATATTAGCGAGATTCACGAGATAAGAGGAATTTAGGTCTCTGCCTTTTAAATCAAAATAAATACTCCCAAAATCCCTAAAACATTTATGAAACACAACTGTAAAACCTTGTGAAGCAGATACATTATTCATTCTAGAATCTTAAAAATTTCTTTCCTCTGGAGGGCAGCAGATATTTAAAATACAGTAGTTTGTTAGAAAAAAAAAAAATTCCGCTTGATTTTCCAAACTTGCTCTTCAGGTGTGAATTGACAGTCGTAAGTTAAATAGAAAAAGTATTACACGGGAAGGAATCCATAACTTTCTTGGACTATTGAGCTGGCATGCTCCCAACCAGGGGTCTGATGTTCATTAATTGTTCTTGAAGACACTTGCTTGAAACACTTAGATTGAAAATCTGCTTGTACATGTATGCAGACAGCTATATAGAGAAGCTATAGATGTATGGTGCACCTATTTCATGCAGAATCAACTCTGGCATGTCCAAATATGAGTGTAACGTCACTTTTTATTAACATAGACTGGGTTACCTTAATACTTTAATCAAGGAACTACTAACTCAGACAAACATGCTAATACAACAGCAGCTCAGTCAAGGAACTACCAAGACCACTCCCACCAACACTAACAGGGCAAGCCACTAGTATATAAAATAAGAGCAAACCCCACTCCCTTTTAGCACAGATGATGTTACCTAGTTTGGTAATGAAATGTCTATAAGAAAACATCCAAGCTCAGAGAGCACAAAGGTTCTTACAATTCAATCCTGAGCTACAAATATTCTCCTCTATGGATGATAGCAAGCTAGCTAGAATAGTCTGTCTCCTACACAGCCGCATGCATTTCAATAATCAAATGATTATTGTATTCAAATTCAAATTCAAACCTTTATTGTCATTGCACAACATGTGTACAATGAGATTGGTTGTGCCTCCTTTAGTGCACCTCCCACCCAACACAATGCAACTCACAGTGAAGACAGAAAATCCCTAACCCAGTGTTTCTCAATTATTTTTTGTTACGCCCCCCCCCCCCCCCCCAGGAAGAAGTAAACATGTCATGCACCCCCCAACTCTCCGCCGGAACGATTGTTTGCAATATTCGGTAATCGAGGTTCGACTACTGTATTGCTCTCTACATGGGGCTACCTTTGAAAAGTGTTCGGAAACTTCAGATCGTGTAGAATGCAGCTGCGAGAGCAATCATGGGCTTCCTAAGGTATGCCCATGTTACACCAACACTCCGCAGTCTGCATTGGTTGCCGATCAATATCCGGTCACAATTCAAAGTGTTAGTTATGACCTATAAAGCCCTTCATGGCATCGGACCAGAATATCTTCGGGACCGCATTCTGCCGCACGAATCCCAGCGACCGGTTAGGTCCCACAGAGTTGGCCTTCTCCAGGTCCCGTCGACTAAACAATGTCGTTTGGCGGGACCCAGGAGAAGAGCCTTCTCTGTGGCGGCCCCGACCCTCTGGAATCAGCTCCCCCCAGATATCAGAGTTGCCCCCACCTTCCTTGCCTTTCGTAAGCTCCTTAAAACCCACTTCTGTCGTCAGGCATGGGGGAATTGAAATTTTCTCTTCCCCCGAGGCTTATAGAATTTATACATGGTATGCTTGTATGTATGATTGGTTCTTTAAATTGGGTTTTTAAAGATTATTTTTAATATTAGATTTGTTACATTGTCTTTTTTATTGTTGTTAGCCACCCCGAGTCTTTGGAGAGGGGTGGCATACAAATCTAATAAATAAATAAATAAATAAATAAAATTTTCGCTGGAAAAAACCTCAAAAAGCTTATTAGTGTGATTGGAGTGCAATGTGTTTTAAGCGACATGTTAATTTATTTGGCTTCATGCTGTCTGTTGCCAACATTTTTAGGCACAGTAAACCTACTGGTCTTTCCTCATCTCTCACCATAGTCACAGTGAAGCCAAACGCTACATAATCTTCATCATATCTCCTTCTCTTAGCTTTCAGAAGACTTACTTTTGTCTCGTTATCTCCGTCTCTCACCTCCTTTCTATTCATCCCTGTTAAATATTTTCCCATGGTGTCTCTTAAGGGTTTGTTACCTGCACTTCAAATCTCCTGCTATGTGCTGTGTGCTATTGTTCAGTGCAAAAAAACCCTACTAAAAAAAAAGCACATTCCCTGGGGTCACGTGCCCCCCCTTGCATCAGTCTGCACACACCCCCAGAGGACCCCGCCCCACTATTTGAGAAGTACTGTGCCTAACCCAATAAATCATATTAAACAAATACGCAGTCCTATTGCACAAATGTGAACTTGCTAGCTCTGCAAGTCCATCATACTATGTAGTTATGATGTGATTTCACATTCAGGAGTCGGTTAGCCCACGGATAAAAACTGTTCTTCAGCCTGTTTTTGTGGCTGGCTATGCTTCTCTTCCCGATGGTAGGAGGGTAAAGAAATACTGACCAGGGTGTGAGTCATCCCTGAGTATGTTATTTTACATTGTTTTGTGATTGCTTTTCTTATACAATGGTACCCCTACCTACAAACGCCTCTACTTACAAACTTTTCTAGATAAGAACCGGGTGTTCAAGATTTTTTTGCCTCTTCTCAAGAACCATTTTTCACTTACAAAACCAAGCCTCTGAAACTGTAACTGGAAAAGGCTGGGAGAAGCCTCCGTGGGGCCTCCCTAGGAATCTTCTGGGAGGAAACAGGGCCGGAAAAGGCGGGGAGAAGCCTCCGTGAAGCCTCTCTAGGAATCTCCTGGGAGGAAACAGAGCCTCCACCCTCCCTGTGGTTTCTCCAATCGCACACATTATTTGCTTTTACATTCATTCCAATGGGAAAAATTGCTTCTTCTTACAAACTTTTCTACTTAAGAACCTGGACACGGAACAGATTAAGTTCGTAAGTAGAGGTACCACTGTATTTTAAAATCCATACTCTCTTGTAGAGGTGTGTGCATATGTATACGTAGGAAAAACATTAGTCAGAAACATAGTTATCAGCTTATAGTTGAAACCCCAATGGAGGAAAGGCAGACATCAGATAATGATGAAAATAGATGAATGTTTTAATCATGATTGATATGTCCCCTTATAATGCAAGATATTAAGAAATATTGGAAGATATAATCTGAGAGTAGTGTTGTCCTGGTTTATTATAGAATGTTAATGTATCGAACTACATATTATTCATCATACCATGGTTAAACAAAGTTAGTCCAAAGTGCTGAAGCAATAATTATTAATTAAATTGGATAAATCCTGTATAGAATGATTCCTTCAATAATACATTTTCAGACTAAGGTTTTCTCATTTCGTTGAAGCACAATATTTGTGAGCTATAGCTCACTTCATCAGATGCAATGGAGTGGCTAGATTGATGTCAGATTTAAATTGGAATGAGTCAGAGGGGTATTGCTGATCAATTGGGTGAAAAATTGGTTGTGTATTATCATCCTTTCATTATATTTCATCCAATGAAGACAGCCATAGCTTTCAAAAGCTTAAACCTCTTAATAAAATTCGTTAAACTGAAAGATGCTACTAGCCTTCTTCTGATATTGGGCTACCATAGACTTAACACAGCTCTCTTCCTACAGTATCTGATTCCTTCATTGATCAAAATATCCTAGTAGTACAGAGAGATTGTCAGAATGGTAACTGCCAAAAGGAAATCCCACAGCTTTTCTCATAAATGTACTGTTTTATTTTAAATATTGTGTATACAAGTAGAGATTGCCAGTGTAGTATACAGGTAAAACTCAAAAAAATAGAATACAGTGATCCCTCTTATTATCGCGAGGGTTCCGTTCCAAGACCCCTTGCGATAATCGATTTTTCGCGATGTAGGGTTGCGGAAGTAAAAACACCATCTGCGCATGCGCGCCCTTTTTTCTATGGCCGCGCATGCGTAGATGGTGGAGTTTGCGTTCCCCGCCGCCCATGCAAAGGGGAAACCCCGATTCGGCTCCTCGCTGCTGCTGCGCTACCGAGCAGATCAGCTGCTGGGCGGCCGAAGGAACCTTCCCTGGGTCTTCCCCCTCTTGCTGGCGGGCGGGCGAGTGGCGGGCATCAGCGAGGAGCCGGGGTTTCCCCTTTGCGTGGGCGGCCGGGAAGACCCAGGTTGGGGGTTCGGGGGGGTACTGGGAAGCCCCCCAGGCCGGCTGCAACCTTTTAAAACAGCCACGCCGCTTCCCAGCTGAGTCCTGAAGCCAAACGCGGAAGTTCGCCTTTGGCGTTTGGATTCAAGACTCAGCTGGGAAGCGGCGCGGCTGTTTTAAAAGGTCGCAGCCGGCCTGGGGGGCTTCCCAGCACCCCCCCGAACCCGGGTTGAGGGTTCGGGGGGGGTGCTGGGAAGCCCCCCAGGCTGGCTGCGACCTTTTAAAACAGCCGCGCCGCTTCCCAGCTGACTCCCGAAGCCAAACCCGGAAGTGGTTGTTTTTTTTTAATTAATATTTTTTTAAAAATCGCGATATAGCGTTTCGCGAAGATCAAGATCGCAAAACTCGAGGGATCACTGTACCCTATTTGTTTTATGTATGCTTTCAACGTTCAGTTCTGGAGACCTCACCTACAAAAAGATATTGACAAAATTGAACGGGTCCAAAGACAGGGTACAAGAATGGTGGAAGGTCTTAAGCATAAAACGTATCAGGAAAGACTTAATGAACTCAATCTGTATAGTCTGGAGGACAGAAGGAAAAGGGGAGACATGATCAAAACATTTAAATATGTTAAAGGGTTAAATAAGGTTCAGGAGGGAAGTGTTTTTAACAGGAAAGTTAACACAAGAACAGGGGGGCACAATCTGAAGTTAGTTGGGGGAAAGATCAAAAGCAACATGAGAAAATATTATTTTACTGAAAGAGTAGTAGATCCTTGGAACAAACTTCCAGCAGACGTGGTTGGTAAATCCACAGTAACTGAATTTAAACATGCCTGGGATAAACATATTTTATTTATTTTATTTATTTATTATTTAGATTTGTATGCCGCCCCTCTCTGCAGACTCGGGGCGGCTCACAACAAAGTGAAAAAACAATCTACAACAAATCTAAATTACTGTTTAAAAATATTTAAAAGACCCCATTTTCTACACACACATACATACAAACATACCATTCATAAATTGTATCTGCCCGGGGGAGATGTTTCAGTTCTCCCATGCCTGACGACAGAGGTGGGTCTTAAGGAGCTTACGAAAGGCAAGGAGAGTAGGGGCAGTTCTAATCTCCGGGGGGAGTTGATTCCAGAGGGCCGGGGCCGCCACAGAGAAGGCTCTTCCCCTGGGGCCCGCCAACCAACATTGTTTAGTTGACGGGACCCTGAGAAGGCCTACTCTGTGGGACCTAATTGGTTGCTGGGATTCGTGTGGCAGCAGGCGGTCCTGGAGATATTCTGGTCCAGTGCCATGAAGGGCTTTAAAGGTCATAACCAACACTTTGAATTGTGACCGGAAGTTGATCGGCAACCAATGCAGACTGCGGAGTGTTGGTGAAACATGGGCATACCTAGGTAAGCCCATGACTGCTCTCGCAGCTGCATTCTGCACGATCTGAAGTTTCCGAACACTTTTCAAAGGTAGCCCCATGTAGACAGCATTACAGTAGTCGAACCTCGAGGTGATGAGGGCATGAGTGACTGTGAGTAATGAGTCCCGGTCCAGATAGGGCCGCAACTGGTGCACCAGGCGAACCTGGGCAAACGCCCCCCTCGCCACAGCTGAAAGATGGTTCTCTAATGTGAGCTGTGGATCGAGGAGGACGCCCAAGTTGCGGACCCTCTCCGAGGGGGTCAATAATTCCCCCCCCCCAGGGTAATGGACGGACAGATGGAATTGTCCTTGGGAGGCAGAACCCACAGCCACTCCGTCTTATCCGGGTTGAGTTTGTAAGATAATTGAGTTTGTTATATGCATTGTAAGATAAAATACAGGAAATAGTATAAGGGCAGACTAGATGGACCATGAGGTCTTTTTCTGCCGTCAGTCTTCTATGTTTTCAAGGTGGAGGAAAAATGAAACAAAATACCCTAAAAAAAGATGTATTGTGCAAAAGTTTATTTTAGTAGTAGTAGTTAAGGCATTGGAGATAATTAAGTCAATTGTAGAGATCAGTGGTGACTTTGGGCTAGTCATATTCTCTCAGACCAACACATCGAGTTGAATTGCAAAGATTAAATTTTGAGAGACTTTTCCAGTATATACTGTGTCGTGTTTTCACATTCAAAGAGCTATTCGGTAGGACAGAGTTGAGGAAACATTTTGTTTACCTGTCTTTAATCTTTAATTTGGTTTGTAAGGCGAGCTGATTGAAAGTAATTTAAAATGCTTTCAGAATGCTTTTGAAAATGCCACTCTGGACCAATACCATAATAGGGGAGATGCATCTATTTCCTGGAGAAAGCTCAGGGCTAGTTTAGATGCCGGCTAGTGAGTTTTTTGTTTGGGGGTGTTTTGTGGAGGCCGAGGAGGCCATAAAATAAAAAGTAGTCTTCGAAGCCACTTTAAGAACAAAAGCCTTGTGCAACCCACAGCAGCTTCAGGTAGGCCACAGGGATCTGTCAACAGAAAGAGACTACCTGAATGTACATAGATCCATGAAGGCAATTATGCAAATCCCAAAGGATTCTGCACATGTTGAATGGCATCTAGGGTTAAAGTTGAGGCTTCTTCTCTTTTGTTCGTCTGTTGGAGGAGGAGGAAGAGGAGAGAGAGAAAGAGAGAGAGGAAGAGAGAACACGGACATACAGTGGTACCTCTAGTTAAGAACTTAATTAATTCTGTGACCAGGTTCTTAAGTAGAAAGGTTTGTAAGTCGAAGCAATTTTTCTCATAGGAATCAATGTAAAAGCAAATAATGCGTGCAAACCCATTAGGAAAGAAAGAAAAGCTCAGAATTTGGGTGGGAGGCGGAGGAGAAGGAAGAAGAGGAGGAGGAGGAGAGTCGCTGCCGAAAGGAGAAGGTGAGGTGAGGGGAATCAAAAAAATGCAAAACTTTAAGGCTTAAAAAAAAAGGAACTCTGAGGTGGCGAGGAGGAGCATGCGCCTCCCATACACCTGGCGCGAGGCTGCCTCCCATACACTGCGCCAGAGAGAGAAATCCAGGGGAATGGCAGGAAACTGGCCGGGCCTTCGCGCTGCTTTCAAATTTCCTGCAAAATTTTTGCAGGCTCGGGTTCTTAAATAGAAAATGGTTCTTAAGAAGAGGCAAAAAAATCTTGAACACCCGGTTCTTATCTAGAAAAGTTCTTAAGTAGAGGCATTCTTAGGTAGAGGTACCACTGTATCAGGAATCTGAAGTTAGACATGCCGAGCCCAAAGGTTCATCAACACTAGCCTAGCCATTCATGGAAGTTTAAGTAATTTAAACAAATATCCTTCAATAATATTTTGGCAGATTGGATCTCAGGTGGCACTTTAAGGGTACAGTAGGATTATTATTTTACTATTATTATTTATTAGATTTGTATGCCGCCCCTCTCCATAGGATTGTTAGAATGGCATCAAAGGAGAAGAGTAGCCTGTGCCCATCTCTGCACCTTCACCTGCATTTAATATTTCTTTCACCTTCACTTTAGTACAGCCAGAGAAGATGGGGGTTGTGAGTCAACACAGCTGGAGGGAAGCTCTGAGGGGAAGACACTTCTAAAGAGCATTAAACCAACCTCTTTCTTTTGGAAGTCCCATGCTCACCTAGTATCCAAGCCTTTAAATGTGCATTGTCTCCAATGAATGACCAATCAATTGTCTACTAAACTGAATGGAGCTGGATTACCAGGAGAATCAAGTTTTGTTCCCACAATAACAATCATTTTAGTCCATATTGCTGGTAGAATATAATAATAATAATAATAATAATAATAATAATAATAATGATAATAATAATGATAATAATAATAATAATAATGATAATAATAATAATAATATAGAACAGAACAGAACAGATTAGAATAGAATAGAATAGAATAGAATTCTTTATTGGCCAAGTGTGATAGGACACACAAGGAATTTGTCTTTGGTGTATACGCTCTCAGTGTACATAAAAGAAAATATACTTTTGTTAAAAACCACTTAATGATTGTCATAGGGGTCAATTAAGCAATGAGGAAACAATCAATATTAATAAAAATCTTAAGGATAGAAGCAACAAGTTACAGTCATACAGTCATACAGTCGTAAGTGGGAGGAGATGAGTGATAGGAACAATGAGAACACTAATAGTAGTTTTTGGCTTTGCTGTCTCTTATGCATTACTTTTTTACATGTATTTCATGCCTTGCCCCCCCAAAATTCTAACCTTTCTCGCTCTCTCAAATCAATATCTGGCATGACCCCTTGATTCTCATCTGCATTTTTTTTTAAAAAAGTCATATGGACTTGCCCAAGATAATGTTTATGTCTCTTGTCCATGTTAATAAGGGGTTTCCTATCTCCCACTCTTATATTTATTTATATTTTATATTTCTTAACCATCAATACACCCCCCCTCCCATATAATTATATTGGAAAAGTGTAATTCCCTTTACTCCCCGCCCCCCACTAGAATGGCAATGAATTGGAACATATAACCTACTCTTAGATTTCAATGGGCGGCCTCATAATTATTGTAGCATATTGGTTGTCGATTGGTTTCCGGAGACAATTCAAAGTGTTGGTAATGACCTATAAAGCCCTACATGGCATTGGGCCAGAAAACGTGCGGGACCGCCTCCTGACGTATGAGTCCCAGCGACCAATTGGGGCCCACAGAGTTGGCCTTCTCCAGGTCCCATCGACCAAACAATGTCGGCTGGCAGGACCTAGAGGAAGAGCCTTCTCTGTGGGGGGCCTGGCCCTCTGGAATCAGCTCCCTCCGGAGATTCGCACTGCCCCCACCCTCCTCATTTTCTGCAAGAGTCTTAAGACTCACCCAGGCTTGGGGCAATTAGGTCTCAGCCCCCTGGCTAATGAAATGAGATATATGTTGTATGATTGAAGTGGTATGATTGTTTTTAAATATTGGATTTTTAGATTGTAATCTTAAATTTAATTAGATTTGCCATTGTACTGTATTGTTATATTATATGCTGTTAGCCACCCTGAGTCCTTGGAGGAGGGTGGCATACAGATCTAATAAATAGATGGATGGATAGATAGATAGATAGATAGATAGATAGATAGATAGATAGATAGATAGATAGATAAATAATAAATTATAAATAAATATAAATAAATATAAATAAATAAATAAATATTCAATTTATTTCAATTCAATTTATTAGATTTGTATGCCGCCCCTCTCCAAAGACGCGGGGTGGCTAACGACAGTAATAAAACAGCGTATAATAATAATCCAATACTAAAAATATTGCTTGTAGAATAGAATGGAATGGAATAGAATTCTTTATTGGCCAAGTGTGATTGGACACACAAGGAATCAGCTATGGGCTACAAACCAGAACGCTAAATTGTGCTCGCTACCGCAACTCGTAAATTCTTGCGGGACCAGCGCAATTTTGCTGCTGCATCTATGGAGGTAGCAAAATTGTGCCCATATTTTGGCGAGGTTTTACCTGCGGCTCCGTGCGCGATTTTGCTACCTCCACAGGTGCAGCAGCAAAACCGCGCTGGTCCCCCAAGAACTTACGAGCCGTGTCGGCGAGCGCAATTTAGCGTTCTGACTTGTAGCCCATCATTGCAAGGAATTTGTCTTTGGTGCATAGGCTCTCAATGTACACAAAAGAAAAGATACATTTGTCCATAATCTTGAGGTACAACACTTAAATGATTGTCATACAGTACAAATTTTACAGAAAAATTCCAGCAGAAGCAAGCATGTTCCCCAGAAGGCATTGCACGAAGGAGCCTTCGTGTTTGGGAGAACAGAATCAGCCACTGACCCAATCACAAGGACTTTTGTCTTTCTAAAGAATACCTGGCAAGACTGATGAGAAGTTTTGTGTTTTTTGGTTTTTTTTAAAAGAATTATCTCTTGAGAACATGAGGCCACTAAAGGGATTTCAATAGGCTTTCCAGATCCCTATCAAACAAGGCCCAGCTGGGGATTTAATGATTACGTGGATAACGCAGAGGGTGGGTGGACAGCTGTCTGCGTGGCAATCTTTACTCTGCGGTGACTTGACTTTGTTCTTTAGAGAAAGGATTTCACTTCTAGGTAGAGAATTCTGGTAGGGAAGCAGGTAGGAGGAGAAGAGAAGGTGATTTGAACAGGAGCACGTAGATGAACTTAACTTTTCAGATGAAAATAAACTGGGTTGTTTTTTTAAAAAAAAAAATCTTAATTTTTCTTCTGACTCATTTAGGGGATGGAGGAAACGTTCGCCCAAAACAAAATCCAATTCTGACTCACGGTTTAAAAAAACTTGAGTGAAGTCCAAGAAAGTTTAAATTTGGCCACGAAGTGGTTAGTAACTTTTTGGCAGGGAAAAGAGAAAGATAAGACCTTTAATTATGTGTCTTTTGAACAGGCTTAAAGAATTTTTAAACAAATTGGAGTAGAGGCTGGCAGAAGACAGACGGGGGAGGGAGGCTTTTATCCTCAACCTGCCAATGGAAAGCAGGGCTGGTTTATCGTTCTTACCTGCCAGAGATTTCATTTTGCATTGTGCGACTTTATGCCCATTATGCAGTCAGTTATTTTTATTTGGAAAATAAAATTTGTACTGTGACTTGTAGTTTGGCTGAATTTGAAGGCCTGCGTTGAATTGTTCTAGAGGCAGTCACAATGCCAGTGGCTCTTTAAAATAGTTTCGGTCTGTTAGTTGTTCCATCTCATTTTTTATGGTTATTAGAGGGAAATCAGATAATAAGGCATTATAACAAACTCTAGTATTTGCCAAGCAGTTTTTTTAGACAATGAGGTATGCTATCTTTTAGTATTTTATAAACTATTGGTTAACAGACCATTTTATTTTCCCTGAATTAAAATGGGAGAAGTATTTCAGTATTACAGACATTATAGTCTATCTATATTGTTGTTCAGATCCCAAAATGTTGTTTTAGGATAATCTGCATTGTATTATTACTGTGCAGAGGATTATATACATAACCTTAAAGAAGGGATAAAGCAAAATAAGAGATGAAATCCTGGGAAAGGAGAAAGTGTGAGAAAGGAACCGAAAACAACTCCATCTTGAGTCTTTTGGGTATAATCATTATTTGTTTGTTTGTTTGTTTGTTTGTTTGTTTGTTTACTTACTTACTTACTTACTTACTTACTTACGTATTAGATTTGTATGCTGCCCCTTTCCGTAGACTCGGGGCGGCTAACAACAGTAATAAACAGCATGTAACAAATCTAATGTTTAAAATAATTTAAAAACTCTTATTCAAACCAAACATATACACAAACATACCATCCATAAATTGTATAGGCCCAGGGGAAGTTCCCCCAAGCCTGATGACAAAGGTGGGTTTTAAGGAGCTTACGAAAGGCAAGGAAGGTGGGGGCAATTCTGATCTCCGGGGGGAGCTGGTTCCAGAGGGTCGGGGCTGCCACAGAAAAGACTTTTCCCCTGGGTCCCGCCAGACGATATTGTTTAGTTGACGGGACCCGAAGAAGACCGACTCTGTGGGACCTAACCGGTCGCTGGGATTCGTGTGGCAGAAGATGGACCCGGATGTAATCATGAACAGACTTTCAGGTTTTTATTCCAACAATTACTGTAATTTTGTCTGTTTCCTGATCTGGCCTACCTCCTAATTCCAATTCTCCATGGGTGATCAGTCATCTTGGTTTTCGTAAATTCTTGCTATATTTGGTTACAGGCTATGATTAATTCATCCTTGAGAGAGGGGTCTTTCTTGCAACCATTAAAGGAAGAGATTGTGAGACTCCTTCTCAAGAAGTCTTCCCTGGATCCAGCAGATTTAAAGAACTTTCGTCCAGTCTCCAACCTACCAGTGGGAAAAGTTGTGGAGAAAGTGGTGTCACTCCAGCTCCTGCGGTCATTGGATAAAATGGCTTATTTAAACCCGTTTCAACCTGGCTTCAGGCCTGGTTATAGCACAGAAGTGCTTTGGTCATGCTATGGGTGATCTCTGGTGAGCCCGAGATGAGGGTCACTCCTCTATCTTGGTGCTACGTGACCTCTCAGCGGCTGTCAATACCATTGACCATGATATCCTTCTGGGATGATAGAGGGGGTGGGGAGTGGGAAGCACCATGCTCTGTTGGTTCTCCTCTTATCTCTCTGGCTGGTCATAGTCGGTGTTGGTAGGAAGACAGAGATTGACCCCTAGACCCCTCATTTGTGAGGTCCCTCAGGGCTTGGTTCTCTCTCCCTTCCTATTTAACATCTACACGAAACCTCTGGGTGAGATCATCCGTCCTCACGGGGTGAAGTACCAGCAATATGCTGATGATACCCAGTTGTATATATCCACCCACTGTCAGTTCAATGAAGCAGTGGATGCGATGTGCCGGTGCCTTGAGGCTGTGAGGGTCTGCATGGGAGGAAACAGGCTCAGACTCAACCCTGACAAGACCAAGTGGCTGTGGATTTTGCCCCCGAAAGATTATCGATTATCCATCCTTGGTGCTGGGGGGGGGGAGAGAAATTACCCCCTTGGAATGGGTTTGCAATTTGGGTGTCCTCCTGAACTCACATGTTAAATTAGAACAACATCTAATAGCAGTAGCCAGTGGGATCTTTGCACAGGTTGGCCTGGTACACTAGTTGCAACCCCATTTGGATCGTGAGGCTCTCCTTACAGTTGCTCATGCCCTTGTCACCTCAAGGTTACCTCCAGATTATTGCAACATGCTCCACATGGGACAACCCTTGAAGAATGCTCGGAGACTGCAATTGATCCAGAATGCAGCCATGCAAGCTGTTGTGGGCACACCTCTAGGTACACCCACATTTCACCAATTCTCTGCTTCTGGTTTAGTCTCTGGACACAATTCAAGGTGTTGGTTATTATCTTTAAAGCACTACATGGCTCCGGGCCAGGTTATCTTTGGGGCTGCTTCCTACTGCATAGCTCACAACGACCGGTAAGGTCCCACAGAGTTGGACTCCTTCAGGTTCCATCAACTAAGCAATGTTGACTGGCAAGCCCATGGGGGAGAGCCTTCTCTGTGGCTGCCCCAACCCTCTGGAATTCACTGCCCCCCCCCCCCCCCCGAGATTAGGACTACCCCTACCCTAGTGGCCTTCTGTAAAGCAGTGAAGACCTGGCTCTTCCGGCATGCCTGGGGCCGTTGATCTCACTTATATCATTATAAGATCCAACCAGAATGAAAGATGTATATGCTTTTTAATTATTTTTAATAGATGTTTTTAATTATCTTGATATTTATGATGTTTTTATCTTTTTTGTGAGCCGCCCAGAGTCTTTGGCGGCATGCTAAATAAATAAATAAATTTAATAAATAAAAAAATAAATAAATAAATAAATAAATAAATTTGTGAAAATTAGACCCATGGAAGGATTTTTGTTCAAAGGAAAATTGAATTGTTGAGGAATCCAATATCATGGTGAGGTGAAGTTTCAAGACACCTCTCAAATCTGTAGAGTGTTATCAATTCTGTGTTACTAAAGTATTTGCAGAAGCCCCCAAAAGTTAAACTTAAATCTTTTCCCAGCTTCTGCCTACAACAGCTTTTTCCCACTTATGGCCCTTCCAGAGAGCACTGAATAGCAGTTTCCATCGTTCTTCAACCCATGTGGTTAAAGAGCCCTCTCAGAATCACCAATTCTGAGGCAGTAACTGCTTGTGCTCATGAATACTTACTTTTCAACATGGGGGTAAAATTAAAGAAGTTGGAAGAAGACCAGAAACCACTGCAGGTGTAGGCTCAAATTTCCCCCTTTTTGTGTGCATGAGCATATTCTTTAAAGACGTAAGCTTATCATTGAAGAATTAATTCATTTTTTATTGCCAGAGGCAAGCAATGTTTCTGAGTCAGTGGATCCATTTAAAATTTAAAGTCTCTTTAACACTTCTACAATGCTTGCCTGTCAAATCCAGCCGCAATCTTGTAAATTCACCATTTGAAGACATGAAAATATACACATTTCCAGAGGGCCGGGGCCCCCACAGAGAAGGCTCTTCCCCTAGGTCCTGCCAAACAACATTGTCTAGTTGATGGGACCTGGAGAAGGCCAAATCTGTGGGACCTAACCGGACGCTGGGACTCATGTGGCAGGAGGCAGTCCTGCAAGTAATCTGATCTGATGCCATGTAGGGCTTTATAGGTTATAACCAACACTTTGAATTGTGTCTGGAAATCAGTCGGCAACTAGTGCAGTCTGTGGAGTGCTGGGGAAACATGGGCATCTCTGGGGAGGCCCATGACCACTCACACAACTGCGTTTTGCACGATTTGCAGTTTCCAAACAGTCTTCAAAGTTAGCCCCATGTAGAGACTATTGCAGTAGTCTAACCTCGAGGTGATAAGACCATGAGGGTATTACTTCCTCAACTATGAAATTGAGGAAGAATTCAATGTCCTATCTGGTTACTCCCACTAGAATTATGTGGATGTTTCCAGAGATGGCTATATCCATCTCAATTCTACAAGGTTTCCTTTATACCTATTTCTGTTTTCAGTTTAAAATAAAAGAACCCTATAGTCCAATTAATTCTGAGAAAATTCAGAAAGCATGTCAGTCCAAGAGAGCTGTGTGCCAATAAATATAAATAAATAATAAAATATTTTAGAACTAGTTCAATATAGCAAAATATTGTAAACGTACGGGACGTTTTGGCAGATTTGATGGTAATGTCTGGATGTTTTCAAGAAGGCTTCATCATATAAGTTAGTTAAAAGTCTGTGGGAGAGGAGCATGAATATAACTTGTGTTTAATAATAATAATAATAATAATAATAATAATAATAATAATAATGCCCTTCATGGCACCGGACCAGAATACCTCCGGGACCGCCTGCTGCCGCACGAATCCCAGCGACCAGTTAGGTCTCACAGAGTTGGCCTTCTCCGGGTCCCGTCCACTAAACAATGTCGTTTGCCGGGACCCAGAGGGAGAGCCTTCTCTGTGGCGGCCCCGACCCTTTGGAACCAACTCCCCCCAGATATCAGAGTTGCCCCCACCCTCCTTGCCTTTCGTAAGCTCCTTAAAACCCACCTCTGTTGTCAGGCATGGGGGAATTGAGACTTTCCCTTCCCCCTAGGCCTATAAAATTTATGCATGGTATGTCAGTATGTATGATTGGTTTCTTAAATTGGGGTTTTTTAAAATTAATTTAAATATTAGATTTGTTTACATTGTATTATTGTTGTTGTTAGCCGCCCCGAGTCTACGGAGAGGGGCGGCATACAAATCTGATTAATTAATAAATAATAAATAAATAAAATAAACAACAACAACAACAACAACAACAACAATAATAGATTAGATTTGTATGCTGCCCCTCTCCAGAAACTCGGATTGTTCAAATCATGTCTATGTTTGTTTACAGTTTAAGAGAGCTTGAGGGCGAGGTTTCTCACAGTATAATGGGTTACTCCATGGATTCTCCCAAAATTCTGGAGAATAAATATGTAAACAAAAATCTCAATTCATCATTTTTTGGAAATACCAAATTCAGATACAAGCTCAGATCCGTTTCTCTCCCTAAATAAAACAAATAGCTCTTTTGTGAAATGAAACTCAATAGAGAGATGAACATTTATTTGGATGAATGCAAGATTAATATTGAATAATATTCTAAATGTTTCCTGAGTGTGAATCTTAGATTTTTTTTCATTGTCGCGTGAAAGAGTTTTCAATTTTCCCATATGAATTAATGTATGAAATGTCTTGTCAAAAAATGGGAATGAAAGAAAAAGTAATGAAAAAAAAACAAGAGAAAAAGTATGATGGCTGTGGGAAGAGAACATATCCTGTATGAAGAAGTATTAGAAGATTACTTTTCCAATATAACGAGTAAAAATGGATGCTAGGAAACAGGCAAAAAAAAATCAATATGTGTTATATATTACTCAGTGGAGTAACCACCAGGATTGGAGTTTTTCTTCTTTTTATAAATTTAATGGGATCTGTTATTTCCTGAAGAAATAAAGGTAAGCTTGAGAGAAAGTTTGATCATGTGTGATCTTTGGAAGAGCTATGTTATATAAGAATTGATTGGTTTCTTCCTCGGTTACATTGGAGCCAGTTTTATATACTAACAGATAAAAGTTTTTTAAAAGCTGATTGATGAAGTTGTAGCCATTGTATTCCTGACTATCCTTAAGAAAAACAATAACGTTTTGTTATACAGTAACTGTTCCAGTCAAGAGGACAGTGGTTTATTTTCTCTTTCTATTAATTCCAAGTGTTTGCTTTATATACTTCAATCGCAATGTAGCAACAGAAAACGAGATTCTCCCAAAGTCATCTTTAATCTGATTTATTAAAAGGTTAAAGAGAAGGGTATTAATAAGTGGATATTTAGCAAAATGTTTTACTTTACTAATACACTAGGGTGTGATGATTTCTTTCTAACTGCAGATGTTCCAGGCTAACAATGTTTTATACCTGTGTCAGGCTCCAGGAAGCACCTAACATTCATGTGTCTTATGTTATAAGAAATGCTTAAAAATTATACATTATTTCTACTAAAATTATTATTATTATTATGTCAGTACCACAGCAAACGAGATCACTATGCTGGATTTCGTATTTCATCACCAGTTGGGCGCTTCCCAAGCACCTAGGACTGCGTGATGTAGCGGCGAATTATGTTTGCCGATCCCAGTAAAGTGGCCTTTTGCAATTGACAGATGGAGATTTTGTCAATTCTGGTGGTTTTCAAATGTCCGCTGAGATCCTTTGGCACTGCACCCAGCGTGCCAAGTACCACTGGGACCACTTTCACTGGCTTATGCCAGAGTCGTTGCAGCTCAATTTTTAGATCTTCGTATTTCACTAATTATTCTAGCTGCTTCTCCTCAATTCTGCTGTCCCCTGGGATTGCGATGTTGATGATCCATACTTTCTTTTTCTCTACAATCAAGATGTCTGGTGTGTTATGCTTCAGAATTTGGTCAGTCTGAAGTCCGAAGTCCCACAGTAGTTTTGTTTGCTCATTTTCGACCAATTTTTCGGGCTTATGATCCCACCAGTTCTTTGCCACTGGTAAATGGTAGTTCCGGCACAAGTTCCAGTGGATCATCTGTGCCACAGCATCATGTCTATGCTTGTAGTCAGTCTGTGCGATCTTTTTTCAGCAGCTGAGTATGTGATCGATTGTTTCTTTACAGAGTCTGCCCTTTGGATCATCTGTTGATTTTTCAATTCTGGCTTTGACATCATTTGTTCTAATGGCCTGTTCTTGTGCCGCCAGTATCAGTCCTTCTGTCTCCTTTTTGAGTGTTCCACTTGTAAGCCATGACCAGGTCTTTATCCACTTTGCCTTCAATCTTCTCCAAGAACTGTCCATGCAATGCTTTGTTCCGCCAACTGTCCATACGACATTGAATTACATTTTTTCTAAAATTATTATTACTGTTGTTGTTGTTGTTGTTGTTGTTATTATTATTATTATTATTATTATTATTATTATTATTTAGATTTATATGCCGCCCTTCTCCGAAAACACAGAGCTAGAGTTAGATTGACCATATACTTTATCTAGACTAGTGATGGCGAATCTCAGCTCTGCACTGGACACATACTGTATCTAGGTCTCATAAGTATTTCGGAAACCGTATTTGCGCTTTTTCATAGGAGCTGTATCAAACCAAAGTAGCGCTGATTAATGTGAAAAACGGAATGAAACACAATACAGTTATGTGTAAATGATGAAAAATAAAAACTGGAGGAAGGGGGTGAGCTTGTGTTTTTTAAAGAAATAAATATTATTTGAAAGACAAGTATTCCATAAATTTCTGTGACTATTCCTTACATGTATGATTTGCACATTTGCATATACTAGAATCAATAAAAGCTAAAGCAAATAGAATAATAGTGGGAGGAAATATACTCCGAAAATAATAGCTCTACCTTAGCATAAAATCCTTTCCTTAACATAGAATCTTACTGTTTAACAATTCCATTTCATACATTTCATATCTCTCAAATAATTACAGTTGTCTCATGGCAACTGTGATTATTTGAGAGGTAAGAAATGCATGAAATACATAAAGACAATATCTTTGTATCATTTTAAAAAAATCCAACTTGTGATTAACATTTTATTTTGTAAAGCTTGCACGCAACCGTATGAGTTTGAAATTTCCTTCCCAAGTGCCAAATAAGCTTTTGTGGCTTCTCTTTCTGATTCTCTTCTATCCAAAAATAAAAATTTCAAGCCATTTAAGGTTTGGCTTGCTTAGACCATAACAGAGCAAGTTCTGCTTCATCCAACTTTGGCTGAAATCCTGACTGTGGTTCATGATCCATTCCTTTAAACTGCATGTTAATGTCCTCTGACATTAGTTATAGGGAGTGGATTTTATTTATTTGTAAAGTATTTCTAAACTGCTTATTAATATAACCCTAAAGGTAGCTTCAATGTAAAAATATTAAGATATAATAAAACATTGTAATGAATCAGAATTCACAAAAGCATTCCTATAATTTTTTAAAAAGCAATAAAAAGTGCCCTGGAAGGGAAGAGATTATTTGTAAGTAAGTAATTCAGTAGGAAGAATTGTTCTGTTAACAGATGGTAGCCGAAGAGCTGTTTGCTGAGAGCAGCCAAATGATAGCCCAGTCTCTACAATAAGATTTCTAATGTGCTGTAGTTTATTCAAAAATCCTATTAGTGTGTTTGTGTGTGGGGGGGGGGGAGGAATCCTTGAAGAATTGACTATAGTTCAAAGCTATTCTTATGGAAGAATTCAGGCTATACTACAGAAAATTTGAGAAAGATATCGGATGACCTTCAATTATGCACCTCAATTCCAAGCCAACAAAATGATGCTGTAAAGGTTCCAGGCTAGTATCTGAAGACTCTGCAGGTCTGATGGGAAGGAATAGATGCATGTTCAATCCTGACAAGATTGAGTGGCTGTAGATCAGAGGCAACTTTAATCTTGTCAACTGTTCAGAATTCTTCAGCCAGCATAGAAGTCCACAAGTCTTAAAGTTGCCAAGTTTAGGGACCGCTGCTGTAGATATTTCGGAGGCCTGGCTCCGAGATCTTTGGTCGTTGGTCTTGGATGGAATTGCAGTTCCTAATTGAAGACTGATGTGCAGTTTGGAGAATCCTTATGGATTAGTTGCACCGACAGTATGGGTTCATTGCCCGTAAACAGCAGGTAGCAGCTGGGATGAAGAGTGCCTTTGCAACAGTTACGTTCTTTCCTGAAACCAAGTAGCCTTTCAGTCATTCATCTTAGTCCGCTTACAGACTGATTGCTATAATGGGCTTTCTATTGGGATGCCTTTGAAGACTCCCCAGAATCTACAGAATACAGTGGTACATTTCTTGTTATGGCACCATTTGACACCATTGTTCTGCAAGCTGTTCTAGTTATTGATTGGCTTCCAAATGCAATTTAAGATCCTGGTTTCACCTATAAAATCCTTTGTGGCATAGGACCTACCAGAGTTGTTGGGAGTCAGATGCCCTATAAATTGTATATATAGTAAAAAGGATGTTGAGACTCTGGAAAGAGGGCAGAGAAGAGCAACAAAGATGATTAGGGGACTGGAGGATAAAACATATGAAGAACGGTTACAGGAACTGGGCATGGCTTGTTTAATGAAAAGAAGGACCAGGGGAGACTTGATAGCAGTGTTCCAATATCTCAGGGATTGCCACAAAGAAGAGGGAGTCAACCTATTCTTCAAAGCACCTGAAGTTAGAATAAGAAGCAAAGGATGGAAACTAAACAAGGAGAAAAGAGAGACGGGGCGGCGCAGCAGGTAGAGTGCTGTACTGCAGGCCACTGAAGCTGACTGTAGATCTGAAGGTCAGCGGTTCAAATCTCATCACCGTCTCAAGGTTGACTCAGCCTTCCATCCTTCCAAGGTGGGTAAAATGAGGACCCGGATTGTGGGGGCAATATGCTGGCTCTGTTAAAAAGTGCTATTGCTAACATGTTGTAAGCCGCCCTGAGTCTAAGGAGAAGGGCGGCATAAAAATTGAATAAATAAATAAATAAAATAAATAAAAGTAACTTAGAACTAAGGAGAATTTTCCTGACAGTTAGAACAATTAATCAGTGGAACGGCTTGCCTGCAGAAGTTGTGAATGCTCCAACATTGGAAGTTTTTAAGATGTTGGATGACCATTTGTCTGAAGTAATGTAGGGCCTCCTGCCCAAGCAGGGAGTTGGATTAGAAGATGTCCAAGGTCCCTTCCAACTCTGTTGTTGTTGTTGTTGTTGTTGTTGTTGTTATTATTAGTGTGTGTGTGTGTGTGTGTGTGTGTGTGCTCGCACGCGCGCAGGTCACAACACAATGCCTAAATTATCTCCTACAAGCCTCAATAATACATTGCTGAACTCACAAGGCATTGATTGGAGTACAGAAGGATTGAAAGTCAAAATGAACAATTATAGAGAAAAATGTTGTGGGAGTAGACGTTCTAAATACCCATTTTCCATCCCTTGCACCATGCAAATGACATTTGGTAGTAAAACCTGTCAACTGTCAGTGGTGCAAGTTTCCATCTCTCTCCCCTTCTTCCTCTCTCTCCCCAATATCTAAACATAAAAAACCCTAGCATGTTAACAGTTTACATGTAATGCCATCTTCAGTGCTGGATGGGGCTATATGGTCCCAGAAAGACCCAATAGGCTGTTTGTGGGTTCTCCTAGACTCACAACTCCGAGAAGAGCAGGTGGCAGTCACAACTTGCACAGTTTCATTTGCGCACCAGTTACACAGGTTCCTAGACCTGGTGGCTCCGCTGAGTTATTCCTTTTGTAGCCACTTTCTGACTAGAATATTGTAATGTGCTGTATGTGGGGCTGCCATGGAAGAATATATATCTGGAGGTTTCCAGTGGTACAAAAATGTAGTGGCACAGACAGGTATGGGTTCTTCTGAAACAGCATATGTTACTTTTCCATTCTGTAGATGCTTTGTATACCTGTCTCCTTCTAAGCCCTTCTCTACCCTGAAGCCAAGTCAGCTACTGTACACTATACCCTTATTTTTCAGCTTTGTCATCTTGCTTGGAGATTTCAGGGAACCAGTATGATCTCTTCTGTGTCCTTCCTTTTCTAACTTGTCTAATATGACCAGGTTTGGCATGTTTATTGTTTTATGATTTGTTTTGCTCCACAGCGTCCAGACTCGCTCCTTGTGAGAAGGACGGGCATATAGCTACAATAAATAAAATAGAAATAACAGGCCATGTTTAAAAACATCTGCCTGACAATTCCAGAAAGGGCCAAGAATATTCCTCTTCAATAATAATAATAATAATAATAATAATAATAATAATAATAATAATTTATTAGATTTGTATGCCGCCCCTCTCCAAAGACTCGGGGTGGCTCACAACAACGATAAAAACAATATTATAATGGCACAAATCTAATATTAAAAAAACTAAAAACCCTATCATAATTAAAAACCAAACCGCACATACATACCAAACATAAATTATAATAAGCCTGGGGGAAAGGTGTCTCAAATCCCCCATGCCTGGTGGTATAGGTGGGTCTTAAGTAGTTTACGGAAGATAAGGAGGGTGCGGCAGTTCTAATCTCCGGGGGGAGTTGATTCCAGAGGGCTGGGGCTGCCACAGAGAAGGCTCTTCCCCTGGGGCCCGCCAGACGACATTGCTTAGTCGACGGGACCCGGAGAAGGCCAACTCTATGGGACCTTATCAGTCGCTGGGATTCATGAGGTAGCAGGCGGTTCCGGAGGTACTCTGGTCCAATGCCATGTAGGGCTTTAAAGGTCATGACCAACACTTTGAATTGTGACCGGAAACTGATCGGCAGCCAATGCAGGCCACGGAGTGTTGTAGATCCATATCACTGAATGTCCTTTTGTAAGTTATTGTTATTATTCAGTTACCTGTTTGGCCAAAGAGTTATTCAGTATTGATTGGATGCATCTTAATTGCTACTTATTTAGAATAGGTTAATTGAGCACTAGGCAGCTTGATAAAGATATAGGTGGTTGGCAGCTTCTCGCATCGAATTCCCAGTGCTGGAAGGAACATCGGTCATTCTTGGACTTGGTCATTCTTAGTTTGAAAGAACCTAAATGGCTTGATTTATTCCATGGTGATGTCCCATACAGTGGCTGATTCCTAAAACATATCACTTGCATTTTCATATCCTGATCATTGCTAGGAACATGAATTGACTTAGAAACATAGAAGATTGACAGCAGAAAAAGATCTCATGGTCCATCTTGTCTGCCCTTAAACTATTTCCTGTATTTTATCTTAGGATGGATATGTGTTTATCCCAGGCATGTTTAAATTCAGTTACTGTGGATTTACCAACCACGTCTGCTCAAAGTTTGTTCCAAGCATCTACTACTCTTTCAATCAAGTAATATTTTCTCACCTTGCTTCTGATCTTTCCTCCAACTAACCTCAGAGTGTGCCCCCTTGTTCTTGTGTTCACTTTCCTATTAAAAACACTTCCCTCCTGAACCTTATTTAACCCTTTAATATATTTAAATGTTTCAATCATGTCCCCCCTTTCCCTTCTGTCCTCCAGACTATACAGATTGAGTTCATTAAGTCTTTCCTGATAAATGTTATGCTTAAGACCTTCCACCATTTTTGTAGCCCGTCTTTGTTCAATTTTGTCAATATCTTTTTGTAGGTGAGGTCTCCAGAACTGAACATAGTACATTCCAAATGTGGTCTCACCAGTGCTCTATAGAGCGAGATCACAATCTCCCTCTTCCTGCTTGTTATACCTCTAGCTATGCAGCCAAGCATTCTACTTGCTTTCCCTACCGCCTGACCGCACTGTTCACTCATTTTCTGGCTTCTGACTTCTGGGCTGTCTTACCTTGTTTGCCCCAGTGGTCTATGAATACACTTTATAGCAGTGTTTCCCAACCTTGGCAACTTGAAGATATTTGGACTTCAACTCCCAGAATTCCCCAGCCAGCAAATGCTGGCTGGGGAATTCTGGGAGTTGAAGTCCAGATATCTCCAAGTTGCCAAAGTTGGGAAACACTGCTTTATAAAATGGGTAATTTGTGGATTGTGCAACTCTGCTTTGTCTATATATATATTTAAGTTCCATTCTGGTGATCTGCCTCCAATGCGAATCCTCCAATAAGCTTGAACATTTTTTTCAAAGTAGCTATTACTTTTCTTAATAGGATATAGTGGTTCTCAATCTATATGTTTCTACATATGTTGCATTTGTACCAGGTGAATATGATGCCAAGTTATGTCACAATAATTTATTTATTTATTTATTATTTAGATTTGTATGCCGCCCCTCTCCGAAGACTCGGGGCGGCTCACAACAAGATAGAACAAATCATAAATAATCCAGATAACTTTAAAAATTAATTTCTATAAATTAACTTCTAGATTTAACTCGCTGCATGGTATGGCTACGACAAATAACAATAGCTGCTGCAATGCAGAGTTTTAGCAGTGAGCATATGATCCCCTGACTGTAGGTAGGAAATGTAGTTAATAACTGAAGTTTCTATCTCATTATAGTTAATTCTGTCCTTCCTCTTTAAAATACTTTTGCTACAACTTCAAAGTAGAATGATTACTTTATAATCAAGATGTATTGCCTTTGATTTTATTTGCCAGGTTGTGTTTTGCAACAGTGCACTATGTATTAGTCATCAGCGGAAAATTTGTGTTCCACCATTCATTCATTCATTGAAAATAGGCTTCTGAAAACTACTTTTTCCCTGCAGCGTGGGATGTGGCTGAAAGTAAAAGCTTCACAGTAGTTATAGGAAGTTGGCAGACTAGAAGCAAGGAGGGTTAGGTTGGGATTTTTTTAGAGTTCTCTGGAGAGTAGGATTACAGTCTCTCCAACAAGAGCTAGATTTTGCTTCAAGTGGATTCCAAAATTCAGCAATGGGAAAGGCTGATGAACAGTGCCCCATTTTTCCTCCTAGGGTAGATTGATTAAGAGATTAAAATCCAATGAAAGTAATAAAATGCAGTGCAAAATTATTTATCCATTGGAATTTATTGATCATGAGTCCTTGGAGAGGGGCAGCATAAAAGTCAGATAGATAGATAGATAGATAGATGGATGGATGGATGGATGGATGGATGGATGGATGGATGGATGGATGGATGGATGGATAGATAGATAGATAGATAGATAGATAGATAGATAGATAGATAGATAGATAGATAGATGTGCCACTACATCTTTTTTGGTTCTTAGATAGACTTTCTTCAGGAGCATCTATCGCTAATCTAGTTCTTTATGTTCCCCCAGCTAAGTACCTATTCCTACTGTAAGTCAAGTCTAATCACTTTGATCTTGCTGCAGATCATCATGTTCTATTTCCTTCCACTTTTTTTTCAACATTATGGACTCTTTAAGAGAACTGGGTCTTACAGATGCACTCGTCCACAGTTCGGCGGAGTCTCTTGCGGAGGCCTGGAACAAGGCTGCAGCAGAGGCTCTTGACCGGATTGCGCCTTTGCGACCTCTCCATGGCGCCAGACCCCATAGAGCTCCATGGTTCAACAAGGAACTCCGGGAGTTGAAACGCCAAAAGAGACGTCTAGAGAAGCGATGGAAGAAGAGTAGGTCTGAATCTGATCGAACACTTGTAAGAGCTTTTATTAAGACTTACAAAGTGGCGCTCAAGGCGGCAAGATGCGCGTATCATGCCGCCTTGATTGCATCAGTGGAATCCTGCCCGGCTGCTCTGTTTAGGGTGACCCGCTCCCTTCTTAACCAGGGGGGAGTCCTTACAGAGTAGTGCCGAGGATTTTAACACGTTTTTCGCTGATAAAATCGCTCAGATCGGGGCTGACCTCGACTCCAATTGGAAAACAGAGTCGACTGACAACAAGTCAGTCGAGGTGACTGGGGCCCGTACTTGTCCACCTGTCTGGGAGGAGTTTGATCTGGTGACACCTGATGAAGTGGACAAGGCCATTGGAGCTGTGAGTTCCGCCACCTGTTTACTGTATCCGTGTCCCTCCTGGCTGGTCTCGGCCAGCAGGGAGGTGACACGGAGCTGGGTCCAGGAGATTGTCAACGCTTCCTTGGGGAGGGGATCCTTTCCAACACCCTATAAAGAGGCGCTCATGCGCCCCCTCCTCAAGAAGCCTTCCCTGGACCCAGCCGTACTTAATAACTATCGTCCAGTCTCCAACCTTCCCTTTATGGGGAAGGTTGTTGAGAAGGCGGTGGCAATCCAGCTCCAATGGTCCTTGGAAGAAGCCGATTATCTAGGTCCCCAGCAGTCGGGTTTCAGGCCCGGTTACAGCACGGAAACTGCTTTAGTTGCGTTGATGGATGATCTCTGGGGGGCCCGGGACAGGGGTTTATCCTCTGTCTTGGTGCTTCTTGACCTCTCAGCGGCTTTCGATACCATCGACCATGGTATCCTTCTGCACCAGCTGGAGGGGTTGGGGGTGGGACGCACTGTTCTCCAGTGGTTCTCCTCCTACCTCTCCGGTCGGTCGCAGTCAGTGTTAGTGGGGGGCCAGAGGTCGACCCCGAGGTCTCTCCCTTTTGGGGTGCCTCAGGGGTCGGTCCTCTCCCCCCTGCTATTTAATATCTACATGAAACTGCTGGGTGAGATCATCCAAGGACATGGGGTGAGGTATCATCAGTACGCTGATGATACCCAGTTTTACATCTCCACCCCATGTCCAGTCAACGAAGCAGTGGAAGTGATGTGCCGGTGTCTGGAGGCTGTTGGGGCCTGGATGGGTGTCAACAGACTCAAACTCAACCCTGATAAGACGAAGTGGCTGTGGGTTCTGCCTCCCAAGGACAATCCCATCTGTCCGTCCATCACCTTGGGGGGGGGATTATTGACCCCCTCGGAGAGGGTCCGCAACTTGGGCGTCCTCCTCAATCCACAGCTCACATTAGAGAACCATCTTTCAGCTGTGGCGAGGGGGGCGTTTGCCTAGGTTCGCCTGGTGCACCAGTTGCGGCCCTATCTGTACCGGGACTCACTGCTCACAGTCACTCATGCCCTCATCACCTCCAGGTTCGACTACTGTAATGCTCTCTACATGGGGCTACCTTTGAAAAGTGTTCGGAAACTCCAGATCGTGCAGAATGCAGCTGCGAGAGCAGTCATGGGCTTCCCTAGGTATGCCCATGTTTCGCCAACACTCCGCAGTCTGCATTGGCTGCCGATCAATTTCCGGTCACAATTCAAAGTGTTGGTTATGACCTTTAAAGCCCTTCATGGCATTGGACCAGAATATCTCCGAGACCGCCTTCTGCCGCACGAATCCCAGCGACCGATTAGGTCCCACAGAGTGGGCCTTCTCCGGGTCCCATCAACTAAACAATGTCGGTTGGCGGGCCCCAGGGGAAGAGCCTTCTCTGTGGCGGCCCTACCCTCTGGAACCAACTCCCCCTGGAGATTAGAACTGCTCCTACTCTCCTTGCCTTTCGCAAGCTCCTTAAAACCCACCTTTGTCGTCAGGCATGGGGGAACTGAGACATGGTATGTTTGTATGTATGTTTGCTTAGTAAATGGGTTTTTTAAAAAAATATTTTAAACTATAATTTAGATTCGTCATGAATTGTTTTATTTTGTTGTGAGCCGCCCCGAGTCTGCGGAGAGGGGCGGCATACAAATCTAAATAATAAATAAATAAATAAATAAAATAAATTAACAAGAGTTGGAAGGGATCTTGTAGGTCATTTAGTCCAACCTCCACCCAAGCAGATCCTACACCATTTCTGACTGATGGCAGTCCAGTCTCTTCTTGAAAGCTTCCAGTGATGAAGCTCCCACTACTTCCAAAGGCAAGCTGTTCCATCGGTTGATTGTTCCCACTGTCAGAAAATTCTTCCTTATTTCTAGAATTCTTGAATCTCTCCTTGATCAGTTTCCAATCCATTATTCCTTGTCTGGCATTCAGGTGCTTTGGAAAATAGCTTGACCCCTCCTCTTTGTGGCCGCCCCTCAAATATTGAAAACTGCTATCATGTCTCCCCTTGTCCTTCTCTTCACTAGACCAGCCATGCCCAGTTCCTACCAAGGTTCATCGTATTCACATACTGTGCCAAAATATAATAGAGCCAGATCATTTTCAACTCAAGTGAAAACACTGATTTTATAAAGTGGTTCAAGTGAGTTTTTGTTTGTTTTCTTTGCTGCTATATTCTCCAAAAATAAAGTTCAGAAGTGTCAGTGCTCTTTCTATACCTCTATTCTTTTTCTTCAAACTCAAACTTTCACACTTTCGTCAAAGGGAAACGCATCACGGTTGTAGGTATCTTTGTTAGTATAGACATAGCATCTGAATATCTGTTCCAAGCCTTTTGTTGGTACCTTGCCACATAATAGCCTATGGCCCAATTCTCAAACCAGCTGAAATAGTAGCCAAAACCCCCACATGTTTAATAAAGCAATACTGCTCCTGAAAGCTAGTGTAAAATAATAATAATTTTAACTAAAATAAAATGATGTCTATACATATACACTAATGTTGTTTGATTTTTCTCATTGAGGTATTTCAGATCAGCATTTCCCGAAAATGCAGTGTGAAAATAATAATAATAATAATAATAATAATAATAATAATAATAATTTATTAGATTTGTATGCCTTCCCTCTCCGAAGACTCGGGGCAGCTCACAGCAATAATAAAAACAATGTTATAGCGAAACAAATCTAATATTAAAAAAGAAAGCATATAAAACCCTATCATATTTAAAAACCAAACAACACATACATACCAAACATAAAATATAAAAGCCTGGGGGAAGGTTTCTCAATTCCCCCATGCCTGGCGATAAAGGTGGGTCTTGAGTAGTTTGCGAAAAACAAGGAGGGTGGCAGTTCTAATCTCCAGGGGGAGTTGATTCCAGAGGGCCGGGGCCGCCACAGAGAAGGCTCTTCCCCTGGGGCCTGCCAAATGACATTGTTTAGTCGAGGGGACCCAGAGAAGGCCAACTCTGTGGGACCTTATCAGTTGCTGGGATTCGTGCGATAGCAAGCGGTTCCGGAGGTACTCTGGTCCAATGCCATGTAGGGCTTTAAAGGTCATAACCAACACATTGAATTGTGACCGGAAACTGATCGGCAGCCAATGCAGGCCACGGAGTGTTGTAGAAATATATCCGTCCTAAGATAAAATACAGGAAATAGTATAAGGGCAGACTAGATGGACCATGAGGTCTTTTTCTGCCGCCAGTCTTCTATGCGTCTATGTTTCTATGAAAACATTTAACTACCAAGACTCACAATTTTTCATTTGGGGATAGCCAGTTCTTGTGCTAGCCTTGAATGTGGTGGCTCATCTGTATATATCTGCAAATCAATCCCATTAACTACTAAGACATTATGCACATGCATGCGGTTCTTTGAAGCACAGTGGACATGCACCAATCCTAGGTGAGCTTCAGGAATATTTTCAAAACAATTCACAAGTTGATTTGTCTATCATAAAATTGTGGGGGAAACCGTGCATTTGAGAATACCAGAAACCTACTGATATTGTTCGTTGGTTCTTTTCATAGAGTAGGGGTATCAAAGTGGTAGCCCACATACTGGATATGACACACGTAGGCCACGGCCACCCCAGCATTGCGAAGGATAAAAACGTTGCAATACGTCACGTGACATTGCAATGTGATGCCGCTTGTTTGACACCTGTATCATAGGGGGGGTGGTATTCCTTTGTTTCTTAATAGTAAGAGTAGAATTAAGACTTTTTAAAAATGAGTTCACGTTGAAACATGTCCTTCTCCAAAGCTATTATTACACGAGGCAGCATAGAAACATAGAAACATAGAAGATTGATGGCAGAAACAGACCTCATGGTCCATCTAGTCTGCCCTTATACTATTTTCTGTATTTTATCTTAGGATGGATATATGTTTATGCCAGGCATGTTTAAATTCAATTACTGTGGATTTACCAACCACGTCTGCTGGAAGTTTGTTCCAAGCATGTACTACTCTTTTAGTAAGATAATATTTTCTCAGTGTTGCTTCTGATCTTTCCCCCAACTAACCTCAGATCGTGCCCCCTTGTTCTTGTGTTCACTTTCCACTTCCCTCCTGAACCTTATTTAACCCTTTAACATATTTAAATGTTTCGATCATATCCCCCTTTTCCCTTCTGTCCTCCAGACTATATAGATTGAGTTCATTAAGTCTTTCCGGATAAGTTTTATGCTTAAGACCTTCCAAAGCATAGTTTTTCAGTGCAGTAGATAATCACAAATGACATCAGTTCCAGACTATCTTTTAGCAAAAGATCCTAGTTTACAGACTATTTCAGTGTCAGACTGCAAAGATTTAGGGACAGGTCTGAATGCACCATTGTCATAGCTGTCATAAAATGATTTGCTAAGATATTCTCCAAAGCCAGTGATCGTAATGAACTGTGCCAGCTTAGATAGATGTAACCTGTGGACCATAACTTGAACAATCTTGACTAAACTTACCCCATCTCGTTTGCCGCTCTCTTTCACCTCACTTATTACTTCCTTCTACAGATACTCTGAGCGAAGCCTTACAAAGTGCATTGGGATTACTATAGAGACCAGGCCAGATTATTGCCTAAAACGACATTTGAGTGACATGTTGTCCTATGGATGCACAAGGCTGGAAATTGGAGTGCAAAGCATTTATGAAGATGTGGCCAGAGATACTAACAGGTAAGACCTATGGGGGGAAAGGCAAAAAAGAATAAAAAAATAACAGAGTTGTAAGGGACATTGAAGGTCTTCTAGTCCAACCCCCTGCTCAAGCAGGAAACCCTATACGATTTCATACAAAAAAAGAGTTAGAAGCTTTTAGAGCAGACCTTGGCAAGGGGCAGCCCACGGGCAGCATTCAGGCTGCCCACTATTTGTGACCGGCCCACCTGCTATCTGTGGCCGGCGCAGGCAAAAATCCCCGTACGGTGGAGCTGCCGCCGTTTCTCGCCGTCCAACAGCTGATCTGTGCCCTGCCATGTGCTGGGGAGGGGGAGGAAGCTAAGCACTTCACCGTGAGCTTTAAAGAGAAAGGCAGAGGGAGGGCGAGGCAAGAGTTCCGGTTTGAGCAGCGCCGCAGGAGTATGCGTATGTGTGTGTATCCTGTGGGAGAAAAGGGGCGGTTGCTCCCGTTGCTCAGTGATGGCGCTGCTCAAACCAGGCAAACTCTTGCCTCGGCCTCCCTCAGCCTTTCTTTTTAAAGCTCGCTCTTAGCCTCCCCTCCCAGAGGCATATGGCCCCTCCCCGAAGAAAACGGCTGTTTGCCTGCCACTACAGCTGCATCCCCCCACCCGAAATTAAGGTGAGAGAAATGAGAGCAAAAATGGAGGAGAAACAAATGAGAGAGAGAAGTGGGGGAGAGAGGGAGAAATACACAGAAATGAGAGAGACCTGGTGGGAAAGAATGAGAGAGAGGGAAAAGAGAGAGAGAGAGAAAGAAAACGGAAAGAGAGGGAGGGAAAGAGAAGTGGAAAAGAAGGAGGGAGGGAAGGAAGGAAGGAAGGAAGGAAGAAGAATTGGAGGGAACAAGGAAGAAAGGGAGGGAAGGAAGCAAGAAGAATGAAATGAATGGAGAGACAGAGGAAGGAAGGACTTTTGGGGGGGGGGGGGTGTAATTTCTTTTTCTCTCAACATACCTTCAAACAATACAGTGTGTCATCTAATTTTCCATAAATAAAATGCGGTATTTTGTTAGTAACTAATATCAATCATCAAAAGAGTTGCAAAAGGGTTTTTTTTTCTAATTTTGTCATCCAGTTACATTTTCTTTTAATTAAATTCCCTCCTTAATGTTCCTTCAAAAAGTACAACACCAATTATATTTCTAACTTATTAACCATTATGCTAAAGTGCTTAAATGAGGTTCTGCCAGAATCTTCCATGAAAAGATGGCTATATTTTCAGTGTTTCCTGCCTGGAATTTTACGTTATGTAGGCAGGATAGGCAATGTGGACACATTGCTTAGAAATGCCTACCATATTCTTTTGACCACCAGTTTTTTTTAAAAAAATTGTTATCCTTTTTTTAAATGAGTGGCAAGCCGGTGCAGGAGTTGGTGATAAATTAGCGGCTTGCCATACTGTCTATAGAAGCCCTGATGTTTATGGGAACTTGGGAGGGGTGATTTTCATGAGGGAACAGATGTATCCACAAGGGCTTCTTTCAAGTGCTTCAAGGACATCCTATGCCCATCCACCTGGGCAGAAGTGGAGGAAGGACTTGCCATGCTGGCACAATTTGAGTGGGCAACATGACGATTTTGTGGGTGGGGGACAAGGGATGTGAACTTCCAACTTACCTACCAGTGAAGGTGCCAGGATGGCTCCAGAAATAAATTGGAACTTTGAGGAGTACTTTGACACAGACTCTGATTTAGTTTGGATGTTACCTGGAACCTTGACAGTTAGAAATAAGTGGGAAGTCAGTGTACTGCACCACAAAAAAACCCTTTACCTTTACTTCTAAGAAAGTATTTGAGACTCATATATCTGACAGTCGGTAAAAAATGGCGATTGCTTGGAGCTCTGTGTTGAGTGTGGAGTGTGCCTACCCCATTAATTGAGGTGGCAGGTTTTATCTTGGAGAACTAAAGAGAATGATGGGGAAGCGAGGGGCAAACAAGTGACTTGCCACTCACAGCCGTCCTGTTTGAGTATCAACTGATAGTAGTCTTTGAAATATAGAGGTAATTCTCAACTTACAATTGAGAATTGAGCCCAGCATTTCTGTTGTTAACTGAGATAGTTATCAGAAGATAGCTAAAGGTGATCACATGACCCTGGGACACTGTAATGGTCATAAATATGAACTAGCCAGATGAATACCTGGTAGGCAGTTCCCCCCCCACCCCATTTTCCTCCCCAAAAACTAAGGTGCATCTTATATTCTGAAAAATACAGTAGTTTACAAGTCATTTGTGCCATTTGGCAGCACTAGGCCAGAGATTATGTGCTCTGTTATAGCAATTATTTTCTTTCCATATGAACTGAAGTCCTGGTACTTCGAATGTCCAAGAAGTTTCCTTGGCAGTGGTACAGGTGTAATTGACAGCCCTGGTATTCCTGGAGGTCTCCCATCTAAACACCCACCAAGCTCAGCCCTGCTTACCCTTTCTGACTCTAGAGACATTCACCTAAGTGCTTAAATAATGAGACATGACCCAGTTTGCTAGATGTTAACAAAATTAGACGTTCTGAGAGGAGAATGCAAGTCTACATCAGTCCATAGCCTTAATCCAATATGCAATATGCTAACTTTCCCTGTCTCCTTTCTATATTTGTGGAAATTGTTTCAAATGTACAACCAAGTACAACTGCTCCACTGGACTTGGATGGCCAATAAATTTGAATAAACAATAGCAGTAAACAAAGTATTTGCTGATTTTTAACCAAGTTCATGCAAAAGAATCATTCTGATTTGACCATTTGGGGATGAACCAGATTTAAGGGGTCCATATGAAGAATTGACTCTATTTAAAATGTTTACATCAAAGTTTACCTTTGAGATGAGTCACTTTCCTGGACTTGATAGTCTTATGAATATTAGGGCCTGGGATTCAAAGTTGAAAGAAGTTTGGGTTTATACCACACTATGATGGCAGAAAGTCTTAGTCATCGTACATAATTCTAAATTAAACTTATCTTGCTGCATGTTCACCCAAAACTAAAGCTTCCGGAACTAAAGCTCTCACGAGAATTTTTATAGGCAAATTATTTTAGTGACCCACAAAAGATTGGCTTTCCATGTGTCAGATGCTCACTTTGGGTGCCGGAAAGACTTGGAAATTGTATGAAGAAATCAAAAGCAGTTTCTCTACACTCTGTATCCATGGCAGTGTGCTTGATCAAATGTTGCCCTGCTTTTTGGAATTCCCTTTGGGCGGAGGTTTATTTAATGTAGCCCTTCTTTGACTTTAGGAAAAAAATTGAAACACCTACATATTCATCTTTCATGGGAGGAGGAGGGTGTGTTGTAATGGGAAGGTAGGGTTATGGATGTATGATATTTGTATTTTTTATCTTTCTTGATCATTTTGTTTTCATAAGTACCTAGGGTTTTCTGGGACTATTATTTAATATACTGACATTGTTATCCTTCCAGAGCCTTTGGAAATAGGCAGTGTGCAAGCAAAATAAATTATAAAAATGCACCAGCTTGCATATATTTAAACACATGATAGCACAAATATGAGGGTTTTGTTGTCGAAATGTGATTTTTATTGCAGATACTTTCAAGAAATCTCAGTAATTATTTATAGCTATGTCTTTTATTTTTCATTTATATAAATATATGTATACTAATATATAATGACAAATATCTGTATATGCATCTACCCTAGATTGTACTTGCAGAAACCAAATTCAATGTTGAATATTCAACAAAAAGTAGTGGTTGCCATTTGCTACATTCTAGTTACCATTATCTGTTATTTCACACTTTTGTCATCTCATTTTGCATTCATATCTGCAAGCATTTAAGAGTATCTATAACAATGTAGTATGTGAATTAGCCTTGAAGAAGCCCATTCAGATGTTCTTAACTGATCCTAACTTTTCACTTTAAAATGTTTCACTTTTCACTTCCTTCCTTGCAATATGGAATCATAAGCATTTCTTATGTAGGTTAGTTTTCTCTTAAAAGATAATAGGCTCAAAGAAAACTGTAGTAAAAATTCAGTGATGTGGAATTGTTTTCTGATTGAGTAAAATCGATCGACTGACTGACTGACTCTCTGACTCTGACAGGCTTTCAAAATTCTGTTATACCCAAGCAATAAAATACATTTTCAGAGGTTTCTGTAGTGCATTAGTTCCTGATCTGAGCTGACTTGACTTAGTAGAAGAACTGTGGAACTTCCAGAAGATTAAAAAAATGTAAGAATGTAAATGTATCTTTGTTAGGGAGGGCTAATCTTGAAAAGTACTTCACCAATTGCGTTGAAATTTTGACACAGCGTTCCAAACGAATATAGCCCTTATGGTATACAGTGATCCCTCGAGTTTCGCGATCTCGATCTTCGCGAAACGCTATATCGCGATTTTTCCACCCGATGACGTCACTCCCTTCCTTTCTCATCTTTCTTTCTCTCTCTCTTTCTCTATCTTGCTTCTTCCTCTCTCACACTCTCTTCCTCCCTCTCTCATCTCTTTCTTTCCTTCTCTCTCTTTCTCTATCTCTCCCCCTCTTGCTCTCGAGTGGCGGGCGGCACCCAGGGAAGGTTCCTTCGGCCGCCCAGCAGCTGATCTGCTCGGCAGCGCAGTAGCAGCGAGGAGCCAAAGATGGGGTTTCCCCTTTGCGTGGGCAACGGGGAAACCCCATCTTCGGCTCCTTGCTGCTACTGCGCTGCCGAGCAGATCAGCTGCTGGGCGGCCGAAGGAACCTTCCCTGGGTCTTCAACTCCCAGAATTCCCCGCCGCCCACGCAAAGGGGAAACCCCGATCGTGCACCGAGCGGCGGGCAGGCGAGCGGCGGGCGGGCAGCGGACAAGCGGCGGCCGGACAAGCGGCGGACAAGCGGCGGGCGGAAAAGCGGTGGGCAGGCGGGCAGGCAGGCGGCTCCTCAGCTGCTGGGCAGCGGAAGGAACCTTCCCTGGGTCTTCCCAGGTGCGGAAGTAAAAACACCATCTGCGCATGCGCGGCCATGGAAAAGGGCGCGCATGCGCAGATGGTGTTTTTACTTCCGCACCACTACATTGCGAAAAATCGAGTATCGAGAGGGGTCTTGGAACGTAACCCTCGCAATACTCGAGGGATCACTGTACTATATTATATAGATACAACATATCTGACAGGTGAAAATAGTCAAAAACCTAGGATTTCCTGGTGAAAACCATAGACACATTTTGATTGGCTGGTGAAAAAAACAGGCATTTGCTTTGCATGGAGACTGGTGACAAACATAGCAGGCACATTTTGTTTGGCTGCTGATTAACTGCCTCAGGAAAGTCTCCACAGAAAATAAAGGAACCCGGTTTGGCTGCAAGGTAGGCTGGGTGGAACCAAGAACCCTGCAAGGTAGACCGGTTTTATCGTATTTTGGCTGGTGGGTCAGGCCAGTCTCTTAAAGCGGAACAGGGAGGGAGACAGAGAGAGATGTACAAATGTCAACCTGCTGTGTAATGTTAATCTCTTCAAACTCTGTTATTCTGAATTAATTGAGCAGGGGGTTGTACTAGAAGACCTCCAAGATCCCTTCAAAGTCTGTTTGTGTTTTTAAATGCCACAGAAAAATCACCTCAGAACATAAAGGGAACCATAGATTATAACCATAGATGCAAACTGAACACTGCCACCTACTGGCTGAATAATTCTGTAGATGTTGCAATCTATATAAATACAAATGTAAATGTTTGTTTGCTCATGGTCTAAAATCTCTGATTGCTCACTGATTGTTTTGAAAATTGCTCTTAAAGTAGATTTGGATACTAAACCGTGGGGTTTTTCTCCTAAGTATTGTATGCTTGGGTGGAACGAAGAACCCTGCGAGGTAGGCCAGTCTTATTGTATTTTGGCAGATGGGTTGGGCCAGTCTCTTAAACCACGGGGTGACAGGGAGGGGGAGAGGTGTACAAATGTCACCCTGCTCTATTATTATTATTATTATTATTATTATTATTATTATTATTATTAATTGGATTTGTATGCCGCCCTTCTCCGCAGACTCGGGGCGGCTAACAACAATGATAAAAACAGCATGTAACAATCCAATTAATAAAACAACTAAAAACCCTTATTATAAAAAACCAAACATACACACAAACATACCATGCATAACTTGTAATGGCCTAGGGGGAAGGAATATCTTAACTCCCCCATGCCTGGCGATAAAGGTGGGTCTTGAGTAATTTGCGAAAGACAAGGAGGGTGGGGGCCATTCTAATCTCTGGGGGGAGTTGATTCCAGAGGGCCGGGGCCACCACAGAGAAGGCTCTTCCCCTGGGGCCCGCCAAACGACATTGTTTGGTCGACGGGACCCGGATTAGGCCAACTCTGTGGGACCTTATCGGCCGCTGGGATTCGTGCGGTAGAAGGTAGTTCGAGATGTATTCTGGCCCAATGCCATGTAGGGCTTTAAAGGTCATTACCAACACTTTGAATTGTGACCGGAAACCGATCGGCACCCTTCAAACTCTATGACATAATTGAGCAGGGGGTTGGACTAGAATGCCTCCAAGATCCCTTCAAACTCTGTTATTCAAAAATGTAAATGTGCACTTTCTTTTCCACTTAACCAGACCGAGCCACAGCAACACGTGGCCGGGTACAGCTCGTTAGGAATAAAAGCGATGAAATTATTTGCGATGAAACTGAACTGAAAAAAATGCTCAGAGGAATATAATTTAGAGATCTGTATGGAAGTGATAACAATACATCAGAGAGCAGTTGAAATGAATGCCAAGAAACATTAGTTTTGCTTCCAAAAAGTAATGAAAGAGAAGCATTAACACTGTCAAAATATTGAAATGTTTCAATATTGTAAGAGTGCCGTTGTTATTCCTACGTTTAAAAAAACGGCAGGGGGGGGGCAGAAAATTACAATTGAATGCAGAAATATTCTGAAAAGGGAGGGGGGATAGATTGTCAAGCATATCTGGAAAAATGTGGCAGAAAATTGATTGAAATAATATAGGAAATGACAATTTTGTGAAGTGCAAAAGAGTTGTAAGCCATGTAGGGAATGTGCAGGCCAGATTTTTCCTCAATCCTGTTTTAGGCATGAAAGTAATTTTGGGCCAATATCTCTCTCACCCTCTCAGCCCAACTCACCTCACAGGTGATTGTTGTGGAGAAAATAGAAGGAGGAAAGAGTATTTGTTTGTTTGTTTGTTTGTTTATTTGAGTTGAAAGGGAACTTACAGGTCACCAAGTCCAACCCCCTGCTTAAACAAGAAATCCTACAGCACCCCAGCCAAATGACAGTCCAATCTCCTCTTTAAAATGTCCAAAGTTGGGGAGTTCACAACCTCCGCTGGCAGGCTGTTCCACTGGTTGATCATTCTGACTGTCAAGAAGTTCTTCCTTATTTCTAGGTTGAATCTCTCCTTGGTCAGCTTCCAACCATGGTTCCTCATCTGGCCCTCTGGTGCCCTGAAAAACAGCGTGACTCCCTCCTCTCTGTGGCAACCCCTCAAGTACCTGTAGACTGCTATCATGTCCCCCCTGGTCCTTCTTTTCTCTAGGCTATTCATGCCCAGTTCCAGCAATCTCTCTTCATAATTCTTGGTGTCTAGTCCCCTAATCATTTTGGTTGCTCTTTTCTGCACCTTCTCCAGAGTTTTAATGTCTCTTTTGAAGTGTGGTGACCAGAACTGAATGCAGTACTCCAGATGTGGTCTGACCAGGGTGTTATAGAGTGGTATTAATACCTCTCTGGTCTTGGAGTGTATCCCCCTGTTGATACAGCTTAGGATTGTGTTGGCCTTTTTAGCCACTGCTGCACATTGCTGGCTCATATTTAGTTGATTATCCACCAAGTCTCCGAGATCCCTTTCACAGTCACTACTGCTAAGTAGGGTTCCTCCCAGACTGTATGCAGTATTCCAGATGTAGTCTGACCAGGGCAGTTATAGATGCATGCATGTGAAGGGCCATGAATAGAAGAGAGTCGCTATGTAGGTATTACAAGAGATAAGAGAGTTCACCTGTGGTTGGGTGTGGTTCAACTAATTAGAGCTGCTGTTAAATGGGCAGTGTGCTGGCCTCTCCATGTGGAAGATTATCTGTTCGTAATAGTAGATGTGGCTTGACTCTCCGGATTCTCCAAGGACTATGTGTTTTGATATCAGGCCTCTGAACGTAAATCATAGTTAAACATGTGAGTTTGGACAACCTCTGAAGGAGAGTAGTTGTGCCGACTTCACAGCTACTTGTTAATTGCTTTGAGTTTGGTTTTTTTGTTATTTCACTGCATTCAAGTCTGGTTGCTTTGAAAGTGAGCCCTTTGAATACAAAAAGGGGGGTTTGCTTCTATTTTTCTATGGATAAAGGAAGTATTCTTGACTTTTCACGTGTGTGTGTCTGTTTTGGCTACCTTTGCATTTAATTAGAGGCTCGTGCAGAGAGCTGGCAGAACACACCCCATTCTCATATATTATAGTCAGGAAAAAAGGTGGTGTTGGTGGAAGAGATAGTTATTCCCCCCACGCCTGGTGACATAGATAGGTCTTCAACATCTTGCGGAAGGCAGGAAGGGTAGGGGCAATTCGAATCTTCGGGGGGGAGTTGATTCCAGAGGCTCTTCCCCTGGGTCGCGCCTAATGGTATTTTTTAGTCGATGGGACCCAGAGAAGGCCAACTCTGTGGGACCTGATTGGCCACTTGGATTCGTGCAGCAGAAGGTGGTCCCGGAGGTATTCTGGTCCGATGCCTTGTAGGGCTTTATTGGTCATTACCAACACTTTGAATTGTGACCGGAAACTGATCGGCAACCAGTGCAGACCGCGGAATGTTGGCAAAAACGTGGGCAGATCTTGGAAGCCCCATGATAGCTCTCCTGGCCGCATTCTGCACGATCTGAAGTTTTCGAACACTTTTCAAAGGAAGCCCCATGTAGAGAGTATTGCAGTAGTCAAACCTCGAGGTGATGAGGGCATGAGTGACTGTGAGCAGTGACTCCCGGTCCAGATAGGGCCGCAACTGGTGCACCAGGCGGACCTGGGCAAACGCCCTCCTCGCCTCAGCTGAAAGATGGTGCTCTAATGTGGATCGAGGAGGACACCCAAGTTGTGGACTCTCTCTAAGGGGGTCAATAATTCCCCCCCAGGGTAATGGACGGACAGATGGAATTGTCCTTGGGAGGCAAGACCCACAGCCACTCCGTCTTGTCAGGGTTGAGTTTGAGCCTGTTAGTACTTTGCTTATGATAGAAATAAGAGATAGAGATATATAATTTTTGAAATTTAATTGTAACAATATTATTAACAATGTACAGTGTTCCCTCGATTTTTGCGGGGGATGCGTTCCGAGACTGCCCGCGAAAGTCGAATTTCCGCAAAGTAGAGATGCGGAAGTAAATACACTATTTTTGGCTATGAACAGTATTCCAAGCCTTCCAGTAACACTCGGGTTCTTAAGTAGAAAATGGTTCTTAAGAAGAGGCAAAAAAAACCTTGAACACCCAGTTCTTATCTAGAAAAGTTCTTAAGTAAAGGCGTTCTTAGGTAGAAGTACCACTGTACTTCTTTTTGGACAATGGGACATAGAAAACCAACATGGCCAATATGTTTAGAATTATTTTGTCTAGAACAAGTTTCCAGGCCTTTCTTTGTTCCATGCTTATTGATTTTGTGGTTATACTGATCCTTTAATGTTGTTATTTATAGATTCTATTAGTTTTTATAATATTTAGAAGGTAAAGCATTTTGTATCCGGATATTCTAAAATGTTTACTCAAGAGGTTTTCATCATGGGGAACATAATTTATATAAGTTTCTCAACAATTTCCTTACTCCAGGGGCCATACAGTAAAGGCTGTGTGTGAATCGTTCCACTTAGCCAAAGATGCTGGATTCAAGGTGGTAGCGCATAT
Organism: Erythrolamprus reginae; assembly: GCF_031021105.1. Classification (NCBI taxonomy): domain Eukaryota; kingdom Metazoa; phylum Chordata; class Lepidosauria; order Squamata; family Dipsadidae; genus Erythrolamprus; species Erythrolamprus reginae. Next base: position 390,387,365 of record NC_091950.1, on the reverse strand, counting down.
GATGCCGGATCTCCCCAACATGGGACTTGAGAGAGACATCAACCAATTTGTGGTAAGAATTTACTCTTTTTTAAATTTATCTCTGATCGCTCCCTTAGACTCATGAGACAATCAGGCTCATTTGCCTGGAGAAGGAGAAGAATAAAGCAGCCAATGAAAATTTGATCTTTCTTTTGAGTATCCTTTTATCACCAAACCTTTTCATCAGACGCTTGAATATTTGACACAAAAAAATCATCCTGACTGTATCTTAAAGTCAAATGTTTAGCAAAGCGGTGGTGATTACTTGGACAAAGAGTCATTACAAAGCTGTAGTTGAGTAAGCTATGCAGAAATCTGTTTAGCAAGATTATAACTGAATCAGAGTTCACTTTAGCAAAAGGGGGAGAAAAAGAGAGCATAGATTGGAGACAAAGTAGCATATGCATACCAGAGGTGTTTCTCATAATCTAGATATATAAAAGCCAAATACCTCTCACACATCATGAATTCTCCAGAATTGTAAAACCTACAAACTAGAAACTTGGCACGTATGTTTCCCTTGGCTTCTAGGTGCTCGCTAAAAAAGAATTTTTCAAAATGACCATCACATCATTAGTGTTGTGGTTGGCTCTGGCCCAGCTCCTGCCCCAAGGAATGTGGAGGTGGATGCAGGGGAAACATCAACATGTCATAGGCCTGTTTTATTGCCGACAGAGTCAGGTAGTGCAGTTTCCTCAGACGAAGAAGAAGGTGAGGGTGACTTGGAAGAGGGGAGCTTGGCACACAGCCCAGGAAGCCAATCTCCATTATCTTCGGTCGATTTGGATGAGGAAGTGTTAGACCCACGCAGGCGCAGAATTATGCATAGAAGAGACCAATTGAAGAAATATTACAGGAGATAAGAGAGGCCACCTGTGTTTGGGTGAGGCTCCAGCAATTAGAGCTGCTGATATAAATAGCAGCGTGCTGGCTTGGCCATTGTAGAAGATTATCTGATCGTTGTTCATCAGGACTGTCCCTTGCTGTTTCCGGACTTTGTTTGTTGATTTTTCACGACTTTGAAACCAAAGCAGAGCAAAGTGTGTGTATCTCACTTCGTGGAAGAAGGAGGGCTGTGATGTTTCTTCACAGCTGCTAGCTAAGTACTTAAGGACTGATTAAGGGGATTGTAAAGCCTACAAGGTTGTTTTGGGACGAGTGCTCTTTGCAATTTATTTATTTATTTTATTTATTTTTTGGATTTGTATGCCGCCCCTCTCCGCAATACAAAAAGGGTGCTTTGTTTCTTTGAATTTTGTGATAAAGCACATTGTTTTTGAACTTTCAAAAAGTAGAAGCAATTTTTCCCATAGGAATCAATGTAAAAGCAAATAATGTGTGCATACCCATTAGGAAAGAAATAAAAGCTCAGAATTTGGGTGGGAGGAAGAGGAGGAAGAAGAGGAGGACAGTCGCTGCCAAAGGAAGACAGTGAGGTGAAGGGAATCCAAAAAATTCAAAACTTTAAGGCTTAAAAAAAAAAGAGGGACTCTGAGGCGGCGAGGAGGAGCACACACCTCCCTCCGTTTGCTCTGGACTGCCAAAGCCTCCTTAAGCGCCACCAAAAAGCTCCTCTGGCAGCCCAGAAAAGCCTGAGATGGCCGGGATTGAAGGGGGAATGGCAGGAAACTGGCCAGGCCTTTGTGCCGCTCTCAAATTTCCTGGGAAATTTTTCCGGGCTCGGGTTCTTAAGTAGAAAATGGTTCTTAAGTAGAGGCAAAAAAATCTTGAACACCTGGTTCTTATCTAGAAAAGTTCTTAAGTAGAGGCATTCTTAAGTAGAGGTACCACTGTACAACATTCATTAGAGAATTTCAATAGGCAGTTATATTTTAATAGGTCACGCGTTGCCTTACCTGAAGTGTTTTATTTTATTTCATTTTAGTAGACCGATTGAGTATAGTGAAGAAAGAACCAGAGTAGGTTAGCTTTGGACACACATGTGTGATGACATCGTGTAAATTTTTACATAAATAAATACACATTCATTTCTGGCATTTGCATAATGTGGCTATCACATCAATGAAGATGCAAGCCACATATCTGTATCATTCAAGTAATTACTTCTTTATACAAGCAATATAGATCATAGTGGAGATTTGCTTTGCTTTGCTTCATGTGAAGTCTTTTCCATGAAGATCTGATAAAATGAGAATTCATTATATTAAAACAAAGACAAGTCTAAGAAAAGGGATAATTTATAGTTAAAATGTCAGTCCGAAGCCATCCGCAGTCTGCATTGGTTGCCGATCGGTTTCCGATCACAATTCAAAGTGTTGGTTATGACCTATAACGCCCTTCATGGCACCGGACCAGATTATCTCAGGGACCGCCTTCTGCTGTACGAATCCCAGCAACCAGTTAGGTCCCACAGAGTGGATCTTCTCGGGGGTCCCGCCAATTTATATGCCGCCCCGAGTTTGCGGAGAGGGGCGGCATATAAATCCAATAAATCTAATTAAAGAATGTCGCTTGGCAGGACCCAGGGGAAGAGCCTTCTCTGTGGCGGCCCTGGCCCTCTGGAACCAACTCCCCCCAGAGATTAGAATTGCCCCCACCCTCCTTGCCTTTCGTAAGCTGCTTAAAACCCACCTCTGCCGTCAGGCATGGGGGAATTGAGACCCTCTTCCCCCTAGGCCTTTACAATTCTATGCATGGTATGTATGTATGTATGTATGTTTGGTTTTTTATATTAATGGGTTTTTAATTGTTTCTAACATCAGACTACTATTGTACACTGCTTTATTGTTGCTGTTAGCCGCCCCGAGTCTCCGGAGAGGGGCGGCATACAAATCCAATAAATAAATAAATAAATAAATAAATAAATAAATAAATAAATATGAGAATGTAGAATGTATTAGTGCTTCGGAGTTTGGGAGGGGCTGCTGCATAAGGGTTGCAGACATAACAATTCCTTCTAGGTTCTCAAGGTCATCCTTTGTTCGGCACCTGCCCGGAAGTTGATAGTAGGACCAGACACATTGGCAAAACCAGACCGGGCCATGTGATGAACTTTTGGGTGTGGGAACAAGGGAATGAACTTCAAACTGGATGGAGAAACCCACAGTACTTCAGATTTGGGTTTCTCACAAATGTGCCAGCATGGCTCTGCTAATAAATTGGAACTTTGAGGAACGCTATGCCTTGGACTCTGATTTAGTTTCAGATGCTATTTGGAACCCTGACACAAAAGACCACAAAGCAGCAGACGGAGGAATCTCAAGTGTGCATTTTCCACTTGTAGAACTTATTTCAATGCTGTTTTGACAGCATGGGTGATTCATGGATGCCCCCCCCCTTCTATTTCCCCCCCAGGTCACCTCATTTTTCTTGCATTTGACAACACACGTGTGCCTTTTATTGCCTAATGTAGTCTTGAAATGCTGGCTGTGTTAAAAACCTCATTAATTTTGGTGAGCAGTTGATTTATGCCAGCTATTAATCTGATCATGATATAAACTCCCCTGCTGAATCTGAGGCACTTGAAGGGATATTCGTTCTGTTTCTCTAGTTTTCTCTAATTTCGGTCCTATTGATGTTAATTGTTTACAATAGAAGTTCTGGAACAGAGTTGGGAACTATGCGTTGCTTATGTGCACAGTTTATTATTACACTGTAAACAAAAAGTTGCTTTTGAAATTCTCTCTTCAGAATTTAGAAATCTCCGTTGATGTTGTAGCAACCCACGGTGCTTGCTAGCAATAGAAAGTCCCACATTAAAACCTCATGAAATTTAGATATATTTATCTAGCTTTATCAAATACCATAAAATAAGAAGAACCATAATTAATCAGTCTGATCCTTTCTAATCCAGCATTCTCTTTTTATAGTAGTAATTATGGAAGTCTCTAAGAAGAATATGAGTACAATATTCATATTCCAAAAATTGATAGCAAGAAATGGGTTGACCATGATATGAGGAAGGGACGATGAAGATACATTGCAAAAAAGAGTTGCCATTAGTAACTTTATCCTTCATGATTTTATTTAAACCTTTACAGTAATCTCCATTGCTAGATTTTTTGAAAGCAGATTCCATAGTTAACAGTGAAGTTGTGAAAAAGTTTTTTCTTTCTTTTGTTGGTTATCTTAACCATCAATTATTCCTATTCATTAAATAACCTAGATTTTCATACAGCTTGGATAACAATGTAACAAAACAGTGTAATGGTTCAAGTGCTAAACTAAGATAAGATAATAAGCCAAGATAAGATGACCCTAGGAAACCAAATAATGTCTTTAGGATTCTTATGAGGATAAACCTGGATAAGATAATCTACAATATATTGAGGTCCTGTAAGAAATGCAGGATAAACAAATAGTAAATATGCTGTTAAAAATTTGTAGTATTCTCCAGGAGAAAGAAGGAATTTCACTTCATCCTGTTTTTCCATATCATAATTAGTGATTGTTATCTCTATCATTTCCACTCCTATCCCCGTTTCTTAACTCATGGAGGTGTAGACTTTTCAGTAAGCCTATAACAGCAAGAGTAGAATAGAAAAGAAAAGAATATTATTGGCCGTGTGATTGGACACATAAAGGAATTTGTCTTGGTGCATATGCTCTCAGTATACATAAAAGAAAAGATTAAGTTCATCCAGAATCGTAAGGTACAACATTTAATGATAGTCCAGGTACATATAAGCCATTCAATCATCTTAGGAACCATATTAGGAAGAAATATTTTCATATTTCATACTACAGCGATACAACGATACTTCATAAGCCTTAAGATATAGGCCTCCAAAAATGTTTACATAAGCAAATAAAATGGGTGAGCAGAGAAAAGGTATTTTTGCCATTATTGCACATGCAAGAAAAATCTCTTAAAAGACTTATTAAACTGACAAATCATCCCCTTGAAAACCTGCCATTTTTGCAGAAGGAAAAAGTCTGCGGAGAGGGGCGGCATACAAATCTGATTAATAAATAAATAAATAAATAAATAAAAAACTGTACAAGAAGATATTTTTACCTTTCTAGTCTTAGATTATTAGAGGAAAGACACAAGGTGATTGGCACCAGTAATTTGAAAAACATTTCCAAGAGCTTTATTCCATAAATGCCTGAAATAATAACTTTAATTACTCAACCAAATTGCAGTCAGTTAAACTCTGAACAATTTAATAGTCTACTTTTTTTTTAATTGTTTCCAGCCCAATGGAATGTTGGAAAGAAATAATGCAAAGGGACCCAGCCCTGGGTCTGTCCCCCTGCCCCTCCATCCATCAGAATGACTCTCCTAATCAAACAAACAAAAGATTGGTTTGACAGGAAAAGCTAACACAACAAAAAGGAGTATGGTAGTTTGGAAGGGGGGGGGGAATCCTAATATAAACATAGTCTCTAGAGCAGTGTTTCCCAACCTTGGCAACTTGAAGATATTTGGACTTCAACTCCCAGAATTCCCCAGCCAGCCGCTGGCTGGGGAATTCTGGGAGTTGAAGTCCAAATATCTTCAAGTTGCCAAGGCTGGGAAACACTGCTCTAGAGAGTGGCTCAGAATGTCTCTTTCAGTCTTCTAATCCTTGTTCTTTCTTTCCTTTGATAAATAAACTGTCAAGGTTCCAGGTAACACCCAAACTAAATCAGAGTCGGAATCAAAGTATTCCTCAAAGTTCCAATTCATTTCCAGAGCCATTCCTGACACCTTGATCTGAGTTTCAATTCATTTCCAGAGCCATTCCTGACACCTTGATCTGAGTTTCCCACTCAGTTGAAAGTTCACATCCCTTGTCCCCCACCCCCAAACTTGTCACGTTGCCCACTCAGATTGTGCCAGCGTGGCAAGTCCTTCCTCCACTTCCGCCCAGGTGGGTGGGTATAGGATGTCCTTGAACCACTTTAAAGAATGCTTTGTGGCTGCATCTGTCCCTCCTGAAATCACCCCTCTCAAGTTCCCATAAACATCAGGCCTTCTATAGATTGTGTGGCAAGATGTTAATTTATCACCAACTGATGCACCAGTTTGACAGAAGCATTTGGGCAGCAAACCACTGAATGTTTTTAGACTCCATGTTTTCCCTTGATCGTAGAGATTATACATTCTTTTGATAGTGTCTAAGGCAGTGGTCACTAACTGGTGGTCCATGGATGAGAAAATTTTGTTGGAAAAATTATTTTTATTTTTTTATATTGCACTAAATACTATTTATTTATTTTTTTTAAAAAAAATTAGTGGTCCACCGGATTTTAAATTTTGAATTTAGTGGTCCCTGGGGTCTAAAAGATTGCTAATCCCTGGTCTAAGATATAAGCAATAATTCCTGTGACATGCTAAAGGAAGCCAAAGACGTAAAGCCTTAATAGATTTTCTTTTATTTGTGGATTGTGACTTAGAATGAGTGAGGTCCAAGAGTTATGGTTTATGCTAGGGGTCCCCAGCCATTGCGGCTTAGCAGCCCAGCGGGAGGCAGAGGAGAAGCAGTCTCTGCAAGCTGCAGGCCAGTGGGTACATGTGCATGCCACTCAGCCTACGCAAGCGGGAGGCCAGCACACATATTCATGCACACGCAGCTTGACTTGCGCAAGTTCGTAGGTAGAGGCGTTCGTAAGTAGAGGTACTACTGTATTGCCATACCCAATAAGCCTTAGCTATCATTTGGCTTCTGACTTGAGGTCTTGCCCTTGTTGAAAAAAATTATTAGAAGAATCTTTGGGCAGGTAAACATCAGCAAATGGACCTGTGACACCCTGAGTATAACATATAGAGGTATAACAAGTAGGAAGAGGGAGATTGTGATCCTGCTGTATAGAGCGCTGATAAGACCACATTTGGAATACTGTGTTCAGTTCTGGAGACCTCACCTACAAAAAGATATTGATAAAATTGAACGGGTCCAAAGACGGGCTACAAGAATGGTGGAAGGTCTTAAGCATAAAACTTGTCAGGAAAGACTTCATGAACTGAATCTGTATAGTCTGGAGGACAGAAGGGAAAGGGGGACATGATCAAAAAATTTAAATATGTTAAAGGGTTCAATAAGGTTCAGGAGGGAAGTATTTTCAATAGGAAAGTGAACACAAGAACCAAGGGGGCACAATCTGAGGTTAGTTGGGGGAAAGATCAGAAGCAACGTGAGAAAATATTATTTTACTGAAAGAGTAGTAGATGCTTGGAAGAAACTTCCAGCAGACGTGGTTGGTAAATCCACAGTAACTGAATTTAAACATGCCTGGTATAAACATATATCCATCCTAAGATAAAATACAGGAAATAGTATAAGGGCAGACTAGATGGAGCATGAGGTCTTTTTCTGACGTCACACAGTTGTGTGGCATGTTGCGCAGGTTCTGTTGCATCCACTCGCAACAGAATAGCCTGCGCAACTAGACTTATAATCCTAGGTTTGCACATCTTAGAACTACGTTGCCTTACACACAACTTAAGCATAGCCCATAAAATCTTCTGCTACAACGTCCTTCCTGTCCACGACTACTTCAGCTTCAACCACAACAACACACGAGCACACAACAGATACAAACTTAAAGTAAACCGCTCCAAACTCGACTGCAGGAAATTCAACTTTAGTAACTGAGTAATTGATGCATGGAACTCACTTCCAAACTCTGTAGTATCATCACCTAACCAGTGTTCTCTCTAAATTTTTTTTGGGGTGGGCGGAAAAGTATAGTGTCTGAGCGACAGTCCCTTCGGGACTGGGCGACACAGAAATAATAATAAAATTTCCCTCTCAGCTTCTGGGCAGGTTTGGAAAACTCTGAGTTGATGATGATTTTTAAGTGAGCGATTGCTCACTGCTCAGCTTAGAGGGAACTATGCACCTAACCCAAAAAACTTTACCCTTAGAGTATCCACTGTTGACCTCACCCCATTCCTAAGAGGTCAGTAATAACATAAGTGCATCAGTGTGCCTTCCGTCTCCTGTCTTAATGTTTCCCTCTTACTAGTATCATGTATATAAATATTATTATATCTTTGAATATTACCAATACGTACTTGACAAAACAAATAAATACAAAATAAATGAAATAAATGTGTGGGTGCATGCCAGCCCGCTACTTGTGCTGCCTGGTTGCAAATAGGCGATGATCTGATAGTTGGGGATTGGGGACCCCTGGTTTCTACAACAAAGCATCATTAAAAAAAAACCTGTCTCAGTACAGCCCCAACTTTTCCATGCATTATTGCATTTATAGGGCTATACAGAAAATAAAATTTTGCTGGTTCCTTTCTTGTTTTCAACAAAAACTACAGACTTGGATTTAAATGACTCAGAATTGTAGATTGGGAATGATGTCTAAATTAAATAAATACATTTCACATAGCATGGAAAATATATTGATTTTTGTACCAACAGCTAATGATGTTCTGTTCTGTTCCATGTGCTCAGATCTCTTATCTTTGGCACTCAGCGAATAGCACAAGGGAAACAAACTGGGGACATGTGCTAGGTACATCTGCCTCTGTCATGAACTACGTGGAACAGCTTTCTATGGGTTTTTTTAAAAACCTCTGTGAAAGACTATAAGCAGTTTGCAATTTGTGTCTTGCACCTTCATTTCTTTTAAAAGCTGATGAATGGTAGAAACTGTTCCTCCTCCTTGAGCTGCTTATGACTCATCAACTGAAAGTGCCTAGGGACAATTTTGAGAGTTGAATGATAAACCTTTGCTATCCTCCCCTCTGCTCTGCCTTTGGATTAATTGTTGCTGTAACATCAATGACATTTAAAATCTCTGAGATAACTGCAGGGGGAAAGTCAGCTGTGTCAGAGTCTTTGGTTCAGGAACTCATTTGCCTTTGCAAGGAATCACCCAACTTGTCAAAATACTACTTTTTTTGCAAGCAGAGTTAATGTGTAGTAATAGTACACTGTTACTTTAGTAATAGTAAATAGTGTAGTCTAAATGATAGTGAAGAATTCTCAGACAACTAGCTAGATTTAAGACTGTCAATCATGTCCTCTTCCCCCACCCCAAGCAATCCTCTTCGCCAGGCTGTGGAATCTCTACAATCTCCACATTCCTCTTTACATAAATGTAGGTAAAGCACTAACTTCCAACTGTCCTGACAATTTTTTTATATAAGCAGTATACAGTGGTACCTCGTGATACGAACCCCTCGTCATATGAACTTTTCGAGATACGAACCCAGGGTTTGGAATTTTTTTGCCTCTTCTTACGAACTTTTTTCACCTTACGAACCTGCCGCTGCCACTGGGATGCACCGCCTCCAGACTTTCGTTGCAAGCCAAGCACCAGTTTTTGCGATCCTGGGATCCCCCGAGGCTCCCCTCCATGGGAAACCCCACCTCCTGACTTCTGCAAAAACGCGATGCTGTAGGGAAATCCCAGGAGGGGAATCCCAGGATCGCAAAAACGGGCAGAGTTGAGGGGACAAAAACAGGAAGAAAAGACTCATGGAGCTCAAGGGAGGAGAAAGGTGTGGGTGAGATGAGCAGAGTGGGGTGGGAAAAACAGGAAGAAAAGACTCATGGAGCTCAAGGGAGGAGAAAGGTGTGGGGGAGATGAGCAGAGTGGGGGGGGGACAAAAACGGGAGGCAGGGACTCATGGAGCTCAAGGGAGGAGAAAGGTGTGGGGGAGATGAGCAGAGTGGGGTGGGAAAAAACGGGAAGAAAAGACTCATGGAGCGCAAGGAAGGAGAAAGGTGTGGGGGAGATGAGCAGAGTGGGGTGGGAAAAAACGGGAAGAAAAGACTCATGGAGCTCAAGAGAGGAGAAAGGTGTGGGGGAGATGAGCAGAGTGGGGTGGGAAAAAACAGGAAGAAAAGACTCATGGAGCTCAAGGGAGGAGAAAGGTGTGGGGGAGATGAGGAGAGTGGAGTGGGAAAAAACGGGAAGAAAAGACTCATGGAGCTCAAGGGAGGAGAAAGGTGTGGGGGAGATGAGCAGAGGGGTGGGAAAAAACGGGAAGAAAAGACTCATGGAGCTCAAGAGAGGAGAAAGGTGTGGGGGAGATGAGCAGAGTGGGGTGGGAAAAAACGGGAAGAAAAGACTCATGGAGCCCAAGGAAGGAGAAAGGTGTGGGGGAGATGAGCGGGGGGGGGGACAAAAATGGGAGGCAGGGACTCATGGAGCTCAAGGGAGGAGAAAGGTGTGGGTGAGATGAGCAGAGTGGGGTGGGAAAAAACGGGAAGAAAAGACTCATGGAGCTCAAGGAAGGAGAAAGGTGTGGGGGAGATGAGCAGAGTGGGGTGGGGAAAAACGGGAAGAAAAGACTCATGGAGCTCAAGAGAGGAGAAAGGTGTGGGGGAGATGAGCAGAGTGGGGTGGGAAAAAACGGGAAGAAAAGACTCATGGAGCTCAAGGGAGGAGAAAGGTGTGGGTGAGATGAGCAGAGTGGGGTGGGAAAAAACGGGAAGAAAAGACTCATGGAGCTCAAGGAAGGAGAAAGGTGTGGGGGAGATGAGCAGAGTGGGGTGGGGAAAAACGGGAAGAAAAGACTCATGGAGCTCAAGAGAGGAGAAAGGTGTGGGTGAGATGAGCAGAGTGGGGTGGGAAAAAACGGGAAGAAAAGACTCATGGAGCTCAAGGAAGGAGAAAGGTGTGGGGGAGATGAGCAGAGTGGGGTGGGGAAAAACGGGAAGAAAAGACTCATGGAGCTCAAGAGAGGAGAAAGGTGTGGGGGAGATGAGCAGACTGGGGTGGGAAAAAACAGGAAGAAAAGACTCATGGAGCTCAAGGGAGGAGAAAGGTGTGGGGGAGATGAGTGGGCTGGGGAAAAACAGGAAGAAAGGACTCATGGAGCTCAAGGGAGGAGAAAGGTGTGGGGGAGATGAGGAGAGTGGGGTGGGAAAAAACAGGAAGAAAAGACTCATGGAGCTCAAGGGAGGAGAAAGGTGTGGGGGAGATGAGGAGAGTGGGGTGGGAAAAAACAGGAAGAAAAGACTCATGGAGCTCAAGGGAGGAGAAAGGTGTGGGGGAGATGAGGAGAATGGGGGGGAAACAGGAAGAAAAGACTCATGGAGCTCAAGGGAGGAGAAAGGTGTGGGGGAGATGAGGAGAGTGGGGTGGGAAAAAACAGGAAGAAAAGACTCATGGAGCTCAAGGGAGGAGAAAGGTGTGGGGGAGATGAGGAGAGTGGGGTGGGAAAAAACAGGAAGAAAAGACTCATGGAGCTCAAGGGAGGAGAAAGGTGTGGGGGAGATGAGGAGAGTGGGGGGGGAAACAGGAAGAAAAGACTCATGGAGCTCAAGAGAGGAGAAAGGTGTGGGGGAGATGAGCAGAGTGGGGTGGGAAAAAACAGGAAGAAAAGACTCATGGAGCTCAAGGGAGGAGAAAGGTGTGGGGGAGATGAGGAGAGTGGAGTGGGAAAAAACGGGAAGAAAAGACTCATGGAGCCCAAGGAAGGAGAAAGGTGTGGGGGAGATGAGCAGAGTGGGGTGGGAAAAAACGGGAAGAAAAGACTCATGGAGCTCAAGGGAGGAGAAAGGTGTGGGGGAGATGAGCAGAGGGGTGGGAAAAAACGGGAAGAAAAGACTCATGGAGCTCAAGAGAGGAGAAAGGTGTGGGGGAGATGAGCAGAGTGGGGTGGGAAAAAACGGGAAGAAAAGACTCATGGAGCCCAAGGAAGGAGAAAGGTGTGGGGGAGATGAGCAGGGGGGGGGGACAAAAACGGGAGGCAGGGACTCATGGAGCTCAAGGGAGGAGAAAGGTGTGGGTGAGATGAGCAGAGTGGGGTGGGAAAAAACGGGAAGAAAAGACTCATGGAGCTCAAGGGAGGAGAAAGGTGTGGGGGAGATGAGCAGAGTGGGGTGGGGAAAAACGGGAAGAAAAGACTCATGGAGCTCAAGAGAGGAGAAAGGTGTGGGGGAGATGAGCAGACTGGGGTGGGAAAAAACAGGAAGAAAAGACTCATGGAGCTCAAGGGAGGAGAAAGGTGTGGGGGAGATGAGTGGGCTGGGGAAAAACAGGAAGAAAGGACTCATGGAGCTCAAGGGAGGAGAAAGGTGTGGGGGAGATGAGGAGAGTGGGGTGGGAAAAAACAGGAAGAAAAGACTCATGGAGCTCAAGGGAGGAGAAAGGTGTGGGGGAGATGAGGAGAATGGGGGGGGGGAAACAGGAAGAAAAGACTCATGGAGCTCAAGGGAGGAGAAAGGTGTGGGGGAGATGAGGAGAGTGGGGTGGGAAAAAACAGGAAGAAAAGACTCATGGAGCTCAAGGGAGGAGAAAGGTGTGGGGGAGATGAGGAGAGTGGGGGGGGAAACAGGAAGAAAAGACTCATGGAGCTCAAGGGAGGAGAAAGGTGTGGGGGAGATGAGGAGAGTGGGGTGGGAAAAAACAGGAAGAAAAGACTCATGGAGCTCAAGGGAGGAGAAAGGTGTGGGGGAGATGAGGAGAGTGGGGTGGGAAAAAACAGGAAGAAAAGACTCATGGAGCTCAAGGGAGGAGAAAGGTGTGGGGGAGATGAGCAGAGTGGGGTGGGAAAAAACAGGAAGAAAAGACTCATGGAGCTCAAGGGAGGAGAAAGGTGTGGGGGAGATGAGCAGACTGGGGTGGGAAAAAACAGGAAGAAAAGACTCATGGAGCTCAAGGGAGGAGAAAGGTGTGGGGGAGATGAGCAGAGTGGGGTGGGGAAAACGGGAAGAAAAGACTCATGGAGCTCAAGGGAGGAGAAAGGTGTGGGGGAGATGAGCAGAGTGGGGTGGGAAAAAACGGGAAGAAAAGACTCATGGAGCTCAAGGGAGGAGAAAGGTGTGGGGGAGATGAGCAGAGTGGGGTGGGGAAAACGGGAAGAAAAGACTCACGGAGCTCAAGGGAGGAGAAAGGTGTGGGGGAGATGAGCAGAGTGGGGTGGGAAAAAACAGGAAGAAAAGACTCATGGAGCTCAAGGGAGGAGAAAGGTGTGGGGGAGATGAGCAGAGTGGGGTGGGAAAAAACAGGAAGAAAAGACTCATGGAGCTCAAGGGAGGAGAAAGGTGTGGGGGAGATGAGCAGAGTGGGGGGGGGAAAACGGGAAGAAAAGACTCATGGAGCTCAAGGGAGGAGAAAGGTGTGGGGGAGATGAGCAGAGTGGGGTGGGGAAAACGGGAAGAAAAGACTCATGGAGCTCAAGGGAGGAGAAAGGTGTGGGGGAGATGAGCAGAGTGGGGTGGGAAAAAACAGGAAGAAAAGACTCACGGAGCTCAAGGGAGGAGAAAGGTGTGGGGGAGATGAGCAGAGTGGGGTGGGAAAAAACAGGAAGAAAAGACTCATGGAGCTCAAGGGAGGAGAAAGGTGTCGGGGAGATGAGCAGAGTGGGGTGGGAAAAAACAGGAAGAAAAGACTCATGGAGCTCAAGGGAGGAGAAAGGTGTGGGGGAGATGAGCAGACTGGGGTGGGAAAAAACAGGAAGAAAAGACTCATGGAGCTCAAGGGAGGAGAAAGGTGTGGGGGAGATGAGCAGAGTGGGGTGGGGAAAACGGCAAGAAAAGACTCATGGAGCTCAAGGGAGGAGAAAGGTGTGGGGGAGATGAGCAGAGTGGGGTGGGAAAAAACGGGAAGAAAAGACTCATGGAGCTCAAGGAAGGAGAAAGGTGTGGGGGAGATGAGCAGAGTGGGGTGGGAAAAAACGGGAAGAAAAGACTCATGGAGCTCAGGGGAGGAGAAAGGTGTGGGGGAGATGAGCAGAGTGGGGGGGGACAAAAACGGGAGGCAGGGACTCATGGAGCTCAAGGGAGGAGAAAGGTGTGGGGGAGATGAGCAGAGTGGGGTGGGAAAAAACGGGAAGAAAAGACTCATGGAGCTCAAGGAAGGAGAAAGGTGTGGGGGAGATGAGCAGAGTGGGGTGGGAAAAAACGGGAAGAAAAGACTCATGGAGCTCAGGGGAGGAGAAAGGTGTGGGGGAGATGAGCAGAGTGGGGGGGGACAAAAACGGGAGGCAGGGACTCATGGAGCTCAAGAGAGGCTCTTTTCGTTGGGACTCCCTCCCCCCACTCCGTTCCCTTCAGCTTTGTCTGGCCACTGCTTTTTTAAAAATATTTTTAATATTTTGGATTCTCTTAATGGGCTTGCACGCATTATTGGCTTTTCCATTGATTCCTATGGGAAACATTGTTTCATCTTACGAACTTTTCACCTTACGAACCTTGTCCTGGAACCAATTAAGTTCGTAAGACGAGGTATTACTGTATAAGCAATATCTCAAAATAATATTCATTCTAGCTTTAAACTTGGGGTTTTTTGGTTTTGGTTTTCATTTCAAGAATGTACGTGGGTAAGAAATTCTAGTGACGTTTATCCTTCGTGTTTTTCACTTTGCACCCACATTTAGGTATACTATACATCCTGATACTCAATATTTTGATAACGTTTGTTGACGTTTAGAAAGGTTATCCTTGGTACCCAGATGGTGAAGCCACACATTTTACGCTGTTATTGGATGATAGCTCCTGACCTAGATGGTTTTGAAAAGCAATTTTTAAAAACCAGAAAAGAAATGAGGTCTGTCGGGTTAATCTCAATGTAAAGTGCCTCGCTAAATAAAAAATCAGAAATGTTAATGAATAGCAAGGAGCAAGAACGAGGGAGCATCCAGAGACAGTATGTATTTCAGAGGTGTTTAATTCATCAGTTGGAAATACATTTTTGCTATATCTTCACTCTTGTTGAGTGGTATGATCTCCACAATTTAATGCCTGATGATTCTGGAACATTGCACAAATCTAGGGAGTGCAGAGGAGATGACCCACATACAAATTTGAATTTTATGGGACAAGATGTCAAGGTTCCAGGTAGCATCCAAATTAAATCAGGGTCCAAGTCAGAGTACTGTGGAGCCAGAATGGCATCAAGTCTATCGCTGGCAAACCATGATAAGGCCGACATGATATTCTGTAGGCACCAGATCAACAACTGATTACGTGACATTCCACAAATACCTCCTTTCCTAAAAACAGACTTCCTCCTTGATCAACCCTGGAGAGAAGAGATACCCCAAAACTGCACATAGGCAATGGACTTTTAAAGCAAAAACATGAATTGATCAGAGTATCCACGGTTGACCTCTCCAGATTCCTAAGAGGTCAGTAAGGGGCGTACATAAGCGCACTAGAGTGCCTTCATTTATTTATTAGATTTGTATGCCACCCCTTTCCGTAGACTCGGGGCGGCTCACAACACAATAAAACAGTTCATGACAAATCTAATAATTTACAATTTACAATTTAAAATAGTTAAAAAACCCCATTTTTAAGCAGACATACCTACAAACATACCATACATAAATTATATAGGCCTGGGGGAGATATCTCAATTCCCCCATGCCTGACGACAAAGGTGGGTTTTGAGGAGTTTACGAAAGGCAAGGAGGGTAGGGGCAGTTCTAATCTCTGGGGGGAGCTGGTTCCAGAGAGTCGGGGCCGCCACAGAGAAGGCTCTTCCCCTGGGGCCCGCCAACCGACATTGTTTAGTTGACGGGACCCGGAGAAGGCCGACTCTGTGGGACCTAATCGGTCGCTGGGATTCGTGTAGCAGAAGGCGGTCTCGGAGATATTCTGGTCCGATGCCATGAAGGGCTTTATAACCAACACTTTGAATTGTGACCGTAAATTGATCGGCAACCAATGCAGACTGCGGAGTGTTGGTGTAACATGGGCATACTTTTAGGACTGCCCCTACTCTTCCTGCCTTCCGTAAACTCCTTAAAACCCACCTCTGCCGTCAAGCATGGGGGAACTGAAACATCTCCCCCTGGGCATGTTTAATTTATGCATGGTATGTCTGTGTGTGCGTCTGTTAGCATATGGGGTTTTTTAAATATTTAAATATTTTTAAATTTGTCTGTTTACTTATGATTTGTTTCTACATGTTGTGAGCCGCCCCAAGTCTTCGGAGAGGGGCGGCATACAAATCTAAGTAATAAATAAATAATAAATAAATACTTAGGGAAGCCCATGACTGCTCTCGCAGCTGCATTCTGCACGATCTGAAGTTTCTGAACACTTTTCAAAGGTAGCCCCATGTAGTCCCGTCCCCTGTCCTGTAGTCTCTCCTATATCTCATATTTCTTCTCTACTATATCTCTATAAGCTTCATTGTATATTACTGTGTATTGGACAAAATAAATAAATAAAAATAAATAAAAATTGCCCACAAGGCAATCATGAAACCCCCCCCATGCATCAACCAACCAATGGGATTCTCTAAAAGTGTTTCCTAATATCCAGTGAGATGTAACCTGATAACTAATGGTATGCAACTTGAGGATAATAAAAAGAGATACCAGGCTTTGTGCCTTCCCACAAGATGTCATTTTGCCTCCTGACTCTTCATTGATGCGTCAAAGTTCCAATTTATTGCTGGAGCCATCCTGGCCCCTGCAGTGCGAAACCTGAATTTTTAACAAAAAACAATAGTCCTTAAGAACCCATCAAAATGCACAGTAGCAAAAACCCATCAAAGAAAGCTTGTTTAATGTTTAAAAGTTTGAGAGAAGCCCATTGTGGTCTTTGTAGTTTTAACTCCTGACTCTCCTGAAAGCTCCTGTTTATTCTACCTGCCTGCCTAATCTTCACCTACAGAGATCCATCCATTTTCTATAACATTGTCACCTCCTCATCCATTTCAGTTTTCCCTTGTTTGACTGTTTTTGTTACGTTACTCAGAGTGAGCAGTAAACCAATTCCATAGATATTTATCCTGCCAAAGCAAGATAATCACCTGTTTGTCTGGCCCCTGGAAGAAAAGCTGTAACTGTACAGCTGAGTAGCCATCCTCTCACAATAAAGGGAAAACAGCAGTTGTTTTGCCATCCACATTACTAATTTGTACAATTTGCATCCTGCTTATTTATGCTAGCGGGTTTACAAGGCTGTGAAAGAATGAGCTGTGTTGATGTCATTAATGGTAATAATAGTGGAAGGGGGGGGGGTGTTGGAAAAGATTAAAATAAATTGACTTGTGCTGGGAAACCCTTATGACCCTTATAGAATATCTGGCATGTGTCCTGAAGACCACCTAGAAAAAGATATTGACAAAATTGAACCGGTCCAAAGACGGGCTACAAGAATGGTGGAAGGTCTTAAGCATAAAACGTATCAGGAAAGACTTCATGAACTCAATCTGTATAGTCTGGAGGACAGAAGGAAAAGGGGGGACATGATCGAAACATTTAAATATGTTAAAGGATAAGGTCCAGGAGGGAAGTGTTTTTAATAGGAAAGTGAACACAAGAACAAGGGGGCACAATCTGAAGTTAGTTGGGGGAAAGATCAAAAGCAACATGAGAAAATATTATTTTACTGAAAGAGTAGTAGATCCTTGGAACAAACTTCCAGCAGACGTGGTAGATAAATCCACAGTAACTGAATTTAAACATGCCTGGGATAAACATATATCCATCCTAAGATAAAATACAGAAAATAGTATAAGGGCAGACTAGATGGATCATGAGGTCTTTTTCTGCCGTCAGTCTTCTTTGTTTCTCTGTTTCTATGCTGCTGAGGGTGAGGTGGTGGTAGTACAGATTTTTTGGATAAAGTGAGCCCTTTGAAACATAGTAGTATTGCTTGCTTTGGATCAAAACATTTAAAATATAACATTTTGGAGATCAAAATATACAATTCCATCTCCAGGAGTTTTGTTTATAAAAAGACTTACTATGCATTGGACTTTAAGCACATTGACCTGAGCAAGTGTTATATCTCCCAAGTATGATCAGTAGCTATTGCAAGGCTGTTCTGTTCCATTACAGTGTGAAAATTGTTATTGACTAAAGATCTTTCCATCATCTTGATTCCCATGATTGCAAACCTATGTCTGTTAGATTTACTGTAGGGCTTCCTGAAAACCATATATTCATTGTTTTGCTGTTCTTCCATAGCAGTTGTTCACTTACATACTTACATACCTGAACATGGAGGTTTTAGATAATCATTATGAAGAACTGTCAAGCCTGTTGCTCACTGGATTTTTTAAAATCACAATTTAAAGGCATTTTGAGATAGCAGCTATCTCAGTAACTTGCGCATCACATTCTATCCGTTAACATTTTGTGAAGAATTGGTCTGTGTGGCACAGAAGAAAAACATAAGACTCCAAACTAGACAGGTTGTGATTGGCGGTTACCATCTTCAACTGTCAAACAACCCCGATAACATTAAACTCATGTTTAAAATCAGCTCACCTAATGCAGTGCTGCATACTGCCCTGAGGGAGGACTACCTGTCAGTTGTTAAGGCAGCTATTTTTAAACGCAGATTTCAAAAGATTTAGTACTCTTCTGAAATAGCATTAAATCCATGGTTTAAAAAATTATAGCCTTAGGACATCTTGTGTGGCACACCTGTGTGTCCGTTTTGTTACCTGCCCAGGTGCAGTAGCATAATTGCGCTAGACTCTGCTAGCACTCAGACCCACGGGGGCAAACACACATCACAGTTCCACCTTAGCAGCCCACCTCTGCTCATGGGTGGTGTGGTGCAACAGGAGTTTCACCTGGTAGGTGTTGTACATACTCCTGGTCAGTTGGAGGATGATGAAGATATTGAGGACTCTGATTCAGATAGTGTTTATGAATTAGTGGGGGGGCCGGAGTTACAGGTAGTAGAACAGGTGGGAGGCCAGCCACAAGATGGGGCTATGAGTTCAGGATCTAGCGAGGGAGAATCAGACGCTCGTTGGGTTAACCCTAAATTCAGAAGGGCCCAAAAACGTAGAGAACAGAGGTCTGGAAGAAGATATTAAGGAGAGGAATGGGTTAAATACTGTAGTGATGTATTTGGCACGTCAGGGAGTCAGTGGGGAAAAAGGGTGGAGTTTCAACATTGCCGATGAGAAAAATTGAGTTTTTTCTTGCAGTCCCAAGTAAGCAAAAGTATTTTGTGTTGATTGACAGTCAGGGCTGCTGTTTTTAGAGATTATGCATTTAGGAAAATAAATCTTGTTAAGTGGAGAAGGAGAAGGAATGTGAGAAATGCGGTCAAGGGAGATAATGGACCAACAGATAAGTACATGTATGAAATGTGTTTGAATTCCAGAAGAGCAGAGATATAAATGGAGTTTCTTTATTCATGATATAATGCACTTAATAAGAGTTATTTGTAATTGCTAAATTTCTACCAGAAACCAGAACAGTAGGCACACAGAGGAGAGTTTTTTAGTGTGATGATGGAACGGCCTGTACTCAATGAATGTCTCTCCCTCCAAGGCCTATCTAATGGCCTGATGAGGTTTTGCGACAAAATCTCCCTGCTACTGGACCCTGCAGATTCCCCACTCCCATCTCCATGTGTCTGTCAGAATGATGAGTTGTTGAACTGTCCAGCCATGGTGAGCCATTGCACTAAGACTAATATCTCTTACATGTTGTTTCTTCTTCAGGAGTTTTTTGAGAATCCTGCCTTTCGCCCAGATGGCATGAAGCTATACCCAACTCTTGTGATCCGTGGCACTGGCCTCTATGAACTCTGGAAAACTGGGAGGTACAAAAGTTACCCTCCAAGCACCCTTGTGGATTTGGTAGCAAGAATTCTTGCCCTCGTGCCTCCCTGGACCCGAGTGTACCGAGTACAAAGGTAACATTTGGCTTCCATTTGCTCTGTCTTAATAAAATATGGCAGTGGAACAGTGAGATAACAAAACAGTTTGATTTCTTCATGCAGCGTCTATTTCTGACCCTGTCTGTGCTCCCAGAATAAATGTTTCTGGAAATCTAAATCGTCTCACCATCCCTCACTTCCCTGAAAGTAACTGGCAATGTTGTACTTCTGCTCTGTCATTCAAATTCTCATCACAAATATCGAGCCATTACATGTGATTCAGGATGAATCGACACCGCCAGGCTAATGTTATGATAATTGTGGCTTGTGCTTGATAGCTCATCTGTGCATAACTACCAGGGTTCATCTCTGATGACTCACCATAGATTGTGGCCACTTGCATCTTAGACACAAACTTGCAAATGAGCTTTGAAAATAGAAACCAAGCTGGGAAGGGGTGGGCAGTGGTGATCTGTAGCTATTCAGCAAATGCGGATTGGCCCCTAGGCAATAAAGGATGAAGGACACACGGAACAAAGAGCACATTGCGCAATACAGTACAGTATTAGTGTTAAACTACTATGTGGTAAAAGAGTGGATAAATGAGAGCATTTTCCTGGAGTAGCTAGGTAAAGGAAATATTCAGTTTTTAGAGGGAGGCTATTGCCAAATTGCAATTCACAGCAATCCAACCAGTGTGATCAGTACATAGAAACATAGAAGACTGACGGCAGAAAAAGACCTCATGATCCATCTAGTCTGCCCTTATACTATTTCCTGTATTTTATCTTAGGATGGATATATGTTTATCCCAGGCATGTTTAAATTCAGTTACTGTGGATTTACCAACCACGTCTGCTGGAAGTTTGTTCCAAGGATCTACTACTCTTTCAGTAAAATAATATTTTCTCATATTGCTTTTGATCTTTCCCCCAACTAACTTCAGATTGTGTCCCCTTGTTCTTGTGTTCACTTTCCTATTAAAAACACTTCCCTCCTGGACCTTATTTAACCCTTTAACATATTTAATGTAAGATTAGAGGAATAGCAGCCTCAGAATATTCAGAGGGCCACACATTATTAATTCTTTGCAACATTCAAATGCAGATGGCAGCTAGTGACCCAAAAATGAATCGACTATTTGCACAACTTGTTTTAGCCAAAAGAAGGAATGCATCACTTTCTTTAGTCGGGATATTGGCTGATAAATATTTCAGAATATTAATCCAATATTTGTCACCACTGATTTTCACCTAGTGAGGGAAGAGTATCCCATTTGTAATTGTCAGCACAGAACATTTCTGATCACAGTTGGTCTGCTTAAGGATGGGAATTACTGTAATAAG
The DNA here is from genome assembly GCF_031021105.1 of Erythrolamprus reginae. Taxonomy (NCBI): domain Eukaryota; kingdom Metazoa; phylum Chordata; class Lepidosauria; order Squamata; family Dipsadidae; genus Erythrolamprus; species Erythrolamprus reginae. The sequence continues at coordinate 390,366,553 of NC_091950.1, read as the reverse complement.
AAGCAATGTAGTGATCAAGTACCATATTTTTCGGATTATAAAATGCATCGGAGTATAAGACAATTTTGGGGGAGGAAAATAAGAAAAAAGCTGATTGGTGGGTGGATTGACCTCTGAATACCCTCAATCAGCTGTTCTCAGAGGTGAACTTTAGCAACAGGTCTGTTGATTCTGAGCTCTACACCTTGTTTTTCCAGCCTCTGTTCAAGAGGTTTTTTTCAGTCCCTGAAATCTGTTTCAGAGGCTCTTTTTTTTAGCCCCCGAAACCTCCATTTCAGAGGCTTTTTCTCCAGGCCCAGAAACTCCATTTCAGAGGCTCTTTTTTCAGCCTCTGAAACCTCTATTTTGGAGGTGATTTGGGGCGGCATAGGAAGCGTTTGGAGGGGTAATTTTGGAGGCAATTTGGGGCGACATAGGAAGCATTTGGAAGGGTGATTTTAGAGGCGATTTGGGGCGGCATAGGAAGCGTTTGGAGGGGTGATTTTGGAGATGATTTGGGGCACTATAGGAAGCGTTTGGAGGGATGATTTTGGAGGCAATTTGGGGTGGCATAGGAAGCATTTGGGAGGGTGATTTTGGAGGCGATTTGGAGCGGCATAGGAAGCGTTTGGAGAGGTGATTTTGGAGGCGATTTGGGGCGGCATAGGAAGTGTTTGGAGGGGTGATTTTGGAGGTGATTTGCGGCAGCATAGGAAGCGTTTGGAGGGGTAATTTTGGAGGTAATTTAGGGCGGCATAGGAAGCGTTTGGAGGGGTGATTTTGGAGGCGATTTGGGGTGGCATAGGAAGCCTTTGGAGGGGTGATTTTGGACGCAATTTGGGGTGGCATAGGAAGTGTTTGGAGGGGTGATTTTGGAGGCAATTTGGGGCAGCATAGGAAGCGTTTGGAGGGGTGATTTTGGAGGCAATTTGGGGTGGCCTAGGAAGCATTTGGAGGGGTGATTTTGGATGCAATTTGGGGTGGCATAGGAAGTGTTTGGAGGGGTGATTTTGGAGGCGATTTGGGGCGGCATAGGAAGCATTTGGAGGGGTGATTTTGGAGGTGATTTGGGCAGGCATAGGAAGCGTTTGGAGGGGTGATTTTGGACGCGATTTGGGGTGGCATAGGAAGCTTTTGGAGGGGTGATTTTGGAGGCAATTTGGGCGGCATAGGAAGTGTTTGGAGGGGTGATTTTGGAGGTGATTTGGGGCGGCATAGGAAGTGTTGGAGGGGTGATTTTGGAGGTGAGATGAAGCTCCTCCAACATGCTGTTTTGGCCGTTGCTCGCAGCAGGAGCCGAGAGAGAAGCGATGGTTCATAAGTAGAAAATGGTTTGTGAGTAGAGGCAAAAAAATCTTGAACACACGGTTCATATCTCGAAAAGTTCGTAGGTAGAGGCGTTCATAAGTAGAGGTAATACTGTATTGCCATACCCAATAAGCCTTACCTATCATTTGGCTTCTGACTTGAGGTCTTGCCCTTGTTAAAAAAATTATTAGAAGAATCTTTGGGCAGGTAAACATCAGCAAATGGACCTGTGACACCCTGAGTATGACATATAGAGGTATAACAAGTAGGAAGAGGGAGATTGTGATCCTGCTGTATAGAGCGCTGATAAGACCACATTTGGAATACTGTGTTCAGTTCTGGAGACCTCAAGATATTGATAAAATTGAATGGGTCCAAAGACGGGCTACAAAAATGGTGGAAGGTCTTAAGCATAAAACTTATCAGGAACTCAATCTGTATAGTCTGGAGGACAGAAGGGAAAGGGGGACATGATCAAAACATTTAAATATGTTAAAGGGTTCAATAAGGTTCAGGAGGGAAGTATTTTCAATAGGAAAGTGAACACAAGAACCAAGGGGGCACAATCTGAGGTTAGTTGGGGGAAAGATCAGAAGCAACGTGAGAAAATATTATTTTACTGAAAGAGTATAACTTCTAGCAGACGTGGTTGGTAAATCCACAGTAACTGAATTTAAACATGCCTGGGATAAACATATATCCATCCTAAGATAAAATACAGGAAATAGTATAAGGGCAGACTAGATGGAGCATGAGGTCTTTTTCTGCCGTCAGTCTTCTATGTTTCTATGAGTGGTCTTCACTACTGGAAAATCTAGACTTAAACCTTTGACATCATGGATAGAGAGAATGGAAAGTTTGTCTTTAGATTCTTAAAATTTGCCCCATTTGCATAGATGTATATGCTTATCTTGAGTCACATCCCCTCCTTACACAGAAACAGAAATATGTTTCACAGCAGATGGCCACCCAGGGCCTTCGGGCACGCCAGTACACTGTGTCACTGTTTCGGAGATGATAGACTTGCTCAGTGGATATTGCTATGTAGGCTACGTGCTAGGGTGCAAGAGTGGTTTTATTGACATCCCTGTGGTGAATCGTGCAACAGCCTGGCGTTCCACAGTATTTTGGTAATTGGAAAGAAGCACAGCTCTCTGACGGCTGCCTCTGTTCTAACATGCCTAGATGGAAATTGCATTCTCCTCCAGTGTATCCTTTAGCTGGAGCAGGGAAGAGCTTATTAACTCTTAACTGTTACTGCCTGAAGACTGTTAATGCCTGTTGACTAGATGAGGTTGTATTTACTCCCAGGGACCAGCTGAATAAATTAAGGAATGAGCTAATTATTACTGTGTTCTGGGGGAGAGGCTCGGCTAGGTGGTTGATATAGAAGAGAGCAGGGGGTGAGGGAATTAAGCCCCAGTGTGCCAGCGGGTGGAGAATCTGTCTTGATAATTTGCCGTACCTTATCACCATCAAACCTCTATTTCTTCTTACATTCCCAACTTTTCTAGTCTCCAGATCTTTTTTCATCATTTTTCTTGCAACCAGATAGCAGTTTTTAGCCAGACATATTGGAGCCTTAAGAGAAAGTTTCAGAAACATTGCAATGTTGAATAGAATAGAATAGAATAGAAATGTAATTTAGGAATTTAAAGTGTTAGGGGATGTCCTGCGATACTGTTCATAGCCAAAAATAGTGTAATTACTTCCACATCTCTACTTCACGGAAATTTGACTTTCGCGGGCGGTCTTGGAACGCATCCCCTGCGAAAGTCAAGGGAACACTGTAGAATAGAATAGAATAGAATAGAATACTTTATTGGCCAAGTGTGGGAATTCTGGGAGTTGAACTCCACAAGTCTTAAAGTTGCCAAATTTGAAGACCTCTGAGGTTAACAGTGGGGTAGGATATATCTATGTTTTCTGGAAGCATTTATTTGGACATTTTGGGAACCAAACTTTGATGCAATGGATCTGCATTTATTATTATTATTATTATTATTATTATTATTATTATTATTATTATTAATTAGATTTGTATGGCGCCCCTCTCTGTGGACTCGGAGCAGCTCACAACAAAATAATAATGTAAACAAATCTAATATTAAAAAAAACATATTTAAAAACCCAATATTAAAACCATGCAGCACAATCATTCCATACATAAACTATATATGTCCGGGGGTATCTAATTCCCCTATGCCTGGTGGCATAGGTGGTCTTTAATAATTTACGAAAGGCAAGGAGGGTGGAGGCCGTTCTAATCTCTGGGGGGAGTTGATTCCAAAGAGCTGGGGCCACCACAGAGAAGGCTCTGCCCCTGGGGCCTGCCACCGACATTGTTTAGTCGACGGGACTCGGAGAAGGCCAACTCTGTGCGACCTTATTGGTCGCTGGGATTCATGCGGCAGAAGACGGTTCTATGAACATTTGAAATGTTCATAGTTCAATTATTGTTGTCAGAGTAAGTCAAATCACAATATATGTGGACAGGAAGTAGATGGTAGCAGAAGAAGCAACAGTATAATTCTAGATATTAATGCTTTTCCAAAAAAACAAATTTTAGCTTTTTTGTTTGTTTGTTATGCTTGTTAAGGAAATTATTGTGGTCATTAAGCAATTCCAGCTCCCCTCGTTCACTTTGCTTGTCATATGCTTCCTGGAAGTCATGTGATCCTAGATTCTGCAAACATTGTAAACACCTGCTAATTGCCTGTCATCTGAATTCTGATCATGTGATCACAGGGATACTATGACATCCGTTAATGTGAGAGCCTGTCATACGTCATTTTTTTCCCCAGTGCTATTGTAACTTTGAATAGCTATTAACTATTCAATGAATGGTCATAGGTCAAAGCAGTGGCAAACACTACAAACTCTTAGTCAGGTATCAAGAACAGCACCAGAACAATACAGGAATGAAGTCCTGCTGGGCCTGATTCAACCAAGTAGTAGTAGACGAAGAACTGTTGTATTTTATATTTAAAGCATTGATGGTTAATTTTTTGAAATTATACCTTTGTTTAATGGAGGATCTGTTTCTTTTAGGGATATCCCAATGCCTTTAGTCACTTCTGGAGTGGAACATGGCAACTTGAGAGAACTGGCTTTGGCTAGGATGAAGGACTTAGGAACAGAGGTAAAACGCATAATTTTATTCTGTATTTCTTAAATCCACCAGACTTGTATCTATTCTTATCTGTACCAAGTATGATTGCTTTGGTTTGCAAAATCTGCTCAAAGTCACCCGGTAGAGAGATGGGCAACTGCAAATGTATTAAATAAGTATTATACTTGCATGTAGGCCTGAGTGCAGCCATAGAGATCCATCAAAATATAATAGTTACAAATAGTAAATGTTTTTCTGGAAGCGTACATAGGCAGCCTGAAGTCCTTTGAAATAATTGCCTCATCACAGATTAGTTGCATTAAGATTCTAATTCTCATCATTCTGATGATGGATAAATACACTCCATCCTACTGGGGTGTTTTTTTCTTCCAAATGTATGGAGACCTACACTTTTGTATGGAGACCTACGCTTTAAAGCCTTACATGGCATTGGACCAGATTACCTCCGGAACCGCCTGCTACAGCACGAATCCCAGCAACCGATAAGGTCCCACAGAGTTGGCCTTCTCCAGGTCCTGTCGACTAAACAATGTTGTTTGGTGGGGCCCAGGGGAAGAGCCTTCTCTGTGGCAGCCCCGGCCCTCTGGAACCAACTCCCTCCGGAGATTAGAACGGCCCCCACCCTCCCTGTCTTTCGTAAACTACTCAAGACTCACTTATACCGCCAGGCATGGGGGAGTTGAGATATTCCTTCCCCCTAGGCTATTACAAGTTATGCATGGTATATTTGTGTGTATGTTTGGTTTTATAATAAGGGTTTTTAGTTGTTTTATTATTGGATTGTTACATGTTATTTTTATTATTGTTGTTAGCCGCCCCGAGTCTATGGAGAGGGGCGGCATACAAATCCAATAAAATAATAATAATAATAATAATAATAATAATAATTATTATTATTATTATTATTATTATTATATTATTATTATTAATTATTATTATTAATTATTATTTTGGAATTTTCTACCCAAATAAATAATTCTTATTCATATAAGAGTGTGTGTGAAGGGGACAGTTTGAGGATTCATCATGAACACCCATAAAAAATACTTCATCGTACATATGAAAAGGCCTATTTGGAATCGGCCAGACCCAGAACCTGACCTGAATGTGGCAATTTAAATCTAGGGTAGCCTAAGCTTCCAACTTACTTTGCTGCTGGTTCTCTCCCTCCCATCTGAAAAAAAATACTAAGCTGAAAAAAAGATGGCGACTACATGCACATTGCCAGATCTCTGCTTCTGCGCATGCTCTGAAGGAAAAAGCTGGTGGTGCCCATGGACCGGCCCCCACCGACCAATCCGGTTCGGTGATGTCATTTTGACACCACCGGCGGGTCGCTATTAGTTCGGGCGAACCAGTCTGAACCGTGAAGAACTCACTTCTGATATAGTTCAATGCTCCACAACCTTTCCAGCTTTTCTCAGACCGGGGGGGGGGGGGGGCGTAGGTGGTGTTGTGTGGATGCATATGCTTGAATGCACAACTCAATTTCACAAGTGGAAGGCAATCTTACATCCGCATGAGGCATCATTTGTGCACTTGTGCAAATGGAACTTCACATGTGCGCATAATTGCTTATTACTCATGCAAATTGAGCTGTGCGCACAAGCATACCTGCCTGCTGTTTGCATGGCCCAGTACTAAATGGGCCAGTACCAACCTGCAGCCCTGGGATTGGGGACCCCTGAAATAGTTGATTTATAAAAGGCTATTTTGTGTATTAAAACAAACCAGTCCTGTCTAAAGATCTCCTATTTACAATACATATGTTTTCTTTACAGCTTGAGCTATACAAAGATAATTTATAATTTTTAGGATTAAAGGGATTTGGGTGAAGTGCTATCAATTGCATTTGTTCATGGAAAAAGGCTTTTAAAACTTATTTTTTCTGTTAAGCAAAGCTCATTGTTGCTTGTTGTCCCTTGGTGTATTTAATGTATTTATATAGGATAGAAATAAATAATCATTTGAACCAAAAGTACATTTGGAACATTGAGAGCATATGGTGGATGCATCCTCCAAGGATGATTATAATAGGAGACTGCTACAATAGACAAGGCCAGTCACATAGAGACAAGTTGTCTAACATACAAGTGATACATTTATGAAGCCCAAAGGCATTACTTCAAATCAATTATGTTTATTGAAGTTGGTGCATGTCCGCATGCCAGGATCCTACTTATTTAGTTTTATTTTTAAATTTTGGGTTCTATATAGGGAGCCTAGAGCAGGGCCCCCCAAACTTTTGGAACTCAGGGACTACCAAGGTCATACTTTTAAATTCCGCGGACCACCAAAGTCATAATTTGAAGTCCTGCAGACCCCTAATATCATTTTAAAAATATAAACACTTTTGTAAAATAATGATCAGACAACTTCCATTTTATTAATATTAACTGCTGTAGCAGAACAAAAGTGTTGACAATAATTAGTCTAAATTAGCCAGGATTAAAATGAATATCCTGGGTAAATCAAGATTTGCATGGCACCTAAAGTTGCTCCAGATTCACAGCAATCTTAGTGGTACGGAAGAAAAGGGTTGAGCAGTATTGCTGTCACTTCCACTGAAAGTCCCTTGAAGAAGATAATCATTACTGAAGAGATTCATTGAGTTTTAAATCACTTTAAGATTAAAAGCCGTGCTTGATTTGTGCTTAGAAATGGATAATAGCTGTTTAAGAATTCAATTCAATTCAATTGATTAGATTTGTATGCCGCCCCTCTCCATAGACTCGGGGCGGCTCACAACAATAATAACACAATATATGACAAATCTAATAATTAAAAATCATTTAAAACCCCTTATTAAAAAGAAAACATACAGTCTGCTGTGCTCAATTTTTTTGTTTCAACATTTTTGTTAAGTATTGGATCAAACTTCTAGACCATTTTCAGGGCAGTCAAGATATAAGATAGTGCACTAGTTGTTGTTGTTGTTGTTGTTATTATTATTATTATTATTATTATTATTATTATTTATTAGATTTGTATGCCGCCCCTCTCCGTAGACTTGGGGCGGCTCACAACAACAATAAAACAATATACAACAAATCTAATAATTTAAAAGTCACTAAAAACCCCTTATTAAAAAACAAAAACATACACACAAACATACCATGCATAAACTGTATATCTTGACCCTTAGTAATTACCATTTTTACAAATATCTAGAAGCCACATTCTTTCCCTCCCCTTCCTTCCCCAGGATCACAAACTGAGTTTATCATACTTTGCTTACTTTGTGCCACTGTTGTCACTTGTACATCCAAAATCGGGGCCCACCCTGCTTGAAACTGAGTTAAGAACTAAATTATTTATAGATCAGATCACTTGTTCCCTTCTCAAAATCTTGGGTTACAATTCTCTTAAACTATCCTCCAAGTAATTCTGCTGTCATTGACAGGAATTAAACATACGTTGCTTGTCCTGTTTTAATGTAAGATCAGACATATTTATCCAGATATTTTTCATCACATTTAAGAACATAAGAAGAGCTATGCTGAATCAGGCCAAAGCCCATCGAGTCCAGCATTCTGTGTCACACAGTGGCCCACCAATTGTCCATGGGGGTCTTGAGCATAAAGAGAAGGCAAGACCCTCCCTTTCCCTGGACCCCCAACAAGTGGTACTCAAGGGAATCCTGCCTGCCTCAACCAACATAGAGGCAGCACTTGGATATCCGTTTCAATAACCATCTATATGCTTGGCATCCATGAATCTGTCTAATCCTGCCTTGAAGCTATCAAGGCTGACAGCTGTCACGACCTCTTCTGGAAGTGAATTCCATAAACCAACGACCCTCTGGGTGAAGAAATATTTCCCTGAAAAATTTGAAAGATTCTTGTCACTTAGAGAAGCATGGCAAGTTCCAGCCCCAAATTCTTCATAGAAATCACACTCTATGACCATTTTTTCAGGAATTTCTCAGTCTGCATAGCTTTAAACTTGCACGATCACTATCTCTGCATCAGTCCTTACTTATCCAGTGCAAAACACAGTTAACATTGGTGTCTCGTATTTGATGAGAAATTTCTTCTCACCTGGCTGTTTTTTAAAAAAATATTGATATATTTCTCCACGAGATGCAGATTGCTTCAAGGAAACCAGTGTTTGCTAACATGTGCAATGGATGGGCTTTTAATTAATATATCAGGCTTTTCCTTCCTTATCCTATAATGGATAAGTAAGCATTTTTATTTTGAAATCTCCCCTTCAAATTGTCATCTTGTCTATTTTAACTTAATTTTAAACCCTGGAGGAAATGAGGGTGATGATGAAGGCCCTATTCCTTAGCCTAAATAGGTTCCCTGTTGCAATTCTTTTCTTCTTATCTGAAGCTTTATCGCTTACTCTTCCTGTCTAGTGCCGTGATGTGAGAACAAGAGAAGTTGGAATACAAGAGATACATCACAAAGTCAGACCCTACCAGGTGAGCTTTGTTTTTTCTGCGTGTGAGTGTTGAAAAAAAGAACTTGACACCCTTTTATAGAGGTTGAGATGGCAGAATCGCTTGTCTTTGTTCCCAAAATAACAAAAGGAATCTGCCTTTTATCAAGCCAGATCAGTAGTCTAAAAACAGTGAATATGTCTTGAATAAAACATCTCAGCTAGTGATTCTTAATTGGTGATACAGTGGTACCTCTACCTAAGAACGCCTCTACTGACAAACTTTTCTAGATAAGAACCGGGTGTTCAAGATTTTTTTGCCTCTTCTCAAGAACCATTTTCCACTTATAAATCTGAGCCTCCGAAACTGTAACTGGAAAAGGCAGAGAGAAGCCTCCATGGGATCTCTCTAGGAATCTCCTGGGAGGAAACAGGGCCGGAAAAGGCGGGGAGAAGCCTCTGTAGGGGCTCTCTAGGAATCTCCTAGGAGGAAACAGGGGCTCCACCCTCCCTGTGGTTTCCCCAATCGCATGCATTATTTGCTTTTACATTGATTCCTATGGGAAAAATTGCTTCTTCTTACAAACTTTTCTACTTAAGAACCTGGTCATGGAACGAATTAAGTTCGTAAGTAGAGATACCACTGTATACCAGTATGTGCCATCAGTAGAAAGTGAAATGGAACCAAATTAGGTGGAATGTAGGGTATGTTTAAATGTCCATCTGAGGAGAGAAAAGGCACAACCAGTTATGTCCCACAGAGTTGGCCTTCTCTGGGTCCTGTCGACTAAACAATGTTGTTTGGCGGGACCCAGGCGAAGAGCCTTCTCTGTGGTGGCCCCAACCCTCTGGAACCAGCTCCCCCCAGAGATCAGAATTGCCCTCACCCTCCTCGCCTTTCGTAAGCTCCTTAAAACCCACCTCTGTCATCAGGCATGGGGGAATTGAGATATTCCTTTCCCCCTAGGCCTATACAATTTATGCATGGTATGTTTGTGTGTATGTTTGGTTTTTAATAAGGGTTTTTTAATTATTTTAAATATTAGATTTGTCATATGCTGTTTTATTATTGTTGTTAGCCGCCCCGAGTCTACGGAGAGGGGCGGCATACAAATCTAATAAACAAATAATAAAACAACTGCATCTCCTCATTCACTCTGCTGACCGTGGTTCACTCAGCTTTTTGTCTAACGCGGAATCCACGTCTACTCTTACGCATCCTTGTCAGTTTTACAATTCCTGGAAGAAGAAAAAAATCACGCTTGCCTTGCATCTGCCAGAACTTGTAATGATGCTGCCGTGGGTTTGCAATGGCCATAGAGCCCATTGCCAAACTAGGGAGTTGAACAGTTGCCCACTTGGCACCTTAGCAAGAAGCCATCAGATGTGAAAGGCAATGTGTCATTCCTCTCTGCAAGCCAACTGGGTTGTTCCACATCCATCCCATAACTCGCCTCCTTTCTTTTATAACTTCTGTTAGGCATTGGCATTGGCATTGGCCCGTGGATGCTCATTGACAGAATTTCAAATGGTCTCCTTTCCCACAGGGCAGCTTTGACTGTTGCAAAGATTTATTGAGCATTGATCCTTTCCTTTCATTTTAACAGCTGCCTTCTAGGTAGGAATTTCCCTCTTAGCAGCCAATAGTAGGGGAAGTAGTACTGGCTGAACCTCTGTCTCATCCATCATCATTATCCTAAAGGCTTTTTTTTTTAGTATCTGAGAATCCAACAAGAAAAAATTAACCTGGGTGCCCTTTATCTAATCCTTTTTTCTCCCCCATACCTTTTTTAAAAATTCCCTTGAAATCTAGGTTCTCTGGTGGATACAGTTGCAGATATAGAAGGTTGAGAACCATAGATCTTGCTCACTTTATTAGCAAAAATTATTCATTTTTTATAAATAAAAAAAAGTTTATTTGGGGGGTGGGGAAACCACTGCAGCAAATAAAATTAGCATAAGTCAAATAAACATGTTACCAAACATCTCAGCCAATTTAGGCTCAGAAAATTATTTTCCAGTTCAAAAAGCATGCTTATCCATAATTGGGTCTGTGATAGAAAACATTCTATTAACATTTTGTTAACATTCCAGAAAGCTGTGAAAACACTGCTTTTACAGAGAGCCCTCCAGGGCAAACAATGCTATTTAATTGGAGGAAAGTGCTTTGGGGGAGGTGGGTTGTCTGATTTATTGTGGCTATGTGATGTTGCTTTGTGGTAGGTTTTTAGGAGATGGAAGCTGCCTAGAATCTTTCAATAAGACGGCACACAAATACATGTTGGAATTATAAAATATGTCACATTATAATCAGCTATGGATGATCATTACAGTATCTTTTGTTTCTAATTATTTAGTCCAGGAACATAGTAACCCACCATGGAACTTTGGTTCCGGGAGTTAGATTAGAAGTGGACAGAATCAAACAAAGTGAAGATGAATCCAGATTAGATGCTATGGCTATGGAAGATGAACTTTCTGAATGGAGGTTTTCATTCTGTTCCAACTGAGGAGGCTCAGGTGGCATCAGAACCCTGGAATGAATCTTAATAGCTTCGGCTAATAAACTGGTTGCAGGGGAAATGAGCCAATTTGCACTAGTGGCAGGTTAAAATTTCAAGATGCTTGTGATGAAACTGCCTTTGAAGAAGACTTCCAGAACTGAATGCCACCAATTGAATATTGGTGGTAACCAGGGGTCCCCAAACTTTGCAACTTTAAGACTTGGGGATTTCAACTCCCAGAATTCTCCAGCTAACTATGCTATGCTGATTGGAGAATTCTGGGAGTTGAAGTCCACAGGTCTTAAAGTTGCCAAGTGTGAAGACCTCCAATATAAACTATCTGGCTTTATGACGGATGGACAGCACCAACTGAACTCGTTGCCAATTTATTGGTAGCTACTTTAAATGGCAAATTGTTATTATTTTATTTTATTTTATTTTACTTATTGACACCGCACGAATCCCAGCGACCAATAAGGTCCCACAGAGTTGGCCTTCTCCGGGTCCCATCGACGAAACAATGTCGTTTGGTGGGCCCCAGGGGAAGAGCCTTCTCTGTGGCAGCCCCGGCCCTCTGGAATCAACTCCCCTGGAGATTAGAACCGCCCCCACAATCCTTGTCTTTCATAAATTACTCAAGACCCATCTATACCGCCAGGCATGGGGGAGTTGAGACACCTTTTCCCCAGGCTTTTTTTATATTTATGTTTGGGTACGTATATGTTGTTTGCTTTTTTAAATATGATAGGGTTTTATGTGCTTTTTAATATTAGATTTGTTTTTCGCTGGAATATTGTTTTTATTATTGTTGTGAGCCGCCCCGAGTCTTCGGAGAGGGGCGGCATACAAATCTAATAAATTGAATTGAATTGAATTAACCTTGGAAGAACGTTAAACAATAGCAATTCAAATTGCATATTGCCCCCAGAATTGTCTGTCCTGCTGGTGCAATTTGGTTACAAATCTCCAAAAAGATGCAGCTGGTACAAAATGTTAGTGGCGTACAACATATCTGTATTAAATCAGTTAGTTGATTACGAATACTGTAGGTGTCTGGAACCTTTGCAAAGTGCTGGTAGTTATCATTAAATTCCTACATAGCATAACTCCGATTCATCACACAACTCCTTTAATCTCTAGTGAAGTAATCTCTACAAAGCCTTTGAGAGTTCTTCTTCCTTATGAGAAATACAGGGTATCGATTAGGGGTGTCAAAACTCATGTCATCATCATATGATGTATCGGAACTTTTCCCCCCTTCACTAAACCAAGGGTGGGCATGACCAGTATATGATGCATCTGGTTCGCAGACTGTTGAGTTTGACAACCCTGATATAGATTAATCTTCTCTGTGGTATCCCTGCTTTTTCAAGTTTCCCCTAGAAGTATATATGTATGTATGTATGTGTGTATTGATTGATTGATTTGATTTGAATTGAATTGAATTGATTTGATTTGATTTGATTTGATTTGTATGCCGCCCCTCTCCGTAGACTCGGGGCGGCTAACAGCAGCAATAAAAACAATGTACAATAGTAATCTGATGTTAAAAATGATTAAAAACCCATTAATATAAAAACCAAACATACATACATACAAACATACCATGCATAGAATTGTAGAGGCCTAGGGGGAAGAGGATCTCAATTCCCCCATGCCTGACGGCAGAGGTGGGTTTTAAGTAGCTTACGAAAGGCAAGGAGGGTGGGGGCAATTCTAATCTCTGGAGGGAGTTGGTTCCAGAGGGCCGGGGCCGCCACAGAGAAGGCTCTTCCCCTGGGTCCCGCCAAGCGACATTGTTTAGTTGACGGGACCCGGAGAAGATCCACTCTGTGGGACCTAACTGGTCGCTGGGATTCGTGTAGCAGAAGTGTATATGATCCCCAACTCTACTTGCATTGTGAAAGCAAATTAAATTAATTCTATTGCGCTCTTAGCTCAAGTTGATTGGGAGATTCTATCATAGGATATTATAGCAAATGGATTACGTTAATTAAAAGCAGCAGGGTTATTTTCCATTAGATGTTGATGGGAAATAAAATTAAAATCTTTAAGGCCTAGAGCTGTGGTAGTGCAATGGTTAGACTGCAGTATTGCAGGCTAACTCGATTGACTGCCAGCAGTTCAATCCTGAGCGGCTCAAGGTTGCCTCAACTTTCCAAGGTAGCTAAAATGAAGACCCAGATTGTTTGGGGACAGTATGCTGACTCTAAACTGCTTAGAGAGATCTGTAAAGCATTGTGAAGCAGTATGTAGAAATCCAATTAATAAATATAAGTCTAAGTGCTACTGCTATTCCTAACACACTAGAAAATCCTCAGTTTATATGAAATAATCCAGTATACATCACATCATCTTCTGTATCAAGATTTATCCAGCGTGGCCAGCTATGTAATCAGATTATCAGAAGCAACAAGAGGATTTTATAATAGACTCTTATCACCATAAGCAGAAGCAAGATTGAGTCTAGAATTCAAAGTCCAGTATCAACAGATCTTCAGGAATTGAAGCAACAAATGAGCAACAAGGAAGAAATCTGGGCAGTCTCAGCAAGCATAGATACATAGACAAACAAGCTGTCATTGACATTTATTTATTTTATTTTATTTTATTTTATTTTATTGATTCATTTGTCCAATACACAAATACATAGGAAGAAAAAAAGACGTGGTAATATATATAAGGGTAAAAGTGAACTTAGAGGAGAGGATATATGAAAGGAAGAGAATATATATGATAGATGAAAGAAAGGAAAGACAATTGGACAGGGGACGAAAGGCACACCAGGGCACTTACTGGCCTCTTAGGAACCTGGAAAGGTCAAACGTGGAGAGTCTAAGGGAGAAGTGTTGGGGATTAGGGGTTGACACAATTGAGTCCGGTAATGAGTTCCACGCTTCGATAACTCGATTGTTGAAATCATATTTTTTACAGCCAAGTTTGGAGGGGTTCGTATTAAGTTTGAATCTGTTGCGTGCTCTTGTGTTGTTGCGGTTGAAGCTGAAGTAGTCATTGGCCGGTAGCACGTTGCAGCATATGATCTTGTGGGCAATACTCAAATCGTGTTTTAGGCGCCGTAGTTCTAGGCTTTCTAGGCCCAGGATTGTTAGTCTATTTTCGTAGGATATTCTGTTTCGAGTGGAGGAGTGAAGGGCTCTTCTGGTGAAATATCTTTGGACATTTTCAAGGGTGTTGATGTCTGAGATGTGGTATGGGTTCCAGACAGATGAGCAGTAGTCTAGGATGGGTCTGGCAAAAGTTTTGTAGGTTCTTGTGAGTAGTGTGAGATTGCCTGAGCAGAAGCTGCGAAGGATCAGGTTAACAACTCTAGAAGCTTTTTTGTGTGTGTGTGACATCTCTCAAGCAGAGCCTTATATAATGGAAGCTCCTCTCCTCTACCCAAATAATATCCCAGCTGATCAGAAGTTGATCAGAAAGAGAGCTCATTGAAAGGTCTCAGGTGAGAACTCAAGAAAGGATCTTTGGAAGATGCAACAAAGCACGAGTTCTTACTAATGCAAAACAAAACTCCAAAGGAAACACTGCAGGGTTGTCTTCAAGTGTTTCCTCTAGAGCAGCGACTGAACTAACCCAACAGTAACCAACCCGTAATTAACAAGCTCATCTTCTGAAAACCTCCAGAAACTCCACAATATCAGAAGCATGGCTTCAATTCCAGATTTGGGCTGGCCTGCATATCAAGGGGCCCACAATCTTCATATTCTAGTGATTAGAGTATTTGTATCTATATTGCTTGCAATGTCAGTTGTTCAAACCCTACCTTTTTTTTAACTTCCTTTTAAAAAAAAATAAAGTTTATTAATTTTTAATTTTTTAAAAACAAAACAAAATCATAATAAATACAGTAATAGTTCTGCATTGGTACATTCTTGCATATTTTTCTTTTGAGCTTTGTTATATTTTGTAAACTTATATACATTTAATCGCTCTACACTTAATCTTATTTAATAAAATAGATAATATACTTAAATTTATACTATTATGCTGAATATTTGTATACTTATACATATACTATTATACTTATATGTTATACATTTCTCTCTATATATATTTACATAATGTGCTTCAATTTTAGCTCTTTCTTTTCATTTTGTTTCCCTATGCCGAATTCATTGATACCATCTGTCCCAAATTTCAAAGTATTCTGAATCTTTTTGGCCACGCAAATCAATCGTTAATCTATCCATCTCTGCGCATTCATATATTTTTCTAATTATTGTATTTTGGGGGGGAGTTTCTGAATCTTTCCAGAATTGGCAAAGGTGATTTTTAACTTCTAAATATTAAGAGCCTAAGAAGAAACTTTGATGTTAGAATATTCATGACTGCGAGAGCCAATGATAACAAAGTCAGACAATGAATAGGCATAGCAACTAAGTCAGACAATGAGAGCTAAGCACATCTGAATCTGTGCAGAGAATCGAAACTGAAGCTAGAAGGCTGGGGGTGGCTCAGTCCTCTTTGTTCTCTCAGTCCGCTCTGAACTCTGAAAACGAAACTAACTCTTCTCTTTTGCCTGTGTGTTTGCCTGTAATTGCTGCTATGTTAAAGAAGAACTCTGCTACTGGTATTGTAAATACTCATGTGATATTCTTGTATATAAATAAGTTTCTTATTTAAATCAATCTTGCTGCATCAGTCTGCCTGTGTGTGCTTTCTGGATTTAATTCTCTGCAATAAAGTCTGATATTTGATTAGAGAAATCTTTTGTAATGTTTTCTTCCCTCAGTGGCCAACTATAAGCAAAAAATGCATAGGTCGTGTCTAAGCACGGTGCTTCTTGGTATATTCTCAGCAGAAGGCGTTGAGAGGCCACAACTACTGAGGTCTCTTCTAAGAAGTGTTCATGTGATTTTCCACAAAAGATGTTTTCATTTAACATTTTAACTTGTGTGGAAAGACAATAATCACACTTTCTGACTCTACGCTGTTAAAAATCCATCTATTGTGACCTGCACATGGTGAAACTATTTCACGCTATTTTTCTCCAGCACAAAGAATTACCTGCATCACCATGAAATTGGCTTTGGTCCCTTTTGATTGCTGCACAATTTTTACAGTGACTACTCTCTATTATCATTTATCAACCTTTTGGCTCTTCTTTCTCTTTTCACCAGGTTGAACTGGTCCGGAGAGACTACGTGGCCAATGGTGGTTGGGAGACTTTTCTTTCTTATGAAGATCCTGAGCAGGACATCCTGATTGGACTTCTACGTTTGCGGAAATGTTCGGAGGACACATTCAGACCTGAGCTGAAGGGTGGTGTCTCCATTGTCCGGGAACTCCATGTCTATGGGAGTGTGGTTCCCGTTAGCAGCCGAGATCCCTCTAAATTCCAGCATCAGGTAACTGCTGCTTATTAAAGTGAACAGTGACTGCATCATATAGAATTAATCTATCTGCCTTTGATGCACTTTGATATTGTGAGCTTTTAAATAGGGTATCATTTTATAATAAATATAAAAGTACCGGTAAGTGAAGTCTCCTTTGAGTCAAGCTAAATTCCAGATGATCTTGACTTGATTGGGTAATTCTCTTGGCAATGAGATGGATGAAGCTGGTCACTTCATTCATCATCTAGGGCAGCGTTTCCCAACCGGTGTGCCGCGGCACACTAGTGTGCCGCGAGACACCGTCAGGTGTGCCGCGGCGAGAGGCGGCGGAGGAGAGTGGGCGGATCGGGCGGGCAATGGGGCAGGGCGGAGAAGCCAGGGGCGCGTTTGGCCGGAGGCACCTACTGCCGCACCTCCCTGCCCCTGCCTCCCCACAGTGCCTCCGGCCAAACGCGCCCCTGGCTTCTCCGCCCTGCCCAATTGCCCGCCCGATCCGCCCACTCTCCTCCGCCGCCGCCTCCTGCCTTGGGGCGAGCAATCCGGGAGTCCGGGACTGTGTGGCTTTGCGCCATGAAGAGAAAACGGCCGACTTTTCCCTGCTGCCGTTTTCTCTTCATGGCGCAAAGCCACACAGTCCCGGACTCCCGGATCGCTCGCTTCTCCGGTCAGCAAAGCCATCTGCCCAGGAAAGCGCCGCGCTGGCCGGAGAAGCGAGCGATCCGGGAGTCCGGGACTGTGTGGCTTTCGGCCGGGCTAACGGGAGGCGGCGCGAGGCCGAGCGCTGGGGACGTCTGGGAGGGCAAGGAGGCTGATGGCTGCTGCGCACTCCACTCTCTCTCCGGCTCTCTCTCGCTCTTTCTTTTTTTCTCTGTTGCTGGCGTGGTGAACGAGAGAGAAAGAGAGAGAGAGAAAAAGGAGGGGAGAGAGAATGAGAGAAAGAAAGCAAGAGAAAGAGAGGGAAAGAAAGCAAGAGAGAGAGAGAAAGAAAGGGGGGAAGGAGGGAGAGGGAAAGACATAGAGGGAGGGAAGGAGGGAGAGAGAAAGCAAAAAAGAGAGGAAGAAAGAAAGAAAGAGGGATGGAGAGAAAGAAGGGAAGGAAGGAAGAGAGAGAAAGAGAGAGGGAGAAATAGAGTGAAATGGAGGAAGAGATATTTTTTTTGTCCAAACTTTTCTTTAGCCCCCCCGCCCCCCCCCTTCAGTGTTCCCCAGAATTTTGAAAACATGAATAATGTGCCGCGGCTCAAAAAAGGTTGGGAAACACTGATCTAGGGCAGGAGTATCAAACACAAGGCCGGATGTGGCCCATGATGTGGTTGGATACAGTCCGCAGGTTTGCTTGGAAAATGTAAGGGACCAGCCAGGTCGCTTCAGCCCGGTCTACCCACTAAAATTAGGCCCAGTCTTCCCAGTGTGAAGAGGAAACGTGGCAGCAGTTTGGGAAGTGGCGTCAAGCTGGCCACACCCACCAGTCGGCCACACCCACTTAGTCAGCCAAAGGAGAATAGGCAAAAAGGAAGCAGTGTGCTCCCTCCCATATTTATTATTTATTTATTGGATTTCTATGCCGCCTTTCTCCAAGGATAGGATATACCAGGGTGATTCGACAGAAACACACATATGAAATGATATGATATGATGATATTATATTATATTATTATATTATATATTATTTTCCTAATGAAGTTTATTTATTAATTAAATTTTTATGTCTCATGTGATTCAAAAAAACAACAACTAATAACTGAGTTATCTTTGATGCCAGTGGCCAACCAACTCCTTGATCGAGACTTTGGGTAAAATTACTACTGTTTTTTAATAACAATAGAATCAATTGTTGGAGCACCTGATTGACATGTGTCATTGTTTCTTATGGATCTATTCCAGTGTTTTCTAATTTGATGTTTTCCATGTGTCTTCAACTGCAACTGCCATAATTTTCTTCCATAAGTGAGACAAGACTAGATTATATACATATTCGTTTGTGGGTACATTTGTGTGTGTTTGTGCAGTTTTGAATCAATATTTACTGATTCCCTTGACAAATCCCTGCAGTTTTCTTGGCAATATTTTGCAAGTGATCTGCCATTCCTTTCATCCTAGGGTTTAGGGAGAGTGACTAGTTCAAGATTTTGTGGCTTTGTGCCTAAGACAGAACTAGAACTCACAGCCTTCCATTTTCCTGGTTGGTGTCTTAACCACTACACCAAATTGGTTCTCTTTTTCTATCATTTGGCTTCACTAAGGTGAGTCCTTACCCTATCTCTCTGTTTCCAGACTGATATCAGGCCTAACCCAGGAAGAACGTAGAATAATCCAGCTAAGGCTAAATTTTTTACTTGCTTATATCATATAGTCAGGATCTTACCATATTAAACCTATGCTACTCTAAACCTAATGGATATCATCTGGGAGGTTGTAAAGAATGGCTATCCTTAGTCTCTTTCTCTGATCCAGCTCTGGGCTGTGATATCTCTTGTTTCATCCCCTCTTCTTACAATGTGCTCCTTCCTTCATTAGAAACTGCCTTTTCTTTTTTTGAAAAAATATAAACTTTAATTAACAATTAAAGTAAAAAAAATTAACCAACATGTTTGACATTAGTTGAGGTTTTAGGCTTACATTTCAGCAGTTTACCATTCTTTCTTCTTTATATATTTTATATCAATTAATTAATATGTTGGTATATACCGGTACTTAATATATTATATTGGTTACATAGTTGTCTTATCACAGGCCTAGATTAAATTTATATACGGTATAAAGGAAAAAGAAAGGAAAGGGGGGGGGGGAAAGGAGAAAGGAAAAAAAGGAAGGAAGAGTAAAGAAAGAAAGAGGAAAGAAAGGGAAAAATGTGCTGTTGGTCAACTATTTCAGTTGACTCACACATTTGAGCGAACTGTTCTTAAGCACATTTATGCAATTAGTAAGTTCTTGATTTGCAAATACAGTTATTATACAGTAAGGTATAATTATTTATTTATTAGATATATAATATATATATATATATATATATATATGTTGTGTTTGGCTCTGGCCCAGCTCCTGCACCAGGGAATGTGGAGGTGGAGGCAGGGGAAACGTCAACATGTCCTAGGCCTATTTTGTTGCCGGCAGAGTCAGGGAGTGCAGTTTCCTCGGAAGACGAAGAAGTTGGGAGTGACTTGGAAGAGGGGGGCTTGGCACACAGCCCAGGAAGCCAATCACCATTATCTTCGGTCGATTTGGATGATGAAGTGTTAGACCCACGCAGGCGCAGACTTATGCATCCAAGAGACCAATTGAGGAAATATTACAGGAGATAAGAGAGGCCACCTGTGTTTGGGTGAGGCTCCAGTAATTAGAGCTGCTGCTATAAATAGCAGCGTGCTAGTTTGGCCGTTGTGGAAGATTATCTGATCGCAGTTCTTCAGGATCGTGCCTCTCTGTTTCTGAACTTTGTTTGTGGATTTTTCACGCCTTTGACACCAAAGCAGAGTAAAGTGTGTGTGTGTTTCACTTTGTGGGAAGAAGGAGGGCTGTGACATTTCTTCACAGCTACTAGCTAAGTACTTAAGGACTGATTAAGGGACTTGTACAGCCTACAAGGTTGTTTTGGGGAAGAGTGCTCTTTGCAATACAAAAAGGGTGCTTTGTTTCTTTTGAATTTTGTGATAAAGGACATTGTTTTGAACTTTCAAACGTGTGTGTGTCTGAAGAAACACCAGCCTGAAGATGATGAGTGGGACCTCATCGAAACGTCGCCAGAAATTTCCGACGAGGTCTCACTCGTCAGCTTCAGGCTGGTGTTTCTGTCCTTGTTCTAAGGCGAACATGCCTGGCTATGTTGGTAAGACCCAGATTGTCTCATGTCAAGCCCAGAGACAATAACATCCAAGAAATAAGTGCTTGCCATATATGCCGTGGCAGCACAGTGGTTAGAGTGCAATGTTGCAGGCTAATTCTGCCGACTTCCAGCAGTTTGGTTCTCACCGGCTGAAGGTTGACTGATCCTTCCATCCTTTCCAAGTTGGTAACATGTGGACCCAGATTGCTGGGGGCAATATGCTAGATTTGTAAACTGCCGTCAGGCCGAAGCCATTGTGTGGATTCAGAGGCTTTGGCCTGCCACAGTAGTTTAGCATTAGGGGCCTTGGGAAGGGTAGCGAGTGAGAGGGAAAGTTACTAAGCACAACAAATTTATTTATTTATTATTTATTTATTAGATTTGTATGCCGCCCCTCTCCGTAGACTCGGGGCGGCTCACAACACACTAAAGCAGTTCATACCAAATCTAATAATTTAAAAATTTAAAATATTTTAAAAACCCCATTATTAAGCAGACATACATACAAACATACCAAACATAAATTGTATAGGCCCAGGGGAGATATCTCAGTTCCCCCATGCCTGACGACAAAGGTGGGTTTTAAGGAGCTTACGAAAGGCAAGGAGGGTGGGGGCAGTTCTAATCTCCGGGGGGAGCTGGTTCCAGAGAGTCGGGGCTGCCACAGAGAAGGCTCTTCCCCTGGGGCCGGCCAAACGACATTGTTTAGTTGACGGGACCTGGAGAAGGCCAACTCTGTGGGACCTAATCGGTCGCTGGGATTTGTGCGGCAGAAGGCGGTCCCAGAGATATTCTGGTCCGATGCCATGAAGGGCTTTATAGGTCATAACCAACACTTTGAATTGTGACCGGAAATTGATTGGCAACCAATGCAGACTGCGGAGTGTTGGTGTAACATGGGCATACCTTGGGAAGCCCATGACTGCTCTCGCAGCTGCATTCTGCACGATCTGAAGTTTCCGAACACTCTTCAAAGGTAGCCCCATGTAGAGAGCATTACAGTAGTCGAATCTCGAGGTGATGAGGGCATGAGTGATTGTGAACAGTGAGTCCCGGTCCAGATAGGGCCGCAACTGGTGCACCAGGCGAACCTGCGCAAACGTCCCCCTCACCACTGCTGACAGATGGTTCTCTAATGTGAATGGCTTTTCTCGAGCCAAGGTCACCTTTTGTTCTGCATCAACTGAAGAAAAGAGAAAGTTGGTGAAATCCCTGCCCCGGATTGGGTCTTGTGATGGATTTGTGGCTGTGGGAATGTAGGATGAACCTTAACCTGGGTGGGAACTGGAAAGACCTTAGTATCGGAATGAAGATTGGTGTGTGATTAGATTAGATTAGATTTAGATTAGATTTATTGGATTTATATGCCGCCCCTCTCCGCAAACTCGGAGCCATGTGACCAACATGGCTCTGTTAACAAATGGAACCTTGAGTGAAAGAATTGGACTGGAACTTGATTTATTTCTCAGATGCTATTTAGGGCGTTGACAACTGCTTAGAGAGGGCTGTAAAGTAGTGTGGAGTAGTATAGAAGTCTAAGTGGTGTTGCTATTGACTTACTATATTAAATGTGTGTTTCCACAATGTGTTTATAGTGCATTTCTTTTCCTTTACCTCTGTTCTTTGCCATGTGGGCTGTGCAGCTGCTTCCCATCATTTCTTTTCTCTCTCTCTCTCAATAAATGGAATGCAGTTAAGTAAATATTAAATTAAGTGTCTCTTGGATGCGATCATTAGTTCGCCACCTTTGAGCTTTTAGCCAGAATAGAGAAATTATCAGCGTGCACTTTATACACCTAATTTTTTTTCAGTTCAAGTCATTGTGGTTTAAAAGGAGGTATTTTGAAGCGTTTCTCTCTCTCTCTTTTTTGGCTGTATGCGCATTAGAATGTGACTTCTGTTTAATGGTAATAACCCTGGGCAATGAGGCAGCAGCAACAGAGAAATAGGGGAAAGGAGCAGAAAATGAGTTCTTACTTCCCGAAAGTGAAATTTCAAAAGCTGGGAGTGGAAAAAAGGGGTTGACGCACGTGGAAGACAAAAGGGAGAGAAAAAAAGTCAATTTGAATAAATCTAGCACTAATCAAAGGAAATAGATTGGAAGCGAGGCCCTGAGTGCATGACGCACGAAGATGGACTGGAGGAATGTAGCTGCGGCACCCCAGAAACGGCACTGTTTTCCTTCCTCTTTCCCTCCCACGCTTCACATTCCTGGAGCACAATGGAATAATTCATGGTGCATAGTTCATGTAAAGCTGTATTAATTTATGGATAGATCTTCTTTGCAAAAATAGACTCGATCCTTTCCTCTACCTCGGCCTATTCCTGCTGGTACGATCAAGCAAGAGTTGCGGCCCTATTTGGACCAGGAGTCACTGCTCGCAGTCACTCCTGCCCTCATCACCTCGAGGCTGGACTACTGCAACGCTCTCTACATGGGGCTACCTTTGAAGAGTGTTCGGAAACTTCAGATCGTGCAGAATGCAGCTGCGAGAGCAATCATGGGCTTTCCAAAATATGCCCATGTTACACCGCCTTCTGCTGCACGAATCCCAGCGACCAGTTAGGTCCCACAAAGTGGGTCTTCTCCGGGTCCCGTCAACTAAACAATGCCGCTTGGCAGGACCTAGGGGAAGAGCCTTCTCTGTGGCGGCCCCGGCCCTCTGGAACCAACTCCCCCCAGAGATTAGAATTGCCCCCACCCTCCTTGCCTTTCGTAAGCTACTTAAAACCCACCTCTGCCGCCAGGCATGGGGGAATTGAGATACTCTTTCCCCCTAGGCCTTTACAATTTTATGCATGGTATGTCTGTCTGTATGTTTGGTTTTTATATTAATGGGTTTTTAATTGTTTTTATTATTGGATTATTATTGTACGCTGTCTTATTATTCCTGTTAGCCGCCCCGAGTGTCCGGAGAGGGCCGGCATACAAATCCAATCAATCAATCAATCAATCAATCAATAAATAAATATTGGGCATTACAGTGATCCCTTGCCACTTCACGGTTCACCTTTCACGGCTTCAGTGCGCCGTGGGTTGTTGAAAGACCCGGAAGTGAGCGCGGGTGGTGGCGGTTTTGCCCGAGTCGGACCTTCTCCCTTAACCCGGGCAATAACGAATGGAGGGTAGGCTGCTTTAAAGGCTTGCAGCTGAGTTAGCCGGTCCTGGCGGCAGCAGAGAAGGGGCTGGGGTTAACTTAGCGGCACACCTGCCTTGTCCCTGCCAAAGCGACGCTTTGCTGCTGGGTGCAGAGTGGAGCCTCCAGGAGCCCCTCGCGAGGGTTCCCTGAGAGAGAGAGATGGAGGCAGAGAGACGAGAGGTAAAGAGGGGTGGGTGATAGACAGTGTGTGTGGGGGACAGAGAGAGAGAAAATCCTACTTCAGAGAGGGGCGGTATACAAGTCTAATAAATTATTATTATTACTTCGCGGATTTTCGTTTATTGCGGGTGGTCCTGGAACGTAACCCCCGTGATAAATGAGGGGTCACTGTATATGATCCTAGGATGCTGCAACCATCATAAATACATGCCAGTTGTCAAGCACCCGAGTTTTGATCATATGAACATGAGGATGCTATGCTGAAGGTTGTAAGTAAGAGGACTGGTTTTAAGTCATTTTTTTTCAGAGCTATTGTAACTTTGAAGGAGCTTTAAACAGATGGTTGTAAGTTGAGGGTTACCTGTACATCTTGAGTTCTAGAAAGAAAGATGGACCCAAATGCAACTAATGTCACCTGTCCCTCCTTCTTTTCATCTTAAAGCAAACTATGGAGTTTTACCCAGAAATAGAGCCTTTCATAACCATAGATGGTCCCCTGTCGCGGTTTCTCATTTAATGGACATGGTTGTCATAGTGAAAAGGCCTGAGGGAGCTTGGTAAAAAATAGTTTTATTTTGGGAGGTAGAGCCACATTATACATTCATAAACATGATGTTATGATTGTAACTATATTGCCTTTTAAAATGCTTCCTTATTTGATAAAATCAGTTACAGAATATAATTGGCCCTATTCATAATAGGTACATTTACAAGTAAATGTTCTTCTATAATGCTTTTTAGATGCAATTCCTTTTATTTTTAAATTGGACTGCCCATCTTAAACTTGAAGATAAAATCACACAATTCATTTCCTTGGACCATTTCAGATCTTTCTTGAGCTGAAGCTATTTGTGGTTGGCTAGATAGCAAGGAATAACACAAACACACTGAAGGAAAATGAAATGGTGATTGTGCTAATGTTACTAATTGAGAAATGCCAGTTTTGTGTGCATTAATTGTTTTGAGTGGAGCTTGGCTTGTTGTCCTACACCCGTGATGGTAGCACGCAGAGCCATATCTGTGGCGTTGTTGAGGCATTGCCCTATGTCTTCGGAGAGGGGCGGCATACGAATCTAATTAATAATAATAATAATAATAATAATAATAATAATAATAATAATAATAATAATAATAATAATGTTAGCTGCAGCACGCATGTACGTGCGGGCCAGCTGATTTTCTGCCTTCTGGAGGGGGGGGGAGCATTTTCATCCTCCCCAGGCTTCAGGAAAGCCTCCAGAGCCTGTGGATGGCAAAAAACAAGACCCAAAGGGCCTACTGGAAGTTAAGAAAGGGGCTTCCGGTAGGCCCGTTGGGCCATTTTCACCCTCCCCAGGCTTCAAGAAAGCCTCCAGAGCCTGTGGGTGGCAAAAAACCAGACTCAATGGGCCTACTGAAAGTTCAGAAATGGGCTTCTGGTAGGCCCATTGGGCCATTTTCATCCTTCCCAGGCTTCAGGAAAGCCTTCAGAGTCTGTGGATGGCAAAAAAACAGACCCAATCAGCCTACTGAAAGTTCAGAAATGGGCTTCCGGTAGGCCCATTGGGCCATTTTCACCCTCCCCAGGCTTCAGGAAAGCCTCCAGAGTCTGTGGATGGCAAAAAAACCAGACCCAATCAGCCTACTGGAAGTTCAGAAATGGGCTTCCGGTAGGCCCATTGGGCCATTTTCACCCTCTCCAGACTTTAGGAAAGCCTCCTGAAGCTTGAGGTAGGCAAAAATTGGCCCAACAGGCCTACTGTAATTTTGGAGACTTCGGTGAGGCCTGCGTGCATTCATGTGTGGGCAGCGTGTGGGGGATGAGCATGGGGAGGGCATTGCATTATTATGTTGTAAGCCGCTCCGAGTCTCCGGAGAGGGCGGCATACAAATCTAATAAATAATAATAATTATGGATGTGGGCTCAAACGCATGTGCAATCGCACACCCGTGCGCTCTTTTGGCACCCCTACAAAAAAAGGTTCGCCATCACTGTCCTAGACCTATACAAAGTGAATTGTATGACTGACAGGTGAATCGTAGATAATGTTATGAATGAAACAAATGAAGCCCCAGTTGTGTAGATTGACATTATCCTATAACAATAATATCAGTGTACACAGAGGATGCCATTCGATGAAAATTGTTTTTCTTACACCATTTGTATCCTTCTGAGATTGTCTGTATTGCTAGTGTGTTATCTTTTGGGATTGAGCAATTGCCTGTAAAAAAAGTGCAGGCCGATCATTAAGATCTATGAGTGGAAAGGCTTTAGCTCCAAGCTGAGTTGGATCTCCTATGTTTGAATGGGTTTTAGTTGAGAGATAGATGGGACAAGTGAGGTTCTGTCTTTTTGTTCTCTAAATCTCTCTTGTAGTGGGTTATTCTAGTGTACCAGTCTGGACTTGCTGATCAGGATTCTCCCCTACTAATTCACTAGCTGGATATGGCAGTTTGAGAAATATCCAATATAAATTGCTGTGAATCTCTTCTTCAGGGGTGGGCAGATAACAGCCCACAAAGCAAACACACAGAAGATTCATACTGTCAAAATTAAGTGGTAAAATATTCAAAGATGGAATTGGTTTGATTCTCAGAAGTGTCCTGTTATTACTTAAAAGAAAACACCTGAAACAACTGTCCAAAGGCCACAAAAACTCAGCCCTTTGCTCCTTCAAGTTACAATATCACCAGAAGACTTAAAAGTTAAATCATGGGAACTGGACCAAGGTTTATTAAATTGAGATGTTTCATTACTCACCGAAGTAACTACTTCAATATAATGAAAATTTTAGTTAGATATAGAATATACATTTAAATATCCCCAGAGGACTTCTTGTGCACCTTCAGTAGACAAAGGTAAAAGTTCTTACCTTGGGGGAACTGTTTTCTTCTGCTCCTTCTGATGATGATGATGATGATAATAATAATAATAATAATAATGTATTAGATTTGTATGCTGCCCCTCTCCGAAGACTCGGGGCGGCTCACAACAATAACAAAAACA
This sequence comes from Erythrolamprus reginae, assembly GCF_031021105.1. Taxonomy (NCBI): domain Eukaryota; kingdom Metazoa; phylum Chordata; class Lepidosauria; order Squamata; family Dipsadidae; genus Erythrolamprus; species Erythrolamprus reginae. The sequence goes on along the minus strand of NC_091950.1, from coordinate 390,339,760 downwards.
ATATAATAGTAATACAAATCTAATATTTAAAAAGTATATATAAAATCCCAACAATTAAAACCATACAACACATGCATACCAATATAAAAGACTGGGGGAGGTGTCTCAGTTTATTTATTTTATTTATTTATTGGATTTGTATGCCGTCCCTCTCCGCAGACTCGGGGGGGCTAACAACAGCAATAAAACAGTATATAACAAAATCCAATACTAAAAACAGTTAAAAACCCATTATATAAAAACCAATCATACATGCAGACATACCATGCATAAAATTGTAAAGGCCTAGGGGGAAGTGTATCTCAGTTCCCCCATGCCTGGAGGCAGAGGTGGGTTTTAAGTAGCTTTCGAAAGGCAAGGAGGGTGGGGGCAATTCTAATCTCTGGGGAGAGTTGGTTCCAGAGGGCCAGGGCCGCCACAGAGAAGGCTCTTCCTCTGGGTCTCGCCAAGCGACATTGTTTAGTTGACAGGACCCGGAGAAGACCCACTCTGTGGGACCTAATCAGTGGTACCTCTAATGAACTTGATTTGTTCCATGACCAGGTTCTTAAGTAGAAAAGTTTGTAAGAAGAAGCAATTTTTCCCATAGGAATCAATGTAAAAGCAAATAATGTGTGCGATTGGGAAAACCACAGGGAGGATGGAGGCCCTGTTTCCTCCCAGGGGATTTCTAGAGAGGCTCCATGGAGGCTTCTCCCTGCCTTTTTCAGCCCTGTTTCCTCCCAGGAGATTCCTAGAGAGGCCCCACGGAGGCTTCTCAGAGCCTTTTCCGGCCCTGTTTCCTCCCAGGAGATTCCTAGAGAGGCCCCACGGAGGCTTCTCCCTGCCTTTTCCGGCCCTGTTTCCTCCCAGGAGATTCCTAGAGAGGCCCCACGGAGGCTTCTCCCTACCTTTTCCGTTTACAGTTTTGGAGGCTCAGGTTTATAAGTAGAAAATATTTCTTGAGAAGAGGCAAAAAAAATCTTGAACACCCGGTTCTTATCTAGAAAAGTTTGTAAGTAGAGGCGTTCTTAGGTAGAGGTACCACTGTAGTGAAGTACCTTCGCTCCATACGACACACTCCCCCCACCAAATATGGGTGGAAAGGGTGCAGGTCTTTTGGTGACTAGCAGCCAGGCGGCGGCAGTGTTACTTTTACAGTGCTGAACCCGGCCTCTTCTGTCTTTGTCATTGCCCACCTCTTCTGTCTCTTTTCCACAGTGCAGGAGTCAATAGGCAGAGCCGGCACATGAGAGGACACCTATCCGTGGGCCTCTCAGTCTGTGCCTGATTTTTTTTTTCTTGTTTTCCTCTTCTAAACCTAGGTCCGTCTTAAAATCAAGTCCATCTAATTATTCATATAACTACAGCAGCCAGACTAGCATTTGCGCAATGCTGGAAAAACGAAGACATACCCCAAGATGACTTAATAATAGGAAAAATCAAATACTGTGCAGAAATGACTAAATTAACTATGGTAATTAGAAATAATACTGAGTCCTCATTCAACAACTGCTGGGATCCCTTCTACTGTTGGTTAGAAAAAAAAGAACAACTTGCCTAATAAATGTTAAGAACTGTATATATTCAAACATATACAAATCTGGTATCCAATCTTTCTTTTTTTTAAATAGATGTATGAGACATCGATATATATACTAAAATTAGACTGGCTTTCTTAAAACCTCTTTATCTTGATTTATTCAACACTTTCTCTTATTTATCTAAAATTTTAAATATTAGATATAAGAAAATGAGCTACTGAAAGTATATCTAGTTCACAATTTTAACACAGATCTACTGTATACACGCCTGCCCTTTCTTTCCTTCTACTCTTCCTTCTTCTTTCCTTTCTTTCTTCTGTATGTTTGTATGTCTGTCGACGGTTTTTGTCTATTTGTCTCTGTCTACCGTTTAAACTATAATTCGACAGGATTATTGCTTTAATCTCTAATTACCCATTACTCGCATTTCCTTTTTTCTTGTAATTTGACATGTCTATATTGTTAATTGTAACCAATGTATTTATTGTATATTTGTAAATAAAAACTTTTTAAACTATAAACTTAGGTCCGACTTATTGTCAAGTGTGTCTTACACTGCGAAAAATACGGCGTGTGACAATGAATGAAATGAAAAAAGAAAAATAGACTAACTGCTTGATTTCACAGACTAATTGGAAATCTGTTAAAGCCTAATGTCCATTAGTGGGATTTTATGCGTGAGTAAAATGTACATAGAGTCTATAAACTGTACACTATGTGAATAAAACTTAGATAATGTATGGGCATTGTTCAGATTGATTGCAAACAATAAATTTTGTCTGTTGTTTTTAGATTTTGCCTGTTACATTCAAAATCAGCTGAACCAAAGATCATAAATTGAAGGTTCACTGTGGATATGTTATGTGTTTGTGGAACTAAGAGAAAGGGAAAAGATAGAAAGTGGTCCAATCTTGCAAAGTAAAATATATGCATAAAGAAATGAATGGGGAAACTAAAACATATGAATTGTTTTGATCCGTGACTTTGTGGTTGGGTATCAAAGTAGGACTTCATAGTTTGATGAAAACATGTTTTGTGAATAATAGGATAATGGGAGAACCAAGGATGAGTTTGGGGGGCGGACTAGACAACACTATAAACGAATGCAATCCTAAAATAAGCATTATTCTGTTAGAATAGGTGAAGTAACTGGATGGTGGGAACAATCTAAGAATAAATTGAGCCATCTTGAGATACAAGAATGGATGCAAATGGTGATGGTTTGGTGATTGCTTAGAGAAAGATGTTATTTCAAATATGTCATTTACACATAAATGGCATACATACTGCAAATGGAAAATAAATAAATAGAAAAGATTATTGACATGGTTGTTTATAATGAAAGACAAAACATCTGTGAAAGCTACACTGGTAAAGAGATATTCTGCCTGGACAGAGCTTTCTTTGGTAAAGTTAGAAGTATCTATCGGAAAATGGATATGGAAGGAAAAGAAAGATCTGAAAAACACGAGTGAAAGTAGAATGAATGTAGAAAAAGAAAATATTAATCATATAAAAAATATTAGACTATATATTTTTTAATTTCCTGATAACATGTAGAAAGAGGGAGTGGTAGCTCCTTGGAATAGAGTACTGTAAATGGAATTATTTTACACAGGTATCTGGAGAAATATGAACAAAGATCTTTGCTGGTGTGCAGAAATTAAAAAAAAGGTTCTGGAAATGCAATTACCGTAAAGGAATATTAGTGCAAAAAACGAGAATGAAAGATATTGCATGTCAATAGAGGATAAAATATAGTTTCAAGGAATATAATGAAAGAACAAGAAACAAGATTAAGAAGCAGAGAAAAGGCAGAGTGGTTTTAATGGAAATAATAATTTAGGTGAAGGAAGCTAAACAATGAGCCTCCAGCATAGTGAAAGGAATTAAAAATAATAGAAATCAAATGATGTGGAAGGAAGATGAAATAAGAGAATAATGATGGAACAGTTTAGGGATCTAAGTGTATATGGAAATAAAATAAATACGTTAAAATATGGAACTAAATTAAATATTGTGTTAGTGTCCAAGAAATAGAGCTGAAGAATAAATTTTCAATCAGAATGGAGCTTGGAAACCTTCTGGAAACATAGAAGACTGGCGGCAGAAAAAGACCTCATGATCCATCTAGTCTGCCCTTATACTATTTCCTGTATTTTTATCTTCGGATGGATATATGTTTATCCCAGGCATGTTTAAATTCAGTTACTGTGGATTTACCAACCATGTCTGCTGGAAGTTTGTTCCAAGGATCTACTACTCTTTCTAGTCCTCTACTACTCTTTCCTGCTCAGCTAGGAAACCCTAGGCCATTTCAGACAAATGGTTGTCCCAATCTCTTCTTAAAAACCTCCAGCATTGGAGCACCAACAACTTCTGGTGGCAAGCTATTCCACTGGTTAACTGTCCTCGTGTTAGAAAGTTTCTCCTTAATTCCAGGTTGCTTCTCTCCTTGATTAGTTCCTATCCATTGTTTCTTGTCCTGCCCTCTGGTGCTTTGGAAACTAAATTGACCTCCTCCTCTTTGTGGCAGTCTCTCAAATACTAGAATACAGTGGTGCCTCTACCTAAGAATGCCTTTACTTAAGAACTTTTCTAGATAAGAACTGGTTGTTCAAGATTTTTTTCCCCTCTTCTCAAGAACCATTTTCTACTTAAGAACCAAAGCCCACAAAGTTATATAAAAGTTCTCACAATGTTATGGATATTCTTATAAGGTTTTCACAGTTCTGCACCAAATAAATCCCAGTTATTGTGTGTGCTGATTTAGCAATATCTCAGCACAGGCTTCCGATTTGCAAAGTCACCTCTAGGCCGCTCCGTTTTTTTTCCCCTCTTCTTCTTTCAATCCACTTCCACGAACCACCATATACATTCAGGAATCCACCTTACTCTTGATGCACAATCTATTTTCGATGTTAATAATCCAATTTGTTATGGGGGAAAGATATGTAATCTTGCTGAGCTCCAATCCCCAGCTCCGATCTACGATCCAAACTCCGATCTCCAATATAACCCCTCCACCACTTTCAGCAACCAACAATGGCTGCCGTGAAAAATCTTCCAAAACTTCCAAATAGATTGTCACTGGTTGTCCTTATCTATTACAGCAAGAGCTCTTCTTCCAAAATCCTCTACTGTTGTCAAAACACGATCCACTTTCCCATTCAACCACTATACCACGATCTCAGTAACCATTACCTCGAATCAAGCCTATTTTTAGCTGCTCTTCTCACTTCCCCTTTAAGTGTAGGGGAAGCAACGTCTCTGGATCGGCACAGGCTGATCTCTTCGGCTCCGGTCCTGGGCGTATCCCCGCAGCATCACAAAAAGATGGAAGTCCTCAAAACTCCACCTCCAGACTTCCATGTTTTTGTGATGCTGCGATTTCGCTGAGGCTCCCCTCACTGGGAAACCCCATCTCCGGACTTCTGTTGCCAGCGAAGCACCCGTTTTTGTGCTGCTGGGATTCCCCTACAGCATTGCAAAAACACGGAAGTCCGGAGGTGGTGTTTCCCATGGAGGGGAGCCTCAGGGGAATCCCAGCAGCGCAAAAACGGGCACTTCGCTGGCAACAGAAGTTCGGAGGCGGGGCATCCCAGTGGTGGCGGCTTGGGTTTGCAAGGTGAAAATAGTTTGGAAGAAGAGGCAAAAAATCTTAAACCCCAGGTTTGTATCTCGAAAAGTTAGTATGACGAGGGGTTTGTAAGACGAGGTATCACTGTATTTTGAAAACTTACATTTCCCTGCTTCTGTGCTCTTTCTTTTTCTAGGGATTTGGGATGCTGCTCATGGAAGAAGCAGAGAGAATTGCCAAGGAAGAGCATGGCTCATGGAAGATAGCTGTCATTTCAGGTAATAAACTACTAGCAACTTTGTAAGTATGTACCCTCCTTTGTTAGCAGATGAATGGGAGAGAAAGTGTTGAATAGCCCAGTATCTGAAAATTGTTAAAGAGAAAAAACTTTCTAGATCAGAAGTCTTTGTCTGTGGCAGAGGGAGCATTTTGCTATTTAAAAAAACCCAGCAACGTATGTTTGCACAGGATATCTATGGTTTGATGAGGTTTGTTATTGTTTCTTCATGTGCTTGTCCTTCCAGAAGAAAATGACTTACGTTATGAAATCTAGATCAGATAATTAGAATCAAAAGTTTCTTTAATTTACTTTCCATACAATTGTCTCTGTGGAAATTTTGACCACATCACAACATCCATTGTATCTGAATGGTGAATGTCCTTTAAATCTGCACGATAGGATGGTCTCAACTGATATTCCAGCTGTGATCAGGAAATAATGTATATTTCCAGCTACTAATAAACACCATCCCCAAATATTGCTCTTCAAATTATGTAAATTGGGGACAGGCAGCTATACTAGCTTTATTTCTAGATAGCATAACCAGTAGGGAAAGATTATGGGAATTTCTGTCTAGTAATATCTTATTTGGCTACATGTGACATACTCCTGATGTGCATGCTTATTTTCTAAAGAGAGAGGTACAGTGGTGAATTGCTCCCGGTCCAGACCAGTTCTTAGAACTGGTAGTGGCGGTGGTGAGAAGCTCCACCCACCTGCCCAGGATGCTTCTGGTCACAATTCAAAGTGTTGGTCATGACCTTTAAAGCCTTACATGGCATTGGACCAGATTACCTCCGGAACCGCCTGCTACCGCATGAATCCCAGCGACTGATAAGGTTCCACAGAGTTGGCCTTCTCCGGGTCCCGTCGACTAAACAATGTCGTTTGGCGGGCCCCAGGGGAAGATCCTTCTCTGTGGTGGCCCTGGCCCTCTGGAACCAACTCCCCCCGGAGATTAGAACTGCCCCCACCCTCCCTGTCTTTCGTAAACTACTCAAGACTCATTTATACCACCAGACATGGGGGAGTTGAGATAGCCCTTCCCCCTAGGCCAATACAAGTTATGCATGGTATGTTTGTGTGTATGTTTGATTTTATAATAGGGGTTTTAGCTGTTTTTTATTATTGGATTGTACATGTTGTTTTTATTATTGTTGTTAGCCGCCCCGAGTCTACGGAGAGGGGCGGCATACAAATCCAATAAATTATTATTATTATTATTATTGTTGTTGTTGTTGTTGTTGTTGTTGTTGTTGTTGTTGTTATGCTTCTGTGCATGCGCAGAAGTGTCACACACAAGGGCGAATGCGCACACGAACCAATGGCAAACTTACTCTGAACCCCCCATTGGAGAGGTACTATAGTTCAAATCTATTTAGGAACAATATCCTGTATCCTCCTAATTCCGAGGAATTCCTGTACTTTGCACAGAAATAAGATTGATATTCACTCCTAGTTCTTCACTAAGCTGAAAGTTACATCAATTTGCTGATACAATCATAAATTTACACCGCCACCGTCTGCTGGAGACACTGGCAAACTCTTCAAAGTCAAATTGAAAAGAGGGTTGCAGAAGGAAGGAGTGGGAGTCCCCTTTATGTGCGCATTGTATTGTTCACCTATTCATAAATTCAACCCAGGGGTTAATACTCTTGGGGGAAAGTCCAGAATAAATTTAAATCTATCAAAGAATATGATAGCCAGGAGAAAGCCTGAAAAAAAAAACGGATGAGAAGTTTAATCCTTATTCATGGCAGTTCATATGGTACAGGGGCATGTCTGGTACACTTCAAAAATAAAAGGCAAATAAAAGCAAGGTGCTTCTGGTCCTTAGCAACTTCTCTCATTTTCTCTTGGTCACATTTTCACTCACCCTCAAACTATTTCAGATATACCAAAGAAGTGCTGGGTTTTTTTTTGTTGATTTTTTCTCATTTTCATTACAAAGAAGCAAAGGAGAGGAAGCGCTTAAAGAGAGTTTAAGAGCATATTTTAAAGCAGCATGAAATGCATAAGATAATATTGTAGAGAAGCCTCTAAGCAGTCTTTAGAAAGATTGGTGTACTTTAGAAGATATAGACTCTTGCCTTTATCTCACTTGGGAATCATTCTTGCTGCAGACTTGATTAAAATCTCTCTCTATCTCTATCTCTCTCTCTCTCTCTCTGCCACACACACACACACACACACACACACACACAGGTATGCAAAGCAAAAAAAAAGATAGAAGGTAAGGTAAAAAGAAAGGAAAGAAAAAAAAGTATACAATTATGCTTTCTATTCTTTTTTTTAATTGAATAAGGACGATGTCAATTTCCCCCCATCCACTTCATTCCCTTTTATAATCTCTGAATTATCAATTTAGTCTTTTTTTCTTCTTTCAACAAAAAGTCCATGTAGAATTTCCAGGCTTTCATATCATTTTTGCTAAATTAATTAACCATATGGAGAAGGCAGGGCATATTTCTAGATGTGGGAGCTTCCTCCGGAACCGCCTGCTACCGCATGATAAGGTCCCACAGAGTTGGCCTTCTCCGGGTCCCGGCGACTAAACAATGTCGTTTGGCGGGCCCCAGGGGAAGAGCCTTCTCTGGGGCGGCCCCGGCCCTCTGGAACCAACTCCCCCCCGGAGATTAGAATTGCCCCCACCCTCCCTGTCTTTCGTAAACTACTCAAGACTCATTTATACCACCAAGCATGGGGGAGTTGAGATATTCCTTCCCCCTAGGCCATTGCAAGTTATGCATGGTATGCCTGTGTGTATGTTTGGTTTTATAATAAGGGTTTTTAGTTGTTTTATTATTGGATTGTCACATGCTGTTTTTATCATTGCTGTTAGCCGCCCCGAGTCTACGGAGAGGGGCGGCATACAAATCCAATAAATTATTGTTATTATTATTATTATTATTATTATTATTATTATTATTATTATTATTATTATTAAAGCCATAACGTTTTGAAGAAATTACTTAGGACACCTCATGGTCTCTAGCATTGACCTGTGCCCTAAAGCAAACCCACAGTAGAGTGACCTTTTCACAAAAGTCAGCCTTGATAAATGTATGAAGAAGGGAAAAAACACCAAAAGCCAAATTGTACTTTTTATAGCTGAAAGGTGAAATACCAGGCAGAAACTCTTTAGATAAAAGCCATTTAAAATGACATGGAAAGTGAGCAAATCCATAGGAGCCACTTGTTAGTTTCTGAATCCTCAGGGAGTGTATCTAGAATAATCCAGTACTTTTTTGAGATCATTCAAGTCTACCAGGAATCAGTGGTGGGATTCAAAAAAATTTACTACCAGTTCTGTGGGCCTGGCTTAATGGGCATGGCATGACTTGGTGGGCATGGCAGGGGAAGTATACTGTAAAATCTCCATTCAATCCCCATTCCACGGGAAGGTTACTGCAAAATCCCCATTTCCTTCTAATCAACTGGGACTCGGGAGGCAGAGAATAGATGGGGGCAGGACCAGGCAGAGGTGGCATTTACCAGTTCTCCGAACTACTCAAAACTTTCCGCTACTGGTTCTCCAGAACTGATCAGGACCTGCTGAAACCCACCTCTGACCAGGATGATCAGGGAGATCAACATATAGGATACAGCCTACCAGTATTCGGTCAAATGGTGTAATTTGTAGAAAAAATTGCCAAGACCTACAGATATATTTTATAGATTCAAATTGGTCTTCACATTTCAGCAACAATTGCCAGCATCCCTGGCAATACAGGCAGTCCTTGATTTATGATCACAGTTGAGCCCAAAATTTCTGTTGCTAAGTGTTGTGGTTAGCTGTGGCCCAGCTCTTGTCCCAAGGAATGTGCAGGTGGATGTAGGGGAGACATCCACATGCCGCAGGCCTGTTTTGCTCTTAATGGAATCTGCCGATGAAGCCTCCTCTGACCAAGGAAGCGTGAGTGACAGGGAAGAGGGAAGTTTGGCAGACAGCCCAGGAGGAGATCAATCATCTGTATCATCCCTGGATTCTGAACAAGAATTAATGATACATCCACGCATGCGTATAGTGATGCATAGGAGACAACAACTGAAGAATTATTACAAGAGAAAATGAGGCCACCTGTGGTTGGGTGGGGCTGCTGTAATTAGTGCTACAGATAAAAGTGCAGCCTGGTGTTTTAGCCTCATGGCAGTTTATCTGATTCATTGTTTCGTCAAGATCGTGGTTTTTGTGCTGTTCAAGATTGTGTGTGGACTCTGGACTTTAGAATTGGACTCAATTTCCCAGTTATTGGGTGAGCAATTGGGTTGCATTTAATCTGTGCCTTGTGTGTACCAGAAAATCCCTTTGACATTTAAAAAGGGGAGCTGTTTCTGTTTTTCTGTTTATAAACACTTTTGGGGTTTCCTTTTATCGTGTGGTGTGTGTCTTCCTGGACTAATTACCCTGTAATTACGGGTGGTTGAAACACGCCAGCAGAACACTTAAGTGAGACATTTATAAGGCAGGTTTTGCCACTTTACAACCTATTTTGACACAGTTTTTAAGTGAATCACTGAAATTGTTAAGTTAGTAACACGGTTGTTAAATGAATCTGGTCCCCCCCCCCGTCATTTATTTATTTATTTATTAGATTTGTATGCCGCCCCTGTCTGAAGACTCGGGGCAGCTCACAACAAGAAACAATACAAATCCAATGATTAAAACAAATTTAAAACCCTTAATATATATAAAAAACAACTATACATCTCATACAGACCATACATAAAGCGGAAACGGCCCAGGGGAATCAATTTCCCCATGCCTGATGACAGAAGTGGGTTTTGAGGAGTTTGCGAAAGGCAGTCATAACTATGGGTCAAATGCCAAGTGTCTAAATTTTGATCACATGACCATGAGGATGCTGCAATAGTCGTAAGTGTGAAAAACTATTGCAAGTCACTTTTTCAGTGCTGTTGTAACTTCAAAAGGTCACCAAACAAATTATTGTAAGTTGAGGATTTACCTGTTTAAAATTGCTTGCTGCTTTAAGCCATGATTTTTTTTTATCCAGGTTGTATTTATGCAAGTTTATTTCTATGCCTCTCTTTAATTTTCTGGGAAATATTTATATCATGTGCCCAATTCATCATCATTATCCTCATCATTTTTTTTCTTGTCATAGACAAACTTACAAACTTTTTCATGTACATTTTGACAAATGCTGCATTGCTGTTTTGAAATTCTCCCCAACAGATTAATATTTGCTTTGATTTGTACTTCTAAAATTAAGTCAAATTATTCCAAAGAAAATTCCTTTAATGGAAAAGAGGAATTATGTATACTGGTCTTTAGGACAGGAAGGGTGGGTTAAACTTACATTTTTGGTCATATCTGCCTCAATATCCAACTAATATAACCTATAAAGCCCTTCATGGCATCGGACCAGAATATCTCCGAGACCGCCTTCTGCTGCACGAATCCCAGCGACCGATTAGGTCCCACAGAGTGGGCCTTCTCCAGGTCCCGTCAACTAAACAATGTCGGTTGGCGGGCCCCAGGGGAAGAGCCTTCTCTGTGGCGGCCCCGACTCTCTGGAACCAGCTCCCCCCAGAGATTAGAACTGCCCCTACCCTCCTTGCCTTTCGCAAACTCCTTAAAACCCACCTTTGTCGTCAGGCATGGGGGAACTGAGATATCTCCCCCGGGCCTATATAATTTATGTATGGTATGTTTGTAGTTATGTCTGCTTAAAAATGGTTTTTTTTTAACTATTTTAAATTTTAAATTGTAAATTATTAGATTTGTCAGGAACTGTTTTTATTGTATTGTGAGCCGCCCTGAGTCTACGGAGAGGGGCGGCATACAAATGTAATAAATAATAATAATAATAATAATAATAATAATAATAATAATAATAATAATAATAATAATAATTAAAAAAAATCCATTCCTCATCCTGAGATTTTCCAGGTAGATTGAGATTGCAATTCTCAGCTAACATTTCTTCCAAATAATTTTGAAAGAATCTACAGCCATACTATTTAACATTTATACTTCAAGCAGTGTGTTTTTATTTCTTCCAAGCTTATTACTGGATGGATATCTGCTGCTTTTCTAATCTTAACAAAAAATAGGGGAATGCAGGATTCTCTCCTGTTGAATGTTGCTTTTTACTATTTAGTAGGAAAGTAGAATGTTTTTCTATTCTTCAAACTTCATAAAAGATTTAAAAGAAATCTTTGTACTTTGGACCTAATTTGAGTGCCACACTCCTCTGCTTATTCATTTAGGTGTCCTGCCCATAATAGCAAATGTAACAGAAATCAAAAGGCACTTTAAAGAATCGTCTTCTGATGCTCCTTCCACCTCTCAACAAGACAGGAAGCTTTTATCTCAGCCCCTCACATAACTATATTTTGTACACATAGAAAAGCCAAATTAAAATTGACAAGCTACTAGTAGTTGAAAAATGCATTAACTGCTTAAAACTTCATTCTGTACCAATTTAGACTCTTTCTTGGCAATTGGTTGCCAACTCAGGTAAAGGAGAACTTGGTACAGTATTTGATTCTGTCGTCTATCTTTTAGGGAAGCCCCCCCCCCTCTGCCCCTCTGCCCCTACCCCAGAGAAAGAGGAGACATAACATTCTGGGCTAGTAAATGACTTCCTTCTCCTCCTTTAGGCCTCTCTAAATTGCCTTTAGAATTGCCTAAGCAATTCTTCTATCCCAATCCAAGCTCATCTTCCCATAGTTCTCCCCACTGGACCATAAACCCATTTTAAAATTATGCAAGATAAGACCCTGAACAATGTCCATGTTAAATCCCTTTCCTATTCCAAAGCACACCCACCCAAAACCTTAATACTGGTAATTTAATTTAATTTAATTGATTTATAAGCTGCCCAACTCTTTCTGGACTGTGGGTGGTGCACCACATTTTAAAACAATACAATAACAATTTAAAAACCCCAAAATAGATCATTCATATCCATGGCTGGAGCTAGATGTGTATGTTAGTATAGGGGATTTTCTTAAACTCATAATATTTTAATTAATTGGATTGTATTGGATTGTTTTTCACTTGTTGTGAGCCGCCCCGAGTCTTCGGAGAGGGGCGGCATACAAATCCAAATAATAAATAAATAAATAATAAATAGATAGTATAGCTCAATGATGACGGACCTATGGCAACAAGTGCCACAGGTGGCACGCAGAGCCATATCTGCTGGCATGCGAGCTGGGAGGGCATTTTTGGCTTCCAGAGAGCCTCCAAGGGGAGTGCATTTATACCTTCCTCCGACTCCAGGGAAGCCTTTAGAGCCTGGAAAGGGCAAAACACGAGCCTACTGGGCCCACCAGATGTTGGGAAACAGGCTGTTTCCGGCCTCCAGAGGGCCTCCGAGGAGGGCAAGGAATAATAATAAATAATAATAATTTATTAGATTTGTATGCCGCCCCTCTCCGAGGATTCGGAGCGGCTCACAAAGGAAGCTGTTTTCGCCCACCTCAGGCATTGAATTATGAGTGTGGTCACTCACGCATGCACGATAGCACGTGCTTACACTCTTTCAGCACCTGAAGAAAAAAAGGTTCGCCATCACTGGTATAGTTCATCAGCCCCAGGCCTGCTGGCAAAACCAAGTTTTCACAGCTTTTCGGAAGGCAAGAAACCTCTCTAAAATTTCCTCATCCTTTCAAGCCAAGATGATCCGGAGTGGTGAAGGAGAGAGAGAGAAACACGAACAGACAAGATCTCTAGGAATCCTGCCACGAAGAAGGAACTGAGTGCATTATAACCCTGTCACTACACTAACAGAGCTTGAAATGAATCAAATCAGAAGATAGTTAAGAACAGGCGCTCCCGTGGAAGCTTCTGGCAGTCACTGATGAAATCTTGCTGCTCTCTCTGCCACCTGCCAAGCGGCTGCAGTTTGGGCTTTTTTAGCAGTCTGTGCTAAGAAAAATGTGTGCTTAGAATAAATTGAAACAAGCCACTGCGCTTTGCTTCCCATCCATGTATATATCTTTGGGCTGGCTGTGGACCTAAAGTGCAACTTTCTCTGCCCACTTTCTGTTCTGTCTGGGTTCCCCCAGACGTCAACACCAACTAAAAAGAGTATTAGACACGCTGGTAAAAAGCAAAGTCATTTTATATCTTTGAAAACAAACACAGATAACAAAAACTGTTCTTACAAACTGGAATGCTATGAAGCTTCACAGAAGAGTCACGACGGCCAGACAATACAACAGGCTTCTTGCTGGCACACACACCACTGTAGATAATAAAAACCCACGCCTCCCCCAAGTTTTCAGCCTTCGAGGCCACAAGCAAGAATCAGAGACGCCAAGGATTGAAGCAAGGTCACAGGACTCCCAAAAGATAACTCTCCACAATACAGGAAGGGCGGGCCTGCCTTTTCAACCTTTCTGAGGAGAACCACACCCAAACCCAGCTGTTGCCTATTAGGGATGGAAATACCTGGCTAATTGTCCCCTTCTTTGTGCTGCCCTTCTCTGCCTCATATCTATGATGGCTTGTGCGTTCTCCAGGCTACTCGCTGGGGAGAGCTTCCCCCCGGGGGTCTCAGGCTGTTCTCCCTCCTCCTCGTCCTGACATTCCTCTTCCCCGTCTGCCTGGTCCTCCTCCTCCTCCTGTTCCTCGTCCTCCCCCTCTGAGCATGGAGCCGGCAGAGTTCCAGCCGTTCCCTGAGGAGCCTCAGACTGAATCACAACACTTTCTTGACCAGTCTTTTATACAAAGGGGGGCACAGGGGAATTTTGACTTTGCTGTTCCCCGCATTTAGATGCTGGCAGTTAAGAAGGCTGCTTTCCTTTTTTTTATCTAGCCCAAATTAATTGGCCAAAGGGCAATGGTAACCTGCAATGATTTCACACCTGCATGTCAGCTTCACAAAGACTGGAATTTTTTGCCAGCAACCAGAGCTATTGTTTTCTTAGAGAAGGAGCTTTTGTTTAATGAGTCCACAGATACTACTTCTAAAGATTGGTGTTTGGAAGATACTGCGTAGATTGGTACTTTCCTGGGGACAGGGAAGTATTTAGGATGTACTGTTTCATTTGGAGAAGAAAAACTAACCTGTTTTATGAGGATAGAACATTGCATTCAGAGAATCTCAAAACAATTGATACAAATTGAATGTTTAATTGAATATTTAAAATGACAAGCAGCAGTAATAAAATAATACACAGTTGCAACTATGCAACCAACACCTTAACCGCTATATCATGTGGGAATACCCAGCTGTACATCTCCACCCCATGTCCAGTCAACGAAGCAGTGGAAGTGATGTGCCGGTGCCTGGAGGCTGTTGGGGCCTGGATGGGTGTCAACAAACTCAAACTCAATGCAGACAAGACGGAGTGGCTGTGGTCTTGCCTCCCAAGGACAATTCCATCTGTCCGTCCAGTACCCTGGGGGGGGAACTATTGACCCCCTCAGAGAGGGTCCGCAACTTGGGCGTCCTCCTCGATCCATAGCTGACATTGGAACATCATCTTTCGGCTGTGGCGAAGGGGGCGTTTGCCCAGGTTCGCCTGGTGCACCAGTTGTGGCCTTATCTGGACAGGGAGCCATTGCTCACAGTCACTCATGCCCTCATCACCTCGAGGTTCGATTACTGCAATGCTCTCTACATGGGGCTACCTTTGAAAAGTGTTCGGAAACTTCAGATCATGCAAAATGTGGCCGCGAGAGCCATCGTGGGACTTACTAGATTCACCCACGTTTCTGCAACACTCCGTGGCCTGCAGTGGCTGCCGATCGGTTTCTGGTCACAATTCAAAGAGTTGGTAATGACCTTTAAAGCCCTACATGGCATTGGGCCAGAATACATCCGGAACCGCCTTCTCTATGGCAGCCCCGGCCCTCTGGAATCAACTCCCCCCAGAGATTAGAACGGCCCCCACCCTCCTTGTCTTTCGCAAACTACTCAAGACCCACCTTTGTCGTCCGACATGGGGGAGTTAAGATATTCCTTCCCCTAGGCCATTACAAGTTATGCATGGTATGTTTGTGTGTATGTTTGGTTTTTATAAAGAAGGGTTTTTAGTTGTTTTATTAAATTGGATTGTTACATGTTGTTTTTATCATTGTTGTTAGCCGCCCCGAGTCTGCGGAGAGGGGCGGCATACAAATCCAATAAATAAATAAATAAATAAATAAATCAATCAATCAATCAATCAATCAATCTGACGGCATATGAACCGGGCTTTTCTCAGATGCCGCCAAAATTTCCTAGCAGTGGTTCCATCTTCATGCAGTTTCAATAGCTGCCATCTTTAAAGCTGGAGATACTTCCATAAAAGCTAAGGTGATATTCCAGTACTATTCTCAATGTTTATTTATTCAAAGTATTTTTACTATATGTCCCTTCTCATCATCATCAATTCTAAAGCCATTAGCAGTAATCATTAAAAAGGCAGCTGATTAAAAAATAACAGGGGAGTTAATGGGCAATGGAAGCTAAATTTAAAAAATGAGATTTTATAAGACATCTGAAATCTGGAGCTTTATAATGGCTGGAGAAAAGGCTTTTTCATCCTATCATACAGTAATAAAATAGCAGTAGCTACAGCATTTAAGCTTATATTTTGCTCCATAATGCTTTACAGCACTCTGCGCAGTTTTCAAATGGAACAAACTTCCAGCAGATGTGGTTGGTAAATCCACAGTAACTGAATTTAAAGATGCCTGGGATAAACATATATCCATCCTAAGATAAAATACAAGAAACAGTATAAAGGCAGACTATATACACCATGAGGTCTTTTTCTGCTGTCAATCTTCTATGTTTCTTTGTCAGCATATTGCCCCCAACAATCTGGGTTCTCATTTTACCAACCTTGGAAGGATGGAATGTTGATCTAACCTCAAGCCAGTCAGGATCAAACTCCTGGTTGTGGGCAGAGTCAGCCTGCAATACTTCATTCTAACCCTTGTGTCACCATGTCTCCTATATCAGATACAGTTAGGGAACTTTGGGTCCATCCATTGAAGTGATTGGTAGAATATTCAGGACAGAATCCTTTCTTTGCACAGCTAATAATTGTAACCTGCTGCTGATGGATGCAAAGGATATTATTAATTTGGATATCTTTGAAAAGAAAATAATGAAGTTCAGAGAAGAAAATTGTAATTTATTACCTTTATCTCCTAACTTTTTCTTTGAAAAGAAAATAGTCAAGTTCAGAGAAGAAAATTGTAATTTATTACCTTTATATCCTAATTTTTTCTGAGATGTGAGGGTGGCGTATTGGTGGTCTCCCCTAGCTTTATCCTCACAAGAAGAGCTCTGTGAGAAAGTTTGAAGGGAAGGAGTCTTCTCTCTGTGTGTAACTTTTATGTTCCGAAAAAAGAAAGGACAGTTTCTTGGGAACATCAACAGGAGAAGCATTTTGGGAGTTCCTTTGTAGACTTTCCAAGACTTCTATTTGCTCCCTCTGGGGAACATAATCCTAGACTACATCTGAAGGGCACTGGTAAAGGGAAAGGCTTAAGGGCAGGTTCAGTTGTGTCAATTCATGGCTTGGTTTCTGGAGCAACCTTTCTTAATCTGGGTGCTGTCCAGTTATGCTATGAGCACAGTTCATGGATTCTTCAGCCAGGTTGGTGTTGTGGTTAGCTCTGGCCCAGCTCCTGCCCCAAAGAATGTGCAGGTGGATGTGGGGGAGACATCCACATGCCGCAGGCCTGTTTTGCTCCCGATGGAATCTGCCAATGAAGCCTCCTCTGAACAAGGAAGCATGAGTGACAGGGAAGAGGGGAATTTGGCAGACAGCCCAGGAGGAGATCAATCATGTATCATCCTTGGATTCTGAACAAGAATTAATGACACATCCACACATGCATAGAGTGATTTATAGGAGACAACAACTGAAGGATTATTACAAGAGAATATGAGGCAACCTGTGGTTGGGTGGGGCTCCAGTAATTAGGGCTGCTGCTATAAATAGCAGCGTGTGGGTTTGGCCATTGTGAAAGAGTATCTGATCGCAGTTTTTCAGGAATCCTGTGTTGCTGTTTTCTGGACTTCGTTGATTTTTCACGCCTTTGAAACCAAAGCAGAGCAACGTGTGTGCGCGTGTCTCACTTTGTTGGAAGAAGAAGAGGTGTGAAGTTTCTTCACAGCTGCTAGCTAAGTACTTAATTACTGCTTAAGGGAAATTGTACAGACTACCCGGTTGTTTGGGGATGAGTTCTCTTTGCAATACAAAAAGAGTGCTTAGTTTATTTTGACTTTTGTGATAAAGAACATTGTTTTGAATTTTCAAACGTGTGTGTGTGTCTGAAATTTGTACCCTTGAATTTTCGGGAGGCTCCTACCAGAGAGCCCGGCAGAACAGGTTGGCTAGTATGTTTGATTGGAAAGCCTTAAAATGGTGGTGCATTTGGTTAGCAAAAACTACTACTGCTGTCCTTCCAGGACATACAAAGAACTTTTCCCCATATATTGCGTGTACACATACACAAGCTAGGTCTTAGGCCATTAATCAGCACCCTGAGCAGCGGCCAAACCATGTAATGGTGGGAGGAAGAGGAGAAAGCTGTTGGGGCAGTAAGCTGCTTACTGAGCAGCCCTGACTCAATTTTCTAAAGATCCCCCCCCCCCCAAAAAAAATTTAGATGCTTGTTCAATTCTTTCAAGTTTGGTCAATCAATCCTCCATTGTTCTCGCTTGAAAAGGTGGGCTGTATGTCGTTAGCAACCGAAAAGCCGTCCTTCCCCACTTTATCCCCTTTTCCTTCTCCTTCCTCAGCAGTTGTCTCCAAGAGCCAAACATAAATGGAACAACTTGCTTATTGTGAAAGTGTTGCTTGATATTCCAAGATTGAATAATGTACCCGCATGGCAGGAGGAATTGGTTTTGACCTTTGGGGGCAGCCCCATTGGAGCTTCTCAGTGCTTTGACCCACAATTTCATTTTCTGTTTGTGTGTCTAAAATGGCAGTTACTGACTTTTCATAGGAAATCAAGATGTAAGTGTCACTTAATTTTTTTTAAAAAATCCTTTCTTTTAGCTGTACGCAGTATTGCATAAACTGATAGGAAAAACCAAGTTTGTGGTGGATTAGGCATACTTTTCTTTTGGGAGACATTTTTTCTATTTGTTTCATAGATAGCTAAATAATATCTGAGAGTTTAGAGCAGTGATGGCGAACCTATGGCACATGTGGCCCAGATGGCGCACGGAGTCATAGCTGAGGGCACATGAGGTGTTGCATGTGCGCTCTGACCAGCTGGTTTCCGGCCATTTTCACTCTCCACATGGCAAAAACTGGCCAACCGGCAGTTCACTTTTGTGCTCACCCTCAGCCTCTTTTCTCTTTCAAGAACTTCTTTGATTTTGGACAATTGCAGCCAGGCCTCTCACATCTCGGCCTCTTTCTTCTGCAGCCAGAAGGCTTTCCTGAAAACATCTGCAGTCGATAACAGAACTCCGGGTCAATCTGGAGCTCTGTTATCGGCTGCAGAGGCCTTCAAGAAAGGCCTTTAGGAAAGGCCTCTGCAGCTGATAACAGAACTCTGGATCGATCCGGAGGTCTGTTATCAGCTACACAGGCCTTCAGGAAAGCCTTCCCGGCTGCAGAAGAAACGGGCCGAGGTTTGTGAGGCCTGATTGCAACTAACCCAAGGTAAGGACTGCCTTGGCTACCGATCTGTTTCCAGGCACAATTCAAAGTGTTGGTTATGACCTATAAAGCCCTACATGGCATAGGACCAGACTATCTCCGAGACCGCCTTCTGCCACACGAATCCCAGCGTCCGGTGAGGTCCCACAGAGTTGGTCTCCTTAGGGTCCCGTCGACCAAACAATGTTGGCTGGTGGGACCTAGGGGAAGAGCCCTCTGGAATCAGCTCCCCCCTGGAGATTTGCATTGCCCCCACCCTCCTCGCCTCCCGGAAGAGTTTAAAAACTCATTTTTGCCGCCAGGCTTGGGGTTTTTAGATCTTCCCCCCTGACCAATGAATGTTTTCAGTATGATTGTTGAATGATTGATTTGATAGGTTCTCTTTTAATGATTGTTTTAATGTATTATTAATTGGATTCATATTATTGTTCTGTTTTTGTACATGCTGTGAGCCGCCCCGTGTCCTCGGAGAGGGGTGGCATACAAATCCAAATAAATAAGTAGTAGAGCAGCTCCGCTTCCTTTCGTTGCCAAACTTCCATTTGGCCCGTTGAGCCATTTTTCGCCGTCCTCAGGCTTCAGGAGGCTTTCCTTAACCCTGGAGAAAACAGCCCAACGGGCCTATTGGAAATCGCCAGAGGCTTCGGTGAGATCTGTGTGAATGGACGCCGGGGCAGTGCAGGTGGGGGTTGTGTGCATGTGCAAGGCATTGCATTATGAGTGTGAACATGCATGCACAAGCTATCGCGCACATGTGTACTCTTTTGGCACCCAAAAAAGCCAAAAAAGGTTCACCACCAGAGCCGGGAGTGCAGCACTGCAGGCTACTTCACCTAACTGCTAGCTGTAGTTCCGTAGTTCAAATCTCACCACTGCTTAAGGTTTACCCACCTTCCAAGGTGGGTAAAATGAGGACCCAGATTATTGGGAGCAATAGGCTAATTCCGTAAAGCATTTAGAGAGGGCTGTAAAATCATTATGAAGCAGAGCATCAGTCTAAATGCTATTGCTATCACTGGTTTAAAGTCTATTTCCAGAAACTTAAAACTATTTGTATCGACTTTTTTTAATCTGGAAACAGATTCCCCCCAGCAAGTAAACTGGGGTAAGTTGGAGGAGTTTTGTAGGACCAATCTCATTTTTTTTCCTTGTCTCCTTGCTCAGCTAATTTATCTCCCAATTCCACTTTCAGCAAAACTCTGTCTTCTTGAAAAGATTAAAGATAACATTCTTCATGGTATTTATCCAGCCGTCAGAGCGTGAATATATACAACTGCATAGTAAAAAAAATGGCCAACCCAGGTTCCCAGTTATCAGGCAGTGTTTTCCTATCTGTTCCCCCTTCACCATTGGAAGGAAATTTAGGTGATCTTTCTCCTGGGGGGGCTCTGAGATTTTCATCCAGTTCATAAAAGCCTTCATGCCCTTGTAGGGAACTCAAGGCCAGCCACGTTTGGAAAAATTGCGTTTTTATTGTGCGTGTAAATTTGGAGGTAGGTAAGAATACCCAAAATTTACATCTCTTACGTTATGATGACATCTTATCTCTGCTGCAGGATGGTACAGGGGAGGGTGGGGAGGAGGGCAGCGACACCTTGCAGAACTGCCTGTCTTTGCTGTGAATTAATTACCATGTAGTGAGTTGATCAGCTTTCCTCCAGACCAGATTTCGATTTGTGTGCCATCAAGTAGAAAATTAACATGGACACAGGCCAGAAATGTTGCATGCCTGAGCGCACACGGCTGCTGAAGTGCCTGGAGAGGAGAGGAGGGGGCATTTCTGGGAATGGATGACATCCAAGCTGGCCAGCCCTTCATAGTAGCCTTTGAAAAGCAAAAGACAAAGGTGGCCTTTGGCAGGACAGAGGGCTCAGTTCCCTTCCTCGCTCACGACCTTGGACAACCCTTCAAATAATAATAACAATAATAAAACTAGGGGAACATTCATGCATGCCATACCTCATAAGAGGCACAGCTTCATTTCAATCAGGAAAATGTTTTCCTCCATTTTTATTCCATAGGTAGAAATTGGGATTATTTGGTAGCCTGAATGAACTAATAATAGAAACATAGAAACATAGAAGACTGACGGCAGAAAAAGACCTCATGGTCCATCTAGTCTGCCCTTATATTATTTCCTGTATTTTATCTTACAATGGATATACAGTGAACCCTCGATCATCGCGAGGGTTCCGTTCCAGGACCCCAAGCGATGATCGATTTTTCGCGAAGTAGCGGTGCGGAAGTAAAAACACCATCTGCGCATGTGCAGATGGTGTTTTTACTTCCAGCGCCGCCCGCAGCGCGTTGCTGGGGAGCGCGCGCGCGTTGCTGGGGCCGCTCCCCAGCTGGGGAGCGGATCTGGGGTTTCCCCAAGCGCGCGCGAGTTGCTGGGGCCGCTTCCCAGCTGGGGAGCGGATCTGGGGTTTCCCAAAGCGCGCGCGCGTTGCTGGGGCTGCTCCCCAGCTGGGGAGCGGATCTGGGGTTTCCCCAAGCGCGCGCGCGTTGCTGGGGCCGCTTCCAGCTGGGGAGCGGAGCCGGAGTTTCCCCAAGCGCGCGCGCGTTGCTGGGGCCGCTCCCCAGCTGGGGAGCGGCCCCAGCAACGCGCGCGCGCTTGGAGAAACCTCGGCTCCGCTCCCCAGCTGGGGAGCGGCCCCAGCAACACGCGCGCGCTTGGGGAAACCCCAGATCCGCTCCCCAGCTGGGGAGCGGCCCCAGCAACGCGCGCGCGCTTGGGGAAACCCCAGATCCGCTCCCCAGCTGGGGAGCGGCCCCAGCAACGCGCGCGCGCTTGGGGAAACCCCAGATCCGCTCCCCAGCTGGGGAGCGGCCCCAGCAACGCGCGCGCTTGGGGAAACCCCAGCTCTGCTCCCCAGCTGGGCAGCGGAGCTGGGGTGTCCCCGCGCGCATGCCGCCCGCCCGCCCACGCCGTTGCTCGCGCCGCCGCTGGGGTCTTACGGGGCAAGAGGGGAAAGACCCAGGGAAGCCGCCCAGCTTCCCAGCTGGGGAACTCCACCATCTACGCACACATGCGCAGATGGTGGAGTTTACTTCCGGGTTTAAAACTCGCGAAATAGCCCTTTCGCGATGCTTGAGGACGCGAAACTCGAGGGTTCACTGTATGTTTATCCCAGGCCAGTAAAATAATATTTTCTCATGTTGCTTTTGATCTTTCCCCCAACTAACTTCAGATTGTGTCCCCTTGTTCTTGTGTTCACTTTCCTATTAAAAACACTTCCCTCCTGAACCTTATTTAACCCTTTAACATATTTAAATGTTTCGATCATGTCCCCCCTTTTCCTTCTGTCCTCCAGACTATACAGATTGAGTTCATTAAGTCTTTCCTGATACGTTTTATGCTTAAGACCTTCCACCATTCTTGTAGCCCGTCTTTGGACCCGTTCAATTTTGTCAATATCTTTTTGTAGGTGAGGTCTCCAGAACTGAACACAGTATTCCAAATGTGGTCTCACCAGCACGCTATATAAGGGGATCACAATCTCCCTCTTCCTGCTTGTTATACCTCTAGCTATGTAGCCAAGCATCCTACTTGCTTTTCCTACCGCCCGACCACACTGCTCACCCATTTTGAGACTGTCAGAAATCACTACCCCTAAATCCTTTTCTTCTGAAGTTTTTGCTAACACAGAACTGCCAATGCAATACTCAGATTGAGGATTCCTTTTCCCCAAGTGTAAATAAAAGCTGCATTGGGAAATCAGCAGTCACTCTATATTAAATTATCCTTTGATGTCTGTTTTTGAATCCCGTACACCAGTGATGTCGAACCTTTTTTTGCTCAGGTTAGGGTGCCCACACCTATAATGCAATGCCCTTACCCCATGTATGCGTACCCCCCTATGCTGCCCCCCTGAGGCTCACTGAAGCCTCTGGACTTCTGGTAGGCCCATTGGGTCATTTTCCCCCTTCCCCAAGCTTTAGGAAAGCCTCCAGAGCATATGGATGGCAAAAACGGACCCAACAAGCCTATCAGAAGTTCACAAACAAACTTCCAGCAACGCCCCAACCGGACGTTTGTTTCTGAACTTCTGGTAGGCCCGTTGGGTTTGTTTTTCACCATCCACAGGCTATGGAGGCTTTCCTGAAGCCTGGGGAAGGTGAAAACGACCTCCCTCCGCCCTCTGGGAGGCCGAAAATCAGCTGCCCAGTGCACATATGCGTGCTGGAACTGACATGAGGCAACATCTTGTGTGCCCTCAGATATTGCTCCACATGCCACCTGTGGCATGCGTGCCACCGATTTGCCATCACTGCCCTACACCTTCCTGTAAGTTTTGTGTAGGAAGCTGCCTGTTGTTTCTTCACCTAGCACACAATTGTTGGGTTAGGGATTGCAATTTCACCAGTTCAGCAATAAGGAAAAGACTTTTCTTGCTTGTTTGGAGGCATCCAAAGTAAGAAAGGAGGGGAGAGTCGGGGCAAATAAAACCAAGTAATTTGGGTAGCACATTCTTTTGAATTTTTGTTCTTTTGAATTAAAGGGGGGGGAAAGTCCAGTTGCCTCCGGAGGAAAGAAAAAAACACCTTTGGGACAACCATGACCTGGATGACATAGAATCTCTACAGACTTTTAGATTAGATTAGATTTATTGGATTTATTGGATTTATTTATTTATTTTATTTATTCAATGTTTATGCCGCCCTTCTCCTTAGACTCAGGGTGGCTTACAATATGTTAGCAATAGCAC
The DNA here is from genome assembly GCF_031021105.1 of Erythrolamprus reginae. Taxonomy (NCBI): domain Eukaryota; kingdom Metazoa; phylum Chordata; class Lepidosauria; order Squamata; family Dipsadidae; genus Erythrolamprus; species Erythrolamprus reginae. The sequence goes on along the minus strand of NC_091950.1, from coordinate 390,316,072 downwards.
TTTTTAACAGAGCCAGCCTATTGCCCCCACAATCCGGGTCCTCACTTTACCCACCTCGGAAGGATGGAAGGCTGAGTCAACCTTGAGCCGGTGATGAGATTTGAACCGCTGACCTTCAGATCTTCAGTCAGCTTCAGTGGCCTGCAGTACAGCACTCTACCTGCTGCACCACCCCGGCTCTTTTTTATATGCCACCCCATTTCACAACAATGGTGAAAAACAATACATAGTAACAAATCTAATATTTAGCAATCTAAATTACAGTTTTAGGTTAAAAAATCCAAAAGAAACCCCAATATATAAAAAACAAGCACACAATCGAATCATACACAGAAACTACATGGGCAAGGGGGAGATGTTTCAATACCCCCATGCCTGACGGCAGAGGTGGGTTTTAAGGAGTTTCCGAAAGGCAAGGAGGGTGGGGGCAGTTCTAATCTCTGGGGGGAGCTGGTTCCAGAGGGTCGGGGCCACCACAGAGAAGGCTCTTCCCCTGGGTCCCGCCAAACGACATTGTTTCATCGACGGGACCCGGAGAAGGCCAACTCTGTGGGACCTAACCGGTCGCTGGGATTCGTGCGGCAGAAGGCGGTCCCGAAGATATTCTGGTCCGATGCCATGTAGGGCTTTATAGGTCATAACCAACACTTTGAATTGTGACCGGAAACTGATCGGGAACCAGTGCAGACTGCAGAGTGTTGGAGTAACATGGGCATTTTAGAATATAGTTAACTTGAGGAAGCCATTCAGAAAATGATACAACTTTGAATGATGAGGAATAATAAGTCTTTCACAGATACTAGTTATACTGGATATATGTATACTTTTTATAATCACTTTTGTTTGTGTATTGGTCATGAGTAATTTGTGGGTGGGAGATCCTGTTGTCCTTTTTTGGATTTCCCAACAAAACCACTTGGTCAGTTGAATAAGAAAATACTGTGTTAGGTGAACTTTTGGTTTGACTCAGCAGGACTTCTCATATTCATCTGATCCTTTTTAAATTGATGAGGTCAGAAGCAGTTTAAGACGTTCTCTGTGCAAACCTGGTGATTGTCTATTGAGTTATAGGCTCCATTAAATTCTCCATTCACCAGGGAGTTTATTGCGTACAGTGCTGGCCCTGTTCAGGCAGCCCACCCACCCCCCTCCTTCCCCAAATCTTGTTGAAAAAACTATTCCTTGAGTTTTGTGCAGTATTTCATAGGCCAGTGTTTCCCAACCTTGGCAGCTTGAAGATATTTGGACTTCAACTCCCAGAATTCCCCAGCCAGCGAATGCTTGCTGGGGAATTCTGGGAGTTGAAGTCCAGATATCTTCAAGTTGCCAAGATTGGGAAACACTGCCATAGGCAATTCAAGTTTTGCTTTCCATATAAAAGGAGTGAAAGCTGATCTGCAGTTTATATATCAGATGCCAGAGGTGAAGTTTTTAAGCCAGAGAAGATAGCGAGATTTACTACAATCTTGAGAGAAAAAAATTTCTGAGCCAGAAAGATTCGCATGAGCTCGATATGACACCAGGAGGAGCTAATGACAGAAATGTCATGGTATAGATTTTGAAATAATAAACTGTCCTTGAATGTTCCGCTTTATTCTGACTGAACCTAATGATTAATGTTCTGACAATAATATTTGGTGGTAGATAAATCTGTCAATTCCATCCTCGCGGATGCAGATTCTAGCTCTTATGGACTGTAGGTTTTTCTTCATGCAATTGAAACCAGACTCGGAACTGTCACAGACCTTCCAGATGGAGTGATTATATCTCATTGAGCTCCTGCAGAGATGGCAATATTTCATTAATGGCACTTCAGCTCAGCCTCATCCCCAGCTGTATCCCCCCTCCTAAAAAAACCCCACTGGTGGGAGTCAATGCTTACAAAAGAAACAAAAACTATTTAAAAAATTGGCACACAATTATATCTTTATCTATAACTTATGCAATTGTTTTTATTTTTAAAAAAAAACCCAAAAAGGTAAAGAAATCCCTATAGGTTTTACTCCACTCATTAGTGCTAACTGTAGGAGATGGTTCTCATCTCCGTTTCAACAGAGCCATTGAACCAGTGCTGTCCGAAGACATTTCCACAGTCATGTGACCAGTATGACGCCACCGAGCGCTGTTACCTTCCCATCAAAAGTGGTACCTATTGATCTACTCACATTTGCATGCTTTCAAGTTGCTAGGTTAGCAGGAGCTGGGCAAAAGACAGGAGCTCACCCTATCGTGTAGTGCTTGGGTTTAAATGTGGACTTTCATCTTTTTCAGCCAAAACTTTAAAAATTTATTTATTATTTTATTTTACTTTTATTTTATTTTATTTTATTTTATTTTGTCAAGTACATATTGGTAGTATACAAAGATATAACAATGTTTATATACCTAATGCTAGTAAGAGAGAAACATTAAGACAGGGCAGTAGGAATGCTGGTACACTTATGCACACCCTTTACTGACCTCTTAGGAATCAGGTGAGGGAGCAGCTGCTGTGGCTTAGAGGTGAAGCTCTTGCCTTGCAATCAGGAGGTTGTGAGTTCGATCATAGGTAGAGGCAGATATAGGGTTTCCTGCTTGGACAGGGGGTTGGACTAGATGACCTGCAAGGTCCCTTCTAATTCTGTTAATCTGTTAAGGTCAACAGTGGATAGTCTAAGGATAAGGTTTTGAGGGTTAGGTGATGATACTACAGAGTCAGGTAGTGAGTTCCAAGTATTAACTACTCAGTTACTAAAGTCATATTTCCTGCGGTCGAGTTTGGAGCGGTTTACTTTAAGTTTGTATCTGTTGTGTGCTTGTGCGTTGTTGTGGTTGAAGCTGAAGTAGTCGTTGACAGGAAGGACGTTGTAGCAGATGATTTTATGGGCTATGCTTAGATCGTATTTAAGGCGACGTAGTTCAAACTTTCTAAACCTAGAATTGTAAGTCTAGTTGTGTAGGGTATTCTGTTGCGAGTGGAGGAGTGGAGGGCTCTTCTAGTAAAGTATCTCTGGACATTTTCTAGAGTGTTTATGTCCGAAATGTGGTGTGGATTCCAGATAGATGAGCTGTATTCAAGAATTGGTCTGGTGAAAGTTTTGTATGCTCTTGTTAGTAGTGTGGGATTACCGGAGCAGAAGCTACATAGGGTTAGGATTATTAAGTAGGATTATTAGGCCTTTTTTGAACTAGCAATTGGTTTTTGTTGTGATTATGTTTTTGAAGATTGGATGCTTTTAAACATTTTTATATAGTTTTCCCTCATCCTGCTTTACTTATGACTGGTGACTTATAATCAGCAGAAGTTGGTGGCAGGATGGGACAACTCTCTTTTAAGCAGCATCTGGGCTTTCATTATTTCAGGGTTAGGAACTGAACCATATTTTTTATTGATTACAAATGTACCTCATTGCTGGTTCTAAAAGTGATAGACAATTTTCCTTTCCTTAATTAGAACTAATCCTCAAAATCAAAAAAAACAGAATCAATCCTCATCATGATTCTGGTTAGCAACAGAAAAAAAGTACAATAAAGGAGAGAGGAATATAAATGGATAAGTCCATTATTAAATCCATATGCAAAAGATAATTCTCAGAGGGCTACAGTTCAGGCTGTGCTCCAGAAATTAAAAACTTGGATACACATGGCTCATTCATCACATTGTTTAGTAGGTAACTTGGAGTTATTCACTGTCTCTCTGCCTAATTTTAACATTATGGCATGGGATGGAAAATGAAAGCCAGCCATGAAAACCAGCTTGGTGACCTTGATCCAGTCACGTTCTCTCAGCCCAATTCACCTTGCGAAAGGCAAGGAAGGTGGGGTCAGTCCTAATCTCTGGGGGGATTCCAGAGGGTCGGGGCCACCACAGAGAAGGCTCTTCCCCTGGGTCCCGCCAGACGACATTGTTTCATCGATGAGACCCAGAGAAGGCCAACTCTGTGGGACCTCACCAGTTGCTGGGATTCGTGCGACAGAAGGCGGTCTCAGAGATATTCTGGTCCGATGCCATGAAGGGCTTTATAGGACATAACCAACACTTTGAATTGTGACCGGAAACTGATCGGCAACCAATGCAGACTGCGGAGTGTTGGTGTAACATGGGCATACCTGGGGAAGCCCACGATTGCTCTCGCAGCTGCATTCTGCACGATCTGAAGTTTCCGAACATATATGTGTATATTTGTGTGTGGTTTGTATATAAAGATATAGAGATAGATAGATAGATAGATAGATAGATAGATAGATAGATAGATAGATAGATAGATAGATAGATAGATAGATAGATAGATAGATAGAAAGAAAGAAAGAAAGAAAGAAAGAAAGTTTAACATTTATTTTAAAACTACTAAAATGTTACTAAGCTTTCATCAATCCCTTTTGACTTAAACATTCCATAGATCGTGATGGCTACTACTTCTTTATTTGTAACTATACTTGGAACTCGCTGAGATGCTGATGACTGAATACTTAATAGGCTGAAGCATAAGTACTGTATATATGCTGTGGCTATATGTGTGTATCTTCCTCTACATTTGATCAGACTAGGAAATCAAAGTCATATAGGCTAACATTACTTTTAACATAAGGTTATAATAACAGAATCTTGCAAGTGTGAATTGTTTTCCTCATGAGGAATTTCTCTCAGATGCTTTCTTAGAAACAATTCAGCTCCAGACTCAGATTTCTTTTATCTGACCATTCTCAGCTCTTCCTACTGTCCCTCTAGGTAATTTCTTCTACTCGTTACAAGGGAATATATTAACTGTGTTTCATTTAAATAAAGTGTAATTGCATTCAAGAGCCTCTGCAGTGGTGGTAAACACATTCAAGATGGCGGCTGTGAGCCACCCCTTCCCTTTATGTAAGTCATGAATAAAAAATACATGAAGAGGCAAAGCTTTTGTCATTTAGTCACAGTTGCCTTCTTGACAATTTCAATCCCTGCATTTGATTCAGAAAAATAGTTTTGTCCCGAACATTCACTGCCTCCGCTTTGGAATATTGTTCTTAAAGCACTTGCTATATTGGTTGAGGCGAAGAGAATAGAGAATAGAATAGAATAGAATAGAATAGAAAATAGAATGGAATAGGAATTGGAATTAGAATTTTTATTGGCCAAGTGTGATTGGGCACACAAGGAATTTGTCTTGGTGCATATGCTCTCAGTGTACATAAAATAAAAGATATGTTCATCAAGAATCAAAGGTACAACATTTATGATAGTCCAGGTGCAAATAAGCAATCAAATCATATTAGGAACCAGTCATTTATAGGAGCTATGGTCCAAAATATTTAGAAAGCATCAGGTTGCTAATTCTGACCTAAGAATTTACATCAGCATTGTTTGAAACAATGCTCATTCAAACAAGCTGAAAAGGGAGGGGGGAGATAGCTGAGAATAATTGATTACAGGACCAGCCTTGAAGAGAAAATGATAGTGTTTTGATTATTGCCACTTGCAAGCCCCATTTAAAATCATTTCAAAGTGTAACAAGTGATGGACAGCCCAGTCTAAATTGTATTATTTGCCTCTCCATTTGCCTGTGGGTGGGAACCCTGTATTTATTTATGAGTTCCAGCTACCACCAGAAGCAGCTACTCGCCAGAGGCAACCACAAACTTGAAACAGACAGAACAAGAGCCAGGAAACAGAAATTCCAAAAGAGCTAAATACCAGCTCCATCTTTTCTCCAGGAAGAGTTTGTGCCAATGCTATTATTGGACAATATAAGGACACCAAGAACATAGAGAATTTGCTCATTTCCCCATCCTCCAGTCATCTGGAATACTGTGTTCAGTTCTGGACACCTCGCCTACAAAAACATATTGACGAAATTGAACGGGTCCAAAGATGGGCTACAAGAATGGTGGAAGGTCTTAAGCATAAAACATATTAGGAAAGACTTAATGAACTCAATCTGTACAGTCTGGACTGGAGGACAGAAGGAAAAGGGGGGACATGATCGAAACATTTAAATATATTAAAGGGTTAAATAAGGTCCAGGAGGGAAGTGTTTTTAATAGGAAAGTGAACACAAGAACAAAGGGACACAATCTGAAGTTAGTTGGGGGAAAGATCAAAAGCAACATGAGAAAATATTATTTTACTGAAAGCGTAGTAGATCCTTGGAACAAACTTCCAGCAGACGTGGTAGATAAATCCACAGTAACTGAATTTAAACATGCCTGGGATAAACATATATCCATCCTAAGATAAAATACAGAAAATAGTATAAGGGCAGACTAGATGGACCATAAGGTCTTTTTCTGCCGTCAGACTTCTATGTTTCTATGTTTCTATCTGCTAGAAATACCTTTCTGCATTCCAGATAGGACTAGCATATTTCATGTTTTAATGCAGGCTGATAATTGGTAATTGTTTTGTGAGTGACCAATGATTTAGACAAGGGGATAGAATGGAAACTTGTCAAATTTGCAAATGACACCAAGCTGGCAGGAATAACCAATACTCCAGAAGACAGAATCAAGATACAAATTGGAACACTGGGCTGTATCAGGCAACATGATATTCAGTAGCAAAAACAGTAAAGTTCTACATTTAGGCAAGAAAAATCAAATGCATAGATATAGAAGAGGTGGTGCCTGGCTCAATTGTAGTGACTTTGAGAGCAATTTTAAAGTCCTAGTGGACAATCAGTTAAAAATGAGCCAGCAGTGTAATGCAGCTGCCAAAATAGCCAATGCGGCTCAAGATTATGTGAAGTGTTAGTACCACTTGGTAAAATCATACTTGGAATATTGCATCTGGTTTTGGTTGCCTTAGTATAAAAAAAAATGTTCAGACTCTACAAAGCCTGCAGAGAAGAGTATCAAAGATGTTTAGGGAATTGGTGGCTAAAATATATGAAGAATGGTTCCAGGAATTGTGTATGACTAGTTTAATGATGGATGAGGAATGATATGATAGCAATGTTCCAATATCTAAGGGACTGCCACAAAGAAGAGATTTTCCGAAGCATCTGAAGATGGCACAAGAAGCAACGGATTGAGACTAATCAAGGAGAGAACCAATCTAGGAGAAATTTCTTGACAGAATCAGTGGGATGGTTGCCTCCAGAAGTTGTGGGTCTCCAACACTAGAGGTTTTAAGAAGAGATTGGCAACCCTTTGTATGAAATGGTATAGAGCCATGTTGGCGAATCTATGGTACAACTTGTCATTGCCTTAGTTCAGCTCCAGTGTGCATGTGTGCGCTAGCCAGTTGATTTTCGGCTTGCATGGAGGCTCTGGGAGGATGTTTGGGGCCTCTGGGGGCACTGGAGAGGGCATTTTGCCCCTTCCCAAGCTCTAGGGCAGTGTTTTTCAACTAGTGTGCCATGAGACATGGTCAGGTGTGCCGCGAAGCTCAGAGAGAGAAAGAAAGCAAAAGAGAGAGAAAGAAAGAGAAAAAAAGCAAGAGAGAGAGAGAAAGAAAGCAAAAGAAAGAAAGAGCGAGCGAACGAACGAACGAGAGAGAAAGAGAACAAGAGAGAGAGAAAGAAAGCAAGAGAGAGAGAGAAAGAGAGGAAGGGAAGGAGAGAGAGAGAAAGACATAGAGGAAGGTAGGGAGGGAGAGAGAAAGAGAGCAAAAAAGAGAGGAAGAAAGGAAGAGAAAGAAAGAGAGATGGAGAGAGAAAAAGAAAGAGGAAGGAAGGGAGAGAAAGAGGGAGAGAGAAATAGAGTGAAAGGGAGGAAGAGAGAGAGAGATTTTTTTTGTCCAAACTTTTTTTTAGCCCCTTCCCTTTGCCCCCCTCAATGTGCCCCATGGTTTCGTAAATGTAAAAAATGTGCCACGGCTCAAAAAAGGTTGAAAATCACTGCTCTAGGGAAACCTCTGGAACCTGGGGAGGGTGAAAAACGGGCCTACCGGGCCCACCGGAAGTTGGAAAACGGAGGAGCAGGGGGTTGTGCATGCATGAGCAGGGGCAGTACAGCATAGAGGATTGCACACACATGCACAGGGGTCTGCATGAACATGTTTGGGGGAGCATTGAATTATGGGTGTTGGTGCATGTGAGGAAAAAAAGGTTTGCCATCGCTGGTATAGGGTTTCCTTCTTGGTTGAACTAGAAGACCCCCAAAGCCCTTTCCAACTCTGTCATTTTGTTATTCAGTATTAATAAGCTTATCTGTATTGCCTATTTTATTTCTTATTCCTCAGTATAATATTTCAAGTATCTGATAAAATTGTTCATAATAATAATAATAATAATAATTATTATTATTATTATTATTATTATTATTATTATTATTATTTATTAGATTTGTATGCTGCCTCTCACCGAGGACTCGGAGCAGTTCTTGGTCTACCAAAAGTATTATCACCCCATTTTTTTCTTTATTTGCAACTAGATGTCAACTTTTATTTTATTTTTTATTTTATTACTTAGATTTGTATGCCGCCCCTCTCCGAAGACTCGGGGCGGCTCACAACATGTAGAAACAAATCATAAGCAATCAGACAAATTTAAAATATTTAAATATTTAAAAACCCCATATGCTAACAGACACACACACAGACATACCATGCATAAATTAAATGTGCCCAGGGGGAGATGTTTCAGTTCCCCCATGCCTGACGGCAAAGGTGGGTTTTAAGGAGTTTACGGAAGGTAGGAAGAGTAGGGGCAGTTCTAATCTCCGGGGGGAGTTGGTTCCAAAGCTTTCAAGTTGCCATAAGCAGGAAGGGGGGAGAACTGACAGAGTTGCTACTTGTCCTAACTGAAACTACATTCCACAAATGTCTTTCTTACTGACTGTGTCCTAGGTTATCAGAGTCAGCAGGACGGGTGTGGGATTCTCAGCCCTACAACATGGTTCATTGGAGAATGTGATTTATGATATGCCTAGGGAGAAAGGGGAAGACAGGGTCATGGGGGCATGTAACCTACATGAGTTCAGTTCTGACTGCATCGGAGCAAGGGTGGGTTCTAATTTACCTCACTGCCAGTTTGGTTCCTCCCATGCCGCCCCGAGTCTGCAGAGAGGGGCGGCATACAAATCTAATAAATAAATAATAAATAAATGCCTTGTGGCCATGCCGCGTGGCAAAAAATCCCAAAAAAATCAAAAAGAAATCCAAAACCAAGATGGTGACATTTGTGCAACGCTGGAAACTCAACTTCTGTGCATGCGCAGAAGAAGAAAAAGTGAAAAATTCCCCCCCACCAAAAATCGGATTTTTAAAAAAAAACATGGCTTCCACAGGGGTTCCGTGATGTCATTATGATGTCACCAGCAGTTTGCTACCGGTTCAGGCGAACCAATCCGAACCATGAGGAACCCCCCTTTGCATCAGAGTATTGTCGAAATGTTGCTCCTAATAAGTGACTATATTTCTTTTGAAGCTTGGCTCGTGGCTCATGAGTCTTTCGGAAGTTTCACAGACAGTCAGAACTGAGCTCAAATACGTGCCCCTCTGACCCTGTCTCCCCCTTTCACAATAGACAAATAAGAGATTTTGTACATTGTTCCAGTTTATGGTAGATATGTAGGATAACTACATAAGTTGAAAGGTCAAAAGTATAAGTGATGTGATTCACTGTTCACCTTTCTTATTTTACAAAGTATGTCTTTCAGAACTTATAAATCTTATCTTTTATGCATATTTGATTTAGAATTTCCGTACTTGATCTTCTGGATTGGCAAGAACCTGATGTAAAAAAAAAGAATACGAGTTTCATACATCCCACCCGTTATTCAAAATAATGGAACTTGTAGGCCAGCCATTTTTCAGAAAAATTTATAGCCTGCACGCATCTTATTTCCTTGTTTTCATTCGGCACCTTCAACCCCTCGCTGAATCGCTGATTAAGAACTTCATTTTCCAGCAGCAAAATAGGAGCTACACTAATGGGCTCTCTTTGTCTCCGCAAGATACATTGGAAGAAACCATATGTTCCACATCTGGGAAAAAATGTCTTAGTTCAGTTTAATAATCATAAATGCAAACAAAAAGATTGACTGTCAACAATATTATTATGTAGCAAATGTCACAGAATAGTCATGAACGTTTTAGTTAATTGTGTGGAAAGCGTGACCGCGGAATAAGTAAAAAGCTCTGCAGCTCAATGCTGGAAAGAGGAACTCACACCAACGATATATAATGTGATAACTAAAATCTACCAGGTAGTGGAAATGACTAAATTGACTTACGAACTACAAGATAAGGACATGGAGGACTTTCAGAAAAGCTGGGACAGATGGTATATCTGGGTTGCAAAAAATAAATTAAAATAAAATAAAATAAAATGAAAAGAAATTAGGAACCCCAAATCCAAATTTAGAGACAACAAACTTAACTACCATCAACAAATATTAACAAATTATAGCACCATTATACCATTGAAGAAAAAAGGATATATGATTGATATAACGATAAGGAGGTTATAAGACTGTATTTATGTATTAAATGTATAACAATTGTAAAAAGGAAGATTTTCCTTTGTAAGTTAGACGTAAGCTGCACATAAATCACACTACTCTTCGAGTAGTGCTAATTGTAAATAATGATACCAAATATGTTATATATAAAGCAGAATGCTTTATTTTATTTCTTTTCTTTTTCTCATCTTCTTTTTCTTCTTTTTTTTCATATTTGTTTTATGTGTACATATCGTCACTATGTTGTCTTTTGTTGTGTAATTTTAATGTAAATATTTAATAAAACTTTTTTCAATAATAATAATAATAATAATAATAATAATAATAAAAAGCTCTGCAGCTGAAATGGAGAATTGGTTTGAGGCACAGATTTGCGATCCATCGATAACCATATTTTTATTTTATTTTATTAATTTGTTTTGTCAAGTGCTTATTGGTAGTATACAAAGATTATTATTATTTATTAGATTTGCATGCCGCCCCTCTCCGAAGACTCGGGGCGGCTCACAACAACAAAAACAGTACAAATCCAACAATTAAAAAAGTTTAAAAACCTTAATATAAAAAACAATCATACATTCCCTTGAATAACGTGATAGAAACACATTGAGGAGGAAGGCACTATGCTACCCACTTTTTCCTCTTCATAACATCTCAGCAGATAAAGGACAGGTCATGCTTATCAGTCATTTGAACTTGCATTAGATTTTTTGAAAATTAACAAGGTAAATGAAATTAGCCTGAGGGCTGCAAGGTTTCCCATCTCTGGTATCAATGGAAGAACATGTTGCTCTAAAAGGGGGGGGGGATTCCTCTGTAATGTGGGAACTGGGGATGAATAAGGACCGAAACATGAGAGAAGATGAGCCAAACGTATTTGGTGTCATGTGCAGGTGGTAGCGAAGAAGATGTACAGATGCTACGTGATTTAAAAGGAAACATACATTGCTGCTGACAATAGATGTAATAGGGGTAATTTTGAAATCTGCGTTGTATGAAATGTATCTTTCAGAGAGAGTGGCTATTTGCGTTTTCTTCTCCGTAAATTGCCTTTTGAACATCTTTTTTTGTTTTTTTCCCTTGCAGGTGTGGGTACCAGAGATTACTACAGGAAGATTGGCTATGGACTTGAAGGGCCCTATATGGTGAAAAGACTGGACTGACATTTAGCAAAGAACCCCCGAGGCTTTGCATTTGCACATTAAGGCCAGAGCAGAATGGAGATGCGATGGCCCTACTACAAACAATGTCTGAACTAGCCAAGCAAGGTCCGTTTTAGATCCAAGAGCGGATTCTCTTTCAGTATCACATTCAAATCCATCCAATGAATTTTTGTTGGCTCTTCTATAACAGGGAAAGAAAGAAAAAAGTTGACCATTATTTCATTTCTCTGATTATCATTTATAAATAGGCGACAGCCTGGAAACCTTCAGGGTTTCAAATCTATGGTGTCAAACTCACAGCTCACGAGCGGGATGCGTCATGTGCTGGCCACGCTCACTCCCATTTTAGCAAAGGGGAAAAAAGTTGTGATAAAAACGTGACTGCGAGTTTGACACCCTAAGTCATAAGGTGTTTTGCAACGTAGACTCCTTTATATCAGCTGCAGCTATTTTTAACAGATCGCATTGGGTTGTCTTTTGGTTTAGACTAATGTTAACCGACAATTGCCTCTTGTGCAAGATTAATCTTGCCATTTTAGTATCTGCAATATTAGCCTTCAGTTATTTACTTGATAGTCTCAGAGTATATCTGGCATTACAGATAAAGTTTATACTCCTAGTTGCAGATACACAAGAGAAAAGGCATCATTCCTTCTATAAAATAAAATTGCTCCTGCCAATTAAATACAGGTTTTTGCATTCACTGCTTATGTTAACATTTGTATCCCTCCACTCGAATATCTATACACCAGTGTGGTTAACAAATGTTTAAGACCACAATGCTGCATTAAACCATAGAGTCATTTAAAAAGTATTTAAAATCCAGTGGAGGGGATCATAGAGAAACAGTCTATTGGCCTCTAGGCAAGATGAGCCTAGAAATAAAGGGAAGTGTTTTTAATAGGAAAGTGAACACAAGAACAAGGGGACACAATCTGAAGTTAGTTAGGGGAAAGATCAAAAGCAACATGAGAAAATATTATTTTACTGAAAGAGTAGTAGATGCTTGGAACAAACTTCCAGCAGACGTGGTTGATAAATCCACAGTAACTGAATTTAAACATGCCTGGGATAAACATATATCCATCCTAAGATAAAATACAGAAAATAGTATAAGGGCAGACTAGATGGACCATGAGGTCTTTTTCTGCCGTCAGACTTCTATGTTTCTATGAGTGACCTGCAAGTAATATTAAAAATCTCTTTAGAATCAAGGTGGATTTATCTTAATGAAGAGAAATGGCTGTAAAGTATTCAAAATTCGACTTTGAATCAATAATGTAAAATCACCCAATGTCATATTTTTCACTGCTTTGACTAGGATGCAATTTGTGATGCAATTAGTGGAGCTGGAATTTTGTATCAGGCTACAAATGAAGTAAAATGACTGCATCCCTCCCATTTCATGGCAGGTTTAACCTACACAGTTCTTTAATAAGATTCCGCCTCAAAATATTTGCATGCAGGGTTTGAGTTTAATCCTTGGCAGTAACTCCAATCTGGAGGACACCATTGATATTGCAAGCAACATTTCTATCATCCTGGTGAAGACCAGCTCTGCTGGCATGGATATGTCCTGAGAGAAGCACCTTCCACCATTGCCAAAACTGCTTACCAACTAGAAGTCAGTGGCCAGTGACCTTGCGGGCGTCCAAAACAGAAATGGCAAGACATTATCAACAAAGATATGTAACCTACAGGTCTGAGCCATGGAGATGCAGCTGACTGTGCAAAGTGATGTTCAATAATCCAAAAAACAGACCCTGCATTTGTGCAAATACACTAGGAAGAAGAAGAATTTCTATCCTCTTGTTGTCTTCCAGTTATGATGCAACCATATCTCCCAGAATCAGTGTAGAATATTTGGTTGGGAAGGTCAGTGGACCAAATTCTCAAATTAGATGTGTCCACAGACTGCCATATCTGTGGTTTCCTGGCACTGGAGCAAGCTTTTTCCATGGACTCAAGTATCTCCACTGGGATCCTTCCAGTAACACCAGTAAATTGAACATACAAACATAGAAGATTAACGGCAGAAAAAGACCTCATGGTCCATCTAGTCTGCCCTTATACTATTTGCTGTATTTTATCTTAGGATGGATATATGTTTATCCCAGGCATGTTTAAATTCAGTTACTGTGGATTTACCAACCCCGTCTGCTGGAAATTTGTTCCAAGCATCTACTACTCTTTCAGTAAAATAATATTTCCTCATGTTGCTTCTGATCTTTCCCCCAACTAACCTCAGATTGTGCCCCCTTGTTCTTGTGTTCACTTTCCTTTTATGTTTCTATATTTCTAATTCAATTTATTGAAATTGAAATCCCCACCGTGCTTCTTTCTTCTGCAAAGCTAGCAATTCCATGATTTATTTCTAATTTCTTGACAAAGGAAAAGGCTTTTTCTGAAGCATAATTGATACAGGTCTTTGGCCTGTTTGTCATTGAGGAGGCAGGAGAGTGGAAGGCATCCATCTCCTTTCCCACAAAATGTCAAGGTTGCCATTTGGTTCAAAGCAGTGGAGTGAGGCCATGCGTTTGAGAGAAGGTGAACAAAGACGAGACATTTTCTCACACTTGTTCAGCAGTTCCTTAAAGGGCTCCAATTGTCAACACTGTCACCACAAATGATTTTTGTTTTTCTGGGGTTGGGGAAAGAAAGGAAAGGAGACAATACAAAGCTCAACTGTGGTGTCAAGAAAAGAAGAATAAACCTGGCCATGGAGTCACCAGGAGTCAAGCTGGATTCAAGGGAAGTTTGAAGGTGAAGGGACCATCTCAGTCAAAGCCTGGAACAACATTTTGGTGAAGAGCCTCCATGCCGGAAACCGGAATACCAGGTGGCCATGTGTGCATTGGGAAGATGACCTTCCAGTTTCTGGCACATGCATGCACACTGGCCGCCTGGTATTCTGGTTTCCGGTGTGCGTGTATGTGCGAAGACCAGCTGGCTGGTGCGCATGCACGCATCAGAAACCAGAAGTTCATCTTCCGTTGCGCACATGTGCACCCGGCGGCTGCTCTTCCAATTTCCAGCACTTCCACATGTGTGAAGACCAGTTGGTCGGGGCAACAGAACACGGAAGAGCAACAGGTGACGCCTCGCGTGCCTGGAGAGATGGCTCCACATGCCACTTCCAGCTGAATGATGCCTGTTTATCCTCTCTGTGCTTATGGAACAGGACAGAATCCCTTAAGAGTAAGACAGAATTTTGCAACATTTAAGATCTATGGATTTCAACTTCCAGTTATGCTGGCTGGGGAATTCTGGAAGTTGAAATCTACAGATCCCCAAGGTTGGGAAACACTGCCTTAAGATGAAGTATCCAAAGGAGAACTGAAATCCTGATCCTGTGCCTAAACAAAGTGAAAATCCCCAAGTTCCCTTATTTAAGTTTTCATTTGTGGCCATTCTGCAAAGTGGTGAGCATACAGTTACATTTCTTATCAACCAGATAAAAGAATCACATACACAGTGATACCTCGTCTTACAAACCCCTCGTCATACAAACTTTTCGAGATACAAACCCTGGGTTTAAGATTTTTTTGCCTCTTCTTCCAAACTATTTTTACCTTACAAACCCAAGCCGTCGCCACTGGGATGCCCCGCCTCCAAACTTCTGTTGCCAGCAAAGCGCCCGTTTTTGCGCTGCTGGGATTCCCCTGAGGCTCCCCTCCATGGGATACACCACCTGTGGACTTCTGTGTTTTTGCGATGCTGCAGGGGAATCCCAGCAGCGCAAAAACGGGCGCTTCGCTGGCAACGGAAGTCCGGAGGTGGGGTTTCCCAGCAAGGGGAGCTTCAGCGAAATCACAGCATCACAAAAACACGGAAGTCCAGAGGTGGGGTTTCGAGGACTTCCGTGTTTTTGCAATGCTGCAATTTTGCTGAGGCTCTCCTCACTGGGAAACCCCATCTCTGGACTTCCGTTGCCAACGAAGCACCTTTTTTTGCACTGCTGGAATTCCCCTGCTGGGATTCCCCTGCACCATCACAAAAACACAGAAGTCCGGAGGTGGGGTTTCCCAGGGAAACGGGTGCTTCGGCTGGCAAAAGGGGGGAATTTGGGGCTTGCACGCATTAATCGCTTTTCCATTGATTCCTATCGGAAACATTGTTTTGTCTTACAAACTTTTCACCTTACAAACCTCGTCCTGGAACCAATTAAGTTCGTAAGACAAGGTATCACTGTATTTGAAACTCTGTGAGCAAAGGTTGTTGAATAAACGTTGCAGTGGTGAGAGGGAAGATCTTTGCATTTGACCAATTTGCATTTGATAAAATGCCAATATAGATACAGATTTTTCTCTTATGAGTAGCCAAAATCACAGTGAATTATGAAAAATGAACAATCATGCAAACGCTTTAAAAGTCCACAAATTGTACTGGATGGAGTTTGGGCTTTCTTAAATCCAGCCCAAGATGTCATTCTTGAGCTTTAAAGCACAACAAAAATATTATAAACCTTTTCTACAAGGTGTATTTACCTACAGAATGATTTTACCTAGTAAGGATTTAAAGAATTGCCATGACTACATGCAAATCCTGAAATTCTCATAATCCTACTTCAAACTGCTGATTGCAGTGGCAAAAGCAAACAATTAATGCCTTTCTGTTCCCAGCTATCCATAAAACAAGCCCAGTAAGAAGCAGAGGCTTCAGCAGGACCCACAAAGGGTGGAGAAAATTAAAGCATGCCTGGACCAGCCAAATAGCTCTCAACTTTTCAAAATCCCAGCAATGACTAGTCGTCTACATTCAGCCTTGGAGCAAGGCACAGGGCACCTGCTTGTGTAATTTAAAGCGCCACCTGCCAGGTTTCATAAAAAGCTGCAACAAAAAGTGTTTTCTTCTAGCTGTGTATGATTTGCCTCACAGAGCTGAGAATGAAACAATTCCTGATTGGCTACTTATTCCAATTTCTGCTCTTTTTTTGTGTCTGTGCTAAGCAGGGTAGTTTATAACATAGAGCAGTGATGGCAAACCTATGACACAAGAAGCATGCGGAGCCATATCTGAGGGCACACAAGGTCTTGTCCTATGTTAGATCCAACATGCTTTGGGGACATTTGTGCCATCCCCAGGGCTCAGGAAAGCTTCCTGAACCCTGGTGACAGCAAAGAACGGCTTACGGGCCAACCGGAAGTTCATTTCCAAACTTCCGGTTTGCCATTTGAGCCGTTTTCACCATTCCCTGGTTTCAGGAGGCTTTCCTGAACGCTAGAGATGTCGAAAACCATCCCAATGGGCCTAACAGAAGTCCAAAGGCTTTACTGAGGCCTGCAAAAAACTGCTTACGGGCCAACCGGAAGTTCATTTCCAAACTTCCGGTTTGCCATTTCAGCCGTTTTCACCATTCCCTGGTTTCAGGAGGCTTTCCTGAACGCTAGAGATGTCGAAAACCAGCCCAATGGGCCTACCAGAAGTCCAAAGGCTTTACTGAGGCCTGCACGCATGCGCTGGGGGGGAATGCAATGGATTGTGCACATGAGTGGGGACAGGGTGGGGGGTTGTGCGCATGCACAAGGGGAATGACATTGCATTATGGCTTTGAGCATGCACATGTGCTATTGCATGCATGCTGCCTTTTGGCACCCAAGCCAAAAGTGAGTGCTATCACTGACATAGGGTCAAAATAAGGACCTTTCAACCTGAACCTTAATTTTAAAAAGAAATGCAGATGAAAGGTTTGGAACTGAGTGAGCAGCGTAGAGCAAGAAATGTTAAGCTTTGGCCTGCAAAAAGATGGATAGACTAGATCCCAAGGTTATTTATTACATTGATTCTATTGAGGGCTTACATTGTGGTTTCAGTTCTTATCCCAAAATTAATTGTCCATAGCAATCAGAAAGGATTCTCAATACTGAGAAAAGAAAATAAGGGATCCTGAAGTCACAGAATATACACACCCTACATTAGAGAGACCCACAGCTTAGTGTGGAGCTTCGTAGATTCAGACAATTGGAATCTGCCTAATCTCAAGGTCTCAATCCACCCAGGGATTGTTTTCCCATTCAAAATGGAAAAATAAAAGTGCCATTGAGGTCATTAACACTCAAGACGAGAGAGACTTATTTCAGCACGTTCCAAGCAATGCTGGCTGATGGATCCTGGGACTTGAAGTCCCCACATTTTAAAGTAGAATCGAAAGAGTTATCGAAGGATGGTCATCTTGATTATGAGCTCTCAGGCAACAGAGGGTAACATTATTCAATTAAATTCATTGTCAGGCTGAGAAAGCAAAAAAATAATACTCCTGAATATTTTCCAAGGCCTTGCTGAGTTGTAGACTCTGGAAGTATGACGCAGCAATATTTAAAGTCAGAGGTACTTAAAGCCAAGCCTCAACTATTGTTCCCTTGCTTTTTATTTGGCAGTAAACTTTCTGAATAATAGCCTGTTTTCCATTATCACCACCACTATTTTTATCTTTTATTATCACAGGAGTACATTTTAACTGAATCCTTGAGTATCACAATATGGGTACCTCATAATGAAAACAAATTATTGGTATTTCCAAAACCAGTTGTTATTCCTACCACCCGTCTCTCTTTTTATAACATCATCAGATCTGGAGCGACGTATTCTTTTCTGCATTTTACTGCTTTATATATTTTTCTGGTCTCCTCCAATTACACATCTTGACTACGTTGTGATTTTTGTTGTGACATTGGATAAATTCATTTTTCTATTTTACTGCAAAAAGGAAAAACAAATGTCAGGGAGAAATCCAGCCCCATTTGTTTCAGTCGATTTTCAGCGTATCTCAAGACAGGTAAAAACTGCCCTGAAAAAAACTACTCTTTTCGCAGCACATCACTTGGTAGATTAAGAACTCACACTGTATATTCAATGCTGGTATGTACAGGAAATTGAACATGTTGCCGTCAAAACTCAGGTCAGAAGCAGGACAGAAATGCAATAATGCCCCAGTTAATCTTTCCTAGTAATTTTTATTTTATTTATTTATTTATTTATTTTATTTATTTTATTTATTTATTTCATTTATTTCATTTATTTCATTTATTTCATTTTATTTTTCATTTCATTTATTTATTTATTTTATTTATTTTATTTATTTTATTTATTTTATTTATTTTATTTATTTTATTTATTTTATTTATTTTATTTATTTTATTTATTTTATTTATTAATTAATTAATTAATTTATTTATTTATTTATTTATTTTATTTTGTCAAACAATTATAGGGTGGTAATTTGTACAAATAAAACATTAGATAAGTAATGATAAAAAGAAACGAAAGAAGACAATAGTAATCTATCTAGGTATCTGTTGGCCTACCAGAGTTAGCCTGGTCACGAAGCCAAGCCTAAGCCATACATACTAATCTACCTTTACTATAAAATTATAGCAACAAAATCTTGCAAGTCTGAAAGTATTTTCCCGTTCCCTGCCTTTACTTTCCAGAAAACCAGGAGGGATCCTTCTGAATCCACCTGCATTCTGGGCATGGATAGTCTAGTGAAGAGCAGGTCCGGTGGGGGACATGATAGCAGTCTTCAAATACTTGAAGGGCTGCCACAGAGAGGAGGGGGTCAGGCTGTTTTCCAAAGCACCAGAGGGCCAGACAAGGAGCAACTGATGGAAGCTGACCAAGGAGAGTTCAACCTAGAAATAAGGAAGAACTTTCTGATGGGGAGAGCGATCAATCGGTGGAATGGTCTGCCTGCGGAGGTTGTGAAGGCCCCAACACTCAAGAAGAGACTGGACTGCCCTATGTCTGGGATGACATAGGGCCATGATAGTGAACCTATGGCACGTGTGCCGCAGGTGGCACGCAGAGCCATGTTTGTCGGCATGCAAGCCATTGCCTTAACTCAGCTCCAGTGCATGTGTACGCTCCGGCCGGCTGATTTTTGGCTCATGTGGAGGCACTGGGAGAGTGTTTTTGGCCTCTGGAGGGCCTCCGGGGAGTGGGGGAGGCCATTTTCACCCTCTGGACTCAATGGAAGCCTCTGGAGCCTGGGGAGGGCAAATAATAATAATAATAATAATAATAATAATTATTATTATTATTATTATATAATATATTATTATTATTATTATATTATATATTATTATAATTATTATTATATAGGTGGGTCTTAAGTAGTTTGCGAAAGACAAGGAGGGTGGGGGCAGTTCTGATCTCTGGGGGAGTTGATTCCAGAGGGTTGGGGCTGCCACAGAGAAGGCTCTTCCCCTGGGGCCCGCCAGATGACATTATTATTATTATTATTAATAATAATAATAATAATAATAATAATAATAATTTATTAGATTTGTATGCCGCCCCGCTCCGAGCAGCTCACAACAAAACAATACATAATATACAAATCCAATGATTATAAAACAGTTTAAACCCCTTATAAAAAGCAATCATACAGCCCAAACAAACCATACATAAATCATAATAGCTAAGGGGTATATAAATTTCCCCATTCCTGGAGACATAGGAGGGTTTTCAAAAGTTTACGAAATGGGCCTACCGGGCCCACCGGAAGTTGGGAAATGGGGCAGAAAAGGGGGGTTGTGGACACATGCCTGGGGGGTAAGGCAGTTCCTGGGGGTGTCATGTATGTATGCGCAGGGGTGGGGTGCATGGGGAAGATTGAATTATGGGTGTGGGCATGCACACGTGCACTTTGGGCACCGAGGAAAAAAAGGTTCACCATCACTGGCAGGAGGTTGGACTAGAACAGTGTTTCCCAACCTTGGCAACTTGAAGATATTTGGACTTCAACTCCCAGAATTCCCCAGCCAGCAAATGCTGGCTGGGGAATTCTGGGAGTTGAAGTCCAGAAATCTTCAAATTGCCAAGGTTGGGAAACACTGGACTAGAAGACCCTTCCAAAACAAACTATAAATAAAATAAATAAATAAAATTCTCATTTTATTACTTTGGACTTGGATCTCTCTTATCAGACCTTTGTCTAGGCTGTGGCTCTTGCTCCTGTCTCCCAAGGCTGTTATTACAGCCCATTACACTGGCATCTTGAATAGTAATCATTAGCTAATAGTCCTTCCGGCTATGCAAGAGAATACAGTAATCAGTCATTGTTTGAAACAAAATCAGATCCTGTACAATAATTCTGAGAGAATGTCAGAATCAAAGGACCAGCTAGTCCAAAGGGCTGCATTGTGTAGGAAAACCAGTTAAACCACTCAAGAGAACCAAATTCAAGCAGGAATGGCTGTCCTATACTCTGCACTTTACGCGGGGTGGCAGGTTTCAAACGTTCAGCATTTAATTAGAAACCAGTAAGAATTTTTAACACTGAAGATAAAATGCAGATAAGTTAACTGCACTTAGCAATTGGAGACACAAACAGAAAGGACGGATGTGGTTAATAAAATGTCTTGACATAATTTATTTATTTATTTATTTTATTTATGTTGTGATTCAGCCTGAGGCTCCTCAGGGACCGGCTGGAGCTCTGCCGGATCCATGCCCAGAGGAGGAGGGCAGTGAACAGGAGGGGGAGGACCAGGCAGACGGGGGAGAGGAACGTCAGGAAGAGGAGGAGGGAGAGCAGCTTGAGACCCCCGGGGGGGGGCTCTCCCCAGCTAGTAGCTTGGATTCATTGGAGGAAGACGCACAGGCTATAATAGACATGAGGCAGCGACATGCAGCTCAAAGACGGGGCCAATTAGAAAGATATTTCCATCCCTGAATTGGCAACAGCTGGGTTTGGGTGTGGTTCTCCTTAGCAGGATTGAAAAGGCAGGCCCGCCCTTACAGTCTTGTGGAGAGTTATCAACTGGGAGTCCTGTGACCTTGCTTCGATTCTTGGCGTCTCTGATCTTGGCTTGTGGCCTAGAAGTCTGGAAGACTTGGGGGAGGCGTGGGATTTATTATCTCCAACGTTGTTTTTGCCAGCAAGAATCCTGTTTTATTGCCTGGCCTTCGTGAAACCTCTGTGAAGCTTCATAGTGTTCCTGTCTGTAAGAACAGTTTTTGTTACCTGTGTTTGCTTTCAATTATATAAACTGCCTTTGCTTTTTACCAGTGTGTCTGGCTACTCTTTTTGGTTGGTGTTGGCGTCTGGGGGGACCCAGACAGAACAATTTATTTATTGGATTTGTATGCCACCCCTCTCCACAGAATCGGGGAGGCTAACAACAACAATAAAACAGTATATAACAAAATCCAATACTAAAAACAGTTAAAAACCCATTATATAAAAAACCAATCATACATACAGACATACCATGCATAAAATTGTAAAGGCCTAGGGGGAAGTGTATCTCAGTTCGCCCATGCCTGGCGGTAGAGGTGGGTTTTAAGCAGCTTTCGAAAGGCAAGAAGGGTGGGGGCAATTCTAATCTCTGGGGGGAGTTGGTTCCAGAGGGCCGGGGCCGCCACAGAGAAGGCTCTTCCTCTGGGTCCCGCCAAGCGACATTGGTTGACGGGACCCGGAGAAGACCCACTCTGTGGGACCTAACTGGTCGCTGGGATTTGTGCAGCAGAAGGCGGTCCCTGAGGTAATCTGGTCCGGTGCCATGAAGTCATATATAACTGGTCATATATAAGTCATAACCAACACTTTGAATTGTGACTGGAAATAATGCTTTTAATTAAAATGTAGCAATTATTTAATTTGCCTGTGTTTTACTATTTTAATAATAAAATATCAAGTGAAAAAATATGATAGGTGGCCTGCCAGTCCCATCTTAAAAACCTCCCAATTCGATTAGGCAGCTGTTTTACACCACAGCTAAAGTAAATTATTCCACTGTTCCAATGATCGTCCTATGTCTTTTGAGGACTATAAGCCTGACATGTTTAGACAAGAAGCTGATTGGATTACACAGCTCCGTCCTTGGGAAATTCTTGCTTAACTTGGCTTATGGGATCAACCAAAGAAGAGTAAATGTTCTTTTGCCTCCTGTTGTTTTCCCTAAAGGCACCTGAAAATGGTAGAGTCATTATTTGTACAGGTGTTTTAAATTCAAGCATTAATGGACAAAAAAAAAGACGTTAGATCCCGTTTAACCCATTTTAATATCTGTGCAGGCTACATCCTTCTTGCGCTGTAAAAAGGCAGAGAAATGTTAAATTTGCTTCCGTTAAACAGTTTGCACAAACTCTCAGAAGAATAATTGGGGAAGTTTGCTTTGCCAATTGCTTGACCTGGAGAGGAGTGTTTTTTTGGCAGATGAAGTGACTGATCTGTCTGTGGAAATTGTTACGGATGCACCGGAGCTCTTATCTCAAAGCAGCAGGTGCTGAATGAATTATCCTTTTTTTAATAACACTGCAGAGTGTTCGGTGCTGTTTGTGGGTCCCTGGAAGTGAATGTGTGCATTGTTCTCTGAGAATACCCATCTTTGTCTTTCAGGTCTTGTACAGTGGGTGGCCAAACTTTTAAAAAATAGCATCGCTTCCAGATTTTTTCAGTTACTCCTAGGGGGAAGGGAATATCTCAGTTCCCCCATGCCTGACGACAAAGGTGGGTTTTAAGGAGCTTACGAAAGGCAAGGAGGGGGGCAATTCTGATCTCTGGGGGGAGTTGGTTCCAGAGGGTCGGGGCCGCCACAGAGAAGGTTCTTCCCCTGGGCCCCGCCAAACGACATTGTTTAGTCGACGGGACCCGGAGAAGGCCAAATGGGATCTAACTGGTCACTGGGATTCGTGCAGCAGCAGGCGGTCCTGGAGATATTCTGATCCAATGCCATATATGTCACTGGAAAACAACGTTTAGATGCTTTAGGCCAGTGATGGCAAACCTTTTTTCCTCAGGTGCCGAAAGAGCATGCACACGGATTATCGCGCATGCGCTAATGCCCACACCCATAATTCAATGCCTGGGAAGGGCGAAAACAGCTTCCCCACCCACTGGAGGCCAAAAATGGCCTGTTTCCCAACTTTTGGTGGGTCTAGTAGGCTCGTGTTTCACCCTCCCCAGGTTTCCCTGGAGCCAGAGGTGGGTAAAAATACCCTCCCCATCCCCCCAGAGGCTCTCTGGAAGCCAGAAATGCCCTCCCAGAGCCTCTGTGTGAGCCCAAAATCAGCTGGCAGGCACATACATGCACATTGCAGCTGAGTTAGGGCAACGGCTCGCATGCCAGCAGATATGGCTCCCTGTGCCACCTGTGGCACCCGTGCCATAGCTTTGCCATCACTACATTAGGTTATGGCTCCAACATCAGCTATGCTGGATGGTGACAGCAGATGCTGAAAGCTATTGTCAGGGTTCCAGGTAACATCCAAACTAAATCAGAGTCCGAATCAAAATACTCCTCAAAGTTCCAATTTATTTCCGGAGCCATCCTCGCACCTTCACAGGGAAACCTGAATCTGAGTTTCCCACTCAGTTGGAAGTTCACATCCTTTGTCCTCCACCCACAAACATGTCACATTGCCCACTCAGATTGTGCCAGTGTGGCAAGTCCTTCCTCTGCTTCCGCCCAGGTGGGTGGACATAGGATGTCCTTCAACCACTCGAAAGAATGTTTTATGGCTGTATCTGTTCCCCCATGAAAATCACCCGTCCCAAGTTCCTATAAACATCAGACCTTCTATAGATAGTATGGCAAGCCCTTAATTTATCACCAACTTCTGCAGCGGCTTGACAGCTATATTAATAATCCTTTGCCCAGTTTTGTTTTTCTCCAAAATCTGTACACAAAAGGCATACATCATATGAAAAAGATCTCTGTCCATTCAGAGGCGAGCCCTATTAAAAATTAAGGGGACTTAGTTCCAGTTAGGATTATTATTATTATTAATTATTAATTATTATTATTATTATTATTATTATTATTATTTATTAGATTTGTATGCCGCCTCTCTCCGCAGATTATGTAAGCAGAGTTCTGGTTGCTCCAATTAACTTCTGATCTATTTTATTAGTTACCTTTAGGCAGTGATGGGCTACCAAAATTTTTACTACCACATTGTAGGCATGGTTTATACATTTTGTTTCAACATTTTCCAGTGCAAATTGGGTGGAGCACCATTTTTGCTATCCCACTGCGTCCACCACCCCCGGACAGGCAGTAGCCCACCCCTGATTATCTACTATATAAAGTGTATGTACACACATGCACACACAGCTCTTCTAAAACTACAGTGTTCCCTCAATTTTCACGGGGGATGCGTTCCGAGACCGTCCGCGAAAGTCGAATTTCCGCAAAGTAGAGATGCGGAAGTAACTACACTATTTTTGGCTATGAACAGTAATAAAAGCCTTCCCTTAACACTTTAAACCCCTAAATTACCATTCCCCATTCCCTTAGCAACCATTTAGATTATTACTCACCATGTTTATTTATTAAAGTTTATTTAAAAAAATATTTATTAAAGGCAGACGAAAGTTTGATGATGACATATGACATCATCGGGCAGGAAAAACCGTGGTATAGGGAAAAAACCCGCGAAGTATTTTTTAATTAATATTTTTGAAAAACCGTGGTATAGACTTTTTGCGAAGTTTGAACTCGCGAAAATTGAGGGAACACTGTATACACATTCAACCTCATTTACTGTGATAGGAAAAACCTACCCAGAGCCCAGAAGGGGGGAAAAAATATCAAAATTTTGCTACCAGTACTGCGTACCTGACCGTACCCATAGGAGCCCATCACTGCCTTTAGGAGATGATGCTTTGCCAGCTATCCCTACAATGCAAAGGGTGAAGTAACTTGGACCTAAGACTCAAACTCCATTTAATTTCACAGTCACTCTTTCGTTACCCAATCCAGTTGATTAGATTTTTTTTATCACAAAATGTCAGTCATTATAATTAAAGCGAATCATGATTCTATTGCTTGAAAAAACTGAAATGCCTTTTCTTCTTAAATTAGCCTATTTCAGTCACCTTTGTCCAAAGAACAAATTACACAGGCTAGTAGACAAATGATCTCTCAATATCCAGAGCAAACCCAGAAATTATATTCTGATCTGGAACTGGAATTAATGAGACTACGCACACTAATAACACTTTTAATTTTTTTCAACAGAGCTGAAAAATTCCAATCTTTCCTGCCAAAAGATTTTGGAGAGGGTGGATAGCTAGCCAAAAATTGGAAAACAGAAAGCTGGGCAAATTCTAGATTTCTAGGAGGAATTTGACCCATACAAATTTAATAAATAAATAAATTTAATACATAAATAAATTTTCAGAATCAGTTTGAAATCATCAAGGAAGCAATTCTTGACAGCTAGAAAGTTTCTCAATAAATCAAAGTGTCTGAAATAAAACGAGAGAACCCATCCTTTAATTATTCCCCTGTGCACAAAATGGGCTATGTGCCCAGAAAATCACTAGGAGTGTATGTTGTTAACCATATAGAAAATACACACAGTTGATCAGGGAGCAGGATTATAAATCTGGAGAAAAGTTGCCATGGTTTCTGGATATGGAGAAATTTGGACAAATTTGTGACCTGGCTTTTGATAGGGCCAAATTGTCCCTTAGGCAATACTGTATAACAACAAGCCACAAAAAGTGTCTTGCAATTTCATTTTGTGCCTGTGGAAGTTAGTGTTCATCTTATAGTACAGATAGTCCTCCTTTACTGACTTTCTCATTTAGTGACCAGTCAGTTATGACAGTGATGAAAAACCAACTTTACAACCAACCCTCATGTTATCAATATTTGAAATCTATCAACAATTGATTTTTTTTTTTGTAAATGAAGATGGCCAAGCAATTAGGAAATCAATACTTAGGATTTATTACAGCAATATAGGTGTATCTATCAGCAAATCGTTAGATAAATGGTACAAGGAAGAGGACTTTCAAGCAATCAAGTCACTATATTTTGTGAGTTTGTTTATCTGATTCATATTCTCCTTTTTTTTGCAGAGGAGCTTAAGACAATGTATGTAGTTTCCCCCTATATATAAAATAACCTGCTCTTTTTATTCATTTTAAGTTGTGGAATTGTTTTATTTATTACATATCTACACCATTTTATACACCCAGGCACACTTATACATATGTATCTTGTATATCAAGATAATCAAAACTATTATACTACTCACGTCCTGCTATGTACCTACACCGTAGTTGTGCTAAGACATCTATAGTGATTGTTTGTTTATATAATAGCCCAATCAATAGATCAAAACAGCACATCATCTTCAAAGATGTCACAGTACAATAAAATATGTCAGAGTGAATGTAATCCAAGCAAACATAATAAAAAAGCAATCAAGTTAGGCACAAAACCTCCTAACCCGATGCTTGGAAGCAAAGCCAGGTCTCCGAAAAAGCAGGTACTGTTGGGGTCATCCAAATCTCACAGGGATTGTTGTTCTGTAAGGCAGGCATGTCAGAGAAGCACAGCTGTTGGATCTCATCAGATGACAAGCATAAATAATGGGACCCAGAACTCATGCACCCTTCTGCCAAGGGCAAAAATAAGAATTCTCCAGCCAGCATAGCTGATCCAAGATGACACTGGCAAAGGCTGCCTCGATGAAATGTTCTCAAATGGTTTCTTTATTTTCTATTATTCTCTACAATTCTGTGTGGATTTCATACTCATGAGACCATTTGCTAAGAGTTAAGAAATGTTTCTTTAAAGAGCAGCTCTCTGTAACCTCATCTACCTGTCTTTACAAACATGGAGGAGCTTCTAACACAGGCTGCTGGTGGGTCACAACACAGTTGCTCTAATACAGGTGGGCGTCAAACCGGGATGGTTGGAACGCCATTCTGCCAGTGGCAACGGAGTGCATAGGCCTGCTCTGTTACCACTGGGTGTGCATGCACAACCGGTGCGATTCCGGTAAAAATTACCAGGTTTTTGCTTCTGTGCATGCATGGAAGCAAAGAAACTGGTAATTTTTGCCCAAATCTTGCTGCCACAAGGACATCAGTGCGAGATTTTGGCTGCTGTACATGTGCAGCAGCCAAATCTTGCTATGGTGCCTAGAGCGGCAGCTGGGGCCAGCAAGCAACAACGGCCCACCCGTAAAATACATCAACCTGCCGGGGACATCAAGGCTCCACCCCTGGAGTCTTCATGGGAGGGATTCCCCAGCTCCTTCAAAGGGAGGTCTTCACGTAAAAATAAACAGTTATTTTTACGAAAAAGGACTCCGCAGCTGCGCTGCAAGCAAAGGGCGGTCCTTTCACATAAAAATAAACATGTTTATTTTTACGTGAAAGGTCCGCCCTTTGCTTGGAGCGGCGCTGCGGTATCCTTTCATGTAAAAATAACAATGTTTATTTTTATGTGAAGACCTCCCTTTGAAGGAGCTGGGGAATCCCTCCCACGAAGAGATTCCGAGGGCGGAGCCTTGACGTCACCAGCAGGTTGCTAAGGATGCCAAAGTGATCATGGAATCCAGGAAGTGATCACCTTAGCGTTCTTAGCAACCTGCCGGTATATGTGACGTCAAAGCTCCGCCCCCGGAATCTCTTGGTGGGATTCCCCATTCAGGCTCGGTTCGGGTTTGGCCGAATTTTGTGTAAAGTTCGTCCGAACTTGCCAAACCCGAACACCGTTGGGTTCGCCCATCACTAAAAATAATATAAAAACATGGGCTATCTTAGATTTATGTTACATTAGTAACTAGTACTGCCACCATTTCTTTTTTTTTCATCTGGGTGTCTACCCGATATTTTTTAATCTGTTACCTTTTTTGGGGGGGGGGGAATTATTGATATACTTTAGATATTTTTAACTTTCATCCAATCTTAAAATTTCCCCCAGATTTGCTTAACTGCGTTAGTAACTTAACAACTGCAGTGATTCATTTGACAACCGTTGCAAGGAAGGTCAAAAAATGGAGGAAATTAGCAACAGCAATTTTGAGTTCAATTGTGTTTTGTAAGTCAAGAACTACCTGTATGTACAATTCTGAAGCTAGCATTTGTGTTCCCGAATTGGCATAAGAATAAGATACAAATCTTGTACAACCAAATCCTACCGTATGTGGCTGGCTTGGGACAGAAGGTTCCAAATTACCTTCCTTCATATTTTTCACAGTGAGCTAAAAGAAGAAGTGCAGAGCCTGTCAGAAAGCTCAAGTCTAATTGATGGCAACCAATTGTAATTACTTTCCTTATTTCCAGCCCTTGGAAAACCTCTGCCGGGGAGGTTTTAAATTATCCCCTTCCCATTTCACAACACCCTTCAAGTGGCAAAAGTGAGGATTATAAAACACTCAGCCCTTCTATTCAAAGCCTGCGTTCAAGATTGACTTGAATTTTTAAAGTAAAAGCAAACTTGCTCATTTCAAAATGTCTCTGGGGGGAATAGGCATGTCTTGAATATCAGAAAAGTCACTGACTCTGTCAGCTGCATTTTGTAATACTAGTTGGCTGAGAGCTAATTCAACAACTGTTTAAACAGCAAAACAGGTTAAAATATAGTGCCCTACTTGAAATGTCCAAGAAATAAGGGGAGTGCATAAGTGCACTAGAGTGCTTTCCGACCCCTGCCCTATTGTCTTTCCTGTATCCCATATATGTTCTCTTCTATCCCTATATCTTTCTTCTATTCTCCTATTGATTTATTTTATCCTATGTTCTCTCTTTTATTCTTTTGCTAATTCTATTTCCTTGAAGGTGTCTTCTATTACTTTCATTGTGTATTATTGTGTATCGGAAAATAAAGAAAGAAAGAAGGAAGGAATGAAGGAAGGAAAGAGAGAACGGAAGGAAACAAAGAAAGAAAGGAAAGAAAGAAAGAAAGAAAGAAAGAAAGAAAGAAAGAAAGAAAGAAAGAAAGAAAGCTTTGCTCCTTGGCCCCAAAGTCTGGCATTGGCGATACTACCAA
Source organism: Erythrolamprus reginae (assembly GCF_031021105.1). Classification (NCBI taxonomy): domain Eukaryota; kingdom Metazoa; phylum Chordata; class Lepidosauria; order Squamata; family Dipsadidae; genus Erythrolamprus; species Erythrolamprus reginae. The sequence continues at coordinate 390,286,803 of NC_091950.1, read as the reverse complement.
ACTCCTGACACACAAATTGTCACTATGTGAAAGGCCTTTACATTTATTTCAACCAAAAGTACTGTACTTTCCTTTGAAAATATTACCTGTGAGTAAGAACCACTTAACTAGGACCCAAATAATTTAGTATAATAAGTATGCACCAGTGGTTTGAACCAGGCTCAGGAATAGAATAGAATAGAATTCTAGAATAGAATGTTAATTGGCAATACTTAAATGAGTTAATTAGAGAATTAAAATTAGGTAACAGATTTGAAAACATTATCAAAAATATATATACCACCCAAAAGGCCAGAGCAATAATAAACGGAGACACTACAAAACCAATTTTGATAGAAAAAGGAGTCCGCCAAGGCTGCCCAATGTCACCCTTATTATTTATACTGACACAGGAACTACTACTAAATAAAATAAGAAATAATAAAAATATACAAGGAATTAAAATTAAAAAAGAAGAATATAAATTACAGGCATATGCGGACGACATGGTGTTCTTTTTAGAAGAACCAACCAGCTCTGGCCCAGGGCTAATCAAAGAAATTGAAAATTTTGGGGAATTTGCAGGTCTAAAAATAAATAAACAGAAAACAATGTTAATGACAAAAAACATGAGTATACGACAAATTAGGAAATTAGAAGAAACTACTAAACTACAAACTACAAAATAAATGAAGTACTTAGGATTAATATTAACAAACAAAACAATTACACTTAAAAAAGACAATTATGACAAATTATTGCAAGATACCAAAAATTTTTTAGAGAAATGGAAAGACCTACAAATATCAATGTTAGGCAGAATATCTGTAATAAAAATGGATATTCTTCCCAAATTTTTATATCTTTTTCAGACAGCTCCGATTAACTTGGAACATAACTTTTTTAAAGAAATCAATAAAATCATCTCCAAATTCATCTGGCAAAACAAAAGGCCAAGAATAAAATATGTGTATCTCCAAGATAATAGAATTAGAGGAGGCCTGGGGCTCCCGGATCTAAAATTATACTACAACGCGGCAAGCCTAATTTGGATAAAAGAGTGGATTAACTTAAAAAATAAGAGAATACTTGTATTAGAAGGCCATGACTTACAAACAGGCTGGCATGCGCATTTATGGAAAGATAAATTGCAAAAACAAACTATATTTGACAGGCACTTGATCCGTAAATTACTACTAAAAACCTGGTACGAAATTAAAAATAAACACTACGACAAAATTCCAAGATGGCTTTCCACTATGGAAGCCATCATCTACCCAAATTTGATCGACATAGCCAAAACCATCCAGTACAGAGACATATTACACCCAAACGGGGAACTCAAATCTAGACAAGAACTGGAAAGATTAAATCATAAAATGGATTGGTGGACATACGCCCAAATAGAATCCAGATTTTAAAAAGACAATCAAACACCCGGTATTCAAAAATCTATGAACCCATTAGATAAGATTCTGATAGGAAATGAAAACAAACAAATAAGCAGAATATACCAAATACTTTTAGAACAGGAAAGAATAAAAGATACGACCAAAACACCAATGATAGCGTGGGAAAAAAATCTGCAACACGCCATCCATATTGCCGACTGGGAAAGAACATGGACCACAATATCCAAAATAACCCTTTCGGCAGCATATAAGGAAAACTATTACAAATTATTCTACAGATGGTACCTCCCACCGACGAGATTAGCAAAGATCCACCCAACATTATCAGACTCGTGTTGGAAGTGTAAAAAGGAAAGAGGTACGTTTTTCCATATGTGGTGGTCCTGCCCCATGATACAAAAAATTTGGACAATAACTCATACTTGGCTCACAGAGATTACGAAAGAGGAAATAGAACTCACACCGGAAGCTATGCTTTTAGGAGTTTGGAGAAAACATTATTCAAAACAAACAATGCTCCTCACAACACATATAAACACCGCCACGAGAATTGCGATAGCACAACTCTGGAAAAGTGATCAGATACCAACGGAAGATTTAATTATAGATAAGATATATGCATGTGTAGAGATGGACGAATTCACGAACTCAATTAAGGGAAATAAATTAATAGAATCAAAAAGAACATGGCAAAAATGGCATGAATGGATTCAACAGAGAACATAAAAGCAACATAATATGAAACAACAGTACAATTGAAACGACCTACAGTTACCGTGTATAATTAATGAACGTAATAGATTTTAGAATTTAAAAATATGAAATACAATGTATATAATGAAATGAAACCGGTCAAAACTTACTGTCAGAATGTTAACTGAGAATATGTATAATCTGTAATTCAAAATGATATGTGATGGGAATGATATAAGAAAAATTAATAAAGAGATTTTCAAAAAAAAAAAAAAGAATAGAATTCTTTATTGGCCAAGTGTGATTGGTCACACAAGGAATTTGTCTTTGGTGCATATGCTCTCAGTGTACATAAAATAAAAGATACATTTGCCAAGAATCATGAGGCACAACACTTAATGATTGTCATAGGGTTCAAATAAGCAATGCGGAAACAGTAAAAATCTTAAGGATACAAACAAGTTTATAGTCATACAGTCATAAATGGGAGGAGATGGGTGATAAGAATTATGAAAAAAATAGTAATAGTAGCTTAGACAATAAATATTTTATCAGTGTTGAGGGAATTATTTGTTTAGCAGAGTGATGGCATTTGGGGGAAAAACTGTCCTTGTGTCTAGTTGTCTTGGTATGCAGTGCTCTCTAGCGATGTTTTGAGGGTAGGAGTTGAAACAGGATGCAAGGGGTCAGTAAATATTTTCACAGCCCTCTTTTTGATTCATGCAGTATACAGGTCCTCAATGGACGGCAGGTTGGCAGCAATTGTGAATTAAGTGAATGAAGAATCAACTGAACTGATAAAAAAGACACCCCACCTGCTATAACAATTAAAACAGATTGCATTGTTGTTGCTGCTCTTATTATATAAGCTCCTTTAACTAATTAAGCCAGCATACTAAAAAGTAAAAAACAGTCTCTGGCATCATCTTTCCGATTGTGTGTGAAGTACTCCTCAGTCCGCAATGGCAATTGGGCCACAATGGCAATTCCAGCAGTCCAGTTGCTATCATTAAAGAAGGTCTGCATGGGTCATTAAGCCTGGATGGACCTCATACGATCACAAATTTTTGACTTCCTGCCAGCTTCCCTACTGACTTTGCTTGCCTAAGATGGGCAGGAATGACAGAAATTATAATCAAGTGACCAAAGGTCACTATAACATCCAGTAATGGGCTTCAAAAATTTTAGCAAGGGATTCTCAGCCTAGTCAGTTTCCTACACAGTGTTGTGATTCCGTCTGAGGCCCCTCAGGGAATGGCTGATCCTCTGCCGGCTTCCTGCTCAGAGGGGGAGGATGAGGAACAGGAGGTTCAGGCAGACGGGGAGGAGGAATCTCAGGCTGAGGGAGAGGGAGGACAGCCAGAGTCCCCCGAGAGGGAGCTCTCCCCAGCAAGCAGCCTGGATTCCTTAGATGAAAATATATCCTTTTCATTACATAGAAAAAAAAATACAAAAGACATATATACAAAAAACCTTTTTATAAAAAAAGATCTGTATGACATTAAAGAAATGGAATATGAATAAAAGAAGGCGGATAAGAAAGAATTAAATGATTTAAAGAACAGTGACAACCTACAAGAGAAAATGGTATACGCTGAGGACACAACATGCTTCACCAGAAAATAATTTAAAATCAAAAATCATTCAAAACTTACCTCCTGAAGGGAATACAAGTACAAATATTATAAAATATACTAAGTGAATAGTTATTGTTATTAATGTACTTAAATAAGCAATTAGATCTTTTTTTAAAGAATATTTTCTTTTTGTTTGTTTGTTTGTTTGTCATGTTTGTTCGTTTATTTGTTATGCGTTGATTTAGCATTGTATTAATATAAAACATATTGTATGTAAATGTGTATATATTTGTAATAAAATTTTATATTTAAAAAAAAAGAAAGAAAAGAAAATGCACAAGCAATAATCGATCTCCGGCAGAGAAGAGCAACACAACGAAGGGGACAATTAGCCAGGTACTTTCAGCACTAAAGAGGCAACAGCTGGGTTTGGGTGTGGTGCTCTCTGGAAAGGCTGAAAAGGCAGACCCACCCTTCCTGGCTTGTGGAGTATTATCTTTGGGAGTCCTGGGACCTGGCTGTGATCTTTGGCGTCTTGGAATTCTGGTTTGTGACTTTGAATACTGAAACCTTGGGGGGAAAAGGTGTGGGTCTTATTCTCTACAATGGTGGGTGTGCCAGCAAGAAGTCTGCTGTATTGTCTGGCCATCAGGACTCTGCTGTGAAGTCTCATAGCCTGCCTGTTGGGAAGAACAGGTTTTTCTCTGTGTTTATTTTTCAAACTATAAAGTGCTTTTGCTTTTACCAGCGTGTCTGGCTGCTTTTTCCAGTTGGTGTTGAAGTCTGGGGGCACCCAGACAGGACACACAGTAGCCTAGAAAGCTTCCTACACCACAGCGGAGGGGGGCATTTTTGCACTACTTGGGCTCTGGAGCTTTTCTTTGAGCCTCAAGGAGGGCAGAAATGGTCTCCCAGGGCTCCAGAGGCCCATTTTTCACCCTCTCCTAGCCTTCTCGCATGCCCTGCACTTACCTGGTATCAATGTAATGTGTGCGATTGGGGAAACCACAGGGAGGGTGGAGGCCCTGTTTCCTCCCAGGAGATTCCTATAGAGGCCCTATGGAGGCTTCTCCCTGCCTTTTCCAGCCCGGTTTCCTCCCAGGAGATTCCTAGAGGGGCCCCATGGAGGCTTCTACCTGCTTTTTTAGTTACAGTTTCGGAGGCTCAGGTTTGTAAGTGGAAAATGGTTCTTGAGAAGAGGCACAAAAATCTTGAACATCCGGTTCTTATCTAGAAAAGTTTGTAAGTAGAGGAGTCCTTAGGTAGAGGTACCACTGTATATTTTTGTGACCTAACCACACTCACCACTGCAACCATTCACCAGAGGAGCTATTTTGCAAAAACGGCCATAACGGATTCTCCAAACATATCTTTCTCCCAAAATATATTACTTATATGTAAAGTGACCAGATTTTAAGATTGGTAAAGAGGGACACCATTGAGCTGGGGGGGGGGGGGGCTAAAATGTTTAGCCAAAAAAATTAGCAAAAAAAATTCTTTTTCTTTCTCTCTCCCTCCCTCTTTCTCTCTTCCTTCCTCTCTCTCTTTTTCTCTCTCTTCCTTCCTCCTTCTCTCTTTCTTTCTCTCTCCCTCCTTCTCTCCCTCTCATTCCCTTTCTCTTTCTCTTCCTTCTTCTCCTTTTCTCTCTCTCTCTCTTTCTCTGTTTCTTGCTCTCTCTTTATCTCTTGCTTTCTCTCTTTCTCTCTCTTGCTCTCTCTCTCTCTCTCTTTCTCTGTTTCTTGCTCTCTCTTTCTCTCTTGCTTTCTCTCTCTCTCTCTCTTGCTCTCTCTCTCTCTCTCTTTCCCCATAAATCACAGAGCACGGTCAGTCTCTCTCTCCACTCACGGTGCCGGGGCGAAGGCCCGTTGGGAAGGAAAAACGTCAGGCTGAGATGGACCCATCTTTATTTACCAGGCAAGCTGGTGCTTGGAATGAGCAGACGGGTTTTCCTGCCTGGCGCAAAAGCTGCTCCATCTGCCTGCCCGCCCACCCACAAGCACTATGGATGGGCTATCGGAGGAGGGGGGCGAACACCTCAGCCGCGCTTCCCTTTCCTTTTCCTCCCCTTTGCAAGCCATTCCACCTGGGTGGCTCAACCACACTGAGGAATTCGGCCAATGGCTGGGGCCCCAGGAAGGTGTCGAGCCAGGTATAAAAGTGGAAGAGAAAGAAAAGGGGAAGTGAGGAAATAAAAAAATAAAGAAAAAAATAAAAGAGGGGGGGGGAAAGGTGGGAAGGGGCGACGGCTGCAGAGGCTGAGTGAGCGAAGGGCAAAAAGTTGTGAGGCCGGGTGGGGCTTGCTGGCGAGCGGAGCCTAGCTAGGGACAGAATGGGTGGTACAAGTCCAATGCTTTGGCCATGCCGCCTGATGCGCAGGTCCAGCAATTTCCACCCGGCAGCTTCTTTTAAAAAATCGGGACTTTTTAAAAATGCCCCGGAATGCGGGACAAATTGCAAAAAAGTGTGACTGTCCCGCAAAAAGCAGGACGTCTGGTCACCTGACTTATATGTATATACTATCTGGCTCCCAGCAATTCTGGGTGGCCCCCAAATGATGGGAATAAAACCCCCCACACAAAACCAAAAAAGGTTACAGCTGGCAGAAAGAGCGTTCAGAGACTTCAATTAGGCCAGAACGCAGCTGCGTGAGCTGTTGTGTGTACCCAGATATACCCATGTTACTGCACTGTAGCTGCACTGGCTTCCGGTTGATCTCCGAGCACAATTCAAGTTGTTGGTCATCACCTATAAAGCCTTACATGGCTTAGGACCAGATTACTTATGGGATCGCCTTCTGCCTCACACATCCCAGCAACCGATCAGATCCTACAGAATCGGCCTCCTCACCAAACAATGCCTACTGGTGGGACCATGGGGGAGGACCTTCTCTGTGGTGGCTCCAGCTTTTCCTGGAGATTTGTACTGCCCCACTTTCCTGGCCTTCCGAAAGGCCCTAAAAACAAGGCTCTGCCAGCAGGTCTGGGAAAACCGCTGAGCACTGACATTTTGCTCCAGCTTGATTGTTGTATGATTGTGGGATGAATGTTTTTACTATGGGGTTTAACTTTTTGTATCATATTTTATTGTTGTTCACCGCCTTGAGTCCGCAAGGAAATGGGGGGCATATAAATGTAATCAAATCAAATAAGAAGCTATATTAAAAGGAGACTTCACTCATCCTCACCAAAGCCCTGGGTGAAAACCCTTCTGAGCTCAATCTTCAAGACCTGCAGTGATGGATTGACCATTAACCTCCTTGAGGCAGTCAGTTGCACTTTCAGATTAATGGGATGCTTATTGCTGCTTCTAATTAGGAAACAGCAGCCCTGATCCTCCCCATCCTTCAGCCCTGCCAGTGTACATCTAATTTGAGCATGTCGCTGCACTTTTCTGCTTTGAAATCCCACATTCAATGGGAGCAACCGCAATTAAGTGGTGCGTAAATGAAAGATGTTACGTTGTGTAATTCATGGAGGCACCTTTTAGAGCAAAACATTTGGCCTCCCAGGATAAAGTAGTAAAGTTCAACAGAACATGAAATGGAGTTCTGCTCTGACTGCCTCTGTAACATTACAAGGCAGTGTAATAGGCACTGGACAATGTGTGAGAATTTACCACCTAATTCCAGTAGAGATTCCGCTTCTCTTAAAGACCAGCTCAACACGGTGTGTCTCATCTCTAGTGAATAAACAGAAGGTAACTGAGGCATGTGATTAAGATGGGACTGTTTTGCCCCTGTTTTCTTTACTAGGCATTTGAAATGCAGGCTGAGTCTGAAATTCCATTCCACATTTGTAAAACCTCTCATCTGTAGATGCTACAAAGACTTTTGAGGAGCCTTTTGAGTCGTGTATGTCCTTTCTTCCAGAATCATTTCCATCATTCTGGGCTCAAGGTGAGCAACGATGCCCTTGTTCAGCTCCAAGAACTTAGAGCCTAGAACTTCGTCGCCTTCGATCTGACCTAAATGTAGTTGACAAAATCATTTACAACAATGTCCTACCTGTCTGTTGTGGTTGGCTCTGGCCCAGCTCCTGCCCCAGGGAATGGGGAGGTGGATGCAGGGTAAACTTCAACATGTCACAGGCCTGTGTTATTGCCGACAGAATCAGTTCAGAGTTTAGTTTCCTCAGATGAAGAAGAAGGTGGGAGTGACTCGGCAGAGTAGGGCTTGGCACACAGCCAAGGCAGTCAATCTCCCTTATCTTCTATAGCTTCAGATGATGACATTTTGGACCCACGCAAGCGCAGGATTATGCGTAGAAGAGACCAAGTAAGACCATATTACAGGAAATAAGGGAGGCCACCTGTGTTTGGGTGGGGCTCCAGTAATTAGGGCTGCTGCTATAAATAGCAGCATGTGGGTTTGGCCATTGAGGAAGAATATCTGTTGCAGTTTCATCAGGAATCTTGTGTGCTGGACTTTGTTGCTTTTTCACGCCTTTGAAACCAAAGCAGAGCAGCGTGTGTGTGTGTGTGCCTCCCTTCGTTGGAAGAAGAAGGGGTGTGAAGTTTCTCCACAGCTGCTGGCTAAGTACTTAATGACTGATTAAGGGAAATTGTACAGACTACCTGGTTGTTTTGGGAAGAGTGCTCTTTGCAATACAAAAAAGAGTATGCTTTGTTTATTTTGAATTTTGTGATAAAGAACATTGTTTTGAATTTTCAAAAGTGTGTGTGTCTGAAATTTGTATCCTTGAATTTTCAGGAGGCTCCTGTCAGAGAGCCCGACAGAACACTGTCAATGATTTATTCAGCTTCAACCGCAACAGTACACGAGTGCACAATTGATTCAAACTTAATGTAAACCGCTCCAAACTCAACTGCACAAAATACGACTTCAGCAATAGAGTGATCAGTGCCTGGAATGCACTACGTGACTCTATAGTTTCTTCCCCAAACCTCAAAATCTTTAACCTTAGATTGTCTAGAGTTGACCTCTCCCCTTTTCTAAGAGGTCTGTAAGGGGCGTCCACAAGCGCACCATTGTGCTTACCATCCCTGTCCTACTGTCCTATTGTCTTCTTCTTTTATCTCTTATCTAATACATGCTTGACGAAATAAATAAATAAATAATAAAAATAAATAAATAGAAGAGCTGCCCACAGAGAAACTCCCCCTGTGATTTCTGGCTTTCCTTCCCCAAATCAAGGTGGAACTGTGACAGAACAATTAATCAGTGGAACAACGTGTAAAAGTGCCAACACTGAAAGTTTTAAAGAAGAGATTGGATAACCATTTGTCTGAAATGGCTTAGATTTCCTGCCTAATTAGGGGGTTGGATTAGAAAACATCCAAGGACCTTCCCAACTCTGTTATTCTATTAAAATTTCTCATCTAGTTCCGGGACAGAGGTGGGATTCTGTTCTGGAGAAATTTTGAGTAGTTCAGAGAACCGGTAAATACCACCTCTGATTGGCCCCTCCCAGTAATGGGCAGCCAAAAAATTTACTGCCACACTGTGGCTGTGGCTTATTTTGTGGGTGTGGCTTGATGGTCATGTAACTGGGTAGGCCTTGCCGGCCATGTGACAAGGTGGGAGTGGCTTGAACGATCATCATCATTCAAGTGAACTGCTAAGTCCTCGACTTACAACCTCACCAGTGTCACCTCTAGGGTGACAATTTGCTTCACGTTTCCCATGTTCTACTTCCTGGGTCGACCCCAGCCTCAGGCTGGGTAGCTAAGCGAATGGGTGCTGATCAGCTGTTGAGAAAAGAGGGGGGAGGAAATGGGGCCCCTGCAACTCCTGCGAGTGCTGGTCTTGATCAGTTTCACTGGCTGCCAATCAGTTTCCGGTCACAATTCAAAGTGTTGGTTATGACCTATAAAGCCCTACATGGCATCGGACCAGAATATCTCCGAGTGGCCGATTAGGTCCCATAGAGTGGGTCTTCTCCCTGTCCCATCGACCAAGCATTGTCGGCTGGCGGGACCCAGGGGAAGAGCCTTCTCTGTGGCAGCCCCGGCCCTCTGGAATCAACTCCCTCCAGAGATTCGAATAGCCCCTACCCTCCTCGCCTTCTGTAAAATGCTGAAGACCCACTTTTGTTCACCAGGCATGGGGATAATTACCATCTTTCCCCCTTTTTATTATATTTTTGGCCTTACTGCATGATAGATTAGGTTGAATGTGTGTGACTGCATAGCTAGAGGTTTTATTATGTTATTAATGTCTTTTAAATGGATCTAATTTTTATTGTTAGATTTGTAATGTATTGTATTACTGCTAGGCTGTGAGCCGCCCCGAGTCTTTGGAAAGGGGCGGCATACAAATCTAATAAACTATAACTAACTATAACTCCCTGCAGCTTTCCGAGGAGGAGGAAGAGGAAGGGAGGGGGGATAGTCTGCTGGAGCTGGGCAAACAGCTTCATTTCCACTGGTGGAACTGTGTTCCACCCCGTCCTGCCTGCTGCCCACCCCTGGCCCCTCCCCATCTATTCCCTGCCTCCTGAGTCCCAGCTGATCAATCAAGTGAAAGCAGATCAAAGACAATAAGTGGAAATCCTTATTCACAATTACTTGTTCTAAGCACAATAACAATGGAATAATTGATTCTAAGAAGCAGCTGGTTCTCCAGATTCTTTTCTATCCATTTGCCTATTCTGATAATAAACACTCCTAAATGAACTATGGTAAAGAATACAACCAATTCAACCTTGAGGTTAATTCTTTAGCTTTTTCTTTTAATTAAATAACCCACGATCAATACTGTCTGATTCAAAAACCAGTAACAATGAGCTGATTGTAGAAAAATCCTGCTTCTGTTTTCTCTAACACACATCCTTTGGGGACAACTTTTCCATATAATAATAATAATAATAATAATAATAATAATAATAATAATAATAATTTATTGGATTTGTATGCCGCCCCTCTCCACAGACTCCGCAGACCTTTCCATAAATGCTGTAAATTCACTGCAAAACCAGGGAAAATGTGAATATTAAGTATAATGATTTCTCAGTTTGTTTATTAGTTTTGGAAGTGCAAAATTAGCTGAGTTTGTACGGTATTAAAATGCAACAAATATCTTTCTATTCCATCCCTACTGACAGGTTATGAAATATTGCATCTGATGCCTGCTAAAATAAGAAATCCGTAATCTGGAAATTGATTTCAGTTTTAACTTCAATTGCAGATTAAGATTTTATAATGTGAGCTCAATACTTGGAGGAATTGTTGCTTAAAAAGATTAGTTAGTAGAAATATCAAGATCGAATAACCAAGCACATTGATTGCCTGAAGAGAAGTAAATTATCTCTCTATTTGCATACATGATTTTTCCCAATCTGATACTCTCCATTATGTGCTGAAATACTATTCATGGAATTGTAGTTCAGCACATAATACATTGATAATTCAACTGAAGGATTAACAAAATCAGGTATACAAAAATCCAGTATTGGAAGGAAAGAATTCTCTAGATCACATAATCCATATATAACAATTCTTTTCAGCTTCCAAATATTGTTGCCCATAACTAAGATGAGATGTTCTTTAAACAGCAGTTAGACTAGTGACAGAATAACAGACTTGGAAGAGACCTTAGACGTCTTCTAGTCCAAACCCCTGCTGAAGCAGGAGACCCCATAGCAGGGGTGTCAATTTAGTGGTGGGCTCCTACGGGTTCGGTCAGGTACACATACCGGTAGCAAAATTTTGATTTTTTTTCTTTTTTTCCCTTCTGGGCTCTGGGTATGTTTTTCCTATCACAGTAAATGAGGTTGAATGTGTATAATTTTACAAGAGCTGTGTGTGCATGTGTGTACATACATTTTATATAGTAGATAATCAGGGGTGGGCTACTGCCTGAACGGGGGGGGGGGGGAATCAGTGGGGTAGCGAAAATGGAGCTCCACCCCAGAACACCCAGTTGTTGTACACTGCCCTGAGTCGCCTCGAGAAGGGCGGCATAGAAATCTAATAAATGAATGAATGAATGAATGAATGAATGAATGAATGAATGAATGAATAGCTTAATTAATTAATTAATTTGCACTGAAAGATGTTGAAACAAAATGAATAAGCCACGTCCACAGTGTGGTAGTAAAAATTTTGTTAGCCTATCACTGGATGTATTTGACCTCGAAGGGGGAGTTGGGGGCTGGGCATGGCTGGAACAGCTTAACACCATTTATTAAGGCTCCATCATCATCATCATCATTATTATTATTATTTATTAGATTTGTATGCCGCCCCTCTCCGCAGACTCGGGACAGCTCACAACAACAATAAAACAGTGTACAATGAACAAATCTAATATTTTAAAAAAATCTAAAAACCCATTATTTTAAAAAACATACAACACAAGCATACCATACATAAAACTATATAAGCCTGGGGGAGATGTCTCAGTTCCCCCATGCCTGACGGCAGAGGTGGGTTTTAAGGAGTTTGCAAAAGGCAAGGAGGGTGGGGGCAATCCTGATCTCCGGGAGGGAGTTGATTCCAGAGGGTCGGGGCCACCACAGAGAAGGCTCTTCCCCTGGGTCCCACCAGACGACATTGTTTCGTCGACGGGACCCGGAGAAGGCCAACTCTGTGGGACCTGACTGGTCGCTGGGATTCGTGCGGCAGAAGGCGGTCCCGGAGATATTCCAATACCTACTACCTTGTACATGCTTGAATAAATAAATAGATAGACAGACAGACAGACAGACAGACAGACAGACAGACAGACAGACAGACAGACAGACAGACAGACAAAGAAATATTTATAGCAACCACATAGCATTTCAAAAATAATTCCATTCTCATGCTGTCATGGTAAAACTAATGAGAAACCATACAGTGACAGGTAAATAAGTACAATCTGGTCTTTCAATTAAACTCCAATTTGCAACAAGATAGAATAAATACTTGGCAACCTCATGTAACATCTACTCCAGCTTGCACCAAGAGGCTCCTAGCATTCCAAATGATATATTCCAGTGGCTCTTGTATATTGGTGCCAAGCGAGAGGAAGGCTGGAGATAGCACCATCTGGGAAAAGAAGCCATTTTAGGAGAAGCCATTTTTCCTATTCAGATGGGAACGGTTTGACAGTCTTCTGAAAGGTGGAAACAACAAACATGAAGCCCTTCCTATTCTGGCTGTAAACATTCAGAAGCTAACTGGCTCAGTCCTGTTGGAAACAGCAAAGCTGAATGAAGGCCCTTGCTGGAAGGAAAGTGAAGGAAAAAAGGTTTTTGCTGAAAAAAACATTCTCACTTTGTCATCATTTCATTTCAGCAGATGTAAATTGAAGAGTGTTTTGTTGTGCTTACAATTTCAGTTTGATTGCAAGTTCTATATTTGACAAGATAAAGTTTTCTTGTTTTGCAATAAAAGAATACCAATGAACTGAAAACCATCATACAAAAGCTAACATGAAATATTGCATTTATTATATGAATCTGTATACTTCCCAAATCAGAGGAATATCAAGACTGTATAACAAGCCCACTGCAACAACATCGCCAAAAAGGCTTCGAGAGTTGTTAACCTAATTCTACATAGCTTCTGCTCCAATAATCTCACACTACTAACCAGAGCATACAAACTTTTGCCAGACCAATCCTTTGAGTGTGGGTTCCAGACAGATGAGCAATACAGCTCATCTGTCTGGAACCCACACCACATTTCAGACATAATCACTCTAGAAAATGTCCAGAGATACTTTACTAGAAGAGCCCTCTACTCCTACACCCTCAACAGAATACCCTATGCAACTAGACTTACAATCCTAGGTTTAAAAAGCTTAGAACTACGTCGCCTTAAACACGACCTAAGCATAGCCCATAAAAATCATCTGCTACAATGTCCTTCCTGTCAATGACTACTTCAGCTTCAACCTCAACCACACACAAGTGCACAACAGATACAAACTTAAAGTAAACCGCTCTAAACTCGACTGCAGGAAATACGACTTTTGTATCCGAGTAGTTGATGCATGGAACTCACTACCTGACTCTGTAGTATCATCACCTAACCCCAAAAAACCTTACCCTTAGACTATCCACTGTTGACCTCACCTGATTCCTAAAGGTCAGTAAGGGGCGTGCATAAGTGCACTACATGCCTTCCGTCCCCTGTCCTAATGTTTCTCTATTATTAGTACCAATATCATGTATATAAAAATTGCTATATCTTTGTATACTACCAATACGTACTTGACAAAACAAACAAACCAATAAAATAAATACTTGCTTGCCTAAGTGGCCTTTGGGCAGTGTATCTTTGTTAAAAAGTACAGATTCGGAGAAGAGCCTGGGGCCAACATTTTTTTTTTCTTATTTGCACCAGCCATAATATGAATGGGTCAAATATCTCTTGGTTGACTTTGTAGAAGCATTCTTTGGTAAATTCCACCCCATTTGACTTCTAATGTGCCTTTGGAACTCTTACTTTGATCAACAGGCAAAAGCAGGCCATGTCCCATGAGTGCAAGGATTTTCAGTCATCTGTGGCTTAGAGCAGTGTTTCCCAACCTTGGCAACTTGAAGGTATTTGGACTTCAACTCACAGAATTCTCCAGCCAGCGAATGCTGGCTGGGGAATTCTGGGAGTTGAAGTCCAGATATCTTCAAGTTGCCAAGGTTGGGAAACACTGGCTTAGAGGATGTTGGGTGGAAAGCAAATCTGCATTATGGAGGGACTAACCCCCAAAGGTTTTGGGCACAATGCTCTACCTTACAAGATTTAGCACTGAGTGGTCATCACACCCTGATTCTGCTCAGGCTTTTCCAGTGCAAGTCATGGGAGAAGCCAGGCTGGCTGAAGAATTATGGGAATTAAAGTCCACACATCTTGTGGAGTCATCAAGATTCCGAAACACCGCAACAGTGTGAATAATGGATGGAAGCTGACCAAGCAGAGATTCAACCTGGAAATAAAGGAGAAATTTTCTGACAGTGAGAGCGATCAACCAGTGGAACAGCTTGCCTGCAGAGGTTGTGAGGTCTCCAACACTTGAGACTTTCAAGGGGAGATTGGACTGCCCTTTGTCTGAAATGGTGTAGTGACTCTTGCTTGACTTAGGAGGTTGGACTAGTCACTAGATGACCTACAGGGTACCTTCCAACTCTAATAATCTAACCTAACCCAACCAATGTCCCCTCTAATTTTTTTCTGGTGTGGGCGGAAAAGTATACTGTCTGAGCGGCAGTCCCTTCGGGACTGTGTGGCACTCTTTCCCTCTCACTTTTTCCCTCTCGGCTTCTGGGCAGGTTTGAAAAACTCTGAGTTGATGATGATTTTTAAGTGAGCGATTGCTCACTGCTCAGCTTAGAGGGAACTATGAACCCAACCTAATCTCTAATCTCTAATCTCCCATCTTCAATCTCCCATCTCCAATCTACCATCTCCAATCTCCAATCTCTAATCTCTAATCTAGAGTGTGACTTTCTGAATCAGTCCCTCTCCAAACCTTCTAACCTTTGAGAATAAATTAGATTCTTTCCCCCACCTTCATTTTCACCTTCAGATTCTGGGGCAAGGTCACCCCAGAACCAAAGTTATTATATTACCATGTCCAGTCAACGAAGCAGTGGAAGTGATGTGCCAGTACCTGGAGGCCGTTGGGGCCTGGATGGGTGTCAACAAACTCAAACTCAACCCAGACAAGACGGAGTGGCTGTGGGTCCTGCCTCCCAAGGACAATTCCATTTGTCCGTCCATTATCCTGGGGGGAGAATCATTGACCCCCTCAGAGAGGGTTCGCAATTTGGGTGTGCTCCTCGATCCACAGCTCACATTAGAGAAACATCTTTCAGCTGTGGCGAGGGGGGCGCTCGCCCAGGTTCGCCTGGTGCACCAGTTGCGGCCCTATTTGGACCGGGAATCACTGCTCACAGTCACTCATGCCCTCATCACCTCGAGGCTGAACTACTGTAATGCTCTCTACATGGGGCTACCTTTGAAAAGCGTTCGGAAACTTCAGATCGTGCAGAATGCAGCTGCGAGAGCTATCATGGGCTTTTCCAAATATGCCCATGTTACACTCTTTCCCCCTAGACCTTTACAATTTTATGCATGGTATGTCTGTACGTATGTTTGGTTTTATAATAAGGTTTTTTAACTGTTTTAGTATTGGATTATTATAATATGCTGTTTTATTGCTGTTGTTAGCCGCCCCGAATCTGCGGAGAGGGGCGGCATACAAATCCAATAAATAAATAAATAAATAAATAAATAAATAAATAAATAAATAAATAAATAAATAAATAAATAAATAAATAAATAAATAAATAAATAAATAAATAAATAAATAAATAAGTATAAATAAATAAATAAATAAATAAAGTAAGTAAGTAAGTAAGTAAGTAAGTAAGTAAGTAAGTAAGTAATAAACAAACAAACAAACAAACAAACAAACAAACCAATTTTAAATGTGGTAGCTTGTTTAGAAGTGGAATCACTCTAACAAGCTCCCCCAAATAGTGCTATCCAATATGTTGAACCTCAGCCCACATCATGTCCAATGGCTCCAGGAGACACTCTTTTATGGTCCTAAGTAGATGCCAGCATACTACTATGCCTTTGGAAAGGCAGAAGATAAGTGGCATTTTATTGACTTGCTCTAAGTATATGATGCCAAAAGGACTCCTTTCCTACATTACAAAGGGATTTTTTCTCACACTTGAGCTAGCAACCTCCCAAATAGGAAAACAATAACAGTCCCTGTTGTATCCTGTAATGGCTACCTTGTAACTCTGTAAATAGTTTGTTCCTCTTTCAGCGCTGTCTGAGCCCAAGCAGGAAGTCGCTCCTGATTGGCTCAGACGCGGCCGGCTCTGGCTTTGGCGGGAACCGCAAATATATAAAAGGAGCGGTTTCTCCAGCCAGAGTCAGTCGGTACTCGCTGAATTGTCACTTTACCTTGCTGAGCTGTCACTTGTTCTCTGAGCTGAATAAAAGTACCGATTGCTCCAAACCCTGTCTCTGGGTCTACTTCACTGGCGACGAACGGACGGAAGAAACTTCGCGTGCAACATGGACAAAATCCAGATCGGCCAGGCTCCGGAACTCTTCGATCCCGAGAAATCGACATGGGACGAGTACATGGCCACCTTCGAGATCTTCCTCGAGGCGGCGGGAATGCAGGACGCCGAAGCCGATCGCAGACGGGCTATTTTCCTTAACTACTGCGGCGCAGAAATCCGCAGACTCGCCCAAACTCTCACCGAGCCGGAACAAGCAAGAGCCACAGCGTGGGACGTCCTACAACAAAAACTGGCGAGCCATTTCAAGCCGACCAAACCAGCCATGGTTTTTCGGCATCAATTCCACATGATGGCTCAGAGGGAAACCGAGTCGATCAGCCAGTTTACAACGCGGCTGCGAACAGTACTTGCTCAATGCAAGTTTAAAGACCCGGAAGCTCGCCTCACCGACGCCTTGGTTTTCGGCATGAAAAGCAACACGGTGAGAAATAAACTCCTCATCGAAGAAGAGCCGACTCTACAAACCGTGATTAAACTGGCGCAAACCGCAGAAGCAGCCGACGCAGCGGCGAGAGAATTGAAAGAGCACGGAAGGCGAGAAATCATTGCAAAAATCGACTCAGCGTCTCCCAGCGCCGTGGAAACAGACAACCTCAGCCAACAAACCCCCAGCGGAGACAACTGCCTCCTGGTGCAAGACCAGCCGAGACACCTGAGAGCTACTCACCCAGCACCCTGCGCGGGCTGCCGGGGAAATCACCAGCGCCATCGATGCCCTTTCCGAGACGCTACATGCCGCCGTTGCAACCGGAGAGGCCACATCGCCAGCGCATGCAGAGCAACGGCGCCAGAGGAAACATGTGCCACACCACAATACCAGCGACCTCCAAACCAGACCCCCCAATCGCGAGAAAGGAGACCATTCCGCAACGCGGGTCAAAGGAACTACTCAACCGCTAACCGCGACTACTATAGAGGTAACTCTCAATTTTCCGTGAATAACACGGCAACCAAAAAAGGGGCTAAAATTGTTATATCACTGTTACTCAATAACCAACCTTGCTCAATGGAGCTGGATACGGGCTCTAGATATACCATCATGCCCTGGGAAAAATTTAAACTGTATATGCCTAATGTATGTAAGGCTGACCTAAATCAAACCTCTTTGGTGATTAGAGACTTTCAGGGGGGAGTCATCTCGGTCTTGGGAACAGCAAATGTACCTATCGCATTCAAGAATGTTAAATGTACCCTTCCCATGCTTATTGTAACAGGGGCCAAGCACTCTCTTCTGGGTTTAGCATGGATGGAACCACTGGGCATCGAGATTTCGGGTGTGTGTAATGTAAACTGTTATGATATGCCTAACTTTGTGAAAGAGTTCCCCGAAGTGTTCAGCCCCACATTGGGATTGTATAAGGGCCCCCCTATATCTTTCTCTATTGACCCCAAGGTCCCACCGATCAGACTAAAACCTCGCAGGGTCCCCCTGCCGCTCCTTCCCAAACTAGACATACAGCTGGACAAACTCATTAGCCAAGGTATTTTGGTCCCTGTAGAACAGGGGCCATGGGAAACTCCCATAGTTACCCCTCTGAAGCCAGATGGCTCTTTAAGAGTTTGCGCTGATTACAAATCGACCCTGAACAGGGCACTCCAACACCACCCCTACCCCATTCCGGTTGTGCAACAACTGCTACACTCCCTGGGGGAGGGGAAAAGGTTCGCAAAGATCGACCTGGCGCAAGCTTACCAGCAACTTCCGGTCGATGAACAAACAGCAAACGCCCAAACAATTGTAACGCACAGGGGGGCTTTCAAATGCACGAGGTTACAGTTTGGGGTAAGCATAGCCCCAGGAATATTCCAGAGCATTATGGAACGCCTATTGTCAGGGGTAAATGGGGCCATTCCATACTTTGATGACATCTTAATTGCAGGGGAAAACCAGGAACAAGTAAACAAAAGAATAAGGGAAGTACTTAAGAGGTTACAGGACAAAGGTTTAAGAATCAAGCCTGATAAATGTGTCTGGGGAACCAACAGTATAGAATTCCTAGGATATAAAATAGATAAGGAAGGTATCCACCCCACAACAGAGAAGCTGAGAGCAATTAGAGAAGCCCCAGAGCCACGAGATAAGAATGAGTTACAGGCATTTTTGGGCCTCCTTAATTTTTATTCCGTTTTTTTAAAGCAGAAGGCAACAGTAGCAGAGCCCCTCCATCGTTTACTCCAGAAGGAAGCCCGCTGGACATGGGGGAAAACTGAACGTGAAGCTTTTTCTCAAATAAAAAATTTATTAACCTCTAAAAGTGTAGTAGTCCAATATAGTGCTTCACTACCCATTAGGCTCACGTGCGACGCTTCGCCGTACGGCATAGGAGGAGTCCTAGCTCACGTTCTACCTAATAAGACAGAGGCCCCAATAGCATTTTTTTCTAGAACCATGACCAGCACAGAAAGGAATTATAGCCAGTTAGACAAGGAGGCTCTAGCATTAGTGGCAGGGGTAAAGAAGTTTCACAATTACATTTTTGGAAGAAGCTTTGAGTTAGTCACTGACCACAAACCCCTACTAGGCCTGCTAGCCCCCAACAAGCCCACTCCACCTTTTATGTCTCCAAGACTAATCAGATGGGCTCTTTTCCTCTCAGGGTATCAGTATGAGCTCACCCACAAGGGGGGGAAGGAAATCAATCATGCAGACGGCCTCAGCAGATGCCCCATAGCAGACTTAGTGGAAGACCCTGTTCCTTCCACAGATGTGTTAATGATAGAACTCGAGGAAAACCCAATAACCACAGCAAAAGAGGTAGCTGCCCACACGCAGCAAGATCAAATCCTTAAACAAGTGGTGAACTGTGTTCTAAGGGGATGGCAAAATGATGTTGTGAAACCTGAATTGTGTGATTTTAAAAACAAAAGACTTGAGTTATCGTATGTAAAAGGTTGTTTGCTGTGGGGGGATAGAGTGATCATTCCCAAAAGCCTAAGGGGAAAGGTACTCAAAATGTTACATGTGGGTCATCCTGGGATTGTCAGGATGAAGAGCCTGGCGAGGGGGCACTTATGGTGGCCAGGGCTGGATGCTGATATTGAAAGTTGGGTGTCAAAGTGTGATCCGTGCCAAGAGTCACGGCCCAGTCCCCCCAAAACAACTCCGGCTGAGTGGGAACAGCCTGCTGGTCCGTGGTCTAGAATCCACATTGATTTTGCTGGCCCAGTGGGGTCTCAGTATTTTTTAATAGTGGTTGATGCCTTCTCCAAATGGTTGGAAATAATAGCAATGAACAACATAACCACAAGTGCCACTATCAAGGTATTGAGCAGACTGTTTGCATCCCATGGTTGTCCAGATCTCTTAGTGTCTGACAATGGGCCACAGCTAACAGCCAGGCAATTCGAATTGTTCCTAGATGGCCTAGGGGTCAGGCATGCCCTCATCTCGCCTTATTCGCCCTGGGCTAACGGATTGGCAGAACGTTACGTACGGGTGGCAAAGGAGGCATTGCGCAGGTCAGGCCCTGGGGATGTGCAACAGAACTTGGACCAATTCTTACTCACCCAACACATTACCCCTAACTCGCACACACATGTAAGCCCTGCAGAGTTATTGATGGGAAGGAAGTTGAGGTCACCACTAGACAGGTTAAACCCAAGGTTCTGTGTCAATAATGACAAAATGTATATGTAAAAAGTTTTGATGGAAATGTAAACTGGATGAAGGGAATTATTGTTAAGCAAAATGCACCTAAGACCTATGTTGTTAAACTAGAGGATGGTCGTTTGTGGAAACGACACATAGACCACATTCGGAAGCGAACAGAAAATCAATTGCCACAAACCGCTGACATGGATTCTCCCCCTCCAACAGACTTTAGTACATTGCCCGAAATAAGAGACACGCAAAGAGACTTATCGGGTCAGGGGGAACCATCCAGCGACGCCGAACCATCTTCGTCTTCCGAAGCCTTCGTTGGGCCCGCCAGGCCAAGTCCGCCACACCGGGAGAACAGCGGCGAGCCATCCTCCACAGTCGGTGGCGAAGGAGAAATAGAACTGCGCAGGTCAGCGCGAGCTCCTCAGAGGCCCCACCGATTGGACGACTTTGTCACATGGCTTTCTTGATGGATGTGTCCAACTATGAGGGGAGGGGTGTTGTATCCTGTAATGGCTACCTTGTAACTCTGTAAATAGTTTGTTCCTCTTTCAGCGCTGTCTGAGCCCAAGCAGGAAGTCGCTCCTGATTGGCTCAGACGCGGCCGGCTCTGGCTTTGGCGGGAACCGCAAATATATAAAAGGAGCGGTTTCTCCAGCCAGAGTCAGTCGGTACTCGCTGAATTGTCACTTTACCTTGCTGAGCTGTCACTTGTTCTCTGAGCTGAATAAAAGTACCGATTGCTCCAAACCCTGTCTCTGGGTCTACTTCAGTCCCCATTACACAATGACACACTAGGATCTATTATGAAATCAATCTACTAATGAAATTGCTGTGAAGCAGGCAGTCACAAAAACGTAATGAATAAATGAATAAATTCAGGCGCTGCATTCACACAGCAAGCTATGCCCAATGTTTGAATGGGAACATGTCACTACTTGTGTTGTGTCAGACTTTAACAAATGTTAAGGAAGCTTATTCTGCTGTAATGGGCCAATGGGATTGCTACAATCAGTATTTCTAACCTTTAAAAAATATTCTGTAGGCAAAATCGTAATTTGCACAAATCATACTAGCAGCCTTCAGCAGGGATCCAAGCCATCCAGTCCAATTCCTGCACTCTTGCTGTGTCATTTGCAAGAGTGCAGGAATAACAGCCCACCCTACCTTGAGTATTTTTATTTTTATTTATTTTATTTCAAGGCAGGTGGTCACACAATCTAGAAGATGCTTAGAGCTGACTAGCCTGGGGTTTAGTCTGGAATTTTAAGAATTGCTGCAGAAACAACATTCCATAACTCTTCAAATTCTGCCCAATTATTTGTCATATAAACAATGGTCCCCAACCTTTTTTTAATTTTTTTTTTACCAGGGATCTTTTTTGGGAAAGACTGACAGCAGTGGTGGATGGGAGATGGTGTCACACACTACCTAAAACAGGCTGTGGATCGATAATGGTTTACAGCCCATGAGGTGCAGACCGCTGTTACAAAGGAAAGCAAACTTGGTACAGTGGTACCTCTACTTACAAACTTAATTTTTTCTGTGATCAGGTTGTTAAAGAGCAAAGTTTATAAGAAGCAATTTTTCCCATAGGAATCAATGTAAAAGCAAATAATGCGTGTGATTGGGGAAACCACAGGGAGGGCGGAGGCCCCGTTTCCTCCCAGGAGATTCCTAGAGAGGCCCCATGGAGGCTTCTCCCTGCCTTTTCCGGCCCGGTTTCCTCCCAAGAGATTCCTAGAGAGGCCCCACAGAGGTTTTTTCCTGCCTTTTCCAGCCCGGTTTCCTCCCAGGAGATTCCTAGAGAGGCCCCACAGAGGCTTCTCCCTGCCTTTTCTGCTTACAGTTTTGGAGGCTCAGGTTTATAAGTGGAAAATGGTTGTTGAGAAGAGGCAAAAAAAATCTTGAACAGTTCGTAAGTGGAGGCTTTCTTAGGTAGAGATACCACTGTAGTTATTTAGTCTTCTTTAGAACTTTATCTGCGGCAGAGTATTCCACTCACCTAAAGATCTTAGTTATCTCCTGGCTAAGTGGAGTTGGATCTTCTGTTGCAATGCCAGAACAAAATTAAATCATGGGTTGTGATATGAGGAAAAATTCACCAAGGCTATGGGCCCTCTGTAACCACAAACATCTCCCAATGTGAATTGAAGTTCTAATAGGATTGATTGTGAGTGTGTATGGTTTTCTTTATATGGTGTTGTGATTTTTATGGTTTTTAGATTTTTATGCAGAGATTATTGTTGTATTTATTGCTCTTTTTTACCTGTATTGTATTTATGACTGTTGTTAGCCACTCAGAGTCCGTTTTGGAGTGAGCGGCATATAAATTCAATAAACAAAGAAAGAAATAATATTACCTTAACTAAAAAACCTGATCTGTTTTCTACCAGTTGTTATTCAATCAGAAGAAAAAGAACTTGCTTCAGAACTTGATTTTAAATAAGATTGATTAAATTCTCCTGTTCTTGTGTATATGTTAGTCCGAGCATTTGTCTAAGTGTCTAGTAACCTGTAGCCTCTTCAACTTCCTATGTTTCAGTAAAATCCCAGAAGGACTTAATCACGAAGGAATTCCTCTTATACCCCAGGGCTGTTTCAATAACAACACTATTTCCACTAAAGCAAATATTTTTCCTGAAAAACTGTTGGAAAATTTCTGCTTTCCCCTGGAGAAATTTCAGAAAAATGCATCCATTTTCTCCGCTCGCAAATTGGTAGTGAAATTCCAACGTGTGCAGTTCAATTTCAGAGCCACCAACGCAAGGTGGAATTTAGTTGGGATACATGTCTTGTGAATTATGGCAGAAGAAATGTGCTTTCGACGTCGCTTCTAATATGAAAAATAATTTTGGGAACTGTACTGCAGTTGGTCTATGGAGATTATCAGTCATCCTGGTCATGGTTGTCCCAAAGATGTTTTTTTCAGGAGGCAACTGGTTGTTTTTTCATTGAAGACATTTGATTTGATTTGATTTGATTACTTTTATATGCTGCCAATTTCCTCGCGGACTCAAGCTGACGAACAACAATAAAATAAAACACAAACGTTAAAACCCCATAACAAAAACATTAATCTCACAATCATACAACAGACTGGAGCAAGGCGTCACTGCTCAACGGTCTTCCCAGGCCTGCCGGCAAAGCCGTGTTTTTAGGGCCTTTCGGAAAGCCAGGTACTGGAGCCACCACTGAGAAGGCCCTCCCTGTGGTCCTGCCAGCCAACATTGTTTGACTGAGGGGACGCAGAGGAGCCTGACTCTGTAGGAACTGATCAGTCGCTGGGATGTGTGAGGTAGAAGGCAGTCTCGTAAGTAATCCGGTCCTAAGCCTTGTAGGGCTTTATAGGTAATAGCCAACACCTTGAATTGCGCTCAGAAATTGACCGGAAGCCAGTGCAGCTCGTGGAGTTATAAGGGTATAACCATTAATGGGAAGCCAAAATTGTTTTGGACCCATGCAAGCGCAGGATTATGCGTAGAAGAGACCAAGTAAGAACATATTACAGTAATGGGCAGCCAAAAATTTTACTGCCACATTGTGGCTGTGGCTTATTTTGTGGGTGTGGCTTAATGGTCATGTAACTGGGTAGGAGTGGCTTGCCGGCCAAGTAACCAGGTGGGAGTGGCTTGAATGATCATCATCATTCAAGTGAATTGTTAAGTCCTTGACTTACAACCTTACCAGTGTCGCTCGCTGGGGTGATAATTTGTTTCGCGTTTCCCGCACTCTCCTTCCTGGATCGACCCCCCACCTCAGGCTGGGTAGCTAGGTGAACGGGTTCTGCCAGAAGTATAAATGCTGCCAGTGCTGCTTCCACCCACGCCTTCTGCTTGCACCTCAGGTGGGAGGTGGCCATGTGAGGCTGGAGGGGAGCCGGGCAGGAGACAGGGAAGCTCATCCGAGGCCAGGAAGAAGGAAAGAGGAAAAAAGCAAAGAGCGCAGACGCAGCAGCAGAAGCAGGGACAAAAAGGAGAGCCGAGCCAAGACCAGTAATCCAGGAAGTGACTGCCGCCGATCAGCTGGAGCTGCGTACACATCTTCATTTCCGCTGAGTTCCACCTCGTCCTGCCTGCTGCCCACCCCTGGGTGTATCTGGGTACACCCATGATGGCTCACACGTTTGGTATACCTTTGGTATACTGATGTGAGCTACCATGTAATTTAGATTAGATTTTAGATTTTATTTATTTGTATCTTACTTTTTATTATTTTTATAAAAAATTCAAGGAAGTGAACACATCCAGTATACCTTTCTCTCCTGGATTGAGTGACCCATATCACCCAGTTGGCTTTCATTGCTAAGGTAGGCTTCAGCTCACAATCTCCTGCTTTTCAGCCTGGCCCATTTAAAAGAAGCGTCAGGGTTTCAAATAGCATCTGAAATTAAATCAGAGTCCGAGGCACGTATTTCCTCAAAGCCCCAATTTATTAACAGAGCCATGTTGGCACATCTGTGAGAAACCCGAATCTAAAGCCACGAGGGTTTCTCCACCCAGTTTAAAGTTCATTCCCTTGCTCCCACACCCACAAGTTCACCAGTCATCTTCTGCCAACATGTCCGCTACTCCCACCAACTTCCGGGCAGGCACTGAACATAGGATGACCTTGCAAATCTAGAGGAAATTTATTTTATTTATTTAATTTTCATACCACCCTTCTCCTTACTCAGGGCAGCTTACAACATGTTAGCAAGAGCACTTTTTAACAGAGCCAGCGTATTGCCCCCACAATCCGGGTCCTCATTTTACCTACCTCGGAAGGATGGAAGGCTGAGTCAACCTTGAGCCGGTGGTGAGACTTGAACCGCTGACCTACAGATCTACAGTCAGCTTCAGTGGCCTGCAGTACAGCACTCTACCTGCTGCGCCACCCCGGCTCATTCGTTATGGCTACATCTCTACATCCCCCCACGCAAAAGCCCTTCCCAAGTTCCCACAGTTCTAAAGCTACAAAAAGCTTCAAAGTCACGTTGACCACCAAACTGAAGAATGGTTCGGACCATTTGTGGTCTGCTGAAGCATTTCCTCTCTGGATTTTAAAGGGTCTCCTTGGTTGTCTGTGAAGAACATGATTACAAAACAACCCATACCAGATGACTGTAAGAGTCTGTTCTTTTCCACTCACTGAACTTCAGAGGAGTAAATAGGGCTTTGATTGTCACCTAATCTGTTGCTAAAATGCTAACAGAAAAGGAGATGGGGAGGTGGGAAGAATATTTGCCCTCCAATAAGGTTGATTTATTTTTCTTAGTGGGTTATTCTAATCATGGGCTCCCATTAACTGCAGACCCTGATATTTATCAGAATGTATATGACTCATCAGCTATTGGGAAATGGGAATGAGGAGTAATGGGAAATGAATGAGAAGTAGGGAGTGGAGGGTAACGAGGTGAAGCTGTTCAAATCATTGTTTTCTCAGAGCCATTGCTGATGACTTTATTTTTATTGTATTTTTGAAAATAGCAACAGACACAACGGAACACATTCACGTCCAGGGACGGGCGAGAAATGAATCTGTGTGCATAGCTCTGCCTCATCTGGTTAAAAGTTACCAGGTAGGCAAAGCTGAAAAGGGCCTGAGACAGAGAGCTCATGAGACTGACCGATCTCAATGAAGCAATCTTCAAATTTGAGATCATAGTAAAGGACTAGAAACTTTGGCAGGTTTAGCAGGTGGTACGGTTCAGTGATAGAACATTTGCTTTGCCCATTTATTTATTTATTTATTTATTTATTTGTTTGTTTGTTTGTTTGCTTATGCATTCATGCATGCATGCATGCATGCATGCGTTCGTTCGTTCGTTCGTTCATGCATTCATGCATTCATGCATTCATGCATGCATGCATTCATTCATTCATGCATTCATGCATGCATGCATTCATTCATTCATTCATGCATTCATGCATGCATGCATTCATTCATTCATTCTTTCATTCATTCATAAAATTTATTGTCCATCTTATCATAGGGCAGTGCTTCTCAAATATTTTCTGTTATGCAACCCCCACCTCAGGAAGAAGTAAACATTTTGCGCCCCTCCCAAATCTCTGCCGGGACGATTCAGCATGTTTTCACTGAAAAACTGAAGCAGCTTATCAGCGTGATTGGGGTGCAATGTGTTTAAGTGACACCTTAATTTATTTGGCTTCATGCTGTTCACTGCCAACATTTTTAGACACAGTAAACTTACTGGTCTTTCCTCGTCTCCCACCATAGTCACACTGAAGCCAAGCACTACATATGCTCCATCATATTTCTTCACCTTAGCTTTCGGAAGACATACATTCATCTCACTATCATTACTGTTGGGCGAACCCAACGAAGTTTGGGTTCGGCGAACTCCCCCGAACTTTGCCGTGAAGTTCAGGTGACTTCGCCAAACCCAAACAGTAGCAAGCCACTGTGGCATTCTTTTCTGTAAAAATAAACAAGGAGGTGGGGAATTCCCCACCTCCTTTTGCTTCCTTTTATTTTTACAGAAAAGGATGCCGCAGCGGCACTGCAAGCAAAAGTAGGTGGGGAATCCCACGATGGGATTCCAGGGGCGGGGCTTTGATGTCACAAAGACTCCTTCCTCCCCGTTTCGGCCGGCCAGGAAGTAGTCTCCATGACATCAAAGCCCCGCTTCCGGAATCCCATCGTGGGATTTCCCACCTCCTTTTGCTTGCAGCGCCACAAGCAAAAGGAGGTGGGGAATCCCATGATGGGATTCCCCACTTTCCTCCCGGGCGGTGGTGTTTCGCGGTGTTCAAGCGAATGCCGAACCCGAACCTGAACTTTACCCGAACTTTTTTAAAAGTTTGGGTTTGGGTTCGGCATGCCGAACACTGCAAAATTCGGCACGAGCCTGAACTTTGCAAGTTCGATTTGCCCGACACTAATTATCATCTCTCTCCTTTATTTTCATCCCCGTTAAATATTTTCCCATGGTATCTCTTAAGGGTTTGTTATCTGCACTTCATATCTCCTGCTGTGTGCTATTATTCAGTGCAAAAAAACCCTGCTCCCTGTGGCAAAAAAAAAGCATGTCCCCCAGGGGGCCCCACCCCACTATTTGAGAAGCACTGTCATAGGGTCACTCTGGATGGCTACATAAGTGCACCTTTGTGCCTACCGTTCCTGTCCTAATGTCTTTTTATCTTTTCTATCTCTACTTTATACTTATATTATGTTAAGTCCACGGAGAGGGGCGGCATACAAATCCAATAAATAAATAAATAATAAATAAATAAACAAACTACAATACAATACTAAATTTGTATGACAAATTAAATAAACAAACAAACAAACAAACAAACAAGTAAGTAAGTAAGTAAGTAAGTAAGTAAGTAAGTAAGTAAGTAAGTAAGTAAGTAAGTAAGTTACATATATAGTTAAAGCATAAAAAACATCAAAATTTAAAATAAAACATTAAAACAAAAGACACATGGGAAGGGTGGGAGTGGTGTGAGGGGCAAGGGGGGATATTACTCAATCAGCTACCTCCATTGCGCTGTTCCTCCACTGTATTTTTTTTCTATGGCAGCCCCTGCCCTGTGGAACATCTTGTCCAATGAAGGGCTGCAAAATATTTTACTACCTGTTGTGGTTAGCTCTGGCCCAGTTCCTGCCCCAAGGAATGTGCAGGTGGATGTGGGGGAAACATCCACATGCCTCAGGCCTGTTTTGCTCCTGATGGAATCTGCCGATGAAGCCTCCTCTGACCAAGGAAGCATGAGTGACAGGGAAGAGGGGAGTTTGGCAGACAGTCCGAGAGGAGATCAATCATCTGTATCATCTTTGGATTCTGAACAAGAATTAATGACACATCCACACATGCGTAGAGTGATGCATAGGAGACAACAACTGAAGGATTATTACAAGAGATATTTATATTAAAGATAAATAAGGCAATGGGTCCAGATGGCATCCACCCCAGAGTTCTTAAAGAACTCAGATCTGTCATTGCTACCCCCCTGACTGATTTGTTTAACCAATCCTTGTTAACAGGAGATGTTCCTGAGGATTGGAGAATGGCAAGTGTTGTGCCTATCCACAAGAAGGGCAGTAGAGAAGAAGCTGGTAACTACAGGCCAGTTAGCTTGACATCAGTTGTCGTTAAAATGATGGAGACTCTACTGAAAAAGAGGATAAATCAGCACCTAAAAAACAATAAATTATTGGACCCAAATCAGCATGGCTTTACTGAAGGCAAATCATGTCAGACTAATCTCATTGATTTCTTTGACTATGTCACAAAGGTGTTGGATGAAGGTGGTGCCGTGGATATTGCCTACCTGGACTTCAGCAAAGCCTTTGATACGGTTCCACATAAAGAGCTGATAGATAAATTAGTGAAGATTGGACTTAATCCCTGGATAGTTCAATGGATTTGCAGCTGGCTGAAGCATAGACACCAGAGGGTTGTTGTGAATGGCGAGTATTCTGAGCAGAGTCAGGTTACAAGCGGTGTGCCACAAGGGTCTGTTCTGGGTCCTATTCTTTTTAATATGTTTGTGAGTGACATAGGGGAAGGTCTGGTAGGGAAGGTTTGCCTATTTGCCGATGACTCTAAAGTGTGCAATAGGGTTGATATTCCTGGAGGCGTCGGCAATATGGTAAATGATTTAGCTTTACTAGATAAATGGTCAAAGCAATGGAAACTGCAGTTTAATGTTTCCAAATGTAAAATAATGCACTTGGGGAAAAGGAATCCTCAATCTGACTATTGTATTGGCAGTTCTGTGTTAGCAAATACTTCAAAAGAAAAGGATTTAGGCGTAGTGATTTCTGACAGTCTCAAAATGGGTGAACAGTGCAGTCAGGCAGTAGGGAAAGCAAGTAGGATGCTTGGCTGCATAGCTAGAGGTATAACAAGCAGGAAGAGGGAGATTATGATCCCGCTATATAGAATGCTGGTGAGACCACATTTGGAATACTGTGTTCAGTTCTGGAGACCTCACCTACAAAAAGATATTGACAAAATTGAACGGGTCCAAAGACGGGCTACAAGAATGGTGGAAGGTCTTAAGTATAAAACGTATCAGGAAAGACTTAATGAACTCAATCTGTATAGTCTGGAGGACAGAAGGAAAAGGGGGGACATGATCGAAACATTTAAATATATTAAAGGGTTAAATAAGGTCCAGGAGGGAAGTGTTTTTAATAGGAAAGTGAACACAAGAACAAGGGGACACAATCTGAGGTTAGTTGGGGGAAAGATCAAAAGCAACATGAGAAAATATTATTTTACTGAAAGAGTAGTAGATCCTTGGAACAAACTTCCAGCAGACGTGGTAGATAAATCCACAGTAACTGAATTTAAACATGCCTGGGATAAACATATATCCATCCTAAGATAAAATACAGAAAATAGTATAAGGGCAGACTAGATGGACCATGGGGTCTTTTTCTGCCGTCAGACTTCTATGTTTCTATGTTTCTAAGAGAAAATGAGGCCACCTGTGGTTGGGTGGGGCTGCTGTAATTAGTGCTACAGATAAAAAGAACAGCGTGCTGGTTTAGCCTTGTGGCAGTTTATCTGATTCATTGTTTCATCAAGATCGTGGTTTTTGTGCTGTTCAAGATTGTATTATGTACTGTACTGTTTTTTATTATTGTTGTGAGCCGCCCCGAGTTTGCGGAGAGGGGCGGCATATAAATCCAATAAACCTAAACCTAACCTGTGTGTGGACTCTCTGGACTTTAGAATTGGACTCAATTTCCCAGTTATTGGGTGAGCAATTGGACTGCATTTAACCTGTGCCTTGTGTGTACCAGAAAATTCCTTTGACATTTTAAAAAGGGAGCTGTTTCTGTTTTTCTGTTTATAAAAACTTTTGGGTTTTCCTTTTATCATGTGGTGTGTGTCTTCCTGGGCTAATTACCCTGTAATTAAGGGCAGTTGAAACACGCCGGCAGAACACTACCACATTGTGGGTGCCACTTCTTTTGTGGGTATGGGTTGCCAGCCATGTGACCAGGTGAGAGTGGCTTGACGGTCATGCAACGGGGGGTGTCTTAAAGGTCATGTGACTGGCTTAAAGGTGGCCAACTTGATGTCACTCACGTCAAGGGTTTGGGCTAGGATTAGGATGCCTGGCCTCTCCTCACCTATTACTGAACATCCAAAATATACTATTTAATTCTACATATATATGCCATATGTGTACATACATATTACACACAGGCACACAAAAATATACATTATCTACTATATAAAGTGCATGTACACACACGCACGCACAGCTCTTCTAATTTGCGTACCTTACCATATCCGTAGGAGTCCATCACTGATCTTGTCGCCTGAGGTTTGGCTAGCCTCCACTCTTTTAGCCTTTTGTAAAGCTTTAAAGGCCTGTCTTTCCCTCCTGGTTTTGGGGGAAGATTAGATAATGGCACGTTAGCATAGATTGGCCTTAGGTTTTCATTGTTTTCATTGTTTTTAAGGTTTTATGTTTTAAATGGTTGTGTTTTATAGTTTTAAAAGTTAGTTTATATGTCTTTTAATCTTTAATGGGGGAGCCTCCCAGAGTTGGCTGGATGGTGGATGGCTATATAGATGTTTAAATAAGTAAAATAAACCAGGGCCACAAACTATTGCCAAAGAAATGTATCTCTTTGCCTCATCTTGGTGAATCTCTGCCAATCAGAAGCAGCAATGTGTTAGATCAAGTCATTCACTTAGATTTCATAGAGCTTATGAGCAGGCACCTCCAGCTAAGACAGGTTCTCAGGCAGTAAGTGGAAATGGATAATGCCCGAAGGCCAGGAGTGGAGAGGAGAGCAAAAAGATTACATTTCTAATTAGCCTTTCAAAGCACCCACAACGTTTAAAATGCAATTATTCCTATTTCAACTTCAGAAAGCATTGCATTAAAAAGACAGCAGCTAAAAAAAATGCCTCGGGCACAATATAATTTAAAAGCAGCTGGAAGAAGGACATCTCCAGAGTTGCTTTAAGATCCAGTAATGAGGTTAGACACTTTCTCTCCCCAGGTTAAGTGAGCAATAGGCATAAGCTTCCACGGCTAGTCACAATAATGCAAATGCGACAATTTGCACCCAAGGTGATCGTGACACAACCACAAGGATGTCATTGCGTCTTTGCATCCCGACATCTGACATAAGTTGCAAGGTTTCAAACTGTAGCCTCATGGCTCATGTTTAATCACTTAAAACCTCCACCTCTACTCCTCACAGTTCTCTCTCCATGATTCACTAGTAGTGCTTCCTTCAGATAAATTTCCATCTATCTTCTGTGTCAAGGAGTGGTGAACATCCAAATGACCAGCAAAGTGATGGCTGGGGAGAACACTGACAGATTAACAGCTGCTGGTCTCTTCCTGGCGGGTGCAAAAATGAGAAGGAAATTCACAGTTATGGCTTTTCTCGTCAACTTCCAAGTCTATTTGTAGCTCCCGACAATTCTATTCTTTCTCCCTCCCAAAACAGAAGTTAATAAACTCCATCTCCTTGGGAAAGACTTAATGATCAAAAAAATAAGTCAAGGCGTGATTATATATTATCCACTTATACAGCAGCAAAAACAAAATAACATCTCGAAAGCTTGCAGAGTTTATACACCTACACTTTCTCTGGGTATTGTTCCAAGAAATTATAGAGATAAAAATCTCTCTTCTACCAGCGGTTTTATTGTGCAATTTCACTTGTTGAGGCAAGGAAAGTACTTTTGCTGTCAATGGAAGTCATGGGCCCTTTGAAAAACAAGTGAAAGTTTTGAGATTGATTGTTGTTATTTTGGGGGTGGGGGGAACCAGTGCAAAGTTTTTAACAGGCTGCTAATTTGTAGCCGGCTTTTGTGGACACCTCATTGTGGTTGGTGACAATGAGAAATGGACTCACACATTTCTTCCTTATTTCTAAAAAGAGACTCTGCAAGATAAGAAAATATAGATTACAGTCCGCTAGCTGTTAAAGAAAGTTAACTCCAAAAAATTAGATAAGCCTTTCTCAGTTGGGACTCTTTCAGTTTGGGGAATGCAATTTATAGAACTCTCAATAAATATGGCCCAAATAACTGAGAATTTTAGAGTTGTCCTTTTTTGCACCTTTTCCAATTATTATTACTTATTATTATTATTATTATTATTATTATTATTATTAATTAGATTTGTATGCCGCCCCTCTCCATAGACTCGGGGCTGCTCACAACAGTAACAAGAACAATGTAAGAACAAATCTAATAATTTAAAACACACTAAAACCCCCATTATTAAAAGCAAACAAACACACAAACATTCCATGTATAAACTGTA
This sequence comes from Erythrolamprus reginae, assembly GCF_031021105.1. Classification (NCBI taxonomy): domain Eukaryota; kingdom Metazoa; phylum Chordata; class Lepidosauria; order Squamata; family Dipsadidae; genus Erythrolamprus; species Erythrolamprus reginae. The sequence goes on along the minus strand of NC_091950.1, from coordinate 390,254,289 downwards.
TAGGCCCGGGGGAGATGTGTCAGTTCTCCCATGCCTGGCGGCAGAGATGGGTCTTAAGAACTTTACGAAAGGCAAGAAGGGTGGGGGCAGTTCTAATCTCCGGGGGGAGCTGGTTCCAGAGGGTCGGGGCCGCCACAGAGAAGGCTCTTCTCCTGGGTCCCGCCAAACGACATTGTTTAGTCGACGGGACCCAGAGAAGGCCAACTCTATGGGACCTAACCGGTCGCTGGGATTCGTGCGGCAGAAGGCGGTCCCGGAGGTATTCCATTATATCCTTTGATATTTGAAAAAAAATGTATTGAGAAGTACTGTACAGTGGTACCTCTACCTAAGAACGCCTCTACTTAAGAACTTTTCTAGATAAGAACGGGATGTTCCAGATTCTTTGCCTCTTCTTAAGCATTCCCCCTTTAATCCTGGCCATCTCAGGCTTTCCTGGGCTGCCAGAAAAGCCTTTCGGTGGCACTTAAGGAGGCATTGGCCGCCCCGAGTCTTTGGAGAGGGGCGGCATACAAATCCAAGTAATAAAATAAATAAAATAAATAAATTGGCAGCCCAGAGCGAGCGGAGCATTTTCCTGTCTTTGGGCGCTTGGAGAGGGAATAAACCACTTTGCTGTGGTGACTCCCTCACGCTGCCTCCCAAACATCCAGCGTGAAGTTGCCTCCCAGAGTGTCTGGCCGCGGAAAGGCAAAAGGGGGCACTTCACCCTGGCCGGATCAACTTGGCTTCAGCAAAACCGAGGAGTCACCATAGTGAAGGAAAGGCGGCAGCTATTAAGCAAGCGAGTGAGAGGAGAGGGGAGCCCTTCAGCATGGGAAGGAAGAGGAAGCAGGTAGCAGCAGCAGCTGCCTTTCGGTCAAAGGAGCGGAAGGTTCCCCCCCTCGCTTGCCTGGGTTTGTCTTGCTGGCCCAGTGTATGGGAGGCAGCCTCGCATCAGGCGTTTGGGAGGCGCGTACTCGTCCTCGCCACCTCAAAGTCTCTCTCTTTTTTTTAAGCCTTAAAGTTTTGGATTTTTTTGATTCCCCTCCCCTCCCCTTCTTCCTTCAGCAGCGACTGTCCTCCTCTTCCTCCTCCTCCTCCTCCCACCCAAATTCCGAGCTTTTATTTCTTTCCTTATGGGTTTGCATGCATCATTTGCTTTTACATTGATTCCTATGGGAAAAATTGCTTCTACCTACAAACTTTTCTACTTAAGAACCTGGTCATGGAACGAATTAAGTTCTTAAGTAGATGTACCACTGACTGATTTAACTGTGTATTACTGAGACTGTTCTTAACCAAGATATTTGCCAAAGTAAAGAATATTTTATAAACTTAATGCATTTGTATTGTATTATTGAATTATTACTTCTATATCTGGGCTATCAGATAGATATTTGCAAGACCTCCACGTTTCCTGTGTTTACGTGTAACTTTGACCACTCAGAGTTCACTCTGCACACTCCTTAACACTGTATGCACAATCGTTTGACCAGGATGGTATAAGGCAGTGATGGTGAACCTTTTTTTTCTCGAGTGCCAAAAGACCATGGGCGCATGCTATCTCGTATGTGCAAGTGCCCATACCTACAATTCAATGCCTGGAGAGGGCAAAAACAGCTTCCTCAACTCACGGAGGCTGTCTGGAGGCCAGAAACGGCTTGTTTCCCAATCTCTGGTGGGCCCGGTAGGTCCATTTTCTGCCCTCCTCAGACTCCAGAGGCTTCTCTGGCACCTGGGGAGTGCAAAAATTCCCTCCCCCATCCCCCTGAAGACTCTCTGGAGGCCGAAAATGTCTTCCCAGAGCCTCTGGCAAGCCAAAAATCAGCTGGCTGGCACACACATGCACATTGGAGTTGAGCTAGGGTAACAGGTGCCATAGGTTCGCTATCACTGGTATAAGGTCTCTTGCCTTGAGCATGGGATTGAATTAGAAGACCTCCAAGGTCCATTCCAGCCCTGTGATTCTACGTTATATGTTGGGTTTATTTATTTATTTATTTATTTAGTTAGTTAGTTAGTTAGTTAGCCTTCTGCCGCACAAATCCCAGCGACCGATTAAGTCCCACAGAGTTGGCCTTCTCCGGGTCCCGTCGACTAAACAATGCTGTCTGGCGGGACCCAGGGGAAGAGCCTTCTCTGTGGCAGCCCCGGCCCTCTGGAATCAACTCCCCCCAGAGATTAGGATTGCCCCCACTCTCTTTGCCTTTCGTAAACTTTTGAAAACCCACCTATGTCGCCAGACATGGGGAAATTAGCACACCTCTTAGCTATTGAGGTTTATGCATGGTTTGTTTGGTTTGTATGATTGGGGGTTTTTTAATAAGGATTTTTAAACTGTTTTTAAATATTGGATTTGTATCCATTGTACTGTTTTCCTTGTTGTGAGCCGCTCCGAATCCTTGGAGAGGGGCGGCATACAAATCTAATTAAAAATAATAATATTATTAATATTAATAATATTATTAATATTATTAATAATATTAATAATATTAATATTAATAATAATATTAATAATATTAATATTAATAATATTAATAATATTAATAATATTAATAATATTAATAATATTAATAATATTAATAATATTAATAATAGTAATAATAGTAATAATAGTAATAATAGTAATAATAGTAATAATAGTAATAATAATATTAATAGTAATAATAACAATAATAGTAATAATAACAATAATAAATAAATCATTGGTTTATTGATTTAATAATAAATCAATAATAATAATAATGCCTGGGATAAACATATAACATGCCTGGGATAAACATATATCCATCCTAAGATAAAATACAGAAAATAGTATAAGGGCAGACTAGATGGATCATGAGGTCTTTTTCTGCCGTCAGTCTTCTATGTTTCTATGTTTCTATTGGCCCCTTTTATACAGATTTGCATGTCTACTTCAAATGTCCAGTATTTCCAGAGTACAACCAGTATGCTTTTCTCATAAGGAAGTTGGGTATTTCTTAAATACAATAAATAAATATAATAAATAAAATAAGTAAAAATAAATAAATATTTCACAGAAGGTAAAGCATCTAGCTTTCCCCAACTGGTTCATGCCAATTATTTTAGATAGCTGAGATCATCGATGGGAATAGTAGCCCAAAACTCCTGGAGGCACCAAATTGGAGTAAACAAAATCTAGCTCCTCTCAGCTACCTGTCCATAGTTCTGACCTTTTGTTGGGATTCATGCTTCTACGCCTCAGGTAGATGTGCATTGGGAGACTCAATGCACTGACTTGAGAACTCCTGGAAGGAAGAAAACTAGGAACACTGCCATTTATTTCATGGTGCACTTCTGCTTTCGCATCAGTGAGAGTGGGAAACATAAAATGTCCCTGACTATTTTTGTAACCCCTAAAGCTAGTTCAGATTGAACTGACAGAATTTAATAGTAAAACAGCAGTGTTTTGGGGCGGATTTTTTAAAAGATGTGACCCCTAAGATAAATATACAGTGTTCCCTCAATTTTCGCGGGTTCGAACTTCGCGGATAGCCTATACCACGGTTTTTCAAAAAATATTAATTAAAAAATACTTCGCGGGTTTTTTTCTATACCATGGTTTTTCCCGCCCGATGACGTCATACGTCATCGCCAAACTAATAATTTTTGCAAATAAATAACAAAAAATTTAATTATTGTTAATAAATAATTATGTTTATAAATAGCAGGATCACTAAGTGTCTTATTCAATGGTGAGTACCAGTAATAATGGTGAGTAAATGGTTGTTAAGGGAATGGGAAATGGTAATTTAGGGGTTTAAAGTGTTAAGGGAAGGCTTGTGATACTGTCCATAGCCAAAAATGGTGTACAGTGATCCCCCGGTTATTGCGTCCCCGACCATTGCGAACAGACTAATTTGCGATTTTTCAACCCGGAAGTCAAAACACCATCTGCGCATGCGCGCCCTTTTTTTTTCTATGGGCACGCATGCATAGATGGCGCCGGGCAGATCAGCTGCTGGGCGGCTTCCCTAGGTCTTCCCCCTCTTGGCGGGCATCAGCGAGAAGTTTCCCCACCGCCCACGCAAACTCCTCGCTGCTGCCGCTTCGCTCGGGCCGCTTCCCAGCTGAGTACTCAGCTGGGAAGCGGCCCGAGCGAACGGCTTGTCCGCAGCCTGCCTGCCCGCGCGCCCGCGGCTCGCCCACCCTTCTCCCGCCCACGCCGTTCGCTGGGGCTGCTTCCCAGCTGAGAATTTGCTTCAGGACTCAGCTGGGAAGCGGCGCAAGCGAGCGGGGTGGGCGGGCGAAGGGCGGGCGAGCGGCAGCGAGGAGTTTGCATGGGCGGTGGGGAAACCCCAGCGCCGCTTCCCAGCTGAGTCCGGCTCCTCTCTAGTGCTGCGGAAGTAAAAACACCATCTGCGCATGCGCAGATGGTGTTTTTACTTCCGCAGCGCTACTTCGCGAAAACCCGCAATGATCGGGGGATCACTGTATTTACTTCCGCATCTCTACTTCGCGGAAATTCGACTTTCGTGGGCGGTCTCGGAACACATCCCCCGTGAAAATCGAGGGAACACTGTTTCTTGTTTGGCTTGATATGCTGATTTTTAATTTCCTTTTTTTTAAAAAAAAAAAACTAAATTAAAGTCCCTCTTTCTAAAAGCAGACAACCCACCAGTCTGGATATTTCAGTTCCATTCCTGCCTGTGGCTTCACTCTGCTACTGTTACATGTGACCTTCTGGTACAAAAATAAATAAAATAGATCCCATGACCAGAAGAATATGATTAAACTGTGATTTTTAACCTGCTCACTTCTTCTGGGGTTGGGTTGGGTGGGGTATATTATATAATTTGGCATAAGGGAGGGGGGGAAATTAAAGGCAGGATAAGATCAGAATGGGAAATATATTGGAAGTATGGTTATTTAATGTATGTTAGCAACAGAAGAATGAGCTAATTTGGATTAGTGGTTAAATCGCCAGGGTAAAACAGGGGACCCAAAGTTCTAGCCCTGCCTATTGAGTGAGGTTGGGCCAGTCACTATGTCTCGGACCTAGGAAGCAGGCAATGGCAAACTACTTTTTAAAATCTTGCCAAGTAAACTGTAGGGACTTGTCCAGGCAGTTATCAGGAATCAAGAAAAGGGAAGGGAAGGGAAGGAAAGGAAAGGAAGTTGGTTAATGGACCAAATCATTAGCAGAAAAAACCCCCAGGAAAATGTTCTTTTTGTTCTCTCTGGTTAGAACTAAGGTATAAAACATGCCCGAAATCACTTATTAGTATGTGAGTTAGGTAGAATTTTTCTTCGTACTCAAGAGATTTTCCCATTCTGTTGTCTTCCGCGGATGAAGGGCACCTACAGCACATCCTTTGTGCTGTAGAGGATGCCAGCTCTCCATTCCTGGGGTTTCCAGTTTAAAAAAACAACCACATGCAGCTGGTGAGAGGAGAGAGTTTTGCTCCTCTTGTGACAATGCAGGAGTGGATTAAGAGAGAGCACTTACGTGGCTGCCCAAGCCTCCCATCTCACATCCATGGAGTGCCACAGAAATTCAGAAGTTTGTTTGCTGCCAGAATTTATTTATTTATTTGTTTGTTTGTTTGTTTATTTTTATTCATTTGTCCAATACACAATACATATGGAAGAGAATAGACATGAAGTAATATATATAAAGATAATATGTAAAAATAGAGGAGAAGATATACGAAAGGAAGAAAATATATATGATATATGAGATTAAAGGAAAGACAATTGGACAGGGGATGAAAGGCACACTAGTGCACTTATGTACGCCCCCTTACTGACCTCTTAGGAACCTGGAGAGGTCAATTTAACTGCAAATGACCCTTTTAACATTTATCCTGGGTTCTTATTCTTTCACCCTTTTAAGATTTTTGAGGATGCAGTGGGGGAAATAATCCTTACTATTTCTTTTTAACCATGTCACAACCAGGGTCACCTTATTGATTGCTGAATGCAACCCTTGGCTGTAAAGATTTAAAGAAGGCACTGAATAACTGCCTGCCCAGCCTAGCTTAAGAAACCATGTGCCTGGTCCATGGCAGCTTCCAAGAGGCCTGGAAGAATCAAATCCTACCCAGATGCCTCATCAAGGATGCTTGAGCGAGCCACTCTGTTATTATCCTTGCAACCAGAGGTGTGAGAGTGTTATCTCTCAAACAAAGCGTGCAGCAAAAGCCCTGCTTTAGGGCTGCCGAGATGACTGTAAGGCTGGCATGAGAAGGATGAGTGTGTTTGTGTGTGTGCACATGTGCCATTGTTTCAGTTGCTTGAAGTGTGACAAACCCTTTTCTGGGAAGGTTTCATTGGCGGATGCCAAGGGGTATCCAGCTGTTAGGCAGTGTGTAAGTCAGGTGGCTTCTTCAGAGGGTTGGACTCACCGATACACATGTTAATGGGCTGGGGAGGTGTGTGTGTCTCTCTCTCTCTGTGCCATTCCCTGTACATATATAAGGGCCACGCTGACAGAGAAACAGTGCAAGGTTCGGACGTCGGAAGAAATCTTGAGATTCGGAGCGCACCGGCAGGTAGGAAGCTGCTCAGCCAAATTGCCAGCATGCTGCTGTGTTCTCTTTGTCTTGGGGTGCCTTTGAACAGCTTGGGGGAATGAGTTTCTAGGACGGCAGGAGTCTGTTTCCTAACCTAGCTCTTTGCAACGGGCAGATTTCAACGGGGTGGACTGGAAAGGGGGTATTTGTTTCTGGGAGGGGGGTGCACTTTGGTAGGTTTTAAATGAGTTCCTCCTGCGTCCAAATCCTCGTTTCATGGGGTTAAGCCTCTTGAAGATATTTTGGTCTGAGAATAGAGTTGAAAGAAAGCTAGCCAGCTGAATGTGTCCTGCCCAAGATGGTTCAAAAAGAATTTGTCTTTTGTCAAAGCAATGTTTCTTTTTGAAAGAAAAGTAAGGGATGGGATAATGGAGCATTATAGAGAAATTTCATCAATTCAGAAAGGGGGGGGGAAATCTCTCTGTGTGCATTGAAATGTATTAAGTATTGTAGGCATTTGCTAATAAGATGTTTCTTGTGCTTGTAGGTGTTAAGTATTTATCTCGCCTCAGTCACCTTTTACTTTCTATTGCTCTTTTTTTTCTCGGCTCCTACTAAACTATTTATTTTACAAACCATTTGATACTGAAAATCTGTTTTGAGCTGATTAGGGAAAACGTGTGATGTTTGCTTGCTTGCTTCTCTTGAAAAGGGATTATAATGCCTCCGGGAAGATGCCTTTGTTGATTGGCTATTACAAACCTCTCTTCAATATAGATTCTTTTCATTTCTCAATACTATCACTTTCCTACAGCCAATATTTTTCATCCTGCATGTGGACCAATTGTTACCTTCCTCTCCTCTCAAAACTTTGAAACTTTAATATGGGTACTAAAGCTGTATATCCACGAAGTGGTTTAACTAGGAATGCAGCTTTTTTTTTTAATGGCAAAAAAGAACACATAGCTACTTAAAGATAGAATGAAATGAAGAATCAGACCCTTAGTGGTGTCTACAAGGTAAGGCAAAACTTCATTTATGTCCCCTTTTCACATCTGATTTTTATGGAAGAGTTTTTCTATATCTCAATCTCTGATCCTGGCTTGCAACTTTTTCTGCAATGTGTAATATAAGCAATTATTATCAGTTTTATGACACAGTGAACCTTGGAGTTGTTTAAATTTTTGTTGGTTTCTAGAGAGATGTGTGGCAAATACAGGTTCAGAGTAGTTTTCAAGGCTCTGTTGTGAAAGAATGCAAAGACACCGTACCTGCCCAAATTTCAGCGCAGACTGAATCCTCACATTCCTGAACTGCATTAAAATACCCTAAAAGTTTCAATGCTCTTACAGTGAAATGCAGCTTCGTGCTTATTATACTCTGAAGCCAATAAACCTTCCCCAGCCTTGTATACATATAAACAAAAATCTGGATTTTTAACCAGGAATTGGTTCTGCAATTTTTGAAGCTGTCTCAATGTAGCATCTTTGAAATCATCATTGCCCACTTGCAAATGAAAATATTGGCATTTGACATGTTGATAGACTGACTCTCTGACAGGCAGCAAAGCTAATTGCAGTTGCAGAGAAAGGAGAGAGAGAGACCTGGCAAGATTTAACTGGTATCATCTAAACAACATTATTGGACCATTCCCACCTATTAATTTGTTTTCTAGTTCCCACCTTCCACTTGTTTGGCATATAAATGGAATGATGGCAATATGTATATTTTGAAAGATTTTGATATACACCGCTCAAAAAAATAAAGGGAACACTCAAATAACACAACCGAGATCTGAATGAATGAAATATTCTCATTGAATACTTTTGATTTCACAAAAGTTTGATTTACCTGGAGTTATATTCTGTTGTTTAAGTGTTCCCTTTGTTTTTTTAGCAGTATATACTGTATTATACATAGGAAAGGAGAAATACATAATTCTAGATTTCAGGATTATTTTTCAATATTATTGGATCATGCCCACCTATTAACAAAACCATCTAATTTGTTTTCTTAGTTCTAGTTCCATCTTCCACTTGTTAGGCATATAAATGGAATGACTGCAATATGTATATTTTCAAAGACTTTGATATACTGTTTATTGTACACAGGTAAGGAGTAATACATAAGTCTAGATTTCAAGATTATTTTTCAAATGTAGTCCAGTATAACTGAAGGCAAAATTATTTATTTCCAAGGTTCTCGTGTTCAGACTGCATGGATTGTTGTTGTTGTTTTCCTGTGCTAAGAAAAAAAAACCTAATCTAGAACAAATTGAGTCATTTATCAGGATACACTGCACTGCAATTCTTCCATAAGATCAAAGTACTTTAGCATTCTGGAAGCAGCCTTTGATGCTGTTTCCTGATCTCCCTTGTAATTCAGTGTATCAACCCTTCAAGGTAGGCCAGGTCATAAGGCTGAAACTGAAGGATTTCAGGAAAACTGCTATATCGTAGCAGGACAAAGAAAAAAAATAGAATCTTGAAAGCTTTCCTAAGTTTCTCTCTGCCTCCTCTGGTGGTAATCAAGATAGGGTTATTCTGAGTTTCTTTCTCACACTTGCTTCAACCTCTGGACTATGGGATCGCGTCTCCAATTATTATTATTATTGTTATTGTTATTGTTATTGTTATTGTTTATTCAATTTGTATGCCGCCCCTCTCCGAAGATTTGGGGCGGCTCACAACAGTAATACAAAAACAATACAACAGTGAGAGAAATCTAATATTAAAATAAAACATATCTAAAACCCCAACAATTTACAACCATACAACACATACATACCAAACATAAAATATAAAAGCCTGGGGGAGGATGTCTCAGTTCCCCCATGCCTGGCGGCGATAAAGGTGGGTCTTGAGTAATTTGCGAAAGACAAGGAGGGTGGGGGCCGTTCTAATCTCTGGGGGGAGTTGATTCCAAAGGGCCGGGGCTGCCACAGAGAAGGCTCTTCCCAATTCCCTTCTCAGTAGTTCTTTCATATTAAGACATCTATAAATCTATAAATTATTTCACAGTATGCAAAAGTTGCACTCATCCTTAGGAGCTACTGATGGATGCTTCCAACAAAAGCCGTCCTATCCCCTTTTTTAATTGACAGATTATGTGTTATTTTAGCACAACCATATATATTTTCTCCAGGGTGATTTGTCCCTAACCTAATATTTCTTATCTTCCAACAGTGCATCCATCATGCTGTTGCTGAATTCATCCATCATGTTGTTTGTTTGTTTGTTTGTTTGTTTGTTTGTTTGTTTGAATTTGTATCATGCCCAACTCCTGGAGGACTTATTGTACTACCAATATTCCATGCCAGCAAATTCCAAAAGTCAGCTATGCACATGATGAGGAAAAACTCTCTCTGGTCTTTCCTGAATCCCCATTGCCACCACCTTTATCGGTTGAAGAAAAACACTTATGAATTGGGGTGATAGGAAAATGTTCCTTTTCCCACTTTATGTGACTTTTCTGCACAGTTTACAGCTGCAGAAGATAACATTAATTTGATAGCATTGCATCCAAGAGCAGGGAAGCACTCCAAATGACTTTAAGCATTGATTTAAATATGCATCAGGAGTACAAATTATGACATGCCTAACCATTTAATTGCACCTGCCGTGGATGCAGGCTTTGTGTTTTGATGATCCTGCCAATGAAAGAAGAGAATGCTGTCACACATTTATGCACTTAATCAAAAATTATGAAAGCCAAAGAGGTAGATTCTCATCAGACTAGGAATATATAGAATGTCTCACCAAAGTTCTCTAACCTGGGTGTCCTCCAAGATGCATGGACCTCAACTTCCAGAGTTATTCAGGCAACATGGACATTGATGAAAATTCTGAGGATTTAAGCCCATCTATCTAAAGATCTCCCAGCATGCAGATAATGGAACTGGAAAAGGTGCAAAAAAGGGCAACAAGAGTGATCAAGGAAATGGAGCACCTCCCTTATGAAACCAGGTTGCAAAGCCTTGGTCTCTTCAGCCTTGAAAGGTGGCATTTAAGAGGTTACTTGATCGAAGTGTATAAAATCATGCATGGGATAGAAAAGGTGGATAGAGAAAAATTCTTTTCTTGTGTGGGGAAATAGAGAGACAAGCGTTTACTGTACCTTAACAACAAGGGAAATTCCCTTACACCAGCTCAAGCTATTTGGCCTCTATCTTGTGTGATAAAAATTCTTTTCTCTATCCATAAGAAAAAGTCTTTTCTCTATCACACAATACTAGGACAAGGGGGCACTCCCTAAAGCTCCTAGGTAAAAAAGTGAGGACAAATAAAGGGACATATTTCTTCACCCAGAGGATCATTGGTTTATGGAATTCACTTCCAGAAGAGGTCATGACAGCTATCAGCCTGGATAGCTTCAAGGCAGGATTAGACAGGCTCATGGATGCCAAGTGTATCGGTGGTTATTGAAACAGATGTCCAAGTGCCGCCTCTATGTCAGTCGAAGCAGGCAGGATTCCCTTAGGTACCATTTGTTGGGGGTCAGGGGAAAAGGAGGGTTTTGCCTTCTCTTTCTGCTCAAGATCCCCATGGACAAATGGTGGGCCACTGTGTGACACAGAATGCTGGACTCGATGGGCTTTGGCTCCATTCAGCATGGCTCATCTTACATTCTTATAGATGTCCAACATATACAATAAATAAAATAGGATCGGGCAGAAGGCAGTGGAAAATTTAACCACTTGAGACCTTGTGGAGCAACTGCAATAAGCACTGGGCTAAAGAGGCCAAATAGCTTGAGCTGGTGTAAGGGAATTTCCCTTGTTCTTAAGGTACAGTAAACGCTTGTCTCTCTGTTTGCCCACTGTGGCAATGTTTAGACAATGCACTTAACCAGGGTCATTTAACAAATTTAACACATGAGACATTGTTTTCTTTGTGTCTTGGCTAATAGTCCTCTGGATTTTTGCAGCCCATATCCATTCTTCTTCTTTTTTTTTAAACTTGAATGACTGAGACTACATGCAGCCAATCTTGACAAATAGCCTTGTAGATCCTAAAAAATGAATGTCTTTATGACAAAATATTCACTTCCAGAGAAGGGGAAATCCTCACTCTGTCACTTTATTACCACCCCAATCTCCTCTCTCACAACCTTTCCCCAACTTCAGCCCATCCACAGTTCTCCTCCTCCTCCAGTTATCTCTGCACATTCTTTCTTTTTGCCCCCTTACACCTTCAATCACTTTTTAAGCACTCCCGTTTTATCTCCTGCCATTTCAAGTCCCCAGGAGTCACCCTCATCCTCATCACTTGATAAAGGGATGTGTAATTGAACCAAATACGTAATTCTTTCTGTTGACGCTTGTTTTATTTTCCTCCCCTCCCTCTGGAGCTTTTTCCTTTACTAAAACAAATTGGTATTGATTTGGTTTGTAATTCTTTTTTCCAGATAGGTCAGTGTGGTCCCCTATTTTTCCAGTGTCACCTTCACAATAGCCCTGTAGAGTAGGTTATGGTTTGAGAGAGACCCTGCCTGCCTGCCTGCCTGCCTGCCTGTCTGTGAGAAGGAGAAAGAGAAATAACTTTCCTAGCTCAGGAATACACAGTAAACTTCCTGGCTTAGCGAGTATTTGGACCAGTGGTTTCCATAATTGTAGTCTAACTATTTAACCATTATACTCTAGTTAAGGACTACTCTTGCGTCTCTACAAAATGCAATGCATGTAAATAAACTATATGTGTAATCAGAATTATGTGCACCTGTCTTGCTCAAAAAATATACTGCGTATAATTATAGGAAAAAAATGTAAAGAATAACAACCAGTATCTCTTATAAAGGAAATTATGCCTTTTTTCTTTGGTATTATGCCTTCAGCTGTAGGCACTTTTCAGAGGCAAAAAAAGTTTTAAAAGGGAGGGCCAAAAATAGTTCAGAGGCTGTTTCTGTGAGAGTGGGTGAACAGATGTGAGTGAAAGAAACAAAGCACATTTCTAAGTTACACTGAGTTCCTTAAGAGGAAAAGCATCTTATGCAGTTAAAAAGTCTCAATATGCAACATTACTGTACACTAATCAACATTTCCCTTGGATACTGGGGAAAATGCTGCTGGATGGGCTGAGAATTTAAATAGTTGATATCCAACTAACCTAGAAGACACCAGATTTTGAAAAGCTGCTCTCACCAAAGTGACTAACAATGTTACAAGCAGAGTTACTCCTATTTGTAATGTACTCCATACATTGGGGAGGGGGATGAAGGCAAGATGCAATTGAATCCTCCACCTTGCTGTTTTTTAATATGCAAAAGTCATTGGTTGCTTTACTAATTTATTTAATACGCAAAAGTCATTGGCTGCTTTACTAATTCTATGAAGTGTTCCTGTTATTCCCACAATATTCCTAAGTAAGGCTAGTAAAGATTCCGATCTAAATCTCCAAGTTAGATCAACCAGGCTTGGCTTGGTTTAAAGCAGCTTTCAAATTGCAAGGCGAAGCAGAGCGAAAAAGGAACCAGAAAAATCATTTTCGGGACAAAGGACAGAAATATAAAGCATTATTCCTCTCCTCCATAGTTGCGTTTCACCTTAAGAACTGGACTTTCTTAACAATTCAGAAAAATATCTGAAAAGTTCTTTGAATAAAGAACTAGTATTTCCAGGTCAGTTCAATAAATCTCCAATTATGCATATTAAAAACATAGAAGATTGACAGCAGAAAAAGAGCTCATGATCCATCTAGTCTGCCCTTATACTATTTCCTGTATTTTATCTTAGGATGGATGGATGTTTATCCCAGGCATGTTTAAATTCAGTTACTGTGGATTTACCAACCACGTCTGCTGGAAGTTTGTTTCAAGCATGTACTACTCTTTCAGTAAAATAATATTTTCTCACATTGCTTCTGATCTTTCCCCCAACAAACCTCAGATTGTGCCCCCTTGTTCTTGTATTCACTTTCCTATTAAAAACACTTCCCTCTTGAATCTTATTTAACCTTTTAAGGTTTTTAAATGTTTTGATCATGCCCCCCTTTTCCTTCTGTCCTCCAGACTATACAGATTGAGTTCATGAAGTCTTTCCTGATACGTTTTATGCTTAAGACCTTCCATCATTTTTAGCCCATCTTTGGACCCGCTCAATTTTATCAATAAGAAGATACCGACAGAAGGCTAAACTAAAAATTGTCAGCCAGTCTCTATGTGCAGCTCAAATTTTGACATTTAATGTCTTAAACAGCTTGAGTGTGACTATTGAAGGGGTTTCTGATTAAATATGTATATGTATGTGTGTGCAGGCGTGTTTGTGTATGTGATTTGTGTGTTTGTGCGTGTACATAAAATTCTTTGTTCAGTACTCCATTTTTACATGGCAAATAAACTGCACTTTTCCTCCAAATTTTTTCCTCTAATTTTTTTTTTTACCCTGAGTGCATGTTTATTCCTTTATAAGCTTCCTGGTAGATGAATTTATTTTTGATAAGCTGGTTTGCACGACTTCTTTCAAAATGACTTGTTGCAAACTGCCTAACAACCAGGAAAATGTGATACACCCTCCAGTGACAATAATCACAAGAGGGCTGTTTTCAAATGGAAAAATCAGAACACAATTGAATTTATGTTGAATGCAAATATCAGACTTAGCAAACCCTGCTTTGGCAATTCCTTCCTCGTTTGCACTTTTTTCCTGCTGCGTTTGTAATGAAGGTCAGAAAAGTGAGGCTCAGGAATCAACCCAGGGTTTAAGGTGATTGGAAATAATTTTGCGAAAGTGAACTTTGAGAGGTAAAAAAAAAAGATTAATGGAAAAGGCAATGCTTTTAGCACTTTAGCTGTCCCCATAGAAGCTGGCTCAACTCAATTTAGTTAATGCTGGCATTTAGATTGAAGAATGCAAGCGTTGAAAGGGGTTAGAACAGCATTTGGTACTTGCAAGGCAATAACTGAGAATGTATACTGCTCAAAAAATAAAGGGAACACTCAAATGTCCTAGATCTGAATGAATGAAATATTCTCATTGAATACTTCGTTCTGTACAACATTGAATGTGCACAACAGCATGTGAAATTGATTGTCAATCAGTGTTGCTTCCTAAGTGGACAGTTTGATTTCACAGAAGTTTGATTTACTTGGAGATATATTATGTTGTTTAAGTGTTCCCTTTATTTTTTTTGAGCAGTGTATGAAAGAACTCTTGAGAAGGGTCTTGGAGAGGGGATCCCATAGTCCAGTGGATGAAGCAAGTGTGAGAAACTCAGAATAACTCTATCTTGGTTACTACCAGAGGAGGCAGAGAGAAACTTAGGAAAGCTTTCAAGATTCTATTTATTTATTTTTTTGGACCTGCTACGATATAGCAGTTTTCCTGAAATCCTTCAGTGTCAGCCTTATGACCTGGCCTACCTTGAAGGGTTGATACACCGAATTACAAGGGAGGTCAGTAAACAGCATCAAAGGCTGCTTCCAGAATGCTAAAGTACTTTGTTCAGACCATCCGAATGGTCTTACCTCGTTTTTTAAATCTTCCTTGTATTCCTGGGGGAATTAAAAGGGGTGGAGATGATCAAAAACACTAACCAAGTAAGCTGTTTCTATTCTTCTAAAGCAGTGATGACGAACGTTTTTTCGTTTGGGTGCACACATGCCCACACCCATAATGAAATACCCTCCCCACATTCCTGCACACAACACATAGGCTGCAACCCTACACATGCATATAATCCCCACCCACTGCCCCTTGAAGCATGTGCACAGGCCTCACTGAAGCCTCCAGACTTCTGGTAGGCCCATTGTGCTGCTCTTCGTCCCCCCCAGGGTTCAGGAAAGCCTCCAAACATCCAGTTGGGCTGTTTTTCGCCATCCTTAGGCTTCAGGAGACTTTCCTGAACCATGGAGATGATGCAAAATGGCCCAACAGAAGTTCGTTTCTAAACTTCCAGTTGTCCTGTTAGGCAGTTTTTCACCATCTCCAGGGTTCAGGACGCTTTTTTGAACCCTGGTGGGAATAAAAACAACCAAAAAGAAGGCCAAAAATCAGCTGGAGCTGATGTAGGGCAACGCCTAACCTGCCCCCAGATATGGATACCTGTGGCACATGTACAGGTTGGCAGCAGGCAGGACGGGGTGGAACACAGTTCCACTGGCGGAAATGAAGCTGTGTGTCCAGCCTTAGCTGACCATCCGTCCCACCCATCCTCCTCCTCCTCCTCAGAAAGTGGCAGGGAGACCAGCACCGGCAGGAGTTGCAGGGGGGCCATTTCCTCCTCCATCTTTTCTCAACAGCTGATCAGCACCCGTTCACCTAGCTACCCAGCCTGAGGTGGGGGGGCAACGCAGGAAGGAAAGCGTGGAAAACACAAAGCAAATTGTCACCCCAGAGAGCAACACTGGTAAGGTTGTACGTCGAAGACTTAACAGTTCACTTGAACGATGATGATCGTTCAAGCCACTCCCACCTGGTCATATGGCCGGCAAGCCACTCCTATCCAGTCACATGACCATCAATCCACACCCACAAAATAAGCCACACCCACAGTGTGGCAGTAAAACTTTCGGCTGCCCATTACTGGGCACATGTGCCATAGGTTCTAAAGCATTTACTTACAAACTGATTTGGAAATCAGTTGACCTGTTAGAAACAAATTGCCATAACTCTCCTTGGAGATTTGCCCAAACTAAAGACTGGGCTTCCTCTTTAGGAAGTAGAAGGACAACCGCAGTTTTGCATACTTTTACTAGCAAATGAAACCTAAAGTCCTACTGATATGCTAAAGAGGTTTTTTCTCTCCCTCTCTCTCTCTCTAGTAAATGTATTTAGGTTCGCAGCTTGTTCTATTTTTATCCCAGGGCGGTACTTTGGTGATCACAGATAAGATGAGATGAAGATTTAATTGCTACAATCATAATTTGCTCCACGATTTCAGGATGAGGCATTATACATTATACATTATAAACAGACTTTTCCTGTTTTCCAAGTAGAGGAAAATTATAGCACAAGGGTAGAAAATGCTTTTTTAAGACTTAGAAGGATGGGCATTTGAAGAACATCTGTTGAAGAGCCAACAGATTGGTTAAGCTCCATTTTATCTTCTTTGGTAAAGTCCTTACACAGCCTTAGTAACCTACACCTGTGCTGATCAATGGGAATGGCTAAACAGTGTTCCTACAAATGTAACTGCTCTCACACCACATTTGGGAAGGGGCATATGTCTCTTCTTAGAATGGGCTCTTGTGTTGTGCCTTGTGTTGCAATGTATGTTGTTAATATGGCTCTGCACTACATCCTACACAGGGGTGGGCAGCAGGCAATATGGGGTGGAACACAGTTCCACCGGCGGAAATGAAGATGCGTGTCCAGCTCCAGCTGATTGGTGGCAGTCACTTCTTGGACTATTGGTCTCAGTTCGGCTCTCCTTTTTTCCCCTGCTG
Source organism: Erythrolamprus reginae (assembly GCF_031021105.1). Lineage (NCBI taxonomy): Eukaryota > Metazoa > Chordata > Lepidosauria > Squamata > Dipsadidae > Erythrolamprus > Erythrolamprus reginae. The sequence goes on along the minus strand of NC_091950.1, from coordinate 390,237,451 downwards.
CTGCTGCATCTTCGCTCCTTGCTTTTTTCCTCTTTCCTCCTTCCTGGCCTCGGATGAGCTTCCCTGTCTCCTGCCCGGCTTCCCTCCAGCCTCACGTGGCCACCTCCTGCCTGAGGTGCAAGCAGAAGGTGTGGGTGGAAGCGGCGCTGGCAACATTAATGTTTCTGGCAGCACCCGTTCGCCTAGCTACCCAGCCTGAGGCGGGGGGGGCGACCCATGAAGGAGAGCGCAGGAAATGCGAAGCAAATTGTCAACCCAGCAAGCGACACTGGTAAGGTTGTAAGTCAAGGACTTAACAGTTCACTTGAATGATGATGATTGTTCAAGTCACTCCCACCTGGTCACATGGTTGCCAAGCCACTCCTACCCAGTCATATGACCATTAAGCCCCACCCGCAAAATAAGCCACACCTACAGTGTGGCAGTAAAAATTTTGTCTACCCATAACTGATCCTACACCATCTTGAAACTCCAAAGGCCTACACAAGGGTCTTCTTTGTAGACTTTAGTTCAGCATTCAATACCATCATACCAGACATTCTTCTAACTAAACTAAATCAGCTAGCAGTACCTGAACACACTTGTAAGTAGATCACAAGCTTCCTAATAGACAGGAAGCAGCAGGTGAAGCTAGGCAAAATCAGATACCTGTACAATTAGCACAGGGCGCCTCCAAGGCTTTGTGCTCTCTCGACTTCTCTCTGTATACCGATGACTGCATCTCCAATGATCCATCTGTTAAACTACTGAAGTTTACAACAGTGATTGGTCTCATTCAAGACAACAATAAAACCGCATACAGACAGGAGGTTGAACAACTAGCTTTGTGGTGTGACCAGAACAATATGGAATTGGGCACACTCAAAACTGTAGAAATGGTGGTAGACTTTAGCAGAAACCCTCCGATTCTACCACCTCTTACAATATTAGACAGCGCAGTATCAACAATTGAGATCCTCAAATATCTAGGTTCTATTATATCTCAAGACCTAAAAAGGTCACTTAACATCAAAAACGTCATCAAAAAGGCACAATAAAGAATGTTCTTTCTGCACCAACTCAGGAAGCTCAAACCACCAAAGGAGCTGCTGATACAGTTCTACAGAGGAATAATTGAGTCTGTCATCTGTATCTCTATAACTGTCTGGTTCAGTTCTGCAACCCAACAAGATGGACACAGACGTCAGAGAATAATCAATTACTGCCAATCTGCCTGCCATTGAGGACCTGTATACTGCACGAGTCAAAAAGAGGGTGGGGAAAATATTTGCAGACACCTCACATCCTGGACACAAACTGCTTCAACTCCTACCCTCAAAACAACACTATAGAGCACTGCACACCAAGACACAAAAACAGGTTTTTCCCCCAAATGCCATCACTCTGCTAAACAAATAATTCCCTCACCACTGTCCAACTATTGACTAAGGCTGCATTCCCATTACTATTAGTCTGCTCATCATTCCTATCACCCATCTCCTCCCACTTATGTCTGCATGACTGTAACCTGTTGTTTGTATCCTTATGATTTATATTAATATTGATTATTTCCTGATTGCTTCCTTGTACCCTATGACAATCCTTAAGTGTTGTGCCTCATGATTCTTGACAAATGTATCTTTTCTTTTATGTTCTTTTATGTGGAGCATATGCACCAAAGACAAATTCCTTGTATATTCAATCACACTTGGCCAATAAAGAATTCTATTCTATTCTATTCCATTCTATTCCATTCTATTCCATTCTATTCCATTCTATTCCATTCTATTCCATTCCATTCTATCCCACCCCACCCCACCCCATCCCCTCCCATTCCATGATTAGCTTTTTCTTAAATTAAGGAAAAAATATTACATAGTAGCAAGTAGCTGAAAAGGCAAAGCAAGCTAGAACTGCATAATTCATGATAGGAGACCACTCAGAAATCCCTGGGCTATACACTAAATAGAGAAGTTCAAACATAGCCAAACCAGCAGATGGCAGGAGGGATACCACTTCTGTACTGTTGGCAAGATAACTCGGAAATGTGTGTACAAAGTGAGACTTAAAGTGTGTGAGCAAGCAAAACTGAAGTCATACCTCACCCTGGTCTATGGAAAAATGTCTTCCACAAGATTGGTCTCTTGTGCCAAAACAGTTGGGGATTGTTGCTATAAAACAAAGACTTGTAGATATCCATGCAGTACATGCGATGGGACTTGGGCTGTCTTCAGCTATGGATGTTCACTGGACGACTGTAGCTCAGTCTTTATCTTTTGGTCAAACCTACCTAACAGGGCATCGGTTGTTAAGATTAATTGAGCAAGGAATAAATGTCATGAAAATCAACTTCAGCTCTTGGAGGGAAAGATAAATTTATTTATTTGTTTGTTTGTTTGTTTGTTTGTTTATTGGATTTGTATGCTGCCCCTCTCCGTAGACTCGGGGCGGCTAACAACAATAATAAAACAGCATATGACAAATCTAATATTTAAAATAACTAAAAACCCTTATTAAAAGCCAAACGTACACACAAACATACCATGCATAAATTGCATAGGCCTGGGGGGAAAGGAATATCTCAATTCCCCCACGCCTTTATCCTCTATTGGTGGTCATCTCTTCCCATCTACAAGGACAAAACAATCTGATTTTCTTGGCAATAATACAAACATAGTTAAGTCAGTGTGGAGGGACAAAAATACAGAAAAGTGCAGCTGTTATGCTCTAGGATTTAATTTAATTAACTCAACTTCTATGCCACCCAACCCATAGGACTCAGGGTGGTCTACAACAATACAAAACAATACAATAATACAATAATAAAAAAGTCAAATATTAATAATAATTATAAAACCCATTATAAACCCATACTAAAATAGCCCCAATAAAATCCCTAAAGTCAATCTAACAACAACATACATACCAATCATACATGAATCGGGTGTGCCAGATGTTAAAATTCATGGCCCCTAGACCTGTCGGCAAAGCCAGGTCTTGATAGCTTTTTGAAAGGCCAGTAGAGTGAGAGCAATGTGAACATTGGGGAGGGGGGGGGGGTTGGTTCCATAGAGCCGGAGCAGCTACAGAAAAGGCCCTTCCCCGTGGTCCTGCCAACCTACATTGTTTAGTAAATGGGACCTAGAGAAGATCGATTCTGTGAGATCTAATAGATCTTTGGGAGTTATGTGGCAGGAGACAGTCCCATAAATAGTCAGGCCCTAAGCCATGTAGGGCTTTATAGGTGATAACCAACATCTTGAATTGTGACTGGAGACTAATCGGTAGGCAGTGCAGCATGTGTAGTGTTGGTGTTATATGAGCATAATGAAGTACACCCATGACAGCTCACATGGCTGCATTCTGGACTATCTGCAGTCTCTGAATACTCTTCACGGGTAGCCCCATGTAGAGCGCATGGCAATAATCAAGACGGGAGGTCTTGTGTTTGTTGAGAGTGCTGGTGAGACCACATTTGGAATGCCTACAAAAAGATATTGACAAAATTGAACGGGTCCAAAGACGGGCTACAAGAATGGTGGAAGGTCTTAAGCATAAAACGTATCAGGAAAGACTTAATGAACTCAATCTGTATAGTCTGGAGGACAGAAGGAAAAGGGGGGACAGGATCGAAACATTTAAATATGTTAAAGGATTAAATAAGGTCCAGGAGGGAAGTGTTTTTAATAGGAAAGTGAACACAAGAACAAGGGGACACAATCTGAAGTTAGTTGGGTGAAAGATCAAAAGCAACATGAGAAAATATTATTTTACTGAAAGAGTAGTAGATCCTTGGAACAAACTTCCAGCAGATGTGGTTGGTAAATCCACAGTAACTGAATTTAAACATGCCTGGGATAAACATATATCGATCCTAAGATAAAATACAGAAAATAGTATAAGGGCAGACTAGATGGATCATGAGGTCTTTTTCTGCCGTCAGTCTTCTATGTTTCTATGTTGATCACGGTTAGTCAACTCTACCCTCAACCCAGAGGGCATTATTTGAAGTGAGAGTTCCAAAGATCACAACTCTGGTGTTTTTTTTTAATTGCATTTTTTTAGTCATCTATTTCAACAGGGTTTATTCCCAAGTGAATTATTGGATTGCAATAAGAAGTATAAGCCTACGAATGTCTAGTCAGAAATAAGGGCTGTTTAGGTTTACTCAGAGAATGGAAATCTGGCGGCAGATAAGGCTTATCTGTGCTCAAACAACTGGCTAAGCCATTGCACAATGTTAATAAGCTGCACATAACCGGGGATGAGATAGCACCGCAGTGCAGCTTCATCATAATTTATTGGCCATGCTTGCATGACATGCCAAAACTAGCCATATTTTAGGCTTGAGATTTGGGGGAAGCCTGCTGGCTTAGCTCGGCCAACCATGGCTAGCTTATAGCTCAACATTTGGCACCAACTCAGGAAATTCAGCTAGGAGGTTCAGTGAAGCCTAGCTAAACATGCTGTACAAACACAGCCTCATAGCTAGTGGTGGATTGCTCCTGGTTCGGCCCAGTTCTAAGAACCAATAGTGCCAGCATGGGACGCTCCACCCACACACCCAGAATGCAGAATTAGCAAGCATACGAGCACAACCCCCCTCCCCCAGACACGCATATAGTCTGGGAGGAACCCTACTTAGCAGTAGTGACTGTGAAAGGGATCTCGGAGTCTTGGTGGATAATCAACTAAATATGAGCCAGAAATGTGCAGCAGCGGCTAAAAAGGCCAAAACAATCCTAAACTGTATCAACAGGGGGATACACTCCAAGACCTCCAAGAGGTATTAATATAACGCCCTGGTCAGACCACACCTGGAGTACTGCATTCAGTTCTGGTGACCACACTTCAAAAGAGACATAGAAACTCTAGAGAAGGTGCAGAAAAGAGCAACCAAAATGATTAGGGGACTAGAAACCAAGACTTATGAAGAGAGATTGCTGGAACTGGGCATGGATAGCCTAGGGAAAAGAAGGGACAGGGGGGACATGATAGCAGTCTACAGGTACTTGAAGGGTTGCCACAGAGAGGAGGGGGTCACGTTGTTTTCCAGGGTACCAGAGGGCCAGATGAGGAACAATGGTTGGAAGCTGACCAAGGAGAGATTCAATCTAGAAATAAGGAAGAACTTTCTGAGGGTCAAAGCGATCAACCAGTGGAACAGCCTGCCAGCGGAGGTTGTGAACTCCCCAATTTTGGACATTTTCAAGAGGAGATTGGACTGTCATTTGGCTGTGGCGCTGTAGGATTTCCTGCTTATGCAGGGGGTTGGACCTGATGACCTTCAAGGTCCCTTTCAACTCAGATAGATAGAGATAGATAGATAGATAGATAGATAGATAGATAGATAGATAGATAGATAAATGATAGATAGATAGATAGATAGATAGATAGATGATAGATAGATAGATAGATAGATAGATAGATAGATAGATAGATAGATAGATGATAGATAGATAGATAGATAGATAGATAGATAGATAGATGATAGATAGATAGATAGATAGATAGATAGATTAGATAGATAGATTAGATAGATAGATAGATAGATAGATAGATGATAGATAGATAGATGATAGATAGATAGATAGATAGATGATAGATAGATAGATAGATAGATTAGATAGATAGATAGATAGATAGATTAGATAGATAGATAGATAGATAGATAGATAGATTAGATAGATAGATAGATAGATTAGATAGATAGATAGATAGATAGATAGATAGATAGAGACAGACAGACAGACAGACAGACAGACAGACAGAAAGACAGACAGACAAATAAATAAATAAATAAATAAATACATAAATACTGTGAACCAGTAGTAAAGGATTTTAGAATCCACTACTACTCCTAGCATAGGCAAAAATAGCTGTCTATCTATCTTCAAAAAGTAGGGCCCAGTTTCAAGCAAGTTTACATAAAGGCTTGCAAGCTGTAGCCAAATAGCCCAGCTCCTCAGATCTTCCCTCTCAGTTAAATAATCTTCACAGATTGTAAAATTCCGAGCAGAAAGCAATGCTTCAATTTCAGAGTAATTACAGTGGCACAGTTATTTCTGAAATAGCTGGCAAATGGAGATGCCTAACCATGAAAATCTGCTTTGGTCCAGCCAAACTTGGGGGCGGGGGAACGGAATTTCAATTATTTTTCTTAAGTAGAGGGCTGATGAATATCTGAGCTGCAATTCCGGTCCCCTCATTGTTACACTGCCAGCATTAACTTGTCTGCTGAAATGTATTTAAAGAAGTCTGTTAATAGTAGGCAACATATTTTGCAATAACTACAAGAGAAGGCTGGGCTGTGGGGAGCCATATTATATTTTACATTTATGTTTTCTAAAACGGTATTCCTTTCATGGTCCATCATGAAATATTATGCATGTAAGTAAGAAAAGTTAATGTGACTGGCAGGTTTGCATGGAATTGGTGAGAAGAATGCATTAAATTAGACACCCTCCATGGACTTAGCCCAGTCCACATGGTCATTTCCACATCAGCCCCATTGAATAAATCAACCTCCCATTCAGTTAAGCAGAATTCAACAGTTGGGGACAGGTTGTCTACCTGTAGCATTTCACAATGTCTGTGACTAACCAAGCTACGCCAATATTTTAGTGTAGTTTATCTAAATCCAACAATTGTAATTAATTTAGGGTTTAGTGTGCTGTGCAAAACTTAAGCCATTGTATTAGGTAAAATATCTTAAGATAAACATGGGTTGACATGTCCTTCTGACACTATCCATCCAACTTCATGGACACTCTCACCTTGTGCTATAAGCTTTTATGCCAGATACTATGGAACAAATAGCAAAAATCCATCTATTGCTGGAATAACTGGAAGACCTTAATGTTCATGGCAGTTTTCATTGAATTGAAAATACACAGCTCAAAAAAAAAAAGGGAACACTCAAAGAACACATCGTAGATCTGAATGAATGAAATATTCTCATTGAATACTTTGTTCTGTACAAAGTTGAATGTGCACAACAGCATGTGAAATTGATTGTCAATCAGTGTTGCTTCCTAAGTGGACAGTTTGATTTCACAGAAGTTTGATTTACTTGGAGATATATTGTGTTGTTTAAGTGTTCCCTTTTTTTTTTTGAGCAGTGTATAATACCCCAAAGGGTTAATAATCTGAAATAGACAAATGGAAAATGAATGGATGCTGGGGATAAACTGTGGCTATGTCAAAGTTACTTGTATTTAAGCTCCAAAGGAATAGACAGGATGTGTGTTACCGCGAAGGACTGCTGTCTTTGGCACTACCAGTGCGCACTCCGAGGCCGCCGTGGATGTGCACGTGTCCGGTGGGTGCACAGACACCTGTTGGCATAAGATTTGCTTCTGAGCATGCACAACAAGCGGAATCTTGCACAGGAGCGAGATTTTGGTGATTTTGCCAATATTCTTGCTTCCGCGCATGCACTGAAGCAAAAGATCGGTGAAAATTGCCAAAATCTCACTGGCACGAGCATCTTTATTACCTCGAGGTTTGATTACTGCAACGCTCTCTACATGGGGCTACCTTTGAAAAGTGTTCGGAAACTTCAGATCGTGCAGAATGCGGCCACGAGAGCCATTGTGGGGCTTCCCAGATTCGCCCACGTTTCTACAACACTCCGTGGTCTGCACTGGCTGCCAATCAGTTTCCGGTCACAATTCAAAGTGTTGGTTATGACCTTTAAAGCCCTACATGGCACTGGACCAGAGTACCTCTGGAACCGCCTGCTACCGCACGAATCCCAGCGACCAATAAGGTCCCACAGAGTTGGCCTTCTCCGGGTCCTGTTGACTAACCAATGTCGTTTGGCAGGCCCCAGGGGAAGAGCCTTTTCTGTGGCGGCCCCGGCCCTCTGGAATCAACTCCCCCCCGGAGATTAGAACTGCCCCCACCCTCCTTGTCTTTCGTAAGCTACTCAAGACCCACCTATACCACCAGGCATGGGGGAACTGAGACACCTTCCCCAGGCTTTTATACTTTATGTTTGGTAAGTATGTGTTGTTTGGTTTTAAATGATAGGGTTATGTATGTCTTTTTCTCTTTTAATATTAGATTTGTTCCACTGTAACATTGTTTTATTATTGTTGTGAACTGCCCCGAGTCTTCGGAGAGGGGCAGCATACAAATTTAATAAATTATTAATTATTATTATTATTATTATCTTTATAAGAGATTTTGCTTGCTGCAAAGGCGCAAAAGCCAAATCTCACACTGGGGAGAGAAGCTGCGTGCACATCCCGAAAATTGCTACCGGAGCATGGCACCTGACTGTTCTGGTAACAGGTCAACTCTTGTGTGTTGGTTGAAAAAGCTGGGAGTTGGCTTTTATGAAAGCAAGGGAGGTGGCACCTTAGGGCCATAATAGTGAACCTGTGGCACGCACGCCAGAGGTGGCACACAGAGCCCTTTCGGTGGGCACGCCCACCGTCACAAAGTGCTCACCTGGTTTCCAGTGCACCAGCTGGTCTTTATGCGTGCCGAATGCCAGAAACCCAAAGACCAGCTGGCTATGAACATGCATGTGCCAGCTACCTTGTCTTTGGGTTTCTGGTGCTCTGGTGTGCCTGAAGACCAGGTGGTATACTAGAAACCGGAAGACCAGGTCTACCAGCTGGTCTTCAGGTTTCCGGTTCTCCAGCACATGCGCGCGTATGCACATTCCAGTTTGGGACTCAGTGCTGAAAAGGTTCGCCATCACATCATTATAATTTTTTAGATTTTAAATTTGACTTCTTTTTATCATTTTGTATTTACATATTGTTGTTGTAAGCCGCCCTGAGTCCTTTGAGATTGGGCGGCATAGAAGTCTAGATAGATAGATAGATAGATAGATAGATAGATAGATAGATAGATAGATAGATAGATAGATAGATGATATAGAGATAGGTAGGTAGGTAGGTAGGTAGGTAGATAGATATAGAATAGATAGGTAGATAGATAGGTAGGTAGGTAGGTAGGTAGGTAGATAGATATAGAATAGATAGATAGAGATAGATAGATAGGTAGGTAGGTAAGATAGATAGATAGATAGATAGATAGATAGATAGATAGATAGATAGATAGATAGATAGATAGATAGATAGATAGATAGATAGATAGAGATAGATAGATAGATAGATAGATAGATAGATAGATAGATAGATAGATGATATAGAGATAGATAGATAGGTAGGTAGGTAGGTCGGTAGGTAGATAGATATAGAATAGATAGATAGATAGATAGGTAGGTAGGTAGGTAGATAGATATAGAATAGATAGGTAGGTAGGTAGGTAGATAGATAGATAGATAGATAGAGAATAGATAGATAGAGATAGGTAGGTAGGTAGGTAGGTAGGTAGATAGATAGATAGATAGATAGATAGATAGATAGATAGATAGATAGATAGATAGATAGATAGATAGATAGATAGACGTAAGAATCTAGAGTAGTTCCAGACATAAGCGTGATCAAGTGGAAATCTTCAAAGAAAGGCAAAATTGGAAACTATATTGGCAAATATTCAAATGAAATAGAATGAGGAGCCTCTGTTCAGCCTCCAGATGTTGCTGAACAGAACTGCAAACTCCAACTTTATTATTTATTTATTTATTTATTTATTTATTTATTTATTTATTTATTTATTATTTGGATTTGTATGCTGCCCCTCTCCGAAGACTAACTATTTGTCATGCTCATTTTTTTTATATTTAATAGAATAAAATAGAATTCTTTCTATTCCACACAAGCTAGCAGTTCGACACCTTCTGAAGAGTTTCAGATTGAAGATTAGACTGGAAGAGGAACAAAATAAGCCCTAGGGAAAGTTTCAAGGAAATTTACAGAAATCCATTGTCACGGTTCCGAGCTATGTACTGCAACGGAAGATACCAAAACATTCCAGGCAGAGCTACAGTCACAATCTACTTTTAATCAGTAAAAGTAACAGAGTCTCAGCACTGAGTGAAATGAAATTAAAGGTTGCACTATAGCGTTCTGTCCGCCATCTGATTAAGAGGCCTCAGGCCACCCCAACCCTTGCAAGGAGTTTATTAGGGCCAGGAATTACTCTTTCACGTTCCATCATGGCCGCATCTTATTTTGTTCTCTTCTAGTCTAATCTTCAGTCTGAAGCTCCTCAGAAGGTGCTGAAATCCAAGTCATGACCAGACGTCCTTCCTGGAGGCCGAAATGTGGTCTTCAGGTTTCCAGTTCTCCAGCACATGCACGCCTATGCACATTCCAGTTTGGGACTCGGTGCTGAAAAGGTTCACCATCACATCATTATCATTTCAACCTCCAGGAAGGACGTCTTCGTGACGTCAAAGCTCTGCCCATGGAATTCCCTATTGGGATTTCTCACCGCCTTTCCGGCCTCCAGATCGGCTGAAAACACCACCGCCGATCGCAAAAACGGCACTCTGCCGGGCACCACTGCCCGGCTGTAACCTTATGAAACAGCCGGGCGCTTCTCGGTGGCCTCCGGAACCCGAACCCGAACTTCTGGATTCAGTGTTCTCCCGAACGCCGAGAAGCCCCCCAGCTGTTTAAAAAGGTGACAGCCGGGCAGCGGTGCTTCTCGGCGGCCTCCTGAACCTGAAAAGTTCGGGTTCAGGTTCGGGAGAATGCCGAGAAGCCCCCCGGCTGTTTTAAAAGGTGACAGCCGGGCAGTGGCGCCCAGCGGAGCGCCAATTTGCAATTCCCCCCCCCCTTTGCATGCATTAATCGCTTTTACATTGTTTCCTATGGGAAACAATGTTTCGTCTTACGAACTTTTCGCCTTACGAACCTACTTCCGGAACCAATTAAGTTCGTTAGACGAGGTATTACTGTATTTATATCCCTGTGCACAAATACCTCTATACAGTAGTACCTCTACCTAAAAACGCCTCTACTTAAGAACTTTTCTAGATAAGAACTGGGTGTTCAAGATTTTTTTGCCTCTACTTAAGAACCCAAGCCCAGAAAAATTTCCCAGGAAATATGAGAGCGGCATGAAGGCCCGGCCAGTTTCCTGCCATTCCCCCTAGGTTTCTCTCTCTGGCGTAATATATGGGGGGCAGCCTCGTGCTGGATATATGGAAGGCGCATGCTCCTCTTCGCCACCTCCGAGTCCCTCTTTCTTTTTAAGCCTTAAAGTTTTAGATGTTTTTGATTCCGCTCACCTCACTTTCTTCCTTCAGCAGTGACTGTCCTCTTCCTCTTCTTCCTCCTCCTCCCCTTACCCAATTCCGAGCTTTTATTTCTTTCCTAATGGGTTTGCAGGCATTATTTGCTTTTACATTGATTCCTATGGGAAAAATTGCTTCTACTTACAAACTTTTCTACTTCAGAACCTGGTCACGGAATGAATTAAGTTCTTAAGTAGAGGTACCACTGTTTTTGTGGTACCTGTATAAGTACTTCGAACTTATCTCAGTTAAATTTCAGGCTATTATTTTTAGCCCATTACTCAAACCCACAAAGAACATTGTGAGTACTAGTTATGTTTTCTAAGGTATTACTGTAGTTATCACACTCAATTTTATGTCCCCATGGAAGCGGTGGATTGCTCCCGGTTCAGCCCAGTTCTGCGAACCAATAGCGCCAGCAGTTGGAAGCTCCGCCCACCCACCCGGGACGCTCTGCCCACCTACCAGGGTGATTTCCAGGAATTTTCTTCAAGTGTTCAGGTGTAATTGAAATTGCTTGTATACCAGCTGGCCTTCATTGATACCAGCTGGCCTTCATTGATAAAATCTCACTATAATCTGCTTTAGAATCTATGCAGGCATTGATGTGGGCAGGCTGATTTGATGGATCTTTTGTTACCCTCCATTCTGAAACTAGGAGACATTCAGCTATTGAAGGCTTTCAATGCTTTTATCCCAATAAATAATATCGTAGTGTCGTGGTGTAATTTCTACCTCTGGGAAACACATCGTGATGTACTTAGAAAAGACGTGGGATTTGCATCACAATGATGCAATTACATCAGTCTGACTCTCTTTCTCTCTCTCTGTCCAATAGATGCTGCTGTGGACGTTTAAAGATAGGGACATTTTCTCGCCAGATAAAGTGCCAAGATTTCTTAAAGAAATTTACATAAGGAGTTGCTTAGAAAATTAACTTCGAGATCCTAGGGTGTGCAGTCATTTGAAGTAAAGAAATAATTGTTGATCCTGTTTGTTCCCATCTCAATCCAGCCCTTCATTTTGCTCATCATCATCATCATCATCATCATCATCATCATCATTTATTGGATTTGCATGCCGCCCCTCTCTGCAGACTCCGGGCGGCTAACAACAATGTTAAAAAACAGCATGTAACAATCCAATTAATAAAACAACTAAAAACCCTTATTATAAAACCAAACATACACACAAACATACCATGCATAACTTGTAATGGCCTAGGGGGAAGGAATATTTTAACTCCCCCATGCTTGTCGAAAAAGGTGGGTCTTGAGTAATTTGAGAAAGACAAGGAGGGTGGAGGCCGTTCTAATCTCTGGGGGGAGTTGATTCCAGAGGGCCGGGGCCACCACAGAGGAGGCTCTTCCCCTGGGGCCCACCGAACGACATTGTTTGGTCGACGGGACCCGTAGAAGGCCAACTCTGTGGGACCTTATCAGCCGCTGGGATTCGTGTGGTAGAAGGCGGTTCCGGATGTAATCTGGCCCAATGCCATGTAGGGCTTTAAAGGTCATAACCAACACTTTTCATAATTTCTTGGTGCAAGATATAACTTTTTATTGAAGATGACAGAACCACAAATAGGGTAGAATAGCTCTGCCTTTTTTTTTTGGTTGCTTATTAACATTTTTCCACTTTTATTCACTAGATTTTTAAAAAATCTTAAACACATCTAAATAAGCCATTTTTGTTATTCCTAAACATCCTTTGCTAACCTATCTCAGTCTGGATTTTCTTGGCACCAGTTCTGAACTGCCTATATATATTATTCCTTTGTAAGTCTCCTCATTCGGTGCCATTGTAACACTGAACAGTTGCTGAATGAGTGGTCATTAAGTAAGTCATTTTTTCTCATGCTTAGCCTAATCTAACTGGGTTTTTTCCAATATGATATAGGATTAGTGTTTTCTACCATTGTAAGTCTTGTCATCTACACAATTTGTGTGAGTTTAACAGCAGTTGCTGCAGTGGCTGGAATCTGCCCAGCTTCTATTGGCTATTTTCACTGCTGTGAACATGGCTATTCAGTCACTGCAACTTCACTGTATGGTATTTTTTTGGTTTTGATGGAATGAGATAACACCTGGAGAGAAACAAGGGCACTATCTCTACCGCAGTAGAAGTGGTTGACCTGGATGTCACTATAACAATCTACCTGTTTGAAAGACCTTGCTCTCTCGCTTTCTCTAGGGGGTTTGGCACTGCTTTAAGAAATTAGAGTTCTGCTTTGCCTGCTCTCATCAAAGTACCAGCAGATTGATAAAGAAGATAATAATCCAGGATCTTTCTAAAGTGACCTGCCAGTGCTCTGTGATGTATATTTTTTCCTATATGGGTCTGAAAAGCAGTTAAATCAGCATCATTATTCTCTGTCACAGTACATAATAATAATAATAATAATTAATAATAATAATAATAATAATAATGGCATAATAATATGCCATAATAATAATAATAATAATAATAATAATAATAATAATAATAATAATGGCATTTGGCCACTAGAACAAATGCTGTCAAAGCTAGAATTAAAAAATCAACAGACTATCCAAAGTGCAGACTCTGTAAAGAAACAGGTGAAACAATCGATCACATACTCAGCTATGTGATAAAAAGATCACACAGACTGACTACAAGCATAGACATGTTGCTGTGGCACAGATGATCCACTGGGACTTGTGCCGGAACTACCATTTACCAGTGGCAAAGAACTGGTGGGATCATAAGCCCGAAAAAGTGGTTGAAAATGAGCAAGCAAAACTACTGTGGGACTTCTGACTTCAGACTGATCGAATTCTGAAACATAACACACCAGACTTTGTGATCGTGGAGAAAAAGAAAATATGGATCATCGACATCGCAATCCCAGGGGACAGCAGAATTGAGAAGAAGCAGCTATAGAAATTAATGAAATACGAAGATCTAAAAATTGAGCTGCAACGACTCTGGCATAAGCCAGTGAAAGTGGTCCCAGTGGTACTTGGCACACTGGGCGCAATACCAAAGGATCTCAGCGGACATTTGAAATCTCCATCTGTCAATTGCAAAAGGCCGCTTTACTGGGATCGGCAAACATAATTCACTGCTATATCACGCAGTCCTAGGTGCTTGGGAAGCGCCCGACTGGTGATGAAATACGAAATCCAGCATAGTGATCTCGTTTGCTGTGTTGAACTGACATAATAATAATAATAATAATAATAATAATAATAATAATAATAATAATAGTAATAATAATAGTAATAATAATAATATATTAGATTTGTATGCTGCCCCTCTCCGAAGACTCGGAGCGGCTCACAACAGCAATACAAAATACAAACCCAATGATTAAAAAGTAAAACAGTTAAAAACCCTTGATTTAAAAACTATCATACAACCCAAACAAGTCATACAGAGCGGCTAAGGGGAATCAATTTCCCCATGCCTGGAGGGAAAAGTAGGTTTTTAGGAGTTTGTGAAAGGCAAGGAGGGAGGTGGCAGTCCTAATCTCCGGGGGGAGTTGATTCCAGACGGTCAGGGCCACCACAGAGAAGGCTCTTCCCCTGGGTCCCGCCAGTCGGCATTGTTTTGCCGATAGGACCCGGAGAAGGCCAACTCTGTTCTCTTTGGTGATACAGCTAGTATCACTGGCTTCCAATAAAGACTTGAAAACCTGGTTATTCCCCCAGCATTGGAATTGACTGATGCAAAGAGTAGGACCATTTGTAAGGTTGTAGCATAGAAGATTTATTCAAGCCTACATACAAGAATCTGGTTAATTAAATTTCAATATTAAACTGGCACCAGATGAGGGTCAAGAGAACTCAAGAGGCATTGGACTTGGAGCGCTTCTGGCAACACTACAATTCTAAACTGAAGATGCACTTAACTCTCCCTAGCTCTGCCTACTCTCCTCCTAAGGGAACACAGCAGGGTTGAGCTTGTATTGTCACGGTTTTGGGACTGGAATATGCCTGTGCCTGTGAGTTGGTTGTGCTGTGTTGTGGTATATTTCTGTGTTTTTTGTCTTTGGTTATGTTGTTTTGAAACTTTTAACTATATGCTAGCCATCCAGAGTTGCTATTTGTATATTAAATGGCCATGTACATAGCTATATACATAGCTATCTGTGAACATATGCCTCCTCTCCCAGTCTTAGTTAGTTAGTTAGTTAGTTAGTTAGTTAGTTAGTTAGTTAGTTAGTTAGTTAGTTAGTTAGTTAGTTAGTTAGTTAGGCAGGCAGGCAGGCAGGCAGGCAGGCAGGCAGGCACATGCATACTGGAGCTGACCTAGGACAATGCCTCATGTGCCCTCCAGTATAGCTCCACATGCAATCTGTGGCACTGTAGGCCTGCTGAGGCCCCAGAGTGCAAAAAATTGCCCAATGGGCAAACCAGAAGTTCAGAAATCAGGCTTCCAGTTTGCTCATTGTGCTGTTCTTTTGCACATCGGAGGCTTCAGGGAAGATTCCTGAAGTCCTGGAGTGCTAAAAACAGCCAATGGGCAAGCTAGACATTCAGAAAACAGACTTCCAGTTTGCCTGTTGTGCTGTTTTTCGCACTACGGAGGCTTCAGGAAGCTTCCTGAAGCCATGGAGTATGAAAATCAGCCAATGGGCAAACTGGAAGTTCAGAAAACAGACTTCCGGTTTGCCCATTGTGCTATTTTTTGCGCTACAGAGGCTTCAGGAAGCTTCCCTGAAGCTTTCCTGAAGCGGTGTGCCACTGGGTCCTATTCTTTTTAATATGTTTGTGAGTGACATAGGGGAAGGTTTGGTAGGGAAAGTTTGCCTATTTGCCGATGACTCTAAAGTGTGCAATAGGGTTGATATTCCTGGAGGGTTCTGTAATATGGTAAATGATTTAGCTTTACTAGATAAATGGTCAAAGCAATGGAAACTGCAGTTTAATGTTTCCAAATGTAAAATAATGCACTTGGGGAAAAGGAATCCTCAATCTGAGTATTGTATTGGCAATTCTGTGTTAGCAAATACTTCAAAAGAAAAGGATTTAGGGGTAATGATTTCTGACAGTCTCAAAATGGGTGAACAGTGCAGTCAGGCGGTAGGGAAAGCAAGTAGGATGCTTGGCTGCATAGCTAGAGGTATAACAAGCAGGAAGAGGGAGATTATGATCCCGCTATATAGAATGCTGGTGAGACCACATTTGGAATACTGTGTTCAGTTCTGGAGACCTCACCTACAAAAAGATATTGACAAAATTGAACGGGTCCAAAGACGGGCTACAAGAATGGTGGAAGGTCTTAAGCATAAAACGTATCAGGAAAGACTTAATGAACTCAATCTGTATAGTCTGGAGGACAGAAGGAAAAGGGGGGACATGATCGAAACATTTAAATATATTAAAGGGTTAAATAAGGTCCAGGAGGGAAGTGTTTTTAATAGGAAAGTGAACACAAGAACAAGGGGTCACAATCTGAAGTTAGTTGGGGGAAAGATCAAAAGCAACATGAGAAAATATTATTTTACTGAAAGAGTAGTAGATCCTTGGAACAAACTTCCAGCAGACGTGGTAGATAAATCCACAGTAACTGAATTTAAACATGCCTGGGAAAAACATATATCCATCCTAAGATAAAATACAGAAAATAGTATAAGGGCAGACTAGATGGACCATGAGGTCTTTTTCTGCCGTCAGACTTCTATGTTTCTATGTTTCTAAGACTCCAGAATGCAAAAAACAGCACAACAGGCAAACCAGAAGTCCATGTTTCCAAACTTCCAGTTTGCCCTTTGACTGATTTTCATACTCAATGGCTTCTTTTTCACAGTCCCAGGCTTCTGTGAGGCAAGTACACATGCGCGGGGACGGGGGGGATTTTGTACATGCGCTGAGGCAGTGGGGAGATGCGCATGTGTGTGGGGAAAGAATGGGGGTGGGCACATGTGTGCATGCATGCTAACAGACGCACACAACATCCTTTTGGCAGGCAAACCAAAAAAGGTTCGCCATCACTGACCTAGAAGCTGTAACGATACAAAATGCCACGACTAGACTTGGCCATCTTAAAGTAGATGCATTGGCTACCATTAAGCTTCTAGGCCCAATTCAAAGTAGCAAGGCACTGAGGTGGCTCTCCAGAGTCACCATTCTCTGTGATGTCTGCCTATGATGATTCTCAAATCAAAACATCAAGATCTTTTCAATTGGATGAAAAACAATTTTAAAAAAAAATCTCTATAAGGAAAAAAAGATTTCAATAAGTGTGAATTTTAAGCAGTTTATTTGCCATAGGGCTAGATTGTATTTTTTTTCCTTTCCTTCTTTCTTTCTTTCCCTCCCTCCTTCCTTCCTTCTTTCTTTCCTTCTTTCTTTTCTTTTCTTTCTACCCATCAGGATTTTCATGCTGCAATGCAATTCCAAGTGAAATCATCACAAGGAAACTCTTCCCAAGCGTCTCCTAGAAATATGATAGAGAATATTTAAGGATCATTTGTGTCCAATTATCAAGAACAATAAATTACAACAGCTATATCTTCACTCCAGGAATAGAAGTAGCATGGCTCGTCTCTCCATACTAATTGTTAAGGAACTAGGTTAAGCAATAACATGTTATTAACCCCAGGAGCAAGGAAAGCCAAGTTCAAGGTCATCTTCACCCACGGAAATTCACAAGATGATTTTAGACTAGTTACTCTTTCTTAACTCAGCCCAAGATTGTTCTTATGAGAGTTATGATTGTTGTTATTGTCAGTAGTAACTGTGAGAGGGTTCTTGGAGTCCTAGTGGACAACCATTTAAATATGAGCCAGCAGTGTGCAGTAGCTACCAAAAAAGCCAACACAGTTCTAGACTGCATTAACAGAGGGATAGAAATTCACAGAATCAAGATAACATTCAAAGTACCTGTTAGATCTTTAGAGTCCTATATTGTGGTGCTGGTGTGTCTATGTGTGTATGCAGTGATGAGCTGCCAACATTTTTACTGCCACACTGGGCATGGCTTATTTTGTGGGTGTGGCTTGATGGTCATGTAGGTGTGGCTTGCCAACCTTGTGACCAGGTGGGAGTGGCTTGACAATCATGTGACCGGGGATAGCTTAAAGGTCATGTGACTGGAAGGGAGTGGCTTACCGGCCAAGATAATTTTTCAAATAGGAGCTTGGACTTTTTTACAGTTGATTAAGTCACATTATTTGAATGGCTACTAAAAGGGCATGTGATAGACAGCATTATTTGTTGAGGAGCACAGTATCATTTTAAGATTTTGTACTGAACCCACAACGTTCAGTATGATAACAGATTAGGCAAGTAGCTCAATCAATAATTAAAATGATTAAAGCGTTTATGGGTACAAACATGCTAATTAATTGTTTCCTATTTTAAAAGTAATTAAGGATCATACTAAAGTACTAGAGAGAGAAGGACAATAAAAAAACTATTAAGTATTCAATAAATAGTGCATAAACCTACTACCCCCTCTGTGCCCCCCCCCCAGGGAGCAGCAGCCCATTAGTCTGTGTGTGTGTGTGTGTGTGTGTGTGCGTTTTGTGTGTGTGTGTGTATGTGGTTTGTTTTGTTTTGTTTTGTTTTGGTCCTTCTTCCACCATCTAAAGGTTAAATGTATCCACATACCAAGTTTGGACTTTCTTGGAAGGACCGTTTTTGGTAGTTTATTTACTAATAAATGCCTCCCAGCACTGTAATTTCTCCCCCTTGGAGACATCTGCAGTTTGTTTTTACAAGTCCACATCTTTCACTTCACTGGGCAGATTGAAGTAGATATCAACAATGGTATTTGGTTTTATTTGTTTCTGCACTAATTTTCACCCAAATACTATTTCCAGAATTATCAGGTTTGTTCATTTTGATTTCTGAGTAGCAACAGCAATTTTTAACATGCAATGTTATTCTGCCTCCATTTCTTTTTGCTTCTGTTTTTATGAACACATTGGATCCTTTTGTTGGTATATTTCAGTCATGGGAATATCCCAAATCTCGATAATATGGTTTCTTTGGAACTTGTTCCCAACCCAGTGTCCTTCCAATAATTAAATTACAATATTCTGATAGATAGATGGATGGATGGATGGATAGAGAGATAGAGAGATAGAGAGATAGAGAGATAGAGAGATAGAGAGATAGAGAGATAGAGAGATAGAGAGATAGAGAGAGAGAGAGAGAGAGAGAGAGAGAGAGAGAGAGAGAGAGAGAGAGAGAGAGAGATAGAGAGATAGAGAGATAGAGAGATAGAGAGATAGAGAGATAGAGAGATAGAGAGATAGAGAGATAGAGAGATAGAGAGATAGAGAGATAGAGAGATAGAGAGATAGAGAGATAGAGAGATAGAGATAGAGAGATAGAGAGATAGAGAGATAGAGAGAGAGAGAGATAGATAGATAGAGAGATAAAGAGATAGAGAGAGAGAGAGAGAGAGATAGAGAGAGAGAGAGAGAGAGAGAGAGAGATAGAATACAGTGATCCCTCATTTTTCGCAGGGGATGCGTTCCAAGACCACCCGTGAAAAACGAATTTCCGTGAAACAGAGGAAAGATATTTTTAATGTATTTAACAAGTATTTGGACTTTTAAAACCCACCCTTTGCATTAAACAGCCATTCTATAATGTTTCTCAGCTGGAACTACATGTGATATCTACCAGTTTCTTTAATAGAGTACAGTAGTACTGTAGAAAAAGTTTATGAATTTTTAATGGATTTAAATTATTTAATGGATTTAAGCCCCCTTTGAAAACCCATGAAATAGCGAATCCATGAAAGATGAACGATGAAGTAGCAAGGGATTACTGTATATCTATTCTATCTATTCTATCTATCTATTCTATCTATATATTGTTGCCAACCCAGGGTCCTTCCAATAATTACATTAAAATAGTCTAATAGTTACACTCTAACCTAGGGGTGTCAAACTCATGGCATCACGGAGGCATCACGTGACGTATAGTGGCCTTTCCCCCCCTTTGGGCGTAGGCATGGCCAGTGCGTGACACATCCAGCCCATGAGTCATGACTTTGACAGCCCTGCGCTGACCATTCTAAGGAATTGTTTTCTAATGCATCTGAGAATGGCTGCTACAGAGGATAGGTTCCCAAGGTGATTTGCAAAAGCAGAATTTTAAAGCCACAAATGACTGGAGCAATTCAAAGTTAATATACCTTAGGAATAGTTACAGTGGTGCATAGCAGCAGGCTACAGCTGTTGACTTTTTCTGTTAAAGACATGGGACCTCTGTCAGTAAGAAAGGTGGCAAATTGAACGCAGCTGGTGGACTTCAAACGAATGACCACAGAGGGTGTTTCCTGGATTCTTCAGCATGTCTAGCAAAGGTTATTGATCTTTATCCAATTGGCATTTACTCTTGCCCCTCATTACATTAGCTCCAACAAAGCAAATTCAATAATTACCTCCAAATCCTTTCTAATGTATTTTAATCAAATATATCCAACTAACCCTTCCTATTATGGTATGTGCCAAAAGTTTGGGATGAGCAAAGGATTATGATAGCCTAATCACTAATGATTAAATAATCCACTCAAAGATGGCAAAAGTCCAGAATGACATCCAATGACATCAAGGAGTTAATTTTTGTATCTTTTTGCTGCCATTTAATAAGCTGCCTGATGTTGCAGTTCAAGCATAGGAGCCTTGCCTTATTCCACTCTGATGGTTACCAAATACAATGGTACCTCTACATGCAAACGCCTCTACTTACAAACTTTTCTAGATAAGAACTGGATTTCAAGATTTTTTTGCCTCTTCCCAAGAGCCATTTTCCACTTACAAACCTGAGCCTCCAAAATTGTAACTGGAAAAGGCAGGGAGAAGCCTCCGTGGGGCCTGTCTAGGAATCTCCTGGGAGGAAACAGGGCCGGAAAAGGTGGGGAGGAGCCTCTGTGGGGCCTCTCTAGGACTCTCCTGGGAGGAAACAGGGCTGGAAAAGGCAGGGAGAAGCCTCCATGGGGCCTGTCTAGGAATCTCCTGAGAGGAAACAGGACCTCCACCTTCCCTGTGGTTTCCCCAATCGTACACATTATTTGCTTTTACATTGATTCCTATGGGAAAAATTGCTTCTTCTTACAAACTTTCCTACTTAAGAACCTGGTCACAGAATGAATTAAGTTCACAAGTAGAGGTACCACTGTACGTTGGAATAAATATTAAGAGTGGCCTAGATAACATAACCAAAAAAGAACTTGGCTATAGGAAAACTGGTTTGACCATAACATTCTCCCTGGTTATCTACCAAAATATTCAAGTCAAACTATTGCAAAAACATTTCAAGTCTTCTGAAAAAGGAGATCCCATATCTGGTTTTTTTTTTTTTTTTGGTTTTTAAAGAGAGGGAGATAATTTTCTTTCCACAATTATTCTGTTTCTTATTTTGGAAAAGAAAATTGGGGGGAAAAATGGGTCACTGAATTATGGCATATTGCCACCAGATTTTGGCAGAGCAGTCTGGACAGTTTTGGAAGGACATGCAGTCTATGAGTCAGAGGCTGCTCATCCGTATTTATAATTGCAGGGGATGCTTAAATACTAAATTCTATAAGCTGTTCCTCATGAGATGCTTTGAGGTCATACACCAGTAAATGCCACCTTTTAGGAATGCTGGAGAATACAGTGGCACCTCTACTTACAAACTTAATTCGTTCGGTGACCAGGTTGTTAAGTAGAAAAGTTTGTAAGAAGAAGCAATTTTTCCCAATAGGAATCAATGTAAAAGCAAATAATGTGTGCAACTGGGGAAACCACAGTCAAAGTGGAGGCCTTGTTTCCTCCCAGGAGGCTTCTTGCTGCCTTTTCTGGCCCTGTTTCCTCCCAGGAGATTCCTAGAGAGGCCCCACGGAGGCTTCTCCCTGCCTTTTCCAGAGGCTCAGGTTTGTAAGTGGAAAATGGTTCTTGAGAAGAGGCGAAAAAATCTTGAGCACCCGGTTCTTATCTAGAAAAGTTTGTAAGTAGAGGTGTTCTTAGGTAGAGGTACCACTGTTAAGGTTATTAATATATTCTGCAGCACTTCAAAGGAGATCTATGGATAACTGAACAGAGACCCCCATGTAGAAGGTAGTTTGGATATATAAAATATCCCATTCTTGTGAATTAAATTATCTGTTGGGACCTGTTACATATAATCAGTTCTATGAGCCTCCTTGGAAATATTATCTTTTTTTTTTCATTTTTTCAGCAGATAATAGTCCTGCTTATTATCTCTTTGCATCATAATGCAGTTAAAGGGAATTGTGTAGATTTTAGCTGTGTTTAGTTTTAATTTCAAGTGCCCAAAACTAGGATTTCCAACTTAGTGTTAACTCGCAAGCGGCAGATAATCAAGATGTTGATGATGACGATTAAAATCAGTGTCAATATTCTCCGTTTATAATTTATCCTTTACTTAATCTGCCATTTACAAATTGCTTTGCCTCTCCAGATCATTCCAGTTGTTGTCAAAACAATTATTTCTTTTGGCACGTAAGTGGGAGATGCAATTGATTCTTTTTTAGAAAAGGTTTAGGTTATGAGTAATGCTGAATTTTAATGAAGTAGAAGAAGAATCAGATGTACAAAACAGCGTATCATGTAGAGAAAGTGGATAGACGTGGAGCCACAGATATTAATTAGAAAGAGAATGAAAAGTTTTAATCCATTATGAGCCCTAAAGTAGACAATTTTACAAGGTGGCATGCTAGCATCAGGCAGAATGAAGCAGCCCACTCCAATGCTGGATAGAGAAGAGTACTATCGCAAAATCACCTCCCATCCACCCACTGTACATCTTCCAGTCTCTTAATCTGGATAGCCAACTACCTAACTGGATACAGTATTAGTAAAATTCCATAGCAAGTCACTGAGATGGCTCTCCAGAGTCACCATTCTCTGTGATGTCTACCTATGATGATTCTCAAATCAAAACATCAAGATCTTTTCAATTGGATGAAAAACAATTTTAAAAAAAATCTCTATAAGGAAAAAAAGATTTCAAAGTGTGGATTTTAAGCAGTTTATTTACTGTATGGCTAGATTGTATTTTTTCTTTCTTTCTTTCTTTCTTTCCTTCCTTCTTTCCTTCTTTCTTTCTTTCTTTCCTTCTTTCCTTCTTTCTTTCCTTCCTTCCTTCTTTCTTTCTTTCTTTCCTTCTTTCTTTCCTTCTTTCTTTCTTTCCTATCTTCCTTCTTTCTTTCTTTCTTTCTTTCTTTCTTTCTTTCCTTCCTTCCTTCTTTCCTTCCTTCTTTCTTTCTTTCTTTCCTTCCTTCCTTCTTTCTTTCCTTCTTTCTTTTCTTTTCTTTTCTTTCTATCCATCAGGATTTTCATACTGAAATGCAATTCCAAGTGAAATCATCACAAGGAAACTCTTCCCAAGCGTCTCCTAGAAATATGTTAGAGAATTTTAAAGGATCATTTGTGTCCAATTATCAACAACAATCAATTACAACAGCTATATTTTTACTCCAGGAATAGAAGTAGCATGGCTCATCTCTCCATACTAATTGTTAAGGAACTAGGTTAAGCAATAACATGTTATTAACCCCAGGAGCAAGGAAAGCCAAGTTCAAGTTCATCTTCACCCACGGAAATTCACAAGATGATTTTAGACTAGTTACTCTTTCTTAACTCAGCCCAAGATTGTTCTTATGAGAGTTATGATTGTTGTTATTGTCAGTAGTAACTGTGAGAGGGTTCTTGGAGTCCTAGTGGACAACCATTTAAATATGAGCCAGCAGTGTGCAGCAGCTACCAAAAAAGCCAACACAGTTCTAGGCTGCATTAACAGAGGGATAGAAATTCACAGAATCAAGATAACATGAAATGTTAATACCACTTTATAGGGCCTGGCAAGGCCACACTTGGAATACTGCGTTCAATTTAGGTCTCCATGATGCAAAAAGGATGTTGAGACTCTAGAAAAAGTGCAAAGAAGAGCAACAAAGATGGTTAGGGGATTAGAGGCTAAAATATATGAAGAACGGTTGCAGGAACTGAGCATGGCTAGTTTAATGAAAAGAAGGATCAGGGGAGACATGATAGCAGTGTTCCAATATCTTAGGGGCTGCCACAAGGAAGAAGGATTCAACCTATTCTCCAAAGCACCTGAGGGTAGAACAAGAAGCAATGGGTGGGAACTAAAGAAGGAGAGAAGTAACTTAGAACTAAGGAGCCATTTCCTGACAGAATAATTAATCAGTGGAAGAGCTTGCCTCTGGAAGTTGTGAATGCTGCAACACTGGAATGTACTGGGGATTATAGTTCAGCAGTAACTTGAATAGGTGTAGGCTCATGGGGGTTCACGGGGGTTCAGGAGAACCTCTAGCTAAGATTCTGTGCAGTTCAGAAAACCCCTAAATCCCACTCCTGGATGGAGTGCCCCTCCCAGGAGTCCATTTTGGATGCAGGTAAGTGCAGGGCGGGCATGGAGACTCAGGAAAGGTGAAAAAACGAGTCTACTAGAAATTTGGAAAGGCTGGAAATGTGCTGTTTCCAGCCTCCCGAGGGCCTATGGAGCCCGAGGAGGCCATTTTCACCCTGCTGGAGACCCAAGAAAAGGCTCTGGAGCTCAGGGAGGGCAAAAGCGCTCTATATGGGGCTACTGGTTGAAGAGCGTTTGGAGACTTCAGCTGGTTTAAAATGCAGCTGTGTGAGTGATAGCAGATGTACTGAGATACACCCATATTCAGTGAAGAGCTACCAATTTTTTTTTACTGGCACACTGTGGGCGTGGCTTATGCAGGACGCTCTGCATTTCCTTTCAACATCTTTTAGAGCAAATTGGGTGCTCTGGGGTGGAGCTCCATTTTCGCCACCCCTCTGCATTCCACCACATCCAGGCAGCAGCCCACCCCTGCCCATATTAGTCTAAGTCTACGCAAGTTGCATTGGTTACCAGTCAGTGTCTGGATGCTATTCAGGGTGTTGGTTATCACCTTTAAAGTCCTACATGGCTCAGGGCCAGACTACTTATGGGACCGCCTCCTGCCTCATACTTCTCTACAACCAATAAAGGCCCACAGGGCTGGCCTTCTCCAGGTCCTGTCCGCCAAATATTGTCAGCTGGTGGGGCCACAGGAAAGGGCCTTTTCTGTGGCAGCTCCGACCCTTTGGAATTAATTGCCTCCAGAGAACCCTACTATCCCCACCCTCCTGGTCTTCCGGAAAGCCATTAAGATCTGGCTTGTCCAGCAGGCCTGGGAATAGGAATGATTGAGTGTATGTACAGTATGGTTTATGGGTTATTTTTGTATTTTATGCTATTTGCTGTTTTTACTATTGTGACATTTTACACTGTTTTTTAGTTATTGTAACTATTGTGAGCCACCCAGAGTCCTGCTGAAGTTGGGCAGCATATAAATATCACAAAATAAATGAAGGAAAAATTCAGAATTCATTGTGTATAAAATAGTTTAAGTTTTATTTTAAGAAGATCAGTGTCTGCTGTTTTAGGTTCTGTTTTAACAAGATAAAAGAGTTTCGTGTTTTTCTTTTAAGAAGATTATTGTCTGCTGTTTTAGGTTTTGTTTTAACAAGATAAATGTTTGCTGTTTAAGTTTTGTGATAAGAAGATGTGTGTGCTGCTGTTGTGGAGGGGACTGTTTACCCAATTCGTATTCTTTTTAGGGCATATGATAGAATAGAATAGAATAGAATAGAATTTTTATTGGCCAAGTGTGATTGGACACACAAGGAATTTGTCTTGGTGCATATGCTCTCAGCGTACATAAAATAAAATATACATTTGTCAAGAATCATGTGGTACAACACTTAATGATTGTCATAGGGGTCAAATAAGCAATGAAGAAGCAATATTAATAAAAATCTTAGGATATAAGCAACAAGTTACAGTCATACAGTCAACATGGGAGGAAATGGGTGATAGGAATGATGAGAAAAACTAGTAGAATAGAAGTGCAGATTTAGTAGAAAGTCTGACAGTGTTGAGGGAATTATTTGTTTAGCAGAGTGATGGTGTTTGGGAAAAAACTGTTCTTGTGTCTAGTTGTCTTGGTGTGCAGTGCTCTGTAGCGACGTTTTGAGGGTAGGAGTTGAAACAATTTGTGTCCAGGATGTGAGGGGTCAGTAAATATTTTACCCGCCCTCTTTTTGACTCGTGCAGTATACAGGTCCTCAATGGAAGGCAGGTTGGCAGCAATTGTTTTTTCTGCAGTTCTGATTATGCTCTGAAGTCTGTGTCGGTCCTGTTGGGTTGCAGCACCAAAGCAGACAGTTATAGAAGTGCAGATGACAGATGATAAACCATTTAAGGTACTATTCATCTTCAGGAGAAAGGTAACAGGATGTAGACCATATTTAGGCAGGAATTCTGTGTACCTCTGTGATAGGTTGTAACCCACCATGCTAGATTAGCTAGCGTAGGATTGGGAGGTCTTTTAATAGTATATTAACCTGCTCTTTAGCTTCTGTCTAGTGTCTCTTCTTCTTGTGAAGAGTAGCACGCTTTACAAATGGTCTTTGGTATACCCAGAGAGAGTAAACATTTCTGTTCTCTTGTCCAAACATCTTATATGAACTTTTTCATCAAATTTCAGCACGATAAATAAATAAAATAAATAAATAAAGGAGGCTGACTAGGCCATGCCCACCATAGCCACACACACCCAGCAACCGGGCAGATCACCCCTTGCTGAAGTTTTTGAAGCCCATCCCTGAACTGGAGGGGTTCTCTTCTCCTGTTTGATTGTTCAAATGATCAATCCAGCCATCCTGTCCCTCCAGGAGATTATGCAGCTGCCGTTCCTTTACTTAACACCTTCATCGAATCAATCTGTCAAATGCAAAAGTACAAGGCTGAACAAATACATCTCCCTGCCATCAAATATCTTTGCAGCATCGCCCACTGTGCTTATGGATGCTGAGCCCTAAATGGAACTCGAGAGACAGGGATACATGGAATTACAGGCAGGACATAAAGAAGAAATGCGTGCACATAACATTTAGAGGTTAATTGGCCAAAAAGCAGCACCGCAGAGAAGTAATTTGAGAGGACAGCAGTTCACCAAATGAGCATGACTCAGTCAGTATGATCCTATGGCACAGAAACCGTTTGTCCTTTGCTGTCAGGGTATATATTGTCCAATAGGGAAGAGCGTTCCTTGATGAAAACAAAAGGATGCTGCTACAGAAGGAACACGGCGCACTGCTACACAACAGCATCCCACAATCAGATGCTTTTTTATCCGAATAGCAGAGAACATCTTCCTAGATTCAGTTTTAGAAACTGGGAGTGTGGATTCTGAAAAAACTGTAGTATTTTAATCTTTGTTGTTATTTTATTGTTGTAAGCTGCCCTGTATCAACTAGGGCAACATATAAATTTGATAAGTAAGTAAGTAAGTAAGTAAGTAAGTAAGTAAGTAAGTAAGTAAGTAAGTAAGTAAGTAAGTAAGTAAGTAAGAAAGTGAGCAAGCAAGCAAATGAACGAACGAACAAACAAACAAACAAACAAACAAACAAACAAACAAACAAATAAATAAATAAATAAATAAATAAATAAATAAATAAAATTCCTTAAAGATGCAAAGGAACAGAGTCATTAAATCATATTTTTGGAATCACTACATCACTACATAGATCACTACATCTAAACTCCTGTTCAATGTAGAAATTCCAAGTAAAACAATCTAAGCCAGTGATGGTGAACCTATGGCACAGTGGCACGTGGAGCCATATCTGCTGACATGTGATCCGTGGCCCTAGCTCAGCTCCAACGCGCATGTGTGTGTTGGCCAGCTCAGTTTTGGCTTGCATAGAGGCTCTGGGAGGGCATTTTTGGCTTCCAGAGAGCCTCTTAGAGGATGGGGGAGGGTGTTTTACCCTTCCCTGGCTCCAGGGAAGCCATTGGAGTCTGGGGAGGACGAAACAAGCCTACTGGGCCCACCAGAAGTTGGGAAACAGGCCACTTCCTGCCTCCAGAAGGCCTCCATTATTCCATTATGGAAGCTGTTTTCGCCCTCCTCAGGCATTGAATTATTAATACAAGAGAAAGAACACACCATATTTTTCGAAGTATAAGACACACAGGAGTATTCCAGCCCTTTGGAATCAACTCCCTCCAGAGATTCACACTGCCCCCCCCCTCCTGCCCTTTCGTAAGGTTTTAAAAACTCACCTTTGCCGGCATGGCTGGGGCCTTTGAGCTCTGGCATTCTGCTCCATACAATCAACAATATGAGTGTATGAGTGTGATGGTGGAAGGTCTTAAGCATAAAACATATCAGGAAAGACTTCATGAACTCAATCTGTATAGTTTGGAGGACAGAAGGAAAAGGGGGGCATGATCGAAACATTTAAATATGTTAAAGGGTTAAATAAGGTTCAGGAGGGAAGTGTTTTTAATAGGAAAGTGAACCCAAGAACAAGGGGACACAATCTGAAGTTAGTTGGAGGAAAGATCAAAAGCAACATGAGAAAATATTATTTGACTGAAAGAGTAGTGGATGCTTGGAACAAACTTCCAGCAGACATGGTTGGTAAATCCACAGTAACTGAATTTAAACATGCCTGGGATAAACATATATCCATCCTAAGATAAAAATACAGGAAATAGTATAAGGGCAGACTAGATGGATCATGAGGTCTTTTTCTGCCGTCAATCTTCTATGTTTCTATGTTTCTATAGGATGAATGTGGGTGTCTGTTTTTAATAATCCTGGGTTTTTCACATGTTGCATTTCGTATTTATTCTTGTTTTGTAAGCCGCCCAGAGTCTACGAAGAAGGGCAGCATAGAAATCCAAAGAAAGAAACAAATAAATAAATAAGAAACAACTTAGTTTTGCAGGAGGAAAATAGGGAAAACAATCTACCTACCAGGTATTCATCTGGCTAGCATCCTTAGCCTGGTCAGCTTCAGCACATCATTTTATCCCCTGGTTAGGGCTGAGAAAAAAACTTATTTGGAGGGAATAGCAATGAAAACAAGCCTGTAAAGACTTAGGGCTTGGAGTAGCAATGAAAAAATCCTGCAAACTGGCCAGCTGATATTCAGCCTTCCGGAGGGTGGGGTGAGGTCATTTTTGTCTCCCCCAGGCTTCGGGAAAGCCTCCCATTGGGCTATTTCTCATATCACTAAGGTAAGCTTCTCCTTAAACCACCCATATCCCACCATAGTTAAGTGGCAACTCCTCCGTGTGCAACAGCAATAATCAGCCAATCTTGCAACCGGTGACCCATCATCTCCAAAGTTAAATCACCCACAGCCATGATTGACAGAGTGATACAACCTTCCATTTCACGCTTGCATCTTTGAGCATCCTAGCCATGAGCTCTTGAAATGTTTTCCCAAATTAAGGCCCCATCGCCCACCACACTATGCGTTCTCATCTGCAATTCATTTGCTATTTTCACCTAATCAAGCTGTTAATGATCCAGTGTTTCTGAACCTTGGCAACTTGAAGACATCTGGACTTCAACTCCCAGAATTCCCCAGCCAGCATTTGGGGGAATTCTGGGAGTTGAAGTCCAAATATCTTCAAATTGCCAAGGTTGGGAAACACTATGTTAATCAATCCCACCAAACCTACATTTGGGCTTCTCAATGTAAACCAGAGGGAGCCTTTTTAGTCATCTTTTCATGACGTGATTCAACAACTTTGTTAAAATCAAAAACTTCAAGTGGGAGTAGAGGGCTGTGAATTTGTGGCTCCTAATCAACCACGAGCAATTTATATCCTACCTTGTCTCTCTCAAGGCTGCCAGCAATTGCAAAAAAAAAAAAAGGTTGCTAAGAGGCAGGCAATGGTTTGAGTAGCATACTTTGAAACAGCAGCGTGTTACTACCCAGTGCAAAATTTGCTGTCCAGCAGAGGTTTAGGCATCCTTAAATGGACTGAAATAAAAAAGCCTTGATGATATCTAACTTTTTATGGGATAGGAGCCATTGCCTTAGTGCCATGACATGCGCCACAGCTGACAAACAGAACCCTCTCTCTGGGCATGTGAGGCATCACCCAGCTCGGCTCCATCGCGCATGTGCGCCTTCCACAGGCCAGCTGACTTTCAAGATGCACTGGGGGCAAGGTGCATAGCGGAGATGTTCAGGCATACATGGAGGGTAATACGGGCATGTGCGGGGCACAGGGGATCATGAGGGGTGAGGCACTCCCCCCTGTGGCCTGTTTTTGGTCTCAGGAGGCTGCAGGGAAGTCTGCTAGGCCCAAAAGAGGGTGTGGCTTGTGTAGCGTGCATGCGGGGGAGTGAGGGATGGCAGAAACCAATGGTGGGCTATGAGCATGAATGCTAAATTGTGCTCACCGCTGCGGCTCATGTTCTGCCGGGCTCTCCGATAGGAGCCTTCCAAAAATTCAAGGGTACAAATTTCAGACACACACACACGTTTGAAAATTCAAAACAACATTCTTTATCACAATATTCAAAATAAACAAAGCACTCTTTTTGTATTGCAAAGAGCACTCTTCCCAAAACAACCGGGTAGTCTGTACAATTTCCCTTAAGCAGTCATTAAGCACTTAGCTAGCAGCTGTAAAGAAACTTCACACCCCTTCTTCTTTCAACGAAGTGAGACACACACACGTTGCTCTGCTTTGTTTTCAAAGGTGTGAAAAAGCAACAAAGTCTAAAAAACACAGGATTCCTCATGAACTCCGATCAGATATTCTTCCACAATAGCCAAACCCACGTGCTGCTATTTATAGCAGCAGCTCTAATTATCGAAGCTCCACCCAAACACAGGTGGCCTCCCTTATTTCCTGTAATATGTTCTTACTTGGTCTCTTCTACGCATAATTCTGCGCTTGTGTGGGTCTAAAACATCATCACCTGAATCAATGGAAGATAAGGAAGAGTGACTGCCTGGGCTGTGTGCCAAGCCCTCCTCTGCTGAGTCACTCCCACCTTCTTCTTCGTCCGCGGAAACTAAACTCTGAACTGATTCTGTCGGCAATAACACAGGCCTGCGACATGTTGAACTTCCCCCTGCATCCACCTCCCCATTCCCTGGGGCAGAAGCTGGGCCAGAACCAACCACAACAGCTCGTAAGTGCTTGCGGGACCAGGGCGATTTTGCTTCTCCACCCGTGGAGATAGCAAAATTATTTATTCATTTATTTATTTATTAGATTTGTCTGCCGCCCCTCTCCGAAGCCTCGGGGCAGCTCACAGCAATAGAACAATACAAATCCAATAGTTAAAAACAATTTAAAACCCTTAATAGAAAAAACAATCATACGTCTCATACAAACCATACGTAAATTGCGCACGGAGCCTCAGGTGCGCCCATGTTTCAGTGAGGATTTTTTGCTTCCACGCATGCTGAAACACGGGCGCTCCTGCCGTTCCGTGCGCGATTTTGCTACCTCCACGAGTGGAAAAGCAAAATCGCCCTGGCCCCGCAAGCACTTATGAGCCGCGGCCGCAAGAGCAATTTAGCGTTCCGGCTCGTAGCCCACCACTGGCAGAAGCAAAGGTCATGAACCCATGTGCAGGGGGGGCATTGCATTATGTGTGCTAGCACACACACACACACGTGCGCGCTTTCAGCACACAACAAGAAAAAGGTTAGCCATTGCTGTCTTAGTGCCATCGCACTAAGCTACATTCTTTATTAATAGAACATGGCCCATTTATATATGCTACAGAGCAATCAGCATATTTTGCTAATTGCAATACCTTTGGTCAAATCATAATGACAATTGATACTGTCGTTAATCAAAACATTAACAACTAGAATGGAATGACTGGCTACATTCACATGGCACACAAAGGACAAGCAAAAAGAAAAAAGAAATACAGATTTACAAACCGCATAAAATTGAATAAGAATGTTCAAAATAACTTCATATAAGATCATCTTAAACTGTTCTTGCAATCAATTTAATGACAAGTAATTGGTCACCTTCGGACAAATGTAAAAAGAATCATTAATCATAGTAGACAATTAATAGGAACTGTTGTCAAATTTAAGAAGTCCATTCTTGTGATAGTAAAATAAAATTCTAAAGTTTTAATTTAAAGCCTTATGTGAAGAGAAACCCAAATTTTGGACATGATAAAAGTCCATGCAATGCTTAAGCAAGATAATTTACACAGGCTAATTTAACAAAATTGATGCTAACTGTAAAAAAAAGGGGGGGCTAAGTATGTGTACTTTGTTTTCTCAAGATGTGAATTGTTGACTTGATCTGCCATCCTGACTGCAGGGCAAGAAATAATAGTGAAGTTACAGAAAGGCAGTTATGAGTATCTTGAAAAACATCCTAATGATAATGGCAATTTGATGGTGGAATACAGTTAGTTACCCACAGAGTTAGTAGATTTCCCTTCTCCAGATGGGTTTAAGCTGAGACCTGACAGCCATCTGTCAGGGCTGCTTTCATATGGATTCCTGCACTGAGCAGAAGGTTGAATTTAATGGCCCAAGCAGTCCGTTTTAATGCTCTGATGGTACCACATCAATACATTAGGAGTTCACGCTGTTTGCTGTAAAAACGAATGAACAAATGGGTAGATTTTGCAGTACAGAAAGCAGGGCGTCCTGTTGATGCTTTTCACCGACTGACTGCCTGATTGATTGATTGATTGACTGAGTTGAAGGAGAAATTCATTCATTCCCAGTATGCGTGAATACACTTTGTACATAATGACTTTTAATGATTGCATATTTAGTAGCATTCAACGGCTTGATGATTTTACTCATCTCGTTGGACATATTGCTTCCACTGATAACCTGTTGTTACATTTTATCACACTGCTACATTCTTATTTTTATGTCGGTGGTTTGAAAATGTGCCATAAACTCCACATATACATACCCAGGGATAAGCTATGCGGGACATAGCAATTGGCCCAATAATATTCAACAACTAAGCTTTTTTTAAAAAACATTGCAAGAACATTGTACAGTTCTTGAGAGATTTAAAGAAGGAGGTGGTCGCATTTTCTTAATAGCTGAAGGGCTATCCTTCAGAAGATGGACAGGCCTGCTCTGTGCTGGTGCAGACAGCAGAGCTAATACAGGTGCTAACTGAATGCATGCTGGAAACAAAACAGTCACATCAAACATTGCCTTTATTTACAGAAGAGCCCCCAGGCTCTGCAAAGGAGATAAAATTCCTTCAAGCTGAGCTCAACTTCTGGTGACTCAAGGATATGTCCACGTAGTTTTCCCAGAAATGAGAGGAAGTCTGATCAGGTTGGCCAGATTTCTAGAATTATGTAGAACTACCTTGTTTGTTAGTTTATTTTTGTTTCCGGTCTCTGGCAATTTTATTGTTTCCACTGTTGTTGTTGTTTTGCCCATCCGTTTTCTTTCTCTACCACGGAAGCACCATATTAACGTTGCAAAATTTCAGAAAAAACAGCAGCAAGGGACTGAACTAAAGAATTGTTTGCTGCTCTCTATTGCCCCCACCCATGTTAGAATTCATCTCTAATACTTGGAATAATAAGAATCTACATAGGTAAAGTGACCAGATCATGAGTTAGGTACGGCGGGACACCATCGGCGGCAGGGGGAGAGGAAGGGATGACTGACAAAACTCAAAACGCTCAAAAAAGCTTGCCTGTTCTTCCCCGTGAAAACATAGCTGGCGGATGGTGGCGGCTTAGACAGCGTCCGCAGGACCCCTGTTTTGTACGTGTCGCTGGAGGGCTTGGAGGGCTGGAGGGAGACTGCAGCAGGAGTTGTGGGCCCTGCAGCATCAGAACAGATTTGGCCCATCAGTTTGGGGCATGGAAGCGGCTTGGGTCAGCTTGCTGGCTTGCAGCAAGCCCAACAGCAGGAGGGTTGGACAGGTGAGGCTCCCGACTGCCAGTTCTGTTACCAGAATGGCATCTCCCCTCATCCTGCGAGCAACCCGCCCTTGTCCTCACTGCTAGGAAATCTCTCCTTAATTTCTTTCTTTCATCATGTCCTCTTTAGGTTATATTATGGTTGTGAAAGCTGTGGTTGGCTAAACTATGGCTAGCATTTTTAACTGAGCATAGAATCTTAGAATTGTGGAGTCAAAAGTAGTGATGGGCGAACTGAACCCGCACAATTCGGGTCCGTACCGAATTTTGCGGTATTTGGTATGCCGAACACGAACCCGAAATTTTTCCAAAGTTCAGGGTCGTGTTCAGCATTCTGAGTTTTGATATCATCGGCAGGTTGCTAAGGACGCCAAGGTGATCACTTCCTGGATTCCATGGAATCCAGGAAGTGATCACCTTGGCGTCCTTAGCAACCTGTTGGTGATGTCAAAGCTCCGCCCCCGGAATCTCTTCATGGGAGGGATTCCCCGTTCAGGTTCAAGTTCGGGTTCGGTTCGGTTTCAGCCGAATTTTGCATAAAATTCAGCCGAACTTGCCGAACCCGAACACCGTTGGGTTTGCCCATCACTAGTCAAAAGGCATTACAAAAGTACCATATTTTTCAGAGAATAAGAAGCACCTTTCCACCCACCCCCCAAAGAGATTGAAAAGTTGGCTGTGTCCGAATGTCACTTTTACTAAGCTTTTTTTCAGCCCTAACGTGATGCTAATGTGTGAAGCGATCTTTTATGCTTTACTAGCTAAGCGATCTTCCCTTTGCCTGCTTTTTTCACAGCTGCTCTCTCCAACAATCAGCTGGGCTTCTGGGCTTTAGAAGCCTTTTTTCAGTCCTAAGGCCAGTAGAGGGTTGCTACCGGTACAGTTGAGGACGGTGCACCGATAGCAAAAGTTGTGCTGCGCGCGCAGCTTCTGTTCTCTTGCACATGTGTCCCAGTGTGTTTTTACTTCTGCACATGCACAGGAAGCAAAATGTTGCAAGGGGACGTGCGTGCGTGCAAGATTTCAGAGATGTGAATGGGAAGCCGCCCTGGCCTAAGGCCAGTGCTAACGAGTGATGTGCTTTGCTAGCAAAGTGATCTTCCTTTTGCCTGCTTCTCTCATTGTTTCTCTTTCTGAAGAGAGAGAGAAGTGAAGTGTTTGAGAAACTGGTTTTTATCCCCAACAGGGGATAAAAAGACAAGCACACATCCTCAAAAGCAGCAAACTAAGGTGCTGAAGCTGACCAGACTAAGGACTAGCCAGAGGAATACCTGGTAGGCAATTTATTTTTTCCCTATTTTCCTCTCCAAAAACTAAAGTGCCTCTTATACTCTGAAAATAATAATAATAATAATAATAATAATAATAATAATAATGACAACGATAACAATAACAATAACAATAACAATTTATTAGATTTGTATGCCACCCCTTTTTGAGGACTCAGAGCAGCTCACAACAATAACTATATAGTACAAATCTAATAGTTAAAACTAAAAGTAAAAACCCACTATCATTAAAAAACAATCGATACTACACAATCATACCATACTCAAGTCTTACTAGTCAGAAGGGAGCGCATTAATCTCCCCATGCCTGGCGACATAAGTCTTCAGAGTCTTGCGGAAGGCGAGGAGGGTGGGGGCAGTTCAAATCTCCAGGGGGAGTTGATTCCAGAGGGCCAGGGCCTTCACAGAGGAGGCTCTTCCCCTAGGTCTCGCCAGACAACATTGTTTAGTCGACAGGACCCAGAGAAGGCCAACTCTTTGGGACCTAATTGGCTGCTGGGATTCGAGTGGCAGAAGGCAGTTCCGGATGTATTCTGGTCCAATGCCATGTAGGGCTTTAAAGGTCATTGCCAACACTTTAAATTGTGTCCAGAAACTGATCGGCAACCAGTGCAGGCCGCGGAGTGTTGACGAGACATGGGCGTATCTGAGAGGGCCCATGACTGCTCGCTTGACCACATTCTGCACGATCTGAAGTTTCAGAACACATACATTAATCAAGTAATCTGCCATATTAATGCAGGAAAGCCATTGATTGGTTGGTTGGTTGGTTGTATTTATATGCCACTCACTCCAAAATGACTCTGAGCGGCTTTTTAAAACCATCCACAAGAGATGGCTGTTCCAGCTTCTTCTTTAAAACTTCCAGAGATTAAGAACCCATATCCTCCCCTGTTAGAATTTCATTGTTGTACAGTTCTTAACCATTACATTTTGTGCGTGTATGTGTTTGTATGAAATCTACAACATACTTTTGGGTTTTTTTGATATAATACTTAACCAATGCCTTGCTTTGCAATAAAAAATCTGCTCCCAATTGTGGTCATAATTTAAGGACTAAGTGTAGCACCAAGCTAGAAACCAGACCAAAGCCAGCTGGTCCTTCTCTCTCAACCCAAGAAAGGAAGCAATGGCAAACTTCTTCCAAAAACCTTTGCCTAGGAAAATGTAAGGATCAAACCAGGCAATCACTAAGAGTCAAAGCAGATTCAAAAGGTGCACCCAGACACTTCTCATCTCCATGTTGCTTTTTCCTAAGCCTACCTTTTCCCAAATCTCCTTCCCCGTTGCAACTTACTTATTTTATTTATTATTTGTTTGTTTGTTTGTTTGTTTGTTTGCTTGCTTGCTTGCTTGCTTGCTTACTTACTTACTTACTTACTTATTTACTTACTTACTTACTTACTTACTTATTTATTGGATTTGTATGCCGCCCCTGTCCGTAGACTCAGGGCGGCTAACAACAATGATAAAAACAACATGTAACAATCCAATCCAATATTAAAATAACTAAAAAAAACCTTATTATAAAAACCAGACATACATACAGACATACCATGCGTAAATTGTAAAGGCCTAGGGGGAAAGAATATCTCAGTTCCCCCCATGCCGGACGGCAGAGGTGGGTTTTAAGAAGTTTACGAAAGGCGAGGAGGGTGGGGGCAATTCTAATCTCTGGGGGGGAGTTGGTTCCAAAGGGCTGGGGCCGCCACAGAGAAGGCTCTTCCCCGGGGTCCCACCAAACGACATTGTTTAGTTGACGGGATCCGGAGAAGGCCCAATCTGTGGGACCTAACTGGTCGCTGGGATTTGTGCAGCAGAAGGCGGTCCCGGAGATAATCTGGTCCGGTGCCATGAAGGGCTTTATAGATCATAACCAACACTTTGAATTGTGACCGGAAACTGATTGGCAACCAATGCAGACTGCGGAGTGTTGGTGTAACATGGGCATATTTGGGGAAGCCCATGACTGCTCTTGCAGCTGCAATCTGCACGATCTGAAGTTTCCGAACACTTTTCAAAGGTAGCCCCATGTAGAGAGCATTGCAGTAGTCGAGCCTCGAGGTGATGAGGGCATGAGTGACTGTCAGCAGTGACTCCCGGTCCAAATAGGGCCGCAACTGGTGCACCAGGCGAACCTGGGCAAACGCCCCCCTCGCCACAGCTGAAAGATGTTTCTCTAATGTGAGCTGTGGATCGAGGAGGACGCCCAAGTTGCGGACCCTCTCTGAGGGGGTCAATGACTCCCCACCAAGGTGATGGACGGACAGATAGAATTGTCCTTGGGAGGCAAAACCCACAGCCACTCTGTCTTATCAGGGTTGAGTTTGAGTCTGTTGACACCCATCCAGACCCCAACAGCCTCCAGACACCAGCACATCACTTCCACTGCTTCGCTGACTGGACTGAACTTGCTCTTAGCAGAATATTGTCTGAATGAAGAGATTTGTAAATTTCAAGAGCTTGCACATTTGTGCACCCTTTCATTAGTTGGCCTAATGCTGTCATTGTTCTGATAGGAATTTTGTGACAAGAATATCTGATATGCAGTCAGTTGTGTTAGAAAATAGTTCCAAACGTCTCCAACTATCAGAAATATTATTCAAATGCACATTTCCTGCCGTATTCAGAAAATAGCATCTCTTTCCCCCGGGATGAGCAAATAACATTGCTGTTTTGTGCACGCTGCTTCACACAATGTTCACTTCAAAGCTTTGGCAGCAGAGAGGTAGGATTAGGAGCAGTTTATAAGTAATCTGTGGACTATCAGAAGAATTTCCTTGCTTCTAGGCAGGGGGCACTTTTTTCAGTCTTCTGTCAAAAGGTCCTGAACCTAGTGGGGAGACATTGTTCTCTTATTCAATGAAACACAGCAGAGAAGTTTCACAAAAGACACAAAGAGACAAGAAGACACAGAGAGAGAGAGAAATGAAAAGAACAGATTCTCATGAATACTCAACACAATTTAGCCTTTTTAACAGCCTCGGTGGAAGGATTGCCTGGGGCTATTCTGCTAGATTAAGTGAATGTATAATTGCATAGCACTTTCTTCCTGGATTTTTATACAAATGAAAGGAGGGGAGACATCTTCCATTCCCCACTACCATGG
Organism: Erythrolamprus reginae; assembly: GCF_031021105.1. Taxonomy (NCBI): domain Eukaryota; kingdom Metazoa; phylum Chordata; class Lepidosauria; order Squamata; family Dipsadidae; genus Erythrolamprus; species Erythrolamprus reginae. The sequence continues at coordinate 390,199,194 of NC_091950.1, read as the reverse complement.
GTGGCAGTGCTTTTCCTAACAGCTGATACAATCCATCCATTGAATGTTAGTCTTTGCACAGCTTGTTCACAGATTCAAGATCATATGCTGCAACGTCCTGCCTGTCGGCGACTACTTCAGCTTCAACCACAACAACACAAGAGCACACAACAGATTGAAACTTAATATTAACCGCTCCAAACTTGGCTGTAAAAAATATGACTTCAGTAACCGAGTTGTGGAAGCGTGGAACTCATTAACGGACTCCATAGTGTCATCCCCAAACCCCTAACAATTTACCCTTAGATTATCTATGGTTGACCTATCCAGATTCCTAAGAGGTCAGTAAGGGGCGAGTACAAGTGCACTAGAGTGCCTTCCATCCCCTGTCCTATTGCTCTCCTATATCTCCTATACCTTTCTTTTATTCCTATATCTCTTCTTCTACTCTTTCATTGATATGTTCTATTACTGTATCTTCTTTTCTATTCTTTCTTAGACATATTTTACTATGAGTATCTCCTCTATAACCTTCATCATGTATTTTACTATGTGTATATAGATATATACCCACTAAAACCCTCATTGTGTATTGGACAAAATAAATAAATAAATAAATAAACAAATAAACAAACAAACAAACAAACAAACTCCTTGTATTTGCAATAATGCTGACATCTCTCTTATTTTTCAAATCCATCTCCACAAAAGTATCTAACATTGTCTGGCTTCATTTTGGAATCCTCAGATCTGATTCAACTGGATGGAAAGGCAGAGCTTGATATTCCAGTTGTCAACCTGGTAATCACACAGGTGTAGAGAAAGAGATACTTGTAGAAAGCTATAAAAAGGGTCTGGGTTAGGTGAGTTGCTGGGTCTTTTGCAACTGAAAAAAATCTGATTGATCAAACCCAAATCTGGTAGCTATGTGGCCTCAGAAATAAATAGCAAAACTGATTTTTATTACCTTTTAGGCTGCCTGATTCCCAGGTAACTGGGAATTTTGAACCATAAAAAAATTAAAAACAATAACAATATATTAATGTGAAGATAATTCCTTTTCTCTCTGGATTACAGAGGTATACTATATCTAGATAATAAAGTTCCATTTGTCTATTATAGATCATTCCTACAAAAGTCTGTGCAGTTCCATTTTAAGGCAATCTGCAGATTTATTTCCAACAAAATATAAATAAACTCTTGGAGACTAATCTCATTTACGTCTGTTTTCTATATGTTATTGCCAGTGTATCTTACAGTATCTTAATTACTTTCAAGATTACATCTTTGCAATGCAGCTAATGGGCTAATTTGAAAACCAGTAAGATATTGAAAAATTAGAAATAAAGTATGATAAGTATTTATGTATTAGGGGTGTGCAACGCTTCAGAGTAGTTTTTAAAAGGTGATTTGGAACACATATGGTGCCCCTTTTAAATCAGCTGCTTTGTTTCCTGGATTACACAGGAGTTGCTGAGATGGGCTATGTTTGGGTGTAAGGTGCTTCAAGCATCTTTTTTCAAATATTTCCAAAATTTTGCACAATTTCTGAGTCCATATGCATTGTGCTGTCCCCAGAGACAGAGATAGCTGGACTGTATTTAGGCATGTCTCTTTAAGATATTGCAGTAACTGTGAGATATTGTGAGAATTCTAGTAATAAAATGATCTGGGATATCTCGTTGTGTGAGTTATCTGACTGGGAAAAGTTGAGCTTATACCAGAACATGTATGTAATAAGAAAAAGAAGAACCACACACTCTTTTGCTCCTGAATAGCTGTAACCAGATAAATACAGATGTAAGCCACCCATGTAAGCTTACCATACAATAACCATAAGGTTATCCTATGGTAAGGTGGGCGGCCAATAATTTTTACCAAAAAATAAATAGACAGCATCTAAGTTTGAACTATAACATTATGATCCAGAAGAAAATAGCATGCCTTCCATCCCCTGTCCTACTGTCTCTCCTATATCTTCATATATCTTCTCTTCTATCCCTCTAACTTTTCTTCTATTCCCTCATTGATTCCTATATTCCTATTCCTATATTTTCTCTTCTATTCTTTCCTTGATATATTTTACTTCGAGTATATCTTCTATAACCTTTGTGTATTATTGTGTTTTTGGACAAAATAAATAAATAAAAATAAATAAATAAATGATATGTAGATAAAAATGCCAAATCCAGACTGATCATAAGGTTGACTCTGTGACAGAAAATATATGCTGGTTAAGGAGGATTTATAATCTGACACAACTGAGTACTTATTACTAAATTTTAAAATACAAAAGTGCAAAAAAAATTCTATATAATGTTTAATAATTGAATTTATAGTTTGAATTAGAAATATATATTATTAACCAACAAATTTAAGAATGCAACATTTTGGTTTAAACATTAAATAATTATAATTAACCACTTTTGAAAAAATATTTGTTTAGAATAGTCCATGGGAATAGATTTCCAAATAAAACCAATTGTTATGCAAACATAGTAATTCAATATGATGAGTTATAAACTCCGTAATAGGATAAAATTACCTTTATTTTTTTATTCAGAGTCATGCTGTTTTATAAAGACATTAATAGACTTGCTTTGAATGTACATTTACATATATTTATAAAGCAGTGCCTTTTAGGCATGAACAAATCCTTGCATTCTCGCAATACTCTTAATCAAATCAAAAACTTAGGAGATATTTATTTATTTATTATTATTATTATTATTATATTTGCCCAGCATGGCAACCTCCATTAGTGCTTAAAGCGTGCATACGCGCACACACAGAGAAAGAGAGAGAGATTAGTTTAAGATTCAGCATTTATGCAATCCCAGAAATATAGATTAATTCAGTAAGCAGATCATATGAATGAGCCAGTATATAACATCTTTCTTATTTTGTGCTCACATTTTTTCTTAGTAGTGCAGAAACAAACCTGAGCATAAAAATGACAAATGATGAAACAAAATACGTATCTCAGGTCTTTCTTTGCAATGAAATATGTCTTTTCTTCTGACAGTCCTCCTGGATATATCTGGAATTTTAAGAGCAGGTGATGGGTGCCCTAACAAAATGGTTTCTGGAGATGTAGGGAGAGAGGCTTGACTGATTACAAAATGGCTGCGAATGAAATGAACCAGTAGTTTATTTCCTGTCTTCTTCTGAAATCCCTGAAGATGGTTGTTTTCACCTCCATCTTACTTCAAGTGATTTCTTTTTGAGGAGGTGGGCATAGTCCTAAACAATATACTTTCTAGTAAACCTTCAACTTTTTTATTTTCTAAAAATTCTATGTTTCATGTGGAACCAGAAGCATTTTTGTAACTAGAGTTGATGCTGGAGCAGTGATGGGCTCCTACAGGTACAGTCAGATACACAGAACTGGTAGAAAAAGTTTGGTCAGGTACAGAGAACCAGTAGAAAAATTTTGATATTTTTTTTCCTTTCTGGGCTCTGGGTATTATTATTAATAATAATAATAATAATAATAATAATAATAATAATAATTAGATTTGTATGCTGCCCTTCTCCAAGGACTCGGAGCAGCTGTTTGTTTTTTCTGTCACAGTAAATGAGGTTGAATGTGTGTAATTTTAGAAGAGCTGTGTGTGTGTATGTGTACATACACATACAGTTTATATAGTGTTGTGGTTAGCTCTGGCCCAGCTCCTGCCCCAAGGACTGTGGATGTGGGGGAGACATCCACATGCCGCAGGCCTGCTTTGCTCCCGGTGGAATCTGCTGATGAAGGCTCCTCTGACCAAGAAGACATGAGTGACAGGGAAGAGGAGAGTGTGGCAGACAGCTCAGAAGGAGATCAATTATCTAGTTCCTCCTTGGATTCGGAACAAGAGTTAATGCGGATAGCGATGCATAGGCAGCAACAACTGAGAGATTATTATCAAAGAAAATGAGGCCACCTGTGGTTGGGTGGGGCTGTGGTAATTAGTGAGGCTGCTATAAATAGCAGCCTGTGGGTTTGGCCATTGTGGAGGATTATCTGATCATTGTGTTTCATGCCTGCCTTGCTGACTTCGACCATTGTGTGCTGATTTTTCCCCGCTTTGAAACTAAACCAGAGCAAAGTGTGTTTCACTTTGTGAAAGAAGAAGGGCTGTGAATTACCTCACAGCTGCAAGCTAAGTATCTCAGAACTGATAAGAGACTTGTACAAATTACCAGTTTGTTTGGAGATGAGTGCTCTTTGCTATACAAAAAGAGTGCTTAGTTTATTTGAATTTTCGGTATAAAGAACATTGTTTTGAATTTTCAAACGTGTGTGTGTCTGAAATTTGTATCTGTGAATTTTCGGGAGGATTCTACCAGAGAGCTCAACAGAACATATAGTAGATAATATATATTTTTGTGAGCCTGTGCGTAATATGTATGTATACTTATGGCATATATACATAGAATTAAATAGTATATTTTGAATGTTCAGTAATAGTAAATAGATAGGGAAATTATATCTCTTTGAGGTGATGCCAGGTACCCTAACCCTAACCCAAATCTTTGACGTGAGTGATTTCAAGTTGGCCACCTTTAAGTCAATCACATGATCATGAAGCCACTCCCACCAGGTCACATGGCTGGCAAGCCACACCCACAAAAAAGCCACACCCACAGTGTGGTAGTAAAATTTTTTGCAGTCCTTCACTGTGCTGGAGGATCGTTCTTAACTTAGTAACATGCCAGTTTCTTTATCATATTCATATTTTAATGAAAAGAATAAAAGCCAGAGAGCAAGTTGCTTTGCAGAGATTCAGGAAGGTGGCTGTTGATGTGGTTGTGTCAATGATAGCACATTTCCTAGCTTTTTCTTACTGGAAATAATCATTCTCTAATTGCTTCTCATATAGCTTCTAACGTGACATCATGAGGATGCTATTGTGGGGGATCTTGTCATTCTGCTTGCTGGCCTATGTCCGCGGTGACTGCCGGAAGGACTGTCTGAACTGCCACAGACATCTGTACAGCCACCAAGATGACTTCAGTCTTCTGGTGAGTAATCCCAGCAATTATCTTTGCATATACAGTAATATCTCGTTTTACGAACTTAATTGGTTCCCGGAGGAGGTTCGTAAGGCAAAAAGTTCGTAAGACGAAACAATGTTTCCCATAGGAAACAATGTAAAATCAATTAATGCGTGCAAGAAAAAAAATGCAAGAACGGCGCTCCACTGGGCACCGCCACCTGGCTGTCACCTGGCTGTCACCTGTCATGAAGACGCCCTTCCTGGAGTCCACGTTTCGGCCAGCCAGGAAGGAGGTCTCTGTGACATCAAAGCTCCACCCATGGAATTCCCTATTGGGATTCCCCACCTCCGTTTGAGCCTCCCGACCTGCTGACAGTTCCATGGCTCTTTTGCAAAGCTGACAGCCGAGTGGCGGGGCTTCTCAGCGTCCTCCCGAACCCGAACCCCGAACCCGAACTTTTGCTGAACTTCTGGGTTCGGCGTTCAGGAGACCCCCCCCCCAGCTGTTTCAAAAGGCAACAGCCAGGCGGCGGGGCTTCTTGGCAGCCTCCCGAACACCGAACCCGGAAGTTCGGCAAAAGTTCGGGTTTGGCATTCGGGTTTGGGAGGACACCGAGAAGCCCCCTGGCTGTTTCAAAAGGCGACAGCCGGGCGGCGGGGCTTCTTGGTGGCCACCCAAACCTGAACTTTTGCCAAACTTCCAGGTTCAGCGTTCGGGTGGCGGGTTCGTAAGGCGGAAAAAGTTTGTAAGAAGAGGCAAAGAATTTCCGAACCCCAGGTTTTTATCTTGGAAAGTTCGTATGACAAGGGGTTCATATCACGAGGTACTATTGTATGTTCATGTTCTGTATATGTCTTGCCTGATGTGCAAGCTTTTTTGAAATGCAGCTAGTTTGGTCTCAGTACACATTCCCCCCATCCCAACCCCAAATTCCAGAAAGCAGGGCCTCTTTCAAACATGGATGTCATCCTGATAGCAAGGTAAAATAAGTCTCCTGCCCATCATTGACATTATAACTTGTCCTTTCCACTGTGGTAATTCTGAAATATCCCTGTGTCCTATCCACCAGCAAAGAAATGTTCTTGCAAATCAGTTTTGACTCCTGGTAACTACCTGAAGAAATTCATGCAGATTTTGTTGGCAATATTTGGAAATGGTTTGCCACCGCCTGCTTCCTAAGGCTAGGAGAAGATTTGGGTCACATAGCTGCTTTGTGCCTATGGCAGGACTAGAACTCACAATCTCCCAGATTCTAATCTGGTGCCTTCCGTATAATAACTGAGGCCTTATTCAAACATGAAGGTTTAATCGAATCAACGTGCCAGCAGAGGCAGGTACAGGCTTACAGATAAAATCAATACACAGGCTTTTATACAGCTAGCTGCCTGAGGCAGCCTCCAATCAAAACAGAGGAACTTTCCCGCTTACAATGTAACTGGGGCATACGTGCCCAATCAGCACCCTGGATAGGGACCAGCGAACGCGGCTCTAGCAGCCGGCTGTTACTATGCGGACACTTCATTCCGCACTATAGCTAACTGACTGTGATGTGGTCAGCAAACCACAACGACATCAAAATGACAACAACTTGCAATGTGACATTATCATAGAGGTTGACCATCGGACATAGATATGTAAGTTACCTTGTTTGCATAATGCCATCGTCAGAGCTTTCTCACTGGAATTTTGTCTTGTCCTCCCAACACCCTTGATTTTGACTCTGGTATTATTTGACCTAATTGAGCTGCCTAATAGTTGCCATTGGAGCAAGAAGGCATTAAATAAATTCAACAGAAATGCTCAAAAATCTGTAACCTTCCTCCCCTGGTCCCTTTGCTTACACTCTTAACTTCACACCCTGCTTTTATTAATTTCCACCAAAGATGTTTAGCATTTAGCATTTAAACTTAGATACTGCTTCACAGTGCTTTACAGGCCTCTCTAAGCAGTTTACAGAGTCAGCATATATTGCCCCCAACAATCTGGGTCCTCATTTTACCCACCTCAGAAGGATGGAAAGCTGAGTCAACCTTGAGCCTGGTGAGATTTGATCTGTCAAATGGCTGGCAGCTGGTGATCAGTAGAAGTAGCCTGCAGTACTGCACCCTAACCACTGCACCCCCGTGGCTCTTATATATTCCCCACAAGGTTCCAGCTTATTGGGAAAGACATTACTGGAGATGTAGGTATAGCAGTGTAACTTTCCCAACAGAGCAAATAAAGGGATTTATCTAAAAGCATATTTAATTCTCCCAATAAGTAGTGATGGGCAAACCCAACGGTGTTCGGGTTCGGCAAGTTTGGATGAACTTTAGGCAAAATTCGGCCGAATCCGAACCGAACCCAAACCCGAACAGGGAACCCCACCAAGAGATTCCGGGGATGGAGCTTTGACATCATGTATACCGGCAGGTTGCTAAGGACGCCAAGGTGATCCCTTCCTGGATTCCTTAGCAACCTGCCGGTGACATCAAGGCTCCACCCTCGGAATCTCTTCGTGGGAGGGATTCCCCAGCTCCTTCAAAGGGAGGTCTTCATGTAAAAATAAACATGTTTATTTTTACGTGAAAGGACCACCCTTTGCTTGCAGCACCGCTGCGGTGTTCTTTCTCGTAAAAATAACAATGTTATTCCTTTGAAGGAGCTGGGGAATCCCTCCCACGTAGAGATTCCAGGGGCGGAGCCTTGACATCACCGGCAGGTTGCTAAGGATGTCAAGGTGATCACTTCCTGGATTCCATGGAATCCAGGAAGTGATCACCTTGGCGTCCTTAGCAACCTGCCGGTATACGTGACGTCAAAGCTCCGCCCCCAGAATCTCTTGGTGGGATTCCCCGTTCTGGTTCGGGTTCAGGTTTGGGTTTGGTTCGGTTCGGTTCAGCCGAATTTTGCCTAAAGTTCGTCCGAACTTCCCGAACCCGAACAAGAAAGTCTTTTCTTTTTGGGTTTGAAATGTTTTCCTGTTTATCCAAGTTGCTTCCTCTGAATAAGTTGATTAGGGGACCCTATCCTCTAAGGTGATTTCATTTCTCACTTAATGTTGAACAATAAAGGATCCATGCATCAAACCTTGTGGCATTTCATTCAATATTCATGCCAGCAAGACATAATTAGGGTACTGGTGTACTTTGTGATTAAATCCTTTGCTGAAATAAAGACATGTCTATAACATTGCCACAATAAAATACTGTGATCAAAAGTGATATACACAAACCAGGAATAATCTGGGAAAAAGTGAGATTTTTCTACACTTTAGCCCCAAGCCTCTGACTGTCATACCTAAACTAGCCAGAATGAAGCCATTTTAAATCATTCTTTTCCAGATTTCAATTTTGCCTGCATGTTGGGCTGGTGTTTAGTCTGCACTCTACTTTGGTGGATTCTGCTATCTTTAATTTCTTCCACCTGTGGCAGGACAAGAAGTACAGTGGTACCTCTACCTACAAACGCCTCTACTTATGAACTTTTCTAGATAAGAACCAGGTGTTCAAGAGGGTTTTTTGCCTCTTCTCAAGAGCCATTTTCCACTTACAAGTCTCCAAAACTGTAACCGGAAAAGGCAGGGAGAAGCCTCCATGGGATCTGTCTGGGAATCTCCTGGGAGGAAACTGGGCCAGAAAAGGTGGGGAGAAGCCTCCATGGGGTCTGTCTGGGAATCTCCTGGGAGGAAACAGGTCCTCCATCCTCCCTGTGGTTTCCCCAATCGCATGCATTATTTGCTTTTACATTGATTCCTATGGGAAAAAATGGTTCTTCTCATAAACTTTTCTACTTAAGAATCTGGTCATGGAACAAATTAAGTTCATATGTAGAGGTACTGTACTGCCACTGCACCTATGACCTTTTCTGTGGACATCCATGAGTACATAGTGATTGTTCTCCATTAAAACTCCTTTTATATGACATTCATCTGTTGATTCCCCCTCATCATTGACAACTTCCCATCTTAGTGTGAAGACTGAATTCTTGTCAATTGAAGGGAGAGAGGGAGGGAAGGAAGGAAGGAAAGAAGGAAGGAAGGAAGGGACTTTCCAGTAAATAGGTTTATTCTGCACCTCAATAGAAGGTGTCGCCTGTCCCCCAATATCTCAGAGAATAGAGATGCTTTGGGTTCCTTTTATAAAACAACACCATCTAACAGGAACCTGGAGCCTTGCCTTTCCCTCCAGGAATAGCATATCCCTGAGATTTAGAGGAGACAACCCTGTTGTTCTTCCCAAACTTAAAAACTTTTTAGCATTTTGTTTCCTGCAGGTACTGTGTCTGGTTTTAGAGTGAGCCCAATTAGTAAACAGCTTGAGTTGTTGAATATGTTATATTTGGTCTACGTTGGTGCTATTTTATATTTTGTTTTCATTGTTTTTATGTTCATTCTTAATCTTGTTTATGCTTTTAAGTCTGTGTTAGCCACCCAATCCATACTTTGCACGGTGAGTGGATGGGTGGACAGATGGGCAGTCAGACAGATAATGTGTGCCTTTAGCAAGTGGCTTGAGATTATGACAACCACAATTGTTCTTTTGGTTCATTACCTATGGTTCAGGCTAACATCAGTAAGATGTAAGAACGTGGTCATTAATGCTGTTCTCAACATTAGGAGATGTAACCTTTCATCTGTAACTTCAATTGCTAATTTTCTATCTGCTGACATGGCTGGGCAGTTTAAGAGTCAGAATGAATGAATAAAACTGGCTAACTAGACCAGTCTCCATCGTGCTGGCAGTAGAACCTCTGTACAATTAGAAAATGCAATTGACAGATCATTAATATTCATTTGAATAGCCTTTTTCTGCTCTGTGCCATGACGCATGGACTCCTCATTATACAGCGATAACAAATTTCCATAATTGGCTCCACCTTGAGTAAACTTCCAAGGGCACTGCTGAAGGAACAGACCTTTTGCAAGTTGTCCCCAAGAGAGTAAAGACACGAGGACCATGTTAGATGAGGTGGAAACAATGGGTTCTTCTTGATTTGAGTATATATAATGATCAGTAGGTTACAGAAGCCAAATAGATCTTAAGGCAGTTTCACACAGGCTCCTCTGAAAGCCCACCAGCAAGAGGTTTTTTCTAAGTAATCTAGAAGATGCCATTGTTTCAATTTCACCTTCTTCATCACCATCATTATTACGACGGTGATGATTTTTATTATTTTTTATTTCTATTATTTTATTTTTATTTACTTTGTCAAACATTTACAAGATAACAGGTATAATATAAACATAAATATGAACACTGTAAATGGGTATGGGGGGAAATGAAGATGGTAGGAACACTGGTGTGCTTATGCACACACCCCTTTGAGTTGGAAGGGACCTTGCAGGTCATCTAGACCAGCCCCTGCCCAAGCAGAAGAACCTACATTTTTCTTCTGCCTAGGATTGAACTCACAACCTCCTGATTGTGAGGCAAGAGCTCCACCTCTGGGCTACAGTACTATCAGGATGATGGCCCAGTTATACCTTCTATTGTTCAACCATTTAGCTGCTTGGTGTCCACAAGATGAAGATGAAGACTGTGCTGTGTTGTGGTTGGCTCTGGCCCAGCTCCTGCCCCAGGGAATGGGGAGGTGGATGCAGGGGAAATTTCAACATGTCACAGGCCTGTGTTATTGCCGACAGAATCAGTTCAGAGTTTAGTTTCCTCGGATGAAGAAGAAGGTGGGAATGACTCAGCAGAGGGGGGCTTGGCACACAGCCCAGGCAGTCAATCTCCCTTATGTTCCATTGATTTGGATGAAGATGTTTTGGATGGATCCATGCAAGTGCAGAATTATGCATAGAAGAGACCAAGTAAGGACATATTACAGGAGATTAGAGTGGCCACCTGTGTTTGGGTGGGGCTCCAGTAATTAGGGCTGCTGCTATAAATAGCAGCATGTGGGTTTGGCCGTTGTGGAAGAGTATTTGATGGCAGTTCATCAGGAATCCTGTGTTGTTGGTTTCTGGACTTTGTTGATTTTTCACGCCTTTGAAAACAAAGCAGAGCAACGTGTGTGTGTGTGTGTGTCTCACTTCGTTGGAAGAAGAAGGGGTGTGAAGTTTCTTCACAGCTGCTAGCTAAATACTTAATGACTGCTTAAGGGACATTGTACAGACTACTCAGTTGTTTTGGGACGAGGGCTCTTTGCAATACAAAAAGAGTGCTTAGTTTATTTTGACTTTGGGGATAAAGAACATTGTTTTGAATTTTCAAACATGTGTGTGTCTGAAATTTGTACCCTTGAATTTTCGGGAGGCTCCTACCAGAGAGCCCAGCAGAACAGTGTTGGTTGCAACTATTTCATTTCCAGATATATTTACACAATTTGCCAAAAAAAAAAAAAGACTGTACTGGTTGGGATGAAGCCAAGCCTTGACAAGGTTTTCTTGATTTTTCTTTTTTTCTTTTTTTTAAAGGGGGGAGAGGTAGACTGCCCACAACTACAGGTTAAGTTAAGTAAGGGAGGGCAAAGATGCAAGCAAATCTTACTAATTTCCAAAATATTTGTTCACTTTTGTAATATTTATTTTATTAGAGTTGGAAGGGACCCTGTAGGTCATCTAGTGCAACCCTTTGCTCAAGCAGGAGATCATATACCACCCCAGATAAATGGTAGTCCAATCTCCCCTTGAAAGTTTCAAGCATTGGAGCATTCACAACCTCCACAGGGAAGCTGTTCCACTGGTTGATCACCTTCACCGTCAGAAAGTTCATCCTTATATCCAGGTTGAATCTCTCCTCGGTCAGTTTCCATCTGTTGCTCCTACTCTGGGCCACTGGTGCCCTGGAAAATAATGTGACTCCCTCCTCTCTGTGGCAACTTCTTTAGTACCTACAGTGATCCCTCGATTATCGCGAGGGTTCCGTTCCAAGACCCCTTGCGATAATCGATTTTTCACAATATAGTGGTGCGGAAGTAAAAACACCATCTGCGCATGCGCGCCCTGTTTTCCATGGCCGCGCATGCGCAGATGGTGTTTTTACTTCCGCACCTGGGAAGACCCAGGGAAGGTTCCTTCCGCCGCCCAGCAGCTGATCTGCTCGGCAGCACCGCAGCAGCGAGGAGCCGAAGATCGGGGTTTCCACGCCGCCCACGCAAAGGGGAAACCCCGATCTTCGGCTCCTCACTGCTGCAGCGCTGCCGAGCAGATCAGCTGCTGGGCGGCCGAAGGAACCTTCCCTGGGTCTTCCCCGCCGCCCACGCAAAGGGGAAACCCCAATCTTTGGCTCCTCGCTGCTGCGGCGCTGCCGAGCAGATCAGCTGCTGGGCGGCCGAAGGAACCTTCCCTGGGTCTTCCCCGCCGCCCACGCAAAGGGGAAACCCCAATCTTCAGCTCCTCGCTGCTGCCCGCCCGCCGCTCGCCCGCCGCCCGCCGCTCGAGAGCAAGAGGGGGAGAGATAGAGAAAGAGAGAGAAGGAAAGAAAGAGATGAGAGAGGGAGGAAGAGAGTGTGAGAGAGGAAGAAGCAAGATAGAGAAAGAGAGAGAGAAAGAAAGATGAGAAAGGAAGAGAGTGACGTCATCGGGTGGGAAAATATTTTTAATTAATATTTTTTGAAAAATCGCGATATAGCGTTTCGCGAAGATCGATATCGCGAAAATCGAGGGATCACTGTATATACTGCTATCATGTCCCCCCCAATCCTCTTTTTCGCTAGACTATCCATGCCCAGATCCAGCAACCTCTCTTTGTATGTCTTGGTTTCCAATCCCTTTATCATCTTTGTTGCTCTCTTCTGTACCCATTCCAGAGTTTCTATTTTTTTTATTTATTTATTATTTAGATTTGTATGCCGCCCCTCTCCTTTTTGTCATGAGGTGACCAGAATTAAATGCAGTACTCCAGATGTGATCTGCTTAGGGCATTATATATTGGTATTAGTACTTCCCTAAAACTAGTACTAGGTTGTGAATCAAGAATTTGAATTCCCGAAGGTCTAAATGACGACTTTCGTGTTGGTTTAAAAGCAGCTCCTAATTTCTGTCACCATATGACAACAGCAGAATGGTTGAAAACATTAGAAGCTTCTGTAAGGCTCTGAAATGTCTTCTTCTTTCAAAAGGAACTGTTACCCACCTCCCATTCCTAACAAGACCTTTAAGGGGCTACCTTTGAAAAGTGTTTGGAAACTTCAGATCGTGCAGAATGCAGCTGCGAGAGCAATCATGGGCTTCCCGAAATATGCCCATGTTACACCAACACTTTGCAGTCTGCATTGGTTGCCGATCAGTTTTCGGTCACAATTCAAAGTGTTGGTTATGACCTATAAAGCCCTTCATGGCACGGGACCAGATTATCTCAGGGACTGCCTTCTGCTGCACGAATCCCAGCAACCAATTAGGTCTCACAAAGTGGGCCTTCTCCGGGTCCCGTCATTGTTTAAATGTCATTTGGCGGGACCCAGGGGAAGAGCCTTCTCTGTGGCGGCCCCGGCGCTCTGAAACCAACTCCCCCCAGAGATTAGAATTGCCCCCACCCTCCTTGCCTTTCGTAAGCTTCTTAAAACCCATCTCTGTCGTCAGGCGTGGGGGAACTGAGATATTCTTTCTCCCTAGGCCTTTACAATTTTTGTATGGTATGTTTGTATGTATGATTGGTTTTAAAATAAGGGTTTTTAGCTGTTTTAGTATTGGATTGTCGCATTTTTTTTTACCACTGTTGTTAGCCGCCCCGAGTCTACGGAGAGGGGTGGCATACAAATCCAATAAATAATAATAATAATAATTAGGGGGAATACATTGGCTTGATAATTTCTACCCTTCAATATCATGCTAAAATAAAATGTGTGAAGTTGACAGATTGGTCATTTTCCTCCTTTTCTTTGACAAAGGACCAGTAATTACAAAAGGCCCAGGTTGCTTTGCTTGTTCTTTCCCTTTTTTATATAAATCTCTTTTTCTCTTTCTCCAATCCTTTATCTGAGGCAGCTCAGGTTCAGGAAATGGTAGTTATTCCTCCTTGTTTGACTCCGAGAAGTAAAGAAAATTGCTGATAATTTTCAACTCTATCTGAAATAACACCAACTAAATGCCCTCAATTATTGACATTCACTCAAGTGGTGACACTTACTACGTACTCCGGAATATCCCAGTTCAAAAATAAGCCCTGTTATTTCTCATAATGGTGACAGAGGAGACTTTTTCTGACTCCAATGACATTGTTCAAGCGTCTTCTCACTACAGAGCTGATTCATCACAAATAGTCATTTAAAAGAGGTTCTTAGTATCTAAGGGAAAGCAATTATGAGATGGCAGCCAGAGTTGATACTTCCCTTTCATTCAAAGGGAATTGAATTCACAGTAAGAGGTTATTAAAAGCCAAGTGTGATCATTAACCCTGCTTTCTTTTTTCAGCCCAAATTGCTAAACCTTTACAACCATGCTACTATTTCTAGAAGCAATTGTTTTCTCTGTGAGCAGTTAGATTAGCTGCCTTTTAACAGTCCAAAAGCTATTGTTTTCATCCTGTTGTGGGGTTGATGTTGGGGGGGGGGGGGTTGGGTACATCTACAGACATGACAAACAGCCTATCCAGACAAACAGCTTATCCAGAGTGACAGAAAATCCTCAGGATTTGATTTGATGCGCTCATTTATAAGAATATTTATACTGCTTTTATATTACTTTGTTAAAAGTTCTTGTGAAATTGATGGTACATGCATAACAAATATAAGTCAATTTCTTTTTTAAAATAACAATGCAAATCTATAATTTGACAATAGTTTTTTTTGGACGTACAGTGATACCTCGTCTTACAAACCCCTCGCCATACAAACTTTTTGAGATACAAACCCAGGTTTTAAGATTTTTTTGCGTCTTCTTCCAAACTATTTTCACCTTACAAACCCAAGCCGCCACCACTGGGATGCCCCGCCTCCGGACTTCTGTTGCCAGTGAAGCGCACGTTTTTGTGCTGCTGGGATTCTCCTGAGGCTCCCCTCCATGGGAAACACCACCTCTGGACTTCTGTGTTTTTGCAATGCTGCAGGGGAATCCCAGCAGTGCAAAAACGGGCACTTTGCTGGCAATGAAAGTGTGGAGGTAGGGTTGCCCAGCGAGGGGAGCCTCAGCAAAATCACAGCATCACAAAAACAGGCACTTCAGCTGCCAAAAGGGGTGAATTTTCAGCTTGCACGCATTAATCGCTTTTCCATTGATTCCTATGGGAAACATTGTTTCATCTTACAAACTTTTCACCTTACAAACCTCTTCCCGGAACCAATTAAGTTCGTAAGACGAGGTATCACTGTACATGCTTTTGAGTTCTCTAGAATTCTTTATTGGGCAAAATGGTACAAAGACCAGAAGCCCCATTTTTGTTTGAAAGAGGTAATAAGCATTTCAGATATGAATTTTTATATTTGAACCCTTAGACAACTGGTACCAAAGAAAATACATTTTTCCCTGCAGAGACTAATGGAGAGTAGTTTCAATGTGGGAGGTTGATTCTACAAAACAGAAAGAACAAGAACGTTCTCCAATCCATAGCCAGGACCGGGTACAAAAACATTTTATAGGAACACACACTTGAACATTGACTTCAAATGGTTGCTAAAGGTACCATGGTTCAGTCTGTCAAGATATTTCCTTAGGAAATTAATGCCATTAGTGACAAGTAGAATCTACCACCTCATCATCCCCCTGAATTAAATATTTCATCTCTTCACATTTTTAAGAATAAAAACTATTTAATGGACAAGCTGATATCCTGTATTTATCCAACAGAGCCATGGTGGCAGAATGGTTAGAATGCAGTATTGCAGGCTGACTCTGCCCACTGCCAGGAGTTCAATTCTGACTGGCTCAAGGTTGAGTTTAATGCTATTGCTGGACTGCAGTTTCCATAGCCCCATATGACTGGGCAAACATATTTGAAAATTCTTGAAGGCATCCTGAGGTTGCTAATCTTATCAATAATTACCATCAGATAATAGACGCCTAATTTCTGACAGATCTGGAGATTCACCAGCAACACAGCCTGAGCATCTGGCTTCTGAGAACTCAGCAAACGTCCATGATTAAATCCACAGAAGAATGAGCAGGACTAAGCCAAAAACAACTATTTTAAGATTGGACCAGAATAAGAAACCCAAAAGCTGTAGCATATTCAAAGATTGATGGCATTTGCTCACCAAGATCCTAGGAAGCAATTGAACAATTCCATTTTGAATGACAGTTCTGATCAGTCTTCAATGGCCACTATTCAGCGGGAATGACTAGTTTTTAATGTAACTGGGGATTTTAGATTAGATTAGTTAGTTGAAATTAATTGGATTTAGGACACTTATATTGTATTGTTTTTCTTTTATATGCTGTAAGATACCTCGAGTCCTGGGAGAAGGGTGTTATATAAATCCAATAAATAGGTAGGTAGGTGGGTGGGTGGGTGGGTGGGCGGGCGGGCGGACGGACGGACGGACGGACGGACGGACGGACGGACGGACGGACGGACAGACAGACAGACAGACAGACAGATAGATAGATAGATGTTCATATAATAGGAGACTGATTTGAAACTGTCTTCTGTTTTTACCACAACTATGAGATTATCACTATCTGTCAGATAGTAAGGAAAAATTCTTGGTGAATTGATTGCAAAGATCAAATCCAACACCTTGACTTCTGAATTAGTTTGCAAACCTGTAGAGTTTAAGGAAAGTAATAAAGAATTTGCAGGAAAGGAAATCAGAAGGAATTTAACATTTTAATTGTCCTCTCCATTGCAACCATGTATTCTGAAACTCACTCTTTGTAAATTAAGTTATATGTCTAACCAAAAGAAGAAACATGATTATTTTAAAACATAATTTACTGTAATAAAATAATAATAATAATAATAATAATAATAATAATAATAATAATTTATTAGATTTGTATGCCGCCCCTCTCCAAAGACTCGGGGCAGCTCACAACAATAATAAAAGACAATATAACAGTGAAACAAATCTAATATTAAAAGAAAAAGATATATAAAACCCCAGCAATTAAAACCATACAACACATACATACCAAACAAAAAATATAAAAGCCTGGGGGAGGTGTCTCAGTTCCCCCATGCCTGGCGATATAGGTGGGTCTTGAGTAATTTGTGAAAGACAAGGAGGGTGGGGGCCGTTCTAATCTCCAGGGGGAGTTGATTCCAGAGGGCCGGGGCCACCACAGAAAAGGCTCTTCCCCTGGGGCCCGCAAAATGACATTGTTTGGTCGACAGGACCCAGAGAAGGCCAAGTCTGTGGGACCTTAGCGGCCGCTGGGATTCATGCAGTAGAAGGCGGTCCCGGAGGTATTCTGGTCCAATGTCATGTAGGGCTTTAAAGGTCATTACCAACACTTTGAATTGTGACCGGAAACTGATCGGTAGCCTCTCTGACTTTCTTCAGCAAAGTCTCAACTTTGAATTGAACCTGGCCACAGCCATATTTCTGTTCCTCAGTTGCCACATGGGGGGGGGGGAAGGTTGGAAGGCATTATTAGACGCAACAAAGGTCATCTTTACTGGCAATGGATAAGGTTGGGGAAGGAACACCTGAAGAGCCCACCAATTAAGCGAATTGGCCAATGTGACCTGCAACATTTGGGGATGGGATTATTTCCTAATTTAATTACTGTAATTTTTGGAGTATAACACACACCAGAGTATAAGACTCCACCCTGAGTCCTTCAGGATTGGGCGGCATAGAAGTCAAATTAAATAAATAATAATAATAAATAAATAAATAAGACACACCTGAGTTTTGGAGGAGGAAAATAGGGGGGGGGATCAATGTATCAGATATTCATCTCCCTAGCATCCTTAGTTTGGTCAGCTTCAGCACATTATTTTATCCACTGGTTAGGGCTGGAAAAAAATCTTCAGAGGGGCTAGCAATGACAACAAGCTTGCAAAACTTAGGGATGGAAGAAAACTTCTTCAGAGTAACAGTGAAAAAAAATCCTGCAAGCCGTGTAGATTGCTTCGAAAAAAGCTTTTGAAAAGCTACATTTGGAGTATAAGACGCACCCTCATTAGTGCCGGGGAGAAAAGTTTCGAAAAAGCTACATTTGGAGTATAAGATGCAGCCTCTTTTAAGTGGGGAAAGAGTGCATCTTATACTCTGAAAAATATGATATACTGAAACTGCGGGGAAAATTTAGATTTGGTTTTCCTGTGAAGCTCTGCCAATAGGATGTACTTCATTAAAGAGAACCTTTGAGAAGGAGCCAAATCTCAAGAGTTTTGATTTGCTTGGGTTTGTTAGTCAGAGCCTTGACACAAAGATTATGATTTGTACCTTTCCTTACATTCAGAAAGTGAGGCATATTACTAACTGCCCTTGTTTCCTCCCTACAGATCTGTGTAATGGAGTGTGAAGGGAAACTGCTTTCCAGTGCTACGTGGGGACTTTGCAATAAAGCCATCGGCGGGAAAAGTTCTTTGTCCCTAGACCATAGTAGCCTGGAAGACATGAAATGGCCACTGGAGATGTGGGATGGCAGCCTGAAAGGAGCCAGAAGTCACCAGAAGCATCGCAGTGACCTGACCAGAATGGTGGACCTCAGTGACGAAGAAGATAAGCAAGTGTCCAAGTTGAGAGGTCTCATCCGTCAGCCAAAGGCGGAAGATGACACTAGTGATGAGAGCCAATCTCCACTTGGGGATTTACAGGATCAGCTCAAGGTTCCCAAGAGGGTGGGTGATTTCTTGAGGGCCCCATTCAACTACGGGCAGATGGAAGAACCCGAGGTGCAAGCGCTCCAAAAACGATTTGGAGGCTTCATTGGTGTTCGGAAATCAGCCCGGAAGTGGCACAACCAAAAAAGGTTCAGTGAATTCCTGAAGCAGTATCTGGGGATGTCCCCACGTTCCGTCGAGTACGATGGCATGGCTGATGACCTGAAGGAACCAAATGAGATTTAAAGCAAATGGACTTTTCCCTGGATTGTTGTCGTTGTTGTCGTCGTTGTCGTTTCCTTCTCAGATTATAAACATGTTGTGAATTGATTTCAGAGCTGCCATGGCCAAAGAAGCCAACCCCATGTGTACTATTCTGCTTTGCCTATGATCAGCCAACCAGTCTTAGCACCGGAAAGGGAAGCCTATTTTTTCTTTGAAATAAAATTCAGAATCGCTTTGTGTAATAATATTTCACAATTTTTACATTTGTATGAATAAAATTTAAAAACACAAATCTATATTTAGTATGGTTAACATGCTAGAGGGCAGGTCATGGTAACTCCTCCTGTTATATTACCTTTCTATGTTTAGGAAAAAAAATCATTTTCATTGGGGAAGTGGGCTTTCAAAAAATGCAGCAGATTTCATTCTCACCAGCAGTTTCCACGGATCCAATTCAGAATCCTACCAGCCTGTTCCTTAGAACGAAGATCAAGTTTTGCTCCTGTGCATTAGGAAAAATGGATATGAAACCAGATTCCAGCTCCTGGTTTAAGGCTTCAGAATTTTTTTTAGAACTGAGATTTATCTAGAATTAAAAAAAATAAAAACAAATAAACCCTGATTTGCTTCCCACTGGGGTCGACATCTTTGATATGGCAGTGCTTTGGTATTTTGTGGATTTTTATTATCACTCTCCCATTTTCTTTCTCTTTCCATGGCATGTATTTTGTCAAGCCTGCTGTCTCCATGCTGTCATTTTCAAAGATGTGTTTCATTAATTGCCAGGACCAGGACCAAGTGAATTCCTTTTCACTGCTGCCTGCTAACAATTTTCAAACAAGACGCATGATCGATAAAGAAATGATGTAGCTGGCTTGGGTACTTTTCCTCTGTTAATTATTGAATGTTAAATATCTAAAAACGGAAACAAATTCTGTCCTTTTTGATTTCAGGCACAAAGATTTCTCCATTAAACTTGTACATAGCAAAAAGAAAAAGAAAAGATTAATAAATTAGTTTTCTATTTCTACTGTAGCATTGTGATCGACACACTTTCAATGGCTACATATTTTCTCATCACCACTTAAAGCTCCACTTGCACATCGGAGAGGGGCGGCATACAAATCTAATACATTATTATTATCTTATAAACGTATGAGTTTCCAATGCTAAAAATCCAGGCCATATTTAGAGTGCAAAAAATCTGGAGGACCACTAGGATAGCAAAGAAACAGGAAAATATTGCCATTTGGAAGTCATCTGTTGCGGCTCATAACTTTTTAAAAAAATGCTTTCCTTAATTTGATGCTCACCAGACGCATTGAACTTCCAATATCCTAACTAGCAGAATGATGCTAATTAGAAATTCAATGGTATAGTCTTGCAAGTTTGAGGTCAACAGTTTGTGGAAAGTTACCCCAAAAAAACCCTTTCACAAGTAGCACCCCTTTGAAACATAGAAACATAGAAACATAGAAGACTGACGGCAGAAAAAGACCTCATGGTCCATCTAGTCTGCCCCTATACTATTTCCTGTATTTTATCTTAGGATGGATATATGTTTATCCCAGGCATGTTTAAATTCAGTTACTGTGGATTTACCAACCACATCTGCTGAAAGTTTGTTCCAAGGATCTACTACTCTTTCAGTGAAATAATATTTTCTCACGTT
The DNA here is from genome assembly GCF_031021105.1 of Erythrolamprus reginae. Taxonomy (NCBI): domain Eukaryota; kingdom Metazoa; phylum Chordata; class Lepidosauria; order Squamata; family Dipsadidae; genus Erythrolamprus; species Erythrolamprus reginae. The sequence goes on along the minus strand of NC_091950.1, from coordinate 390,178,701 downwards.
GCTTTTGATCTTTCCCCCAACTAACTTCAGATTGTGTCCCCTTGTTCTTGTGTTCACTTGTGTTCAGCTCTTGTGTTCAGCTCCCCATTATTTCTGAACAAAAAAACAATTTTCAAATCAACAAATTAAGCCTTAAGTCTACGGGGGCTGTCATTTTTGCTTGATACTTTATTCTCCTTTTTCCTGATTCATTACCACCCATCAATGATATTGATTGCACCAGGAGCAGCTCTATTTCTGCAGCATTATGTGTGCAGGTAGATTGAACTTTTGTTAACTCTTTAAAGTAGTTCGGACAAGATGATGAATGGTCTCTGTTTTTATTGCAAGGTTGCATTAACAGAATTGTGCAAGCTTGAAAGTGCCACGCCCATCTCTCACTTTTCCTCTCCAAAAACTAGGCATAGTCCTTTCTGAGACACATTCTCCACCTTCCCCCTCCTACCCCTACCTCTCAAAATCCATTTATGGTTGTCTAGGCTACAGCTCTTTTTCTTGTCTCCCAGGGTCATTCCTACATACCATTACATCCCCTGTTCAATTTTGTCTTCAGTTATGGCTTATATTTACAAAGTAAATTGTCCAAGCCCATTTGCTAATGCAAATATGCATCATCGTGTAACAGTTTCTTTACAGACAAGTTCATATTAAGATACTTCAATCCTCTGCTCTTTTCTGAGCTTTTACTTTTATATGCCATAATTATCCTTTTTTTGTTGTTTACTTTGCCATCCCAACTTTTTCATTGCCAAAATTCATCCCTCCTCCCACTCTCCCAACATATGCAGCTGCATCTGACGATAATTTATTTATTTTATTTATTTATTTTATTTATTTATTTTGTCCAATACATAATACACATTGAAGAGAAAGATATGTAATAATATAAGTAAAGAAAAGAATAGAAGAAAAAATATAAAAGTATAGGTGAACATATTTGAAAGGAAGAAAAGATAAATGAGATAGGAGAGACAATTGGACAGGGGACGGAAGGCACACTGGTGCACTTATGCACGCCCCTTACTGACCTCTAAGGAACCTGGAGAGGTCAATCGTGGATAATCTAAGGGGAAAATGTTGGGGGTTAGGGGTTGACACTACTGAGTCAGGTAATGAGTTCCACGCTTCGATAACTCGGTTGCTGAAGTCATATTTTTTACAGTCAAGTTTGGAGCGGTTAATATTAAGTTTGAATCTGTTGCGTGCTCTTGTGTTGTTGTGGTTGAAGCTGAAGTAGTCTCCGACAGGCAGGACGTTACAGCATATGATCTTGGATACTTAGTTCTTGTTTAAGGCATCTTAGTTCTAGGCTTTCTAGGCCCAGGATTGAAAGTCTAGTCTCGTAGGGTATTCTGTTTAGAGTGGAGGAGTGAAGGGCTCTTCTGGTGAAGTATCTTTGGACATTTTCAAGGGTGTTGATGTCCGAGATGTGGTATCGGTTCCAGACAGATGAACTGTATTCAAGGATGGGTCTGGCAAAAGTTTTGTTGGCTCTAGTGAGTAGAAGCTGCGTAAGATCAGGTTAACAACTCTAGAAGCCTTTTTGGCGATATTGTTGCCAATAAATTCTACATATTGATGTAGAATAAATTCTACATATTGTAGAATTTAGTAGCTTCTGAGTCAAACCCAACATTCTAGAGTAACTCTATTTTCACAACATGCCTACCAGGGTTAATGAGGGACCCAGGACATTATAGAAATTCTAAGAACAGATGAATTAACCTAGACAATTAATTCCCAAGGATTAGACATTGTAGGAGGAAGTGTTAGTCCATTGTGACAAAAATGTATGCCTTTGAATAAATGTTCTAGCCTGAAAAGAGGCTACAAAAAAAGTTAATTCAAATTAAGTTACCACCATTTGTTGATTGTCTTATGGGAACACTTAAGTCAAGTGAGAACTTTGTGTCCCAAACGGGTGGGCTACTGCCCGGACAGGGGGGAATGGAGTGGGGTAGCAAAAATGTAGCTCCACCCCAGAGCATCCAATTTGGACTGAAAGATGTTGAAAGAAAATGCAGGGCATCCTGCATAAGCCACGCCCATAGTGTGGTGGTAAAAATTTTGGTAGCCTTGCCCTTCGCTGGTCCCAAATAATGATTTTCAACCTGGTTAAAGTAATTATGTACTAAAATACAGAGATTTGACTTAATTTGTGCTGACTGGCATGCTATAAGAACAGGACATGACACCTACATATAATAGGTTGCAATACATTTATTACAACTAATTGAAATTTATGTTTTACTTTACAGACTATTGAAGTTAATAAGGTTGTCATGTGAAGTACACATGGCTAGGAGTGTATTTTCTAAGGAGAAGTTTGGTTTATTTATTTTAAATTACAGTGATACCTTGTCTTACAAACTTAATTGGTTCCGGGATGAGGTTTGTAAGGTGAAAAGTTTGTAAGACGAAACAATGTTTCCCATAGGAATCAATGGAAAAGTGATTAATGTGTGCAAGCCCAAAACGCAACCCTTTTGCCAGCCGAAGCAGCCGTTATTGCGCTGCTGGGATTCGCTTGACGCTCCCCTCCATGGGAAACCCCACCTCTGGACTTCCATGTTTTTGTGATGCTGCAGGGGAATCCCAGCAGTGCAAAAACAGGTGCTTTGCTGCGGGGGAGGATTGGATCCTTGAAGTTGAGCCACAGCAGGAAATGGTCTGACCATGACAAAGGCATCACATCTAAGCCCCTTAGTCTCAGACCATCACTCAGCTGCTCCGAGAGAAATATCATGTCGGGCATGTGCCCCCCCTCGTGAGTCGGACCCTCAACTACTTGAGTCAGGGCCATGGCTGTCATGGTGGCCATGAACTCCTGTGCCAGTCCAGAGGGTTCGCCGAGTGACGGCAGATTCATGTCCCCCAAGACAATGAGTCTGGGGAACTCTACCGCCAGCCCGGCTACCTCCTCGAGCAGCACAGGCAGGGCTGTTGACATGCAGCTGGGAAGCAGTTACATGAGCAACAGACCCACCTGAACCCCTAGGTCCAACTTCACAAGGAGGGACTCACAGCCTGCAATCTCAGGAGCAGCGAGTCTGCGTAGGCTAATAGTTTCCTTGGCTATAGGTAGAGGTACAACTGTATAGGACATCAATACTTTCTGGATTTTTAAAATAGCCTTTCTTATAAATAGTATACTAGTATACTATTATAAATATATTTGCACAACAAAATATATTTATAATAGTATACTAAGAAAGGCTATTTTAAAAATCCAGAAAATAGCAAGCATATAGCAGAAATAATAATTATAGTGATATAGGGTGATGATTGTGAAGGTGACATCCATTACTGACTAGAGATAGAGAGGGAGGGAGGGAGCGAGAGGGAGGGAGGCAGAGGGAGAAAGGGAAAGAGAGGGAAGGAAGGAGAGAGGGAGAGGGAGGGAAGGAAGGAGAGAGGAAGAGAGAGGGGGAGGGGGAGAGAGAGTGGGAGAGAGAGGGAGGGAGGGAGAGGAAGAGGGAGAGAGAGAGATTCCATTACGTCGCCTAGACCAGATCAACTTTTCACAATCTTGTAATATATCCTGTGTTGCAATGCATTACTAACATCCTTTTTTTAATCTCTTGGGTTTTGGAGAAGGGATTATATCCATCCCAGAGAAAATGGTCTATTACAAATGTCAAAAAAAAGGACAAACCAAGCTTAAAAACTCAGTCATAAAGAGTTGGCAAATGTCCTCTCTATTTATTAGAAGTTATCTCCTGTAGGCAGACAGGGTGGGATAATAGCAAGATGATTTAATCATAACATTTTCTCTCAGTCAGTTCTTAAAATTGTGACTTATTGGAACTTGGTGGCAGTCATATAATCTACCCAGAGATGTAGAAGATAGTCCACTATAAGGGAAAGAAGTTTCATGGTGGATGGAGCAATATTATCACATTTTAGCAAAGAAATCAACAAACCCAACAATCTAGAAATTACAGCAGAAGAAAAAACGATTAGCTGATATTCAAGCTATCAGGTTTTCATTTATTTTTTCCATTGATATTATGCTCTACCTTATAGTCTGACATTTTGGTTTCATCCACAGCAGCAGAATGTTTTATCAGGGTTTTATCAGTTCTCCCTCAGAAGGTATACAATCTCATTCCTTGGAGGGTGAAGTTTCTATTGTTTTCTTTCTCATGCTTGTTTACTTGTTTTCACACATTTCAACTAATCCAGAATGTAGCCGCGTGAGCTATTGTGGGTGCACCTAGGTACACCCACATCACACCAATTCTGTGACCTGCACTGGCTGCTAATTGGTCTCCAGGCATAATTCAAGGTGTTGTTTATCACCTATAAAGCCCTACATGGCTTAGGGCCAGGCTATCTTTGAGACCGTCTTCTGCCACATAGCTTCCAGCGACCGATAAGAGCCCACAGGATTGGCCTTCTCCGGATCCTGTCGACTAACAGTGTCAGTTGGCAGGGCCATTGGGAGGGCCTTCTCGGTGATGGCACCATCTCTCTGGAAACAACTACCTCCTGAGATCCGTACTGCTCCCACCCTACTGGCCTTCCGGAAAGCCTTCAAGACCTGGCTATTGCCGGCAGGCCTGGGACCATTGATCAAATGATACTCCTCCAGATCCAGCCACAAAAAGATTGCATGATTTTATTAACTGGGTTTTAAATCATTTTTAAAAAAAAAATTTAGATGTTGTAAGCTGCCCAGAGTCCTCCGGGAGTTGGGCGTCATATAAATTAAATAAATAACTAAATGTATTTGGGTATGCCAAGAATATAGATGGTGATTGAAACAGATGTCCAAGTGCTGCCTCTATGTTGGTTGAGGCAGGCAGGATTCTCTTGAGTACAACTTTTATTTTATTTATTTATTTATTTATTTATTTATTTATTTATTTATTTATTTATTTGTTTGTTTATTTATTTATTTATTTATTTATTTATTTATTTATTATTTATTTTGTCCAATACACAATGAGGGTTTTAGTGGGTATATATATATATATATACACACACACACATAGTAAAATACATGATGAAGGTTATAGAGGAGATATAGTAAAATATATCTATGAAAGAATAGAAAAGAAACATAAAAACATAGAAATATAGATAGAAGATATAGTAATAGAACATATCAATGAAAGAATAGAAGAAGAGATATAGGAATAGAAGAAAGGTATAGGAGATATAGGAGAGCAATAGGACAGGGGACGGAAGGCACTCTAGTGCATTTGTACTCACCCCTTACTGACCTCTTAGGAATCTGGAATAGGTCAACCCTGGATAATCTAAGGGTAAAGTGTTGGGGGTTTGGGGATGACACTACAGAGTCCGGTAAAGAGTTCCACGCTTCGACAACTCGGTTACTGAAGTCATATTTTTTACACTTGTTGGGGGTCAAGGGAAAGGGAAGGTCTTGCCTTCTCTTTCTGCTGAAGATCCCCATGGACAATTGGTGGGCCACTGTGTGACACAGAATGCTGGACTCGATGGGCTTTGGCCTGATTCAGCCTGGCTCTTCTTATGTTCTTATGGGTATGGCACTGAATGAAAGAGTTGAAGAGCAATGATAAAAGTTGAAGATAAAGAGTTGAAGAGCACTGAGTCTCAGGAGAAGGGCCGCATAGAAGTCGAATTAATAAATAATAAATAAATAAATAATAAACCCAATTTGTTGAGCCTTTGTAGGACTCCAGCTCAAGTTCAGCTGGAGGTAGGAGGAGCAGCTATCCAAAAGTCCGATGGTGTCATCAACTATGTAGTTAAAACTTTGTCCCTTTTAAAAATGTGTTGCAAATTTCCAAATGTGTGGTTAAGGGTTCTTGATTTTTTCTCTTGATTTTTTGAGCCCTGTTCCTGCTGTTAAGAGGAGCTGTTTATTCAATTGAGGGATTGGGGAGGTGGGAAGAGGCACTGGACAAGTCCCATAGCCCTATAGGTTCAGATGGATGATTTTTTTCAGCTACTTCCCCACCAGTAAGGCGGCTACCCATGTTCTGATTATGCACGTGATATCGAGTTTCCTTCAGGATTATTAAATAAATACCTCCAAATAAATACAGTGGTACCTCTACCTACAAAAGCCTCTCTAAGAATCTCCTGGGAGAAAACAGGGCCGGAAAAGGCAGGGAGAAGCCTCCGTGGGGCCTCTCTAGGAATCTCCTGGGAGAAAACAGGGCCAGAAAAGGCAGGGAGAAGCCTCCGTGGGGCCTCTCTAGGAATCTCCTGGGAGAAAACAGGGCCACAAAAGGCAGGGAGAAGCCTCCGTGGGGCCTCTCTAGGAATCTCCTGGGAGAAAACAGGGCCACAAAAGGCAGGGAGAAGCCTCCGTGGGGCCTCTCTAGGAATCTCCTGGGAGAAAACAGGGCCACAAAAGGCAGGGAGAAGCCTCTGTAGGGCCTCTCTAAGAATCTCTTGGGAGGAAACAGTGTCTCCACCCTCCCTGTGGTTTCCCCAATCGCACACATTATTTGCTTTTACATTGATTCCTATGGGAAAAATTTCTTCTTCTTACAAACTTGTCTTCTTAAGAACCTGGTCATTGTTGTGGTTAGCTCTGGCCCAGCTCCTGCCCCAAGGAATGTGGAGGTGGATGTGGGGAGACACCCACATGCCATAGGCCTGTTTTGCTCCCAGTAGAATATGCCGACGAAGTCTCCTCTGACCAAGGAAGCATGAGTGACAGGGAAGAGGGGAGTTTGGCAGACAGCCCAGGAGGAGATCAGTCATCTGTGTCATCCCTGGATTCTGAACAAGAATTAATGACACATCCACGCATGCGTAGAGTGATGCATAGGAGACAACAACTGAAAGATTATTACAAGAGAAAATGAGGCTACCTGTGGTTGGGTGGGGCTGCTGTAATTAGTGCTACAGATAAAAGTGCAGCCTGGTGTTTTAGCTTCATGGCAGTTTATCTGATTCATTGTTTCGTCAAGATCATGGTTTTTGCTGTTCAGGATTGTGTGTGTGGACTCTCTGGACTTTAGAATTGGACTCAATTTCCCAGTTATTGGGTGAGCAATTGGACTGCATTTAACCTGTGCCTTGTGTGTACCAGAAAATCCCTTTGACATTTAAAAAGGGAGCTTTTTCTGTTTATAAAAACTTTTGGGTTTTCCTTTTATCGTGTGGTGTGTGTCTTCTTGGACTAATTACCCTGTAATTATGGGTGGTTGAGACACGCCGGCAGAACAGTCATGGAATGAATTAAGTTCATAAATAGAGGTACCACTGTACCTTGGTTGTATCTTTCCCTAGAGGGCACTTAGATTTTTTTTTAAAAAAGCCAAGGAACCATGACTTTCTGTCATTTCCGAAAATATCTGAAATCCACCTGGAGTTGAATTTACCTCCATTCTTAATAAAACAATTTTTTATTGGGAAGAGAATACCAAGAAGGGAACGGTGGGAATTTACATTTTATATTCATGAAATTGGAGATGATGATGTTTGTCCATCGTGTTGGAAGAGGACCTTGACATCTAATGGGTTGAGGGCTGTACGCGATGTGTCCACAGGTGGCTGGGCACAAAATGTTCTGCCACATGTTGGGTAGACATGTAGGGGCACCATTGTCGCCACATTTGCAGCTCTGGCTTTGCGTAGTGCTCGCTTCTCTTCTGCTATGAATGTTCTTCTGGCCTCAAAAGTCTGGCAGCCTGGGTGGATCAACATGCACCATGTTGGTATATTAATGCAATTGGAGATAATGGCAGATAGGATATCAGCTTTTTTAAAAGAATCAATAGAATCCAAATTGGATAGCTTTAGCAATTTAGTCAGAGGATGCAATCAGCTTCAGACAGTATAAAACTTTATTTCCCCTCACAAGAGAGAACTAAAAATATTATGAAATTTAGCACTGGTGCACTGTATTAGTTGGTGTTCTATTTAATTGTCATTTGATTCAATCCAACCCAGACAGCGTTTCACAATATGCTTAATCTGGCTATTTAATTAAACCTTTTTAAATGCATGCAGTACATTGAAACCTAAACTAACCAATAAGAAACAAGCTGTGTTACCATAGTAAGCCTAATCTAGCCTCCCATTCACCAACCTTGTGTGACTGCATCCTTTGTGTCATGAATGGCCAAGTCCAAACATCACATTTTGAAGTATTCCAAAACAATAAAGAATGTACATATATCCTCCACCCATGAAATTTAATCTGCTTTGCTCCAAGGAAGGAAGGAAGGAAGGAAGGAAGGAAGGAAGGAAGGAAGGAAGGAAGGAAGGAAGGAAGGAAGGAAGGAAGGAAGTTAGCTCTTGTTTGGACAATGGACTTGGCTACTGGAATATAAGACAAATAATTAATAATAATAATTTATTAGATTTGTATGCCGCCCCTCTCCGAAGACTCGGGGCGGCTCATAACAGTAATATAAACAGTATAACAATGGGACAAATCTAATAATAAAAATATATTAAAAAACCAATAATTAAAAACCATACGGCACATACACACCAAACATGAAATATAAAAAGCCTGAGGGAGATGTCTTAGTTCCCCCATGCCTTGCGATATAGGTGGGTCTTGAGTAACTTGCGAAAGACAAGGAGGGTGGGAGCCGTTCTAATCTCCGGGGGGAGTTGATTCCAGAGGGCCGGGGCCGCCACAAAAAAGGCTCTTCCCCTGGGGCCCACCAAACGACATTGTTTGGTCGACGGGGACCCGGAGAAGGGTCCACAAAATTGTCAGAATGTCTTCATCTGAATAAATATGACGACAGATTGAATTACTACCAGTCCAACTGGCAAGTGGAGTTTTATTAGTAATGTAAACAAGTAATTATCCACCACAATACCCTCTTATAACATCATTTGCCAACACTTTGCTCTCACAGACTAATCACAGAATTGTCTCTGGTGGCCACATCCATTTTTCTTGAAGCAATCTGACCGAATTTAGATAGACATTTTTCATCATAAAATCTATTTAAAGTCAACCTGGGTCAGAGGACCTAACTGTAGAAATTTCTGACTCATACAGATTTTGTGCAGAAAGTAGTTCAAAGAACCATTAATCTTCATTGTAGAACCACAAAAATTCAATCCCTGTTTTTAAAAAAAATCCCACCCAAAGGATGGGAGCGCTGCTGTTCCTCAAGGTAGAGAGAATTTGCCTGCAATCATCAGCATCAGTCTGGTCATTAACACCCTTGAAAATGTCCAAAGATACTTCACCAGAAGAGCCCTTCACTCATCCACTTGAAACAGAATACCCTATGAGACTGGACTTTCAATCCTGGGCCTAGAAAGCCTAGAACTAAGATGCCTTAAACAAGATCTAAGTATTGCCCACAAGATCATATGCTGCAACGTCCTGCTTGTCGGAGACTACTTCAGCTTCAACCACAACAACACAAGAGCACACAACAGATTTAAACTTAATATTAACCACTCCAAACTTGACTGTAAAAAATATGACTTCAGTAACCGAGTTGTCGAAGCGTGGAACTCATTACCGGACTCCATAGTGTCATCCCCAAACCCCCAACACTTTACCCTTAGATTATCTACGGTTGACCTATCCAGATTCCTAAGAGGTCAGTAAGGGGTAATTACAAGTGCACTAGAGTGCCTCCCGTCCCCTGTCCTATTGCTCTCCTATATCTCCTATTCCTTTCTTCTATTCCTATATCTCTTCTTCTATTCTTTCATTCTATTATTCTATTATTTCTTAGATATATTTTACTATGAGTATCTCCTCTATAACCTTCATCATGTATTTTACTATGTGTATATAGATATATAACCACTAAAACCCTCATTGTGTATTGGACAAAATAAATAAATAAATGAGGTGAAAGCAGTAGCGGGTTGCTACCAGTAGGGGCCTCACCATAGCTCCAGCAGCAAAAATGGAGCTGTGTGTGCAGCCCCCAGGTGACAGGTGGGGGCGCGCATGTGTCCAAATGAGATTTTGCTTCTGTGCATGCATAGGGAACAAAATCTCACGAGGGGACGCCTATGCGTGAGAGATTTTAGTGATTTTTTTGCTTCTGCACATGCTTCGGCAATGTTTTGCTTCTAGTCACCCAGAGCTGCGCCTGGAGCTAAGTAAGTAGGAACCCCTGCCTGGGTGAAAGGTCTGGTCATGAGACCCAAAAAGAAGATGGCTGGACTGTGCGAAGATCCATGTCAACTCGTGAAGCTTCCCTGGCCTGCTCCCTGTTGGGAGAGTTTTGTGCACCCGGAAGGTAAACCCACCAATTAGCCACAGTTAACTACCATACCTAAGTGAAGTCTTCCATGAAAAACACTACAGCAAGCTTTCTTGTAAAAATATATTTTATTTTTCTTCTTATCAAGATATTTCTCTAAATAAACTATCACCTTTGCATTTAACCACTATAATAAACTATCTACTGTTATGTCGGGCTCTATGGCATGAGCCTCCCGAAAATTCAAGGGTAAAAAAGTCAGACACACACTTGAAAATTAAAAAACAATGTTTTTTCCCCACAAAATTCAAAAGAAACAAAGCACCCTTTTTGCATTACAAAGAGCACTCTTTCCAAAACAAACTTGTAGGCAGTAAAACCCCTTAAGCAGTCCTAAAGTACTTAGCTAGCAGCTGTGAAGAACGTCACAGCCCTCTTTCTTCCACAAGTTGAAACAAATACGCTTTGCTATGGCTTGGTTTCAAAGTCGTGAAAAATCAACAAACAGAGATTTCTTGAAACGCCAGACTCTTCCTCCAAAGACAAACAGATAATCTTCCACACGCAGCAGCCGACAAGCTGTCCTTTTATCAGCAGCCCTAATTAGTTGCACCACACCCAAACACATGTGAATTCTCTTATTTCTGATAATATCTGCACAGCTGTTCCTTTCTATTCAGTGCTCTGTGGCTGCGTACATCAATAAAGGGTTCGTCATCCGAAGGCAGCAGAAGAAGGCAGTAACACTGGCCCCTGACACTGCGAAAACTCACCCACATCCACCCCCTCAGTCCTTGGGGCAGGAGCTGGCCCAGAGCCAGCCACAAAAATCTACAATATGATTCTTATTACATCCACCACTGCAACCACTAAGCATTAAGCACTAACCACTATGTTCTGCCGGCGTGTCTCAACTGCCCATAATTACAGGGTAATTAGTCCAGGAAAACACACACCACATGATAAAAGGAAAACCCAAAAGTTTTTATAAACAGAAAAAAAGAAACAGCTCCCTTTTTAAATGTCAAAGGGATTTACTGGTACACACAAGGCACAGGTTAAATGCAATTCCCACAGCCGACTTACCGGCCGGTGGGGTTTGCGGCGATTGGCGGAACAGGAGGCCGCCATGTTGGGGGCGGAGCCACGGCACCCACGTTGGGGTGCCGTGATGACGTGGTGCGGTGCGTGGGCACCGATTGGCCGGGCGAGCCAGGCAGCCCTATAAAAGGGGGCTGCCTCGTGGCGCAGCAGTCTCGCCCGGAGCATCGTGAGGCGAGGCTGCTGCTGCTGTTGCCGGCCCGGGTTGCTGCGTCACAGGCCCGAAGGCCGGCGGAGCAGCCGATCGTCGCTGGAGCTTCGGCCTTCGAGGCCAGAAGAGCCGCGAGCGGCGGCTGGAGGCTCAGTTCGCTTCGGCGACACCCCCCACAGGGTTTGGAGGCGCATTTGGGCAAGGATACATGGCGGGGGTGGGCGGAGTCGTTCAGGGGCACGGCGGCGGGCCACGGGGGAGCAGACCAGAGGGCTAGGGGCCCCCCCATTGAGCCACGCCGCACTGGGAGGAAGCGGGCCCCCAAACAAACTTGGAATGTGGCCCCGGGGGCACGGCTGGCAAGGAGGCCGGTTGAAGAGGGCAGCCCCAGCGGGGAGGTGAGCCCCCGGGGGCGTGCAGTGGGCCGCAGGGGGGCCTCCTCAGGGGCGACGGGTCGCCGCCAGGGCCGGGCCCTGCCGGTGGAAGCACCGGGGGGAGCAGGTGAGGCCACTGGGGCAGAGGAGGTGACCTTCAGCAGATCAGAAACGGGGCTGTCTGGGGTTGAGGCCCCTGCTGCAGGGCATGCCAGGAGGGAGCAGGGGGAGGGGGATTCCCTTTCGGTTTCCTCACATCTACTGTCTTCCTTGCTTGAGAAACTTGATGAGAGGCCAAGGAAGCGGGGCAGGTCCCGGCGGGGCCGCGCCACGTGCGTTGCCAATGCAGAGGGGTCTCGGAGCTCATCAGAGTCTGCAGACAGCCCGCGGAGGGCGCGCGGGACTAGGCGCGCGAAACAGAAAAGCAGGCGGAGGAAGGCCAGGAGAACGGTGTCCGGCTCCGAGGACGCAGACGATGACTCTTCTCATTGGGGTGAGTGCCCTGTGCCTAGGCACCGGTGGTCCCTCCCAAGGGGGCCTCGCGGCAGGCTACGGGCTACTAAACGCACAACACATGGGGCTCATAGGACCTGGCGCTCCCGCACGGCTGCTCAAGTTTGGAGGAGGGGGCGTAGAAGGGTAGTGGCCAGGAGGCACAAGGGGAAGAGGGATACCTCGAGGGATAGCTCAGGGTCGACCACCTCTGGGTCCACCAGCACCTCTTTTGACAGCGATAATCCTTTCGCACCTGGCCTCCCGGACACTCCGCTTAGTATGCACATGTCCCAGGCCCTCAAGCATAAAATTTGGCGTGGCGCTTATGTTGACATTTTTCAGATTTTGCTACCTGAGAAGTCTAAAAAGGATAGGGATAAAGAGGGTAAGAAGGGGTCGGATGACCCGAAAGACACCAAAATGGACAAGGGAATTCTGTCATGGGCGTATGCATTTTTGGCCTACCACTCTGTGGTTGTGGAAGATGACGTCCATAAGACCCATGAGCTCATCTTGTACATGAACATGGTTCTGAGAGCTTATCAGGAGTTTGGGGGCGAGGCTTGGAAGCGTTATGACGAGGACTTCCGTAGGTTCGCCGCCCACAATAGACACTGGCCTTGGGATATGAGGCATAATGATTTGTGGCTTCAGGCCACGCAGCAAGCGTCGACCCCGGCCAGTGGGCGAACGCCCACGGGTCATTTGCTTTTGACGACGGGCAAGGAGGCTACTCTTCCCCGCCCGGCGGTGGGTACGGGGACCCCGGCCTCCGGCCAGCGTAGCGCGGCCGGGTCGTCCTTTCGAGGCCCACCGTACTGTTACGAGTACGGCGCCAGGGGGGGCCTGTTCCAGGTCATATTGTCGTTTTCGCCACGCCTGTGCCTTGTGTAATGGCAGGCACCCGACCTCCGCTTGTTACAGGGGAAGGGGAGGGGCCGGCTCCAAGGACGCCGGGGCCCCTGCCAAACCCCAACCGGGAGGAGCTCAAGGTAAGGGGCCCAACCCCCGTTAGATTGGACAGGTTGCAGTACTGGCTCACCGGCTACCGCCCCAAGAAAGGTGCTGATTTTCTTCTCGCGGGGTTCTCCGCGGGCTTCAGGATCCCGTACAGGGGGCCGCGTAGGGCCTGCATGGTGGATAATTTGAGGTCTGTGGCAGGTATGGGCCACATAGTGCGGGACAAAATTATGAGGGAGGTGCGCGAGGGCCGGGTTTTGGGCCCCTTTGCGGAGCCCCCCCTGCCCTTCCTGCAGGTGTCCCCACTCGGGGTGGTGCCCAAGAGGGCCGCGGGAGAGTTCAGGCTCATACATCACCTGTCGTTCCCCCCTGGTGAATCGGTGAACGATCACATTCCCGAGGAGCTTTGCTCGGTGCGCTACACACCATTCGAGACGGCTGTCGCGATGGTCCGGGCGTGCGGAGTGGGGGCGCTGATGGGAAAATGTGATATCAAATCGGCCTTTCGGCTTTTGCCTATTCACCCGGGGGATTTCGACCTGTTAGGTTTTCAGTTTGATGGCGGGTTCTTTGTTGATAGGGCCCTGCCAATGGGTTGTTCAGTATCCTGCTCGCTGTTCGAGAAGTTTAGTTCATTTTTGGAGTGGGCACATGTTAAAAGTACAGGCATTGCGTCCGTCGTGCACTATTTGGATGATTTTCTTTTCGCGGGGCCGGCGGGCTCCGACGACTGTCAGCGGGGTATGACAGGTTTCCAGGATTTATGCTTGGATTTGGGCGTACCTTTGGCTCACGAAAAAACCGAGGGGCCTTCGACCAGACTGACATTTTTAGGCATCGAGGTGGACTCCGTTGCGCAAACGTGTAGGCTACCCGATGATAAACTGACTAGACTCAAGGATGCGGTGAGGGTTGCCCGAGCCACTAAGAAGGTGACTCTTAGGCAGGTTCAGGAGCTGGCTGGCCTGTTAAATTTTGCTTGTCGAGTGATAGCGCCAGGTAGGGCTTTTATGTTTAGACTGTATAGGGCAACGGTCGGCTTGACGAAGCCGCACCACAGGATCAGGTTGTCGAAGAGCGTTAGGGAGGACCTCGTGGTGTGGCAAGGGTTTCTGGACGGGTACAACGGTGTGTCATTATGGAGACAGGATATGCTGCTGAAAGCAGACTTTCAGGTGAAGTCCGATGCGGCGGGCATGACCGGTTTTGGTGTGGTGTGGCAGGACAAATGGTTTCGAGCTGACTGGCCGCAAGAGTGGCGCGGTGAGGCCATCTGTAGGGATTTGACGTTTTTGGAGCTATTCCCAATTGTCGTGGCCATCGAGCTGTGGGCCACCAGTTTTGCCGGTAAGACAGTCCACTTCTGGTGCGACAATATGGCGGTAGTACACGTAGTGAATACACTCTCCTCTAGGAATGAACGGGTTATGGGTTTGGTCCGGCATATGGTAGCGAGATGCCTTGCCAATAATATGCTCTTCCGGGCCCACCATGTTCCAGGGGTAAGAAACGGGGTGGCTGATGCACTGTCAAGGGGGCAGTTGGCTAGGTTCCGGCTGCTTGCCCCACAGGCCGAGGAGCACCCGGAAGCAGCCCCACAGCATCTGTGGCTGATTGGAGGGCCGACGTAAGCAAGGCCATGGATTTGTCCATAGCCCCCAGCACCAGGAGATCATACCAGCGGGCAGGTAGGGAATTTTGGGCTTTTCGTCATGATAGGAGATACGATCAGCTTTGGCCTGCCCCGGTCGAACACCTGCTCGAATTCTGCGTGCTTAACCATCGCCGTGGGTTGTCTGCCCGGACGATTAGGGGCAAGCTGGCTGGCTTGGCCTTCGTAGCCAAGTCTCGGGGCTTTTTGGACACCACAGGGGATTTCAGGATCAGGAAGACATTGGAGGGGTGGATTAGGGAGAAAGGTCAGGCCCAGGGTGACAGCAGGCGTCCCCTAAAGCTCGCCCACTTGATGGGGCTTTATGAGCTGTGGGGTCGGCTCTGCCGCTCTGAGTATGAGGCATCACTGTACCACGCGGTTGCGGTGACCTTGTTCTTCGGGGCGTTTCGGGTTAGTGAGGTTCTTGCAGCTTCCCGAGCCGATAGCTCCGGCCAGGCATTCACCACAAGGGATATCAAGTTACGTCGTAGCTCGGTGTCCCTGAGGCTTAGACGGTCCAAGACCGACCAGAGGGGTCGAGGTGTGACGGTCCAACTTTCCCGGGCTAACAACCGGAGGGTGTGCCCGGTGGCGGCTCTGGTGGCGTATTGGGCCCATAGGGGTGAAGAGCCGGGTTTTTTGTTTTGTCATGTGTCCGGCGAACCCCTTACCAGGTACCAATTCTGGGCTGTCACGTCCAAGGCGCTGGCAAGGCTGGGCTTGGACCCCAGACGTTACGGGACTCACTCATTCAGGATAGGTGCAGCGTCGTTGGCAGCAGTCGAAGGTTTCAGCAGGCTGGATATAAAGACAGTGGGCAGCTGGAGATCTGGGGCCTTCCGGACGTACATCCGCCCCTAGGTGAGTGGGGCGGGGCGGGAGGTTTTGCCGGGCCGCCACGTCTGATGCTGCTCTGCTTCCTCCCTTTCTCTAGACCGAATACTTGACTGGCGCCGCAGAATCCTGATATGTGGCCACAGCATGGTGTACTGGGCCGAGAAGAGGGCCCGTGAGACAACGCCCGGCACGCAGTTGGAGATGGATCGAGCGGTTGTTCAGTGGCTGGGCCGTCGTGGCCTACGGTGGCGCGAGGTTCTTCCCCTGTTATTCAACAGCGGGAAGGTGCAAGGGGTGCCGGGCTGTTTGGTTTTGCACATTGGTGGGAACAATCTGGGAGCGATGACAGGTATAGATCTGCTGTGGCACATTTGGGAGAGTTTGCAAGTGATCTGGGAGCGGTGGCCAGATACGTGTGTGTGGTGGTCCAACATCCTGCCTAGGAGGAGTTGGCGGCAGGCTAGAAGCCCTATTGCAGTGGATAAGGCCAGGAAGAGGGTAAACAGAGCGGTTAAGAAGTGGGTGATTCAGGCCGGGGGTGGAGTGATAGACCATCCAGACATCAGGGCATCCCTAATAGACTTGTATAGACAGGACGGGGTACACTTGACCGACAGGGGGAACGATAAATTTATATCAGACCTGCAGAGGTGCCTGCACATATATGTGCAGGGGGGGGAGCAGGGGGAATAAATTAAAATTTCACCCCCTGCTGTGGCCGATAGGGGGCGGAAAATAAAGTAAATAGCAACTGGTGATCTCCTTTAGGGGCACCTCTACTGAGGTGAGGGGCGAGCTCCTTCTCGGATTACAGGGCTCGACCGGCCTGGGTTCGGGGAGTGGGTCGCTCCTGTGGCTTGCTTGCTGGAGTTTAACATAGACCAGTAGCGAGCCATCCCACACGCCAGGGGTGGCGTAGTAACGGTGCAGGGGGCAGGTGTAGTTTACCATGACCCGCACCCAGTTTCAAGGAGTTTTCGCCCGAGGGTTGCTCTGTTGAATTGGCTTAAGTTAATTCCGCCCCCATTTGATTTATGCACCCTGCAGGTCATGTGGGGTTAATGGTTTAAATAAGTTAATCGGTTAAGAAGTTAAGTTGTTTGAATAAAAAGTGACCCCGTTATACCCACACCTTGTGTCCGACTATTACTCCGCCTGCGCCGCAATCAAATTGCTCACCCAATAACTGGGAAATTGAGTCCAATTCTAAAGTCCAGAGAGTCCATACACACAATCTGTAGCACTAATTACAACAGCCCCACCCAACCACAGGTGGTCTCATTTTCTCTTGTAATAATCCTTCAGTTGTTGTCTCCTATGCATCACTCTACGCATGCGTGGATATGTCATTAATTCTTGTTCAGAATCCAGGGATGATACAGATGATTGATCTCCTCCTGGGCTGTCTGCCAAACTCCCCTCTTCCCTGTCACTCACGCTTCCTTGGTCAGAGGAGACAGATTCTACTGGAAGCAAACAGGCCTGCGGCATGTGGATGTCTCCCCCACAACCACCTCCACATTGCTTGGGGCAAGAACTGGGCCAGAGCTAACCACAACACACTAACTACAAGCCACCCAGCACAAACCACTCTATAACAAACCACTGTAACAAATCACACCCATGCAAGGGTGTTCCTCCTAATATATAGGTTACAGCCAATCAGGTTGCAGCACATGATTACATACTGATTATGGTTTACAACAGCCCTTCCCATGGTTCCAAACCATTTACTTACATTGTAATATTACCTCCAGAAATAAACTTATTTCTGACACTCACGAATTGCCATAGGCAGAGGGATAGGAAATCACACCTCACAGCTGCACTAAGGAATTTACTTCTCAGTCATAACAAGATGCATTCTGTCTGATCAAGCCAAGGCCATCTCCGTGGAGGGAGTGATTTCTACAACCCACGAAATTACCTCATTGGGGAATGGGTGACACACTTTGGGGGGAGGGAAAAACAGGGTCAGAGACAAGGAGCGGAGGGGGTGAAATCAGAGTTGGCTCCACCTAGGTAATACTGACATGCTGCTCCTAATAAAAGCCTGGGTTTTTATTTCCAGATGGCTTGAGATTATTAATTGTGTTAGGGCACTAGTTGGAACCTTGACACTCCAAATATCTCCACAGCCCACATAACTGAATGACAAAACTAATTGCCTCCAGAGGTTGTGAATGCTCCAACACTGGAAGCTTTTAAGAAGATATTGGATAACCATCTGTCTGAAGTAGTGTGGGGTCTCCTGCCTAAACAGGGGGTTGGTCTAGAACAGGGACAGGCAAAGTTGGCTCTTCTATTTATTTATTTTTATTTTATTTTAATTGGATTTGTATGCCACCTCTCTCCAAGGACTATGACATGTGGGCTTGAACTCGCAGAATTCCTGAGCTAGCATGATTGGTTCAGGAATTCTGGGAGTCCACAAATCATAGAAGAACCAACTTTGCGTACCCCTGGTCTAGAAGACCTCCAAGGTCCTTTCCAACTCTGTTGTTGTTGTTATTGTTGTTATCATTACTACTACTACTACTACTACTACTACTACAACAAATGTGGCCTGCCAAAGGCACGTGGAAAGGAATATCTCTAAAAATGTAGTTGTTCTATTAGCCCCATCCAAGGATCATTTTATTCTGATCTTAGTGACCAAGCATTCCTTTGTATACAGAAAGTCCAAGTTTCTCATTAAGGAAAGATGGCTATGAAATGAACTCTTTCATTCTGGACAGCTACGTCAGAGCGGTCTGCAGGATCCTCAAACTCTTTGCCCACCTAATTTTTAGCAAAATAGTGGGCAAAATATGGCCCGTTTTCTCACAAAAATTGGGCTGGTGTTGCCTTCTAATTACCCCATCTAGCATGACTAGAGAAGGAATTCTGGGAGTTGAAGTCCACTAGTCTTAAAGCTATCAAGTTTGAAGACCCCTGAGTTAGGAGTTAGGGGTGCAAGGGTATTCAATCTTGGCATGTTTAAGACTTGTGGACTTCAACTCCCATTCCTGAGCTAGCATGACTGGAGGAGGAATTCTGGGAGTTGAAGTCCACTAGTCTAAAAGCTGTCAAATTTGAAGTTTGTAAAAAGTGTACATGGTGGAAAAGGATATTCTGCTACACTGGTATTTTATTAAGTAATATATTACTACATCATTTGGTTCAGAATACTTTTTTCCTTGTTTTCCACCTCTAAAATCTAGGCACGTCTTATACTCCAGTGCATCTTATACTCCAAATTATACGCTATATCTGTTTTTTCTGTCGAATCACCCTGGTGTATCCAAATATGGGAGGTAGCATACTGCTTCCCTTTTTCCTATATTATATTATATATTATATTATACTATATTATATTTTTCTTATATTATATTATAATAGAGAGAGAGAGATACAGAGATAGAGAGATACAGAGATAGATACAGAGATAGATACAGAGATAGATACAGAGATAGATACAGAGATAGATACAGAGATAGATACAGAGATAGATACAGAGATAGATAGAGAGATAGATAGAGAGATAGAGAGATAGAGAGATAGAGAGATAGAGAGATAGAGAGAGAGATAGAGAGATAGAGAGATAGAGAGATAGAGAGATAGAGAGATAGATACAGAGATAGATACAGAGATAGATACAGAGATAGATAGATAGATAGATAGATAGATAGATAGATAGATAGATAGATAGATAGATAGATAGATAGATAGATAGATAGATAGATAGATTGATTAGCAGGTACACAGATGAAAGATTTCATCATCCAGAGACAACAGAAATGATGGACAAAAATTTTGAATTACCTCAGAATAAGGTGCTAAAAAGTATAGATTAGAATGCGGTGATGCAACCAGGGAAATGACATCACAAGGCAGGATCAGAACAGGCTGGGGGCAATATCCTGCCTCCTCAGAGTTGCTTTACATAACCAGCTTGCCTGCACCTATGAGAAGAACAGACTACAAGATACCTCAGTAACAACATCTCATCTACAACAGTTGAGCTGAAAGGAAGCCCATTCACCCGACATTGTGTTAATTCCAGTTGAGAACTTCAACCTACAGGCATGCTAGTTACCTTTTTATTTAAAAAACAACAACAACAGAATATTCCTGTGCCTCAAACAGACCCAAAAGCTACTTAGTCTAACACAGTGATGGCAAACCTATAGCACGGGTGCCACAGGTGGCACGCGGAGCCATATCTGCTGGCACGCAAGCCATTGCTGTAGCTCAGCTCCAACGTACATGTGTGTGACAGCCAGTTGATCTTTGGCTCACACAGAAGCTCTGGAAGGATGTTTTTGGCTTCCAAAGAGCCTCCGGGGAGATGGGGTGGCATTTTTACCTTCCCCCAGCTCCAGGGAAGCCTTTGGAGCCTGGGCATGGTGAAACATGAGCCTACTAGGCCCACCAGAAATTGGGAAACAGGCTGTTTCTGGCCTCCAGAGGGCCTCCGGGGAGGTGGGGGAAGCTGTTTTCGCTCACCCCAGCCATTGAATTATGGGTGTGGGCACTCGTGCATGCGCAATAGCATGCATGTATGCTCTTTCGGAGCATATGCATATTCGGGTCTTTTTCTGTGTAAGATTGATAGACTCCTGGCAACATTTTGATGAGGTCCCACTCATCATCTTCAGGCTGGTGTCTTTGGCTTTGTGGTGAGGTGATCAAAACGTGGTCTGAGCTGCCATCCCTCTATAAATACTGCTGGGTGGGTATGGAGTGCTGGATCAGCTGCTGCAAGCGGGTTGGTTAGCTGTATTGAAACATCCTGATTAGTTGGTGGGGTAACACCTTGAGTAATTGATGTAGTTGATGTATGCAGATTAGGAATGACATCCTGAGTAGTTGTAGCAGTTGATGCCTGCACACTAGTCAGCTGTTTTGTAAGGTATGTCTGTGGTGTAATATCCCTGGTTTGGATTTGGCTCTGAGCTTTTGGTCTGACTATGTGTTTATGGTGTGTGTCAGTTTGCTTTATGTGTGTGTCAGAGGGGGGTGCAGCAGTTGGAGGCACCACCATGGTTTGGCTTCTGGGTGGTGGTTGTATTTTGTCTGTGGGGTGGGGATGGGTTTGGGTCTGGTGAGGGTAATTGGTGGTGGCTCCCTGTGCTGTTCTGGGTCTGGTGTCAGTTTTTGTGGCTGGGATTCATTTGTTGATTATTGCTAGTTTCCAGATGTCTTGTAGGATGGGCGGTATCATCACGTTTATTCATGTTGTGGGATAATACAATTTTTATATACTTATACATATACATATACATATACATATTTTATTTATTTGTTTATTTATTTATTTATTTATTAGATTTGTATGCCGCCCCTCTCCGTACATATACATATATATATATATATATATATATATATATATATATATACATATACATATACATATACATATACATATACATATACATATACATATACATATACATATACATACACATACACATACACATACACATACACATATGTATATATGTATGACAGTAGGTTTGGTCTCATAATAAAACCTATAATGTTTGGCAGAGAAAAATAGAGATCTGTTATTCTTAGATCAAGCAAGTGAGACCTTGAAACTAAATCTATTGCCATTAAACTGTATAGATTCCATCACTCTGATTTTCATATACGCTGATTAAATTTGACAAGGTTAAAGAAGCTCCAATCAGCTCATACAATCAAGCTAAGTAGACCTGAACTGACGTATCTATTGGCCAGATGGGATTTTTGTCATGGATCAAAAGACAAAATTTTGTCCTGAGCTTTCAGAAGAGTTCCAGCAGCGAATCTGTACCAGACAGAGAAGTTCACAAGAAAAAAAGGAGCCATCATCATCAAGGTAAGTCAAAGGTCTCATCCCGAGAACTTAAGCTGCAATCCTTTCTTTTAGAGAATATGTCAAACAAACCGCAATAACAATTGGTAACAATGCAAGCAAATTGCTTTATCATATTGCCCCAATTCAAAACCAAACTGGTTTGTATTCTAACCCAGGTAAGTTATTTGGGCCCATTGGATGGAAAAATCCCTGGCAGTACTAAAACAAATTTTATAGCTAACTGTTTGCCATCCCTTCAAATTATTTTAAATCTGTTAGCCAGATTAATCTTATTTTATCTAATTGTGGAGCTACTCCAACAAACTATATTATTAGTTTTAGCATTCATGAAACCCTTTCAAATGTAAGCTTACTCTCATAATTTTGTCTTTACATATTTTTAAAAAACCAATCAAGCTGAACAGAACGAAAATAAAAAAGAGCAATAAAATGTGTTTATAACCCAGATAAAACCATCAGTCCTTATCTAAGGACCGGATCTCATATTTCACTAAGCCAAAATGCAATTTGCTGGATTTTGGCTAAGCATGCTGTAGAAAGTGAGCCTCTGTAAATCTTGATTTACCGCTTAGCAACTTGTATAATTCCAAATAAGTAGAGTTTATTTAATTAACTGTAGCTTAGAACAATTTATTTTATTTATTTATTTTATTATTTTATTATTTAGATTTGTATGCCGCCCCTCTCCGCGGACTCGGGGCGGCTCACAACAAGGCATAAACAAATCGTAACAATGTCGAGAATTGGTCCAAAACATGCAATTTATAGACTCATGAAGGTCTAAGCATTAAAGATAATGGAATTGGCAATCTGTTGTAGAGAATCCTAAAGCTAGAGAAAAGCTAGAAGTGAAAATCTCAATATTGAGACCAGATCAAATAGGATAACATACATTTTGAGATCTCACTAGCTCAAGAGATTGAATGGCAGCCAGTTATCTCCAAGAGACAAAAATAGAGTTTCTAATAACCATCTTCTGAAGAGTCATTATAAATAATGCAGCACATTATGATGAAATGATCGATATGATCAATATTTGCATGGTATTACATACTATAAATGCAGTTTCTTTCTCAATCTCTATAGCACTCATCTCACAGTAACGCTCAAGATACGGAATATAGGATTCAAACCAACAAAATATAAACAATACATAATTATAAAGAACAAATAACACAACGATAGCACAATGGCCCAGAGGGCAAACAAACTTGAGCCCCATAACCACAGTCACGTCAAAGAAATTAGAACACAGGTGTCAAATTCACCATGTCATGTCATGTTGCTGTTGCATGACATATCGCAACATTTTCCCCTTTGCAGAGCTGGGGTGGGTGTGGCCAGCAAGTCCTTCGGCCACCAGTTTCACACCCCAGAACAAGAGTGATGGGATCATGGCTTAGGATTACCATTTTCTACCTCATGCATCCCAGCTGCCAGTGAGGTCCCACAGAGTCGGCATTCTCCAGGTTGGTTGGCAGGACCTCGGGGAAGAGCCTTCTCTGTGGCAGCTCCAACCCTATGGAATCAATGGCCCCCAGAGGTCCCTTAACCACACTCCAGGTCCCTTCCCTTAAACATTGCCATCTTGTGGGTGCTCGGAAGCATGCTTTTTCCATTGCAGTCTCTGTCCTATGGAACATTCTCCCACAAGAGATCTCCATTCTTTTAATCTTGCAAAAGAACACTAAGGACCTAGTTCTTCTTATGGTTGTAAGTTGAGGATTACCTATATGTTGTTTTACTTTAGGGAGTTTGATTTAAGATTGGCAACTATACAGATATTTTAAGAGAGATGTTTAGTCCTCAGAGAGGGGTGGCATACAAATCCAAATAAATAAATAAATAACAAATAAATAATACTTATACAAAGCATGATTGCTTAGATAGTAAGATTTTCTGTAATATTAAGAGACAGATGTCTAACTTGCAATTCATGGCTATATTTGTTTTAATTTCTGTCTAAACATGGTAGGGGCAGCATGGTGTCTCATTGGTTAGTTGCTGGGCTTGTCCGTTGGAAAACCGGCAACCCAGGTTCGAAACCCGAGATAAACTCCTTTCCCAATTCCTTACCCACCCATCAGTTCAAAAGTATGCAAACGCAAGTAGATTAATAGGTGCCACTTAGTTAGGAAGGTAACAGTGCTCTATGGCATCATTCTGGCCACATGACATGAATTGAGCCGGGGTGGCGCAGCAGGTAGAGTGCTGTACTGCAGGCCGCTGAAGCTGACTGTAGATCTGTAGGTCAGCGGTTCAAATCTCATCACCGGCTCAAGGTTGACTCAGCCTTCCATCCTTCCGAGGTGGGTAAAATGAGGACCCAGATTGTGGGGGCAATATGCTGGCTCTGTTAAGAAGTGCTATTGCTAACATGTTGTAAGCCGCCCTGAGTCTAGGGAGGAGGGCAGCATAAAAATTGAATAAAATAAATAAATAAATGGCTGCAGTAATGTCTTGGGACAGCACTGGCTCAATGGCCTTGAAATGGAGATGAGTATTGCCCGCTATAGTTGGCAAAGAGAAGTGGAGAAAATCTGCAGGATCTCCTTTAACATTTACTTAAACATAGCAAGGATAAAATATAAGTATCCAACTAGGGACCCACATCATTATTAACTCAAAGTATAAAATTAGTTGCCTCTATATTAGCAAGTCTTTTCAGTTCATTTATTTCACATTATGCTGATTCTAATCGGTCTATGAAGGGCAGACAAATTTCAGATCTTATCAGAAGGCTATTAAATATAATACAGTTCATAGTAAAATTACCAAATTTCTTTTGACAATTCTCTGTGCATATAAACCACTTGTCTAAATTTGTGCTTTTTAATTAGAATGGGATTGCCTTTTTCTTAATATAACAACTAAATTGTACTTTAAATCATTTCCTAGTATTAGAGTTAATGAAAGAGATTCAACACAATTTAGAATTGCTAGTGTTACTGAACACTCTGTTATTTATGTTTCTTTAGAACCCTTTGGATTTTATAATAGAAAATAATTTAGAAACTACAGTATCGGTTATACAATAGCTTGAAATTTCAGTCCATGTAATAAATTTAGTACAGGAGTTTAACTCCATAGTTCATTTTTCTATTAATCATTCCAAAACTGATTTGATTATATACAATCAAGTTACCAATTCTTAGCAAGTACTTCACAATGATTGACTTCAACTTTGCCCTTCAGGTTTTCCAATGGTATTTCCACTCTAATTGAGTTCAACCTTTTCTTTTCTTCTCTTTCCTTTCAGCTTTCCCAGAATTATGGAGTTCTTAACTATGTTGGGTTCAAAATATATTTTTCACCTTTAAAAAGTAACAATTTTACAACTGATAATACAATGGTTAATTATCCATTGAAAATCTCAAACAACTGGCCTAACGTTTTAATTCTTGCAGTATCTTTTTTAGAATAGAATAGAATAGAATTTTTATTGGCCAAGTGTGATTGGACACACAAGGAATTTGTCTTGGTGCATATGCTCTCAACGTACATAAAATAAAATATACATTTGTCAAGAATCATGTGGTACAACACTTAATGATTGTCATAGGGGTCAAATAAGCAATGAAGAAGCAATATTAATAAAAATCTTAGGATATACACAACAAGTTACAGTCATACAGTCAACATGGGAGGAAATGGGTGATAGGAATAATGAGAAAAACTAGTAGAATAGAAGTGCAGATTTAGTAGAAAGTCTGACAGTTTTGAGGGAATTATTTGTTTAGTAGAGTGATGGCGTTCGGGAAAAAACTGTTCTTGTGTCTAGTTGTCTTGGTGTGCAGTGCTCTGTAGCGACGTTTTGAGGGTAGGAGTTGAAACAATTTGTGTCCAGGATGCGAGGGGTCAGTAAATATTTTACCCGCCCTCTTTTTGGCTCGTGCAGTATACAGGTCCTCAATGGAAGGCAGATTGGCAGCAATTGTTTTTTCTGCAATTCTGATTATCCTCTGAAGTCTGTGTCGGTCCTGTTGGGTTGCAGCACCAAACCAGACAGTTATAGAGTTATTTTTTTAAATAATGTTAGCATGCTTCAGTTTGGCAAGATTCTTTCTATCATGGAGAAACAATTTAAAAATCTGCTTAAAAGGTTTATTTCATGACCATCATGACAAATCCTAGACTACTTCTAGACCCATCCTAGACTACTGCTTATCTGTCTGGAACCCATACCACATCTCAGACATCAACACCCTTGAAAATGTCCAAAGATATTTCACCAGAAGAGCCCTTCACTCCTCCACTTGAAACAGAATATCCTACGAAAATAGACTAACAATCCTGGGCCTAGAAAGCCTAGAACTACGGCACCTAAAACACGATTTGAGTATTGCCCACAAGATCATATGCTGCAACGTCCCACCGGTCAATGACTACTTCAGCTTCAACCGCAACAACACAAGAGCACGTAACAGATTCAAACATAATACGAACCGCTCCAAACTTGACTGTAAAAAATATTGTTTCAACAATCGAGTTATCGAAGCATGGAACTCATTGCTGGACTCAATTGTGTCAACCCCTAACCCCCAACATTTCTCCCTTAGACTCTCCACAATTGACCTCTCCAGGTTCCTAAGAGGCCAGTAAGGGGCGTACATAAGTGCACTGGTGTGCCTTTCGTCCCCTGTCCAATTGTCTTTCCTTTCTCTCACTTATCATATATATTTTCTTTCTTTCATATATCCTCTCCTCTAAGTTCACTTTACCCTTATATATATTACTACATGTCTATTTTTCTTCCTATGCATTTGTGTATTGGACAAATGAATAAATAAATGAATAAATAAATAAATAAAATATATGTTAAATAAATTCACAGAAACTTAATTGAAATCCTAATCTGAAAAGGCTATGGACAGAAAGGAACTATTTTATATATCTGTTAGGAATACCTACAATGAAATAAAAATTTCTACAATACATCCAGTGAGAAAAGTCACAGTATTATTTTTAAACTATTTGAAGCAGAAGTAAAATTATATCTGTTGTCTATCTGTTCTAAGCCTAGTTAAGTACTACTTCAAAAGACATGTTAATTGCCCTGCTTGTATCTGTCAGACTGACAATAATTCAGTGCTGGAAATCAGATTCCCCGCCCACTCGTATCACTTGACATATGGTAACATAAAATATGATAAATTGTAACTATAGAAAAAGTAAAATAGTGTGTTTTAAAAGATACACAGATCCAAAAGTTTTTATAATACATGCCATTCTTTTATAAATGATAATAAGATTCCTCGGAACTATAGAGAACTCTGGTCAAATATTTATTCTTTTAATATCGTATATTAGTACTATGCTTGTTGACTATCACTTTTCAGGAGTTGTTTTATTTTATATTAAAAGTAAAAAAGAGCATTGACAAGACCTCTGTGTTTGTTTGTTTGTTTGTTTGTTTGTTTGTCTGTCATTTGATTTGATTTGATTTGATTTCATTTCATTTCATTTCATTTCATTTCATTTCATTTCATTTCATTTCATTTGTATGCCGCCCATCTCCGTGGACTCGGGGCGGCTAACAACAGTGATAAAAACAGCATGTAACAATCCAATACTAAACTAAAAAAAACCTTATTATAAAACCAAACATACATACAAACATACCATGCATAAATTGTAGAGGCCTAGGGGGAAAGAATATCTCAGTTCCCCCATGCCTGATGGCAGAGGTGGGTTTTAAGGAGCTTACGAAAGGCAAGGAGGGTGGAGGCAATTCTGATCTCTGGGTGGAGTTGGTTCCAGAGGGCCGGGGCCGCCACAGAGAAGGCTTGATAGATAGAATTTTGGTAGTGAGATGATTATTGAAGGCCCTGATGTCTCATTTGCAGATAGCCTGGTGCTGGATCTTTTCCCCAGGACTGAGCAGAATATGGATTTTACTCCTGTGGTCCAAGCTCCTAGCAAGGCAGTTCTGCAGAAATACTTTGAAAAGGGAGAATACCCTTCATTTCAGTCTATTGCCATGTTTGAAAGCAGCTTTGTACAGGTAAGAACCAGGCGACCTCTCCCAATCTGGAAACTCCTGGTTGCCATTTCCACCATCCTCATCCAATGTGATTAGTTGGAGGTAGGACTTGGAGTATAATACACCTAAGAGAGAACATACTTTAATGGGGAAGGAGAATGCTCCAAAATCTACAGGTTCTTAGTGGTGTACTGACACTTGGAAAAACATTAAAGAAATAGAAATGGATGCTAGGTCAATGTGAACAGTGGAAGTGTGCTGACAGACTAAAGGGATATTTAACTCACTTTAGGAGCTGTTAGAAACATAGAAGTCTGACGGCAGAAAAAGACCTCATCTAGTTTGCCCATCTAGTCTGCCCTTATACTATTTTCTATATTTTATCTTAGGATGGATATATGTTTATCCCAGGCATGTTTAAATTCAGTTACTGTGGATTTACCAACCACGTCTGCTGGAAGTTTGTTCCAAGGATCTACTACTCTTTCAGTAAAATAATATTTTCTCATGTTGCTTTTGATCTTTCCCTCAACTAACTTCAGATTGTGTCCCCTTGTTCTTGTGTTCACTTTCCTATTAAAAACACTTCCCTCTTGGACCTTATTTAACCCTTTAACATATTTAAATGTTTCAATCATGTCCCCCCCTTTTCCTTCTGTCCTCCAGACTATACAGATTGAGTTCGTTAAGTCTTTCCTGATATGTTTTATGCTTAAGACCTTCCACCATTCTTGTAGCCCGTCTTTGGACCGTTCAATTTTGTCAATATCTTTTTGTAGGTGAGGTCTCCAGAACTGAACACAGTATACCAAATGTGGTCTCACCAGCACTCTATATAGCGGGATCATAATCTCCCTCTTCCTGCTTGTTATACCTCTAGCTATGCAGCCAAGCATCCTACTTGCTTTCCCTACCGCCTGACTGCACTGTTCACCATTTTGAGACTGTCAGACTGTTTCTTTAAGATAGTGGTTTTCAACCTTTCTAATACTGTGACCTCTTAATACAGTTCCTCATGTCGTGGTGATCCCCAACCATAAGTCTAGCACCAATTCTCCCAACAGAGCTTTCAGCTGATTGGCAGGAAGGTCAGAAGGACACCCTCACTGTAAATGCCTCATTGGTCGGATTGTAAAAATATGTTTCAAGGTACCCAGAATAGAAGCTTTAGTTCATAACACCATGGGAAATTTGTCTTTCCCCATGTGGTAAATTTGAATGGTCACTAAATGAACTGTTGTAAGCCGAGAACAATCTAAAATTAGTAAAGGTTTTGTATACCCTCAATGATTTTCTTGTGGCTCGAGTTGGTTAATTGGTACCTTAATATGCTGGTAACTAAGTAGTTACTGATTCAATTTCTGTTCTGGAAGAAATGCTTCAAAAAGAGACAAGCTGTTTCATAGTGATGGGAACTCTTACCTTGCTCAGATTCTATCAAACCAGTAGCGACCCGCTAGTGATGTCACATGACCACGTTACACCAACACTCCACAATCTGGATTGGTTGCCGATCAATTTTCGGTCACAATTCAAAGTGTTGGTTATGACCTATAAAGCCCTTCATGGCATCGGACCAGAATATCTCCGGGACCGCCTTCTGCCACACGAATCCCAGCGAACGATTAGGTCCCACAGAGTTGGCCTTCTCCGGGTCCCGTCGACTAAACAATGTCGTTTGGCAGGTCCCAGGGAAAGAGCCTTCACTGTGGCGGCCCCGACCCTCTGGAACCTGCTCCCCCCTGAGATTAGAACTGCCCCCACCCTCCTTGCCTTTCGTAAACTCCTTAAAACCCACCTCTGCCATCAGGCATGGGGGAACTGAGACATCTCCCCCGGGCCTATACAATTCATGTATGGTATGTTTGTGTGTATGTCTGCTTTAATAAACGGGGCTTTTTTAATGTTTTTAAATTATTAGATTTGTCTTGAATTGTTTTATTGTTGTTGTGAGCCGCCCCGAGTCTACGCCCCAAGTCTACAGAGAAGGGCGGCATACAAATCTAATAAATAAATAAATGACCACCCAGTCACATGATCACTAAGCCACTCCCCACCCATTCACATGACTGCAAAGCCACTCTCACCCAATCACATGACTGCAAACCGCTCCCACCCAGTCATATTTATTTTATTTATTTATTTATTTATTTATTTATTTATTTATTTATTTATTTATTTATTTATTTTGTCCAATACATAATACACATTGAAGAGAATAGATATGTAATAATATAAATAAAGAAAAGAATAGAAGAAAAGATATAAAAGTATAGGTGAACATATTTGAAAGGAAGAAAAGATAAATGAGATAAGGGGAGACAATTGGACAGGGGACCGAAGGCACACTGGTGCACTTATTTCAGCCCCTTACTGACCTCTAAGGAACCTGGAGAGGTCAATCGTGGATAGTCTAAGGGAAAAATGTTGGGGGTTAGGGGTTGACACTACTGAGTCAAGTAATGAGTTCCACGCTTCGACAACTCGGTTGCTGAAGTCATATTTTTTACAGTCAAGTTTGGAGCAGTTAATATTAAGTTTGAATCTGTTGCTTGCTCATGTATTGTTGCAATTGAAGCTGAAGTAGTCATTGACAGGTAGAACGTTGCAGCATATGATCTTGTGGGCAATACTTAGATCGTGTTTTAGGCGACGTAGTTCTAAGCTTTCTAGACCTAGGATTGATAGTCTGCTTTCGTAGGGTATTCTGTTTCGAGTGGAGGAGTGAAGGGCTCTTCTGGTGAAGTATGAAGTCATGCCCACCATCACATGAGCATCAAGCCATGCCCACAAAATAAGCTGCCACACCCACAGAGTGGTAGTAAATAATTTGGAACCCATCCCTGGTTAACAAGTAACTGCACTAGTTCCTTTTGGAACCAGTTATGCTTCAGTTCTTACAAAAAAGAGTAGAGCTACACAAGAAGAAAGAAATACCAAATACGCAGGCATGTTTCTGAGGCTACGGAGGAATATGAAATCAGATGAGTAATACAGGCTAAATAATGGGAAAAGCAAAATAATATGAAAAGCAGGTTTATATTTGCCCATTTAGTATCGCACAGCTTATGAATGTAAAACAGGCTAATGGATACAGTCGAACAGACTATTTTTCTGACGACTCTGTAATGAACAAGAATGTATGTTAAAAACTAAGTTTGGAGAAGCAAAGTAGCAAAATAATTCAGAATTGGAAAGGAAGTGAGTCTTTAGAAAGGCCATTATAGTGAAAGCAATAGTAACAAATTGGCTATGAATATTGGAGACTGACAAGAGCAAAAGAAATGGTCCATATTATGGATTTGGAGATAATTACAGTACTAACGTTGCAGTAGACTTGAATAACCAACTAATCAATTTTGTAGCAAATAAAGGTTTGCTGTTCCTCTGAAGCAAAGATCAGCGAGCAGAAACTCACTTATTTTGTCCATGGGATAATGGACTATATCAAATGACTATATTTGCCAAGGTATTAGAGACGTAAAGGAAATGAAGGTAATGAATGTGGTTAAGATTGATCAAAGGGATTACTGAAAAGACCTTGAAAGAGTTTTGAATTATAGCTAAAGACAAGTCAAGATGGCAAATATACTTAAGTCACCAGTAGCTAAACCTAATTTAATAATATCTAAATGGAAAAAGAAATGCATTGGCAAAAATATTTACCTCACTTGACAATAAACTCAGTTCAAAGCACTTCCCAGTCAGAGAATATCATGTGGGTGGAGTGGGAAAGTACCACAATAAATCAGATAAAATATTGGTTGGGTCCTGCCAGGATTTAAACCTGAGGTGATATTGCAAGTACAGTGGAAATGCTGTAATTACTGTGAAGTAATTTGCTGAGTCATGGTGCATCAGCAGAATGGTGCAATCTGTTCTACAACCTGGTTGGTCAATACTTGTATATATTGTAATACACCTGTGTATGGTTTGGTGGTCTGGTATGTGGTGGTCTGTTGTCATTTAGTATAGAGTGGTTGCTGTGATAATGTTGTCTGGTGTAATAGTTTGGTTAGGTGTTTTGTATAGTGGTTTGTTCTGTAATATAGTATAGGGTTAATAGTTTTGATACTACTGAAAAGTAAAAGAACCTTCTGAAGAAAGAACTCCTGCTGTAGCATCCTTATTAAGAAAACTGTAAAAAAATACATATTAGTAGCCGCTAGGATAGTTTTTGCTCAAAAATGGAAAGAAATGGAGAGTCCAAAAGAAGTAGAAATACTTAAGAAAGTCTTAGAATGCGCAGAGCTCGACATGATGACGAGACAGTTAAATAATCAAGAAGACTCAAAATTTTATGATATCTGGCAGAAGGTATATACTTGGTGGGATAAAAAGATAAAGAGATAAGCTTGTTGTTATATTACTTTGAAAATTTGAACTTAATAGTAAAAGCGTATTAGATTGTGATTATCTATAATATAAATGTAATTTCTTTTTCTCTTATCTTCTTTATTTTATTTTGATTTAATTTACAAAATAAGAATTTCTATATACAGTGTTCCCTCGATTTTCGCGGGGGATGCGTTCCGAGACCGCCCGCGAAAGTCAAATATCCGTGAAGTAGAGATGGGGAAGTAAACACTATTTTTGGCTATGAACAGTATCACAAGCCATCTCCTAACACTTTAAACCCCTAAATTGCAATTTCCCATTCCCTTAGCAACCATTTAGATTATTACTCACCATGTTTATTTATTAAAGTTTATTTTAAAAAATATTTATTAAAGGCAGACTAAAGTTTGATGATAACATATGACGTCATCGGGCGGGAAAAACCGTGGTATAGGGAAAAAACCCAAGAAGTATTTTTTAATTAATATTTTTGAAAAACCGTGGTATAGACTTTTTGCGAAGTTCGAACCCACGAAAATCAAGGGAACACTGTATATCCTTATAAACTTTTAGATGTGTTTTTATGTAGTGTTTTATAAATAGATATTTTTATATATTTCATAGACGGTGTTAAATAACAATAAGATCTTTCTTCTTTTTGTATAATGAAGACTTCTATTTTGAGCGGAGCGACTGTAGCTCCACTAAATGTTATATGTTGTGTCTGTCATGCTTGTTTGAGAAAAACAATAAAATATTTGGAAAAAAAGAAAACTGTCCAGTGACTGGTATCCTCCACATTTTCAACACAAATTCAAAATAACTGTGACAGGTCCGTGTAATTTTCTGCAGTAGATTAACGTGGAATTAAGATAGTCCATGTTTTAGTGCAGTGATGATGAACCTATGACACACGTGCCACAGGTGGCACACAGAGCCATATCTGAGGGCACGCGAGGTCCTATGACAGCTCCAGTGCTCGTGCGTGTGCTGACCAGCTGATTTTGGGTCTTTGTTTTCAGGCGTTTTCGCTCTCCGGTTGGCCCGTTTGCTCGTTTTCTCTATCTCCAGGTTTCAGGAGGCTTTCCTGAATCCTGGGAATGGCAAAAACTGGACCTACTGGAAGTCTGGGGGCTTCAGTGAGACCTGTGCAAATGCATAGGCGGGGGCAGCACAGGGAGTTGTGCGCATGTGCAGGAAGTTGGCAGCGTGGGGATTTATTTATTTATTTATTTATTTATTTAATTTGTATGCCGCCCCTCTCCGTAGACTTGGGGAGGCTAACAACAGTAATAAAACAATATAAACAAATCTAATATTTAAGTTAATTTAAAAAGAAACCCCAATTTGAGAAACCAATCATACATACAGACATACTATGCATACATTTTATAAGCCTAGGGGGAAGGGAATATCTCAATTCTCCCATGCCTGACGACAGAGGTGGGTTTTAAGGAGCTTACGAAAGGCAAGGAGGGTGGGGGCAACTCTGATATCGGGGGAGTGGGTTCCAGAGGGCCGGGGCCGCCACAGAGAAGGTTCTTCCCCTGGGTCCCGCCAAACGGCATTGTTTAGTCGACGGGACCTGGATAAGGCCAACTCTGTGGGGCCTAACTGGTTGCTGGGAATCGTGCAGCAGAAGGCGGTCCTGGAGGTATTCTGGTCCGATGCCGTGAAGGGCTTTATAGGTCATAACCAACACTTTGAATTGTGACCGGAAACCGATTGGCAACCAATGCAGACTGTGGAGTGTTGGTGTGACATGGGCATATTTAAGAAAAGCCCATGATAGCTCTTGCAGTTGCATTCTGCACGATCTGGAGTTTCCGAACACTTTTCAAAGGTAGCCCCATGTAGAGAGCATTACAGTAGTGGAGCCTCGAGGTGATGAGGGCATGAGTGATTGTGAGCAGTGACTCCCTGTCCAAATAGGGCGGCACCTGGTGCACCAGGCTTCAAACAGGATTGTGTCCATGTGCACAGGGGAAAGGCATTGTATTATAGGCGTTGTCACGCACGTGAGTGCTACTGCACCCTTTTGGCACCCAAGCCAAAAAAAGGTTCGCCATCACTGTTTCAGTGTATTTTGTGCCCTGAGTCTGCGGAGAAGAGTGGCATAGAAATCCGACCAAATAAATAAAATAAATAAATAAATTTTAGGGCTTTAGCCACTGACTTAACATATTGTCCAAAATAGGCCATTACCTTTAAGTTATAACGTGCTTAAATTGATGGGTAAAGCACATTAGGTAAATTTAGCAATTATGTGTTATAAACCCAGCAAGTTGAATAAACCCATCCCTTTAGATCATTTGATGGTGCAAAAGAAATGATATATAGCAGAGGTGGGTTCCTGATAATTCAGACCGGTTTTATAGAACCAATTTGGCGGATTTGCCCCCTCCCCTCCACTTACCGAACCGGCAGTGATGGCCAGCTGGCCATGCCCCCAAAACGGCTCTTTCGGCATTCACAGAAGCAAGGTTTTTAGCACTGCATATGCATGCCATTGTGTGTACGCAATGCCTGTGCACCAACATGCCGCATGAGGAAGTGAACCGGCAGCGAAATAAGTTAGAACCCAACCCTGATGCATAGCACACCAGTAGTGAAAAACAAATTACAGTGGTACTTCATCTTACGAACGCCTCTTCTAACGAACGTTTCAAGATATGAACCCGTTGTTTAAGATTTTTTTGCCTCTTCTTCCGAACTATTTTCACCTTACGAACCCAAGCTGCTGCTGCTGGGATGAAGGGGTTTCTTTTTTTCCCCTTTTTTGAAGAAAGAAAAGGGAGGGGCGGCTTGGAGGGGGAAAGATTTTGCAGGGAACAGCGTGCTTGCAGAGGCACTGAAAGGGTGTCTTTTGAAGAAAGAAAAGAGAGAGGCAGCTTGGAGGGGGAAAGATTTTGCAGGGAACAGCGTGCTTGCAGAGGCACTGAAAGGGTGTCTTTTGAAGAAAGAAAAGGGAGGGGCGGCTTGGAGGGGGAAAGATTTTGCAGAGAACACTTGTTTGCAGAGGCACTGAAAGGGTGTCTTTTGAAGAAAGAAAAGAGAGAGGCAGCTTGGAGGAGGAAAGATTTTGCAGAGAACACTTGTTTGCAGAGGCACTGAAAGGGTGTCTTTTGAAGAAAGAAAAGGGAGGGGCGCCCCCCTTGCCTTTCTTCCTTCCCACTCACCCTTTAGCCTAGCCTTGCTTCTTCCACCCGCCCCCTTTAGCTGCTCCTCCCTGCCCTCTGTTCGCCTCCCTTCTAAAGTTTGGAGTTTTCCTGAAGGATTTGCACGCATTATTTGCTTTTACATTGATTCCTATAGGAAACATTGTTTCATCTTACGAACTTTTCACCTTACAAACCTCCTCCTGGAACCAATTACGTTCGTATCATAAGGTACCACTGTACCCTATTTTTCAGAGTATAAGACGCACCTCCCTTAAAAAGGCTGATAATTTGGGTGTGTCTTATACTCTAAATGTAGCTTTTTTTCCCCAGCTCTAACTGCGAGCTGCTAACAATCTTCCCAGCTCTTACCTTGTAGGCTCTTTCATTGTTTCTGTCTGCAAAGAATGTTTTCCAAGCCCTAAGTCTTTGCAAGATTTTTTTCATTGCTCTAACTTGCTCTAAATAAGTTTCTTTCCAGCCCTAACCAGGTGCTAATGATGTTCCCAGTTCTTACCAGCTTGCAAGCTCTTTCATTGTTACTCTCTGCAAATAATGTTTTCCAAACCCTGTCTTTGCAGAGAGGTTTTCCCCATTGTTTTACTTGCTCCGAATGTTTCTTTCCAGCCCTAACTCACGATGTTCCCAGGTTTTTTCGGCTTGCAAGCTCTTTCATTGTTACTCTCTCCAAATAAGGTTTTTTTTAAAGCCCTAACCAGGGGATAAAGGGGATTTTTTTAAAAATTATTATTGTTGTGAGCCGCCCCGAGTCTTCGGAGAGGGGCAGCATACAAATCTAATAAATTATTATTATTATTATTATTATTATTATTATTATTATTATTATTATTATTATAAAGTAATGTGCTGAAACTAACCTGACTAAGGACACTTGCCAGAAACTAAGGTGCATCTTATACTTCGGTGCATCTTAAACTCCGAAAAATATGATACTTCAGTGGAGCTGTTAATTACCCCTCCCAAACATATATCCTTTGTTTATGTCCTTCTTTGGAAAATGAACTTCTGTTTAAACTTTGCTTTTGGTTTCCTTTATCCCAGGTCACGAGAAAAGGCAGACATATCTACATCCACAACTGTTCCAATGAAGCCATAATAGGTATTGCCTCCACCAACAACAACTTGCCACTGCCCAATCTGATGTTTATTGCTCGTCCTGTTGCAGAACAGGTCTCCTCGCCAGGTTCACAAGCAGAGGAACTGACACTCACCAGGTTAAGTTACAGAAGTGATATAACTGCATCTATTGTATTTGCTAGATAAAAAAGTAACAGGATTATAGTGCTAGGCAAAAGAGGAAATAAAGAGATAATAGAACTGGAAAAGGTACAAAAAGGGCAACAAGTATGATCAAGGAAATGGAGCACCTCCCTTATGAAACTAGGTTGCAGTGCCTTGGTCTCTCCAGGCCTGAAAGACGGTGTTTAAGAGGTGATTTTATCAAAGTGTATAAAATCATGCATGGGATAGAAAAGGGGGATATAGAAAAATTCTTTTCTCTATCACACAAGGGGGGGGGCACTCCCTAAAGCTCATAGGTAAGAAAGTGAGGATAAATAAAGGGAAATATTTCTTCACCCAGAGGGTCGTTGGTTTATGGAATTCACTTCCAGAAGAGGTCGTGACAACTGTCAGCCTGGATAGCTTCAAGGCAGCATTAGGCAGATTCATGGATGCAAAGTGTGTTGGTGGTTATTGAAACAGATGTCCAAGCGCCTCCTCTGTGTTGGTTGAGGAGGGCAGAATTCCCTTGGGTATCATTCGTTGGGGGTCAGGGGAAAGGGAGGGTCTTGCCTTCTTTTTCTGCTCAAGATCCCCATGTACAATTGGTGGGCCACTGTGTGACGCAGAATGCTGGACTCAATGGGCTTTGGCCCAATTCAGCAAGGCTCTTCTTATGTTCTTATGATCATTTGGACAGTCTTCTGTAGACTGTGCCCTCCTAAATCTGTTGAATTACATATAGCACTTACCATCTGCTGATCACATGCTGACTGGATGAAGATAGGAGTTGTAATATAACATAAAGAGCCCCAGATATTGATGTAAATATGAGTTTAGAATAACTTTATTTTCACTTTGAATGTACAGTAACTGGCATATATTAAAATGAAATTTCATAGAGCTCTCAAAAGGTCACCACCTCAATATGCACAATATAAACATGACAAAACAAACAAACAAACAAATGCAAAAATGTGCATATGCCCACATATATTATATGACACAGAGAAACAACACAGTCTGGTTTGGATGTATACATGCACATGGAGAGAAAAACAAAGCTTGTGAGTTTACCAGATGGATGTCATAGGGAACAAAGCTGATACAGAATCTGGAAATCTTGCTAGAAATACTTCTAAACTGAAACAGATCGTAAAATGGGTGTGGTCTAACAATGCTTTGAGCCCTAAGCGCATAGCACTAATAAGCAGTGTGCTGAATAACAGGGAGGGAGCTTCCTAATATCTCGGGTGTCCTTACCACTCTCTGTATGGACTTTCTATCTGAGGCAATGCTGCCACCAAACCAAACAGTGATGTACTTTGTTAAAATGCTCTCAGTTATGCCTCTGTAAAAATGCATAATTAGAATTGTACCTAGCTTTATCACCACTCAAATTATTATAAATGCAGGAGTGGGCTGCAGATTCTTTTACTGCCTGTTCATGAAGGTGGGTGTTGTGTGCTATGTGCACCCTTTGTGCATGCGCACACATGCACAGTTCTAAACAAAAACAAAAAACAAGATGAGAACCGGCTCGGGGGGGTGGCAACCCTGGGTCACTGCCAGTTCCAGTGACCCAGATTGCCAAATTGCTAATGGCTCTATAGAACTGGTTAGAACTGGTAAGAACCCACCTCTGACTAAATGTTTTGCAAAAAGGATGTTTTTGACAACTATTGAGAGCACCAGATTGTTGTAATTCCTTTACACAAAGGAGAAGCTACGTAGTGGGGGTGGCATTTTTAAAGAGCCTGTCCTGCTGATCAAAATGACCTGCAGGAAAGATGGCCCTACAGGAAAGGTAGGCATTAATCCTTAATCCCAGCCCTTTAAATTCTGTGCAGGGCTTTCAGTAAGGACATCATATAACCCTTGTATCTTGCATCATTAGCAACCATTAGTACCTTCGGGACCATCTTCTGCCTCATGTATACCAGCAGCCAGTTAGGTCCCACAGAGTCAGCCTTCTCCAGGTCCCGTCGGCAGGACCTAGGGGAAGAGCCTTCTCTGTGGCGGCCCCGGCCGTCTGGAACAAACTCCCTGCAGAGAGACGTACTGCCCCCTCTCTCCTGGGCTTTTGTAAAGCTCTGAAGACCCACCTCTGCCGGGAGACATGGGGGCCATGAGCGATGAGATTGTCTCTGGCCAATATTATGAATGATTGGATCAGATGAGTGCGTATGTCTGTATATGGGGTTTTAGCACATTTTAGCAATCTATATTAGTCTTTGAAGTAAATTCGATATTTTTTATGTATTGTTGTATTTATAATATTGTACGCCACCTTGAGTCGCTGTGAGAAGGGCAGCATAGAAATCAAATCAAATCAAATTAAATCAAATCAATGAATGAACCAATGAACGAATGAATGAATGAATGAATGAATGAATGAATGAGTAAGTAAGTAAAAGTGAGTAAGTAAGAGTAAGTAAGAATAAGTAAGTAAACAAATAAACAAATAAACAAATAAACAAATAAACAAATAAACAAATAAACAAATAAACAAATAAACAAATAAACAAATAAACAAATAAACAAATAAACAAATAAACAAATAAACAAATAAACAAATAAACAAATAAACAAATAAACAAATAAACAAATAAACAAATAAACAAATAAACAAATAAACAAATAAACAAATAAACAAATAAACAAAGGCACTGCATTTTCAGTCAATGACAATTTTCAGCCACTTTTCAAAGATTCACCAACATTTAAAAAATTATATAATTTCTGAATCTTGCATGAACTGTATACAATGTTGCTCCTTCAGACAATATGGTTAGTTAATGGCACAGCATAGATGAATTTGACACTTTTTGTTTGTTCATTTGTTAGAACCATTGTTATTATCTTACTAACATTTTAACTAAATGGCAAATCCATCCACAGTTCTTTGAGTACTTGGAATGAAAAGTTCTATATATTTATAACTTTGGTATAATTCCAGACTCCTCCCTCTGAAGTTTGTGCGGATC
The DNA here is from genome assembly GCF_031021105.1 of Erythrolamprus reginae. NCBI lineage: Eukaryota > Metazoa > Chordata > Lepidosauria > Squamata > Dipsadidae > Erythrolamprus > Erythrolamprus reginae. Next base: position 390,139,431 of record NC_091950.1, on the reverse strand, counting down.
TCCATCTACAACCCCAAGAAGCAACTCATCAAAATCCAGCTGATCAACGGACGCTCTTATTACCTACAGTTTCAGGCATCTACTAAGGAAGAGGAGGCTCTGTTTAAACGCTGGTTAACCCTTGTCTATCTTCTTCACCATCCTCCATCTTGCTACCTGGCGTCTAACCCCACCTCCTGCACAGTAACTGACAGCCTAAGCATTCAAATCATCCCAAGCAATGAGGAAATTGTAAGAACAAACACGGACTTACACAATTGCGCCCCTTGGTCATAAGCAGAAATGGGCTGCTGCCCCCATGGGGAGGGGTTTGCAGTGGGGATAGCAAGTTTATGCACCATTTATTGAATACTTAATAGTTTTATTTATTTATTTATTTATTTATTTATTTATTGTTTGTTTGTTTGTTCGTTCGTTCGTTCGTTCGTTCGTTCGTTCATTCATTCATTCATTTATTTATTTATTTATTAGATTTGTATGCTGCCCCTTTCCGTGGACTCGGGGCGGCTCACAACACAATAAAACAATTCATAACAAATCTAATAATATACAATTTAAAATTTAAAATAGTTAAAAAAACCCATTTTTAAGCAGACATACCTACAAACATACCATACATAAATTATATAGGCCCGGGGGAGATATCTCAGTTCCCCCATGCCTGACGACAAAGGTGGGTTTTGAGGAGTTTACGAAAGGCAAGGAGGGTAGGGGCAGTTCTAATCTCTGGGGGGAGCTGGTTCCAGAGAGTCGGGGCCGCCACAGAGAAGGCTCTTCCCCTGGGGCCCGCCAACCGACATTGTTTAGTTGACAGGACCCAGAGAAGGCCCACTCTGTGGGACCTAATCGGTCGCTGGGATTTGTGCAGCAGAAGGTGGTCTCGGAGATATTCTGGTCCGATGCCATGAAGGGCTTTATAGGTCATAAACAACACTTTGAATTGTGCCTGGAAATTGATCGGCAACCAATGCAGACTGCGGAGTGTTGGTGTGACATGGGCATGTTTGGGAAAGCCCATGATTACTCTCGCAGCTGCATTCTGCACGATCTGAAGTTTCCGAACACTTTTCAAAGGTAGCCCCATGTTTTATTGTCCTTCCTTCTCTAGTAGCTTAGTATGATCCTTAATTACTTTTAAAATAGGAAATAATTAAATAGTATGTTTTTACCCATAAACACTTTAATCATTTTAATCATTATGTAGAACTGAACTTTTATAGCAATTAAAGAAAATTGAGCTACTTGCCTAATTTGTTATCATACTTAACCTTGTGGGTTCAGTACAAAACCTTAAAATGTTAATGTGCTCCTCAGCAAATAATGCTGTCTATCATTTGTCCTTTTTGTAGCTATTCAAATAATGTGACTTAATCCACTGAAAAAGAGTCCAAGCACCTATTTGAAAACTTATCTTGGTTAGTAAGCCACTCCCACCCAGTCACATGACCTTTAAGCCATCTTGGTCACATGATTGTAAAGCCACTCCTACCTGGTCATATTATCACATTATCAAGCCACACCCACAAAATAAGCCACACCCACAGTGTGGCAGTAAACATTTTGGCAGCCCATCGTTGGTCATAAGACTAAGGAAATCTGGGGGTTTTGGTACTTTCTCAGCTTGGTTGTTTTCTTGCAGACATTTCATTACTAAACTGGTGCTAGTCTGATGATGTTACCTAGTTTGGTAATGAAAGATCTGGGGGGGGGGGACCCAACCCCAGCCAAGCTCACAAACATCAAGGACTCCACAATTCAAATCCTGAGTTCTATTCTCTTTTATTGGCAATGGAAATATGGTGGGATAATCTTAAAACAGGGTCAAGAATTTAAACAAAAGCCTGAATTACACAAGTTCACAATATTTCCAGCAGAGGAATCTTAAAAATTATGTGTATCTGACTGAATTATTTTAAAACAACTCAACAAACTATTTAAAATTCCTTTAATTTTTAAAAATTGACTATTTAATTAAAAGTTACTCCATTTAAAAACAATCAAATCTTTTAAATTACATCAGGGGTGTTAAACTGGATTTCTTTGAGGGCTGGATCAGCATTGTAGTTTTTTAGCCATTCTCTTCTTCTCTTTCTTTCCATCTTTCCCAGCATTATAGGCAACTTTGGAGAGCTGCATCACATCTTCACATAATATCTCTGAAGTACATAAATTTTGAGTTTGGTCATTTGTGCCTCAAATGACCAAACTCAAATATTTCTCTAGGTTGGTTTGTTCAATAATCCATTTATTTGTATGGCATTCTCAGGAGACTTTTCCCACACTAAAGTTCAAAACCGCCAATATTTTCTGGATGTTTCTTACCTACTTTACCAAATGCCATTCTTAATTTCTTGTTGATTCCTTTACTATTTACATAAAAGGCAAAAAGTATCTACTACTTCAATATCTTCAAGATCCATTATATTAGACTGGTCTTCTTCACACTTTCCCACTGTACATTTTGATTTCTATTATAAGTTTTGCAGATAATTTGAATTTATCAGAACAGAATCATTAGCCCAGTGAGGGTTGTTGGTTATTTTTCCCAACAGTTTTAAAACCAATCCAACTCTGCATATAAGCTGAATAAATAAATGCATGTAAGTTGAATAAGTGGAGAGTATATTGTCTCACTCCTTTGTCAGGTTAGAGTCAATCTATTTCTCCATTATTGATCCAGGCCTGGATTCATGACCTATGTGTAGCTTTCACATGAGGAGAAAGAGATGTTGTGGGATTCCTGTTTTTTCTAAGCACATTCCACAACCTGACATGGCTAACACAAACAAAGACCTTTCTACAATCGATGAAGCATATGCTGACTTTGGCTTGGTATTCATTACTTTTGTAATGCTGGGTGATTTTTCCATTACCTAGCATGCATCAGCTATAATATTTCATTTTCCCTGGCCTTTCTTAAAACTAACATGAACATCTGGTATCTCTTTTTCCATATAAGGCTCTAATCTGCACTGGATAATCCTAGACACTGGGGGGTTTTCATAGCAAATGAAATTAAGGATATTGTACAACAGTTTGCTCACTGTTCAATCCCCTTTCTTTTCTGTTGATATGCACATTGAGCTCCAAATTTATTGGCCATGATGTCTTCAGAATTTTAGTACTGCGAGTAAAATATCAGGAAAAAAATCAGGAACTTTTAATAATTTTATAATTAATATTTAATAATTAATAATTTTATAATTAATATAATTAAGTTTATAATTTGTGTTATCAGCATCAGCATGTGCATAAATTGCTAATTTCCATAGCATTGTCTTCTTGACTAAATTCATTTGACATTCAATTCTATTAAATAAAGATAAGATGGTTTTCAGGTAAGGAGAGGCACCAAACATTTTCCACTTACTTAAGTGAAAAGAGGGCAGTAAAATAAATACCGATAATAGGTAAAAATTTCAAATTCCCTTGAAGCACACATTAACTGGGATGTTGAGAAATTAACCTTCTCTACTTGTTGATGCCAGTTGCTGGAATCACAATCTTGTAAGTGCCTCTGGAATGGCTGGCACTACAACACACCTCAGATAATATTCACATTCAATTATGATTTTTTTTGTGTGTGAAATTCATTACTAAATTCCTTCTGGAAAATTTCAGCTAGGATGATAATAATAATAATAATAATAATAATAATAATAATAATAATAATAATAATTTATTAGATTTGTATGCCGCCCCTCTCCGAAGACTTGGGGCGGCTCACAACAAATGATAAAACAATATATATAGGCACAAATCTAATATTAAGAAAAAACCAGAAACCCTATCATGATTAAAAAACCAAACAGCACATACATACCAAACATAAATTATAATAAGCCTGGGGGAAAGGTGTCTCAAATCCCCCATGCCTGGCGGTATAAGTGGGTCTTAAGTAGTTTACGGAAGACAAGGAGGGTGGGAGCAGTTCTAATCTCCAGGGGGAGTTGATTCCAGAGGGCCGGGGCCGCCACAGAGAAGGCTCTTCACCTGGGGCCCGCCAGACGACATTGTTTAGTCGACGGGACCCAGAGAAGGCCAACTCTGTGGGACCTTATCGGCCGCTGGGATTCGTGCGGTAGCAGGTGGTTCCGGGGGTATTCTGGTCCAATGCCATGTAGGGCTTTAAAGGTCATGACCAACACTTTGAATTGTGACCGGAAACTGATCGGCAGCCAATGCAGGCCACGGAGTGTTGTAGATACATGGGCGAATCTGGGAAGCCCCACGATGGCTCTCGCAGCTGCGTTCTGCACGATCTGAAGTTTCCAAACACTTTTCAAAGGTAGCCCCATGTAGAGAGCGTTGCAGTAATCGAACCTCGAGGTGATAAGGGCATGAGTGATTGTGAGCAATGACTCCCTGTCCAAATAGGGCCGCAACTGGTGCACCAGGCGAACCTGGGCAAACGCCCTCCTTGGCACAGCCGAAAGATGATGTTCCAATGTCAGCTGTGGATCGAGGAGGACGCCCAAGTTGCGCACCCTCTCTGAGGGGGTCAATAGTTCCCCCCCCCAGGGTAATGGACGGACAGATGGAATTGTCCTTGGGAGGCAATACCCACAGCCACTCCGTCTTGTCTGGATTGCTTTTATTAAGGTTTACTAGGGTAGGGAGGTTAGCAAATGTCTAGCAGTGTAGATCACTCATGTTTTTTTAGGTAGTTGTAATTATCTTTTTATTTCTTATTTACTTCCTCAATTTCCAGGAAGGACTTCAGGAAAAATGCCAAAGAGGATTTCGAGAAGAATTCCCAAAGGGATTTGAAGAAGGGTTCCCAGAAGAATTGCAAGATGGGTCCCCGGAAGAGTTGCAAAAAATATTCCCAAAGGAATTGCAAGAAGAATTCCCAAAAGGATTCCAAGAAATCCCAAAAGGATTCCAAGAAGAAGTCCCCAAAACATTCCAAGAAGGACTCCAGGGAGATGTTAAAGATTCCGCACTTTCAAAGATGCAAGAGAGAAACCAGAAGGAACCAGAGCAAAAATCAGTAGCGCACTTGTCAGAGACCAAAGAAATATCACATCAGAGCTTGATTTTCCCTGATGAAGAATACACTGACGAGGAGCAGAAAATACTTCAAGAGAAACCTAAAATGACTCATAGTAAAATGAAGGAATTTCTGAAATCAGAGAGCTATGAGACTTATAAGAGTCAAACTACAAAACTTTCCAGGTAAGCCTGGAGAAGGACGGAAGCACCTGTAGCCATTCGGTAAATTAGTCATATGGAACATCCTGCCAAATCCTGTAGTGAAGAAGATCTTACTATTCTCTATTAGTATTTTGATAGTCCAGGAAAGAGAAAAATGTCAAAATTCTCTGTCTGGATATTAGAACAACATAGGCAACAGATTTCTCCATATAATAATATTCATCTTACTGCCAAATGATAGGGAGAAATTTATTATTCCACAGCTGTATTACTAAAGTAATTTTGGTTAATTTTTTAGTTTTGCATGATACATTGAACTGAATATTAACTAAACGACTCAGGTTTCCACAATACGCTAAGCCTAGTTTGGTAATAACAAGGATTTGCAAATGTTTTTAGTAGGTTTATCTTTGTTTGATCTGATTAGGTTTGTTATGTGAACACAATCATTAGGCTTAGAGAGAGGCATCAAAGATTATGTCTACCTCTTTAGCATACTGGCTGCAAATGCAAATGGGTTACTCATCCATTAAAAATCCACTCAAAACTTTACTGTCAATTGAATTTCAGAGCTCTTCAAGTAGAGGAAGAACTGATACATACATATTTCATAACTATTCCACAAATACTGTTTAGCTTGGGGGGGGGATGTTGGATTTTGAACAGAAGTACCAGGGGCTGGTTAAGCAATTATTTTTAAGGTTCTCTGTTCAATTCCTAGCTATGCTTTGATCTGTGCAGATAGTTTTAGGAAAGCCACTTAGAAGAGTGAGAATGATCTACCTTACAGGATTGTTGAAAGGATAACAAGATAATATCTCTCAGACACTGATTACTCAGGGGTGCTATATAAATTATTATTCTGTACACCAAATATATCCTCTGGATTTTAGTCCTGGTGTAAAAACATTATTGTAGTATACAAAAGAGGAAGAAATGGCCTTTTAAAAAGAGAGGAAATAACTGAAGCAGACTCTTGAGGTATGAATGTGTTCAATGACTAAGCATGCAGGGTGTCTTTTCAGAGTTGGGAATAAAATCTCAGAAGATGTTCTATCTGAACAGGATTGTTTCATCCTACAAACTTTGAAGTGTGGAGTCCTTCATGTTCTCTAACTTACTTTATTTGCATGTAGACATTTCATTACCTGAGTGGGTAACATTATCAGTGCAGCATAAGTTCAGGACTCCATGGTTCAACCCTGAACTATACATACTCTCTTCTATTTTGTTAAAAATACATCTTTATTTAAATACAGACATACAAACACAAAACATTTATATATATTCTCTTCTACTGAATCATTGACGTTCCCATGTTTGTCTTTTCTCACTGCATGTATCCACTCCAGAAAGTGTGTGAGAATCTGAGGGTGATGAAATGGGGAAAAAGTAATGACTACTTAGAAATATTGGTTCCATGCTGGTCTCATTTGAGTGGCTATGTAAAAATGAATATGCATGGGAATACTGTAGTTCAGTTTAGTAGACTTGTCCAAGGTACTGAAAAACTGTTCATTGAATTACACTATGTTGGACCACTGGGAACTGTATGGGCCATCAGCTTGATCTGTCCAAGCAATAATCTGTAACTTCTCCAAGGACATTCCAGTAACCTCCCTGATCCTGTCCATCTATTTATTTGTTAACATGTCTATCTTTTATTTACCTCAGTGTTGTCAGGCATAGTGGGTTTTTTTTCTAGACCAACACAAAGCACGTTTATTGCTATTTATTAAGCAAAGCTTCATGGGAAGCAGATTTTATTTACTACAGAACCAAAAAGCTGTATCTAAGCTATAATTGCTTTCAACCTTGCAGGTGGGTCACCTATAATTCATTTGGACACATTCGCAAAAAAATAGACAAACAAATCTTGGTAAATAAAATTGACCAGTTCAGATACAGCTAGTAACTGTAGATGCCAGCAGTCTCTTCTCACATTTGTTAAATCAATTTAAGATTGTTTGGTTGCTGTAACAAAAAGAAAGAAAATGCCATTTCCCATCCAATGTAAGTTGGACTTTTTCTTGTCCTGAGTGATGTTGAAAGGTTGCATGCACAAGAACAAGGGGACACAATCTGAAGTCAGTTGGGGGAAAGATCAAAAGCAACATGAGAAAATATTATTTTACTGAAAGAGTAGTAGATCCTTGGCACAAGCTTCCAGCAGATGAGATTGGTAAATCCACAGTAACTGAATTTAAACATGCCTGGGATAAACATATATCCATCCTAAGATAAAATACAAAAAAATAGTATAAGGGCAGACTAGATGGATCATGAGGTCTTTTTCTGCCGTCAGTCTTCTATGTTTCTATATATGCCTGATAAGGATGCATTTTTTGTAGAATAGAAAGGAAGGAAGCTAGATATATCATTTAGCTTTATTTGTGGTCAAGGGAATGTAATTTTACATAAATGTTAAAAATCCACATTTAAAAAAAAAATAAGACACTGGACTTCTTAAAGACAAAGTTTGCTGACACTGTGCTTCACTTTGGCTGGGAAGCATGAGAACTGTAATTCCAGTAAATCTGGTGGAGATGTGATCGAGGAATACTGCAGTAAGAAAGTATTAAACTCAGCTCTACTGAGAAGAGCAGGATTATTAAGCAAATTTATTATGATTGCCCTGTAGAACATTTAAAAAATCATAAACCAACATGGTACTAAAAGAGTAATCAATAAAGAGACTGCCTTATATGAGATTAAATTACATACTTGAACTTTAGTGCAATTAAATTTGAGCCTGTTATTTTAGTGTAGTATAAAAAAGTCCTAACAAATTCATAAAGGTCATCCACATCTTCCCTTATGTTCAGTACAATAGCCATAGTCTCGTTCATTCGGTGAAAATATCTATTAGCAAGTTTCTGTTCTTTGCATTTAAAAAGCAACATCGGGAGAAAGAGAATTTTTTTCACTGAAATACTTGCAATACCTGGATTTCAAAATCAGTGGCAAGCCCCACATAAGAATGTAGCATTTGTATAGCACTTCACAAACATTATCTTGTTGGAAAACTTACAATAAACCTGTAAGGTTATCTAACCTGTGTTCTTAACTGCCGGTTGCATATAGGGACTCTTAAGTAGAAGTGGCTTGCTTTAAGGAAAACATGGGATAAATTGGTACAAGTAGTCCTCAACTTATGACTTAATCATTTGGAGTTACAACAAACCCCCCAAAATGGTACTGACAAAGCAGATTAGAAGTTCTTGTGATTCTCCCCAGAGACTGCATTTTGGGCACTAAGCAAATGCCCTACATTTACAAGTAATTTGCAGCATCCTATGGACCACGATTTATGACATTTTCAGGGCTGTTCCCTGAAAATCAGAAGGAAAATGCTACTCACTGCACAAAAGTTTCAGACAAGTTCCAACCTCAACTCAGACAAGCAAAATAGTGTGGTGTGAAATGGTCTCAGTGCATGTCACATTTTGATTTGTGTAAATTTTAATGTTTAGTCCCCCTCTCTGAGCCCTAAGAGTTTGGCATCAGTAAGATGGTGGGCATAGTATTACGATCAAAGCCTCACCCCTCTTGCACAAGCTGCAACATCATCACATGTACAAAGGTGGCAGGATAAGTGCCAACTTAGAATCAAACTAGCTTGCCAAACCAGACAGATATTGGCAACGCAGAGATACCACAAAATGGGGTAATGTTTCTAGTTGACAGGAAAACAAGTTCTAGTTAAAAGAGTCTCTAGAGATTAACGATGGGATTGCCTCTATACTTCTGGACTACTGCAATTGCACCTGAAAGTAAAAATTATAGATTAAACAGATATAGCATATATTCTCTAAGCTCACGTAAGGCAACATTCTATGTTCAATGTTCCAGGATCTTTCCTGGTTCTTTCAGGAATTCTGGGAGTTGAAGTTCACAGGTTATAAAGTTACCATAGTTGCTCATCCCTGCTCTAGAAGACAGTAAGGGGTGACAAAAAATTGACTCCTCCCTATTAGGTTGCCCCAATTTTTGCAGCCTAGATATGAATCTTATCCTTGGTTCAGAGGAGAATGTCTAGCACATGTGGTCAAAAGTTGAAGATGGTGCCTTCGCTTCTTGTTTTTTTAATTTGTGTTGCATATAAACACTGCAAATACACTAAATTCAGATTTTCTCTATGTTGATGAACTCGTTAACCTTAGGCAAGCCATTTTCACTCTTAGGTACATCCCTGCAATATACCTTACGGGGGATAATAATTTTAACTTACAGGTTTGTTGTGAGGGTTATAATTAGATAATGCACATGAAGCACTAAGCAAATGGTAAGTGATAACCATGGATTTGGTTGTGATTATTTTTAGGAAATTCACAGCAGCCAGTTATGCAGTGGACAGTTTTTCCACGAGTTCGAGTTCATCTTTAGAACCAACATTACCAAGAGATTTCCCAGGTTTGTAGAAGGACCTTCTCTGTTTTCACTTGTTCAATTTCTATGCGAAGAAATGGCACAAATTCTTCAAATGCCCAACTGGATAAAATTCATTTAGCTTAGCATCTACTCTGCTTACTCTCACCAAGCAATAATTTGAGGTGGGGGGATTACACAAATGAAATACAACAATGTCCATCGATGATATTAGAGTTCCTACAATTTGGCTTTCTTTGCCTAATAACATAGATTTTATTTATTTACTTATTTATTTAGTCCAATACACAATGAGAGTTTTAGTGTGTGTGTATATATATACTGTATATATGTGTGTGTTTTCGTAGATTTTCACGGGTACAGGTATGACGGTCTTGGTATATTCGGGTTTCTTCCCATGTAGGATTTTGAAATTTCTGGCCAGAAATTTCAAAATCCTACACGGGAAGAAACCTGGGTCTTGGTATATTCGGGTTTCTTCCCGTGTAGGATTTGGAAATTTCTGGCGACATTTCGACGAGGTCCCACTCGTCATCTTCAGGCTGGTGTTTCTGTCCTAGAACAAGGACAGAAACACCAGCCTGAAGATGACGAGTGGGACCTCGTCGAAGCATCGCCAGAAATTTCCAAATCCTACACGGGAAGAAACCCGAATATACCAAGACCATCATATAAATATATATATGTTTTTCTAAAAATACATTTAATATATATATATATATATATATATATATATATACACACACACACATAGTAAAATACATGATGAAGGTTATAGAGGATATACTCATAGTAAAATATATCTAAGAAAGAATAGAAAAGAAGATATAGCAATAGAACATATCAATGAAAGAATAGAAGAAGAGATATAGGAATAGAAGAAAGATATAGGAGATATAGGAGAGCAATAGGACAGGGGACGGAAGGCACTCTAGTGCACTTGTACTCACCCCTTACTGACCTCCTAGGAATCTGGATAGGTCAACCATAGATAATCTAAGGGTAAAGTGTTGGAGGTTTGGGGATGATGCTATGGAGTCCGGTAATGAGTTCCACGCTTCGACAACTCAGTTACTGAAGTCATATTTTTTACAGTCAAGTTTGGAGTGGTTAATATTAAGTTTAAATCTGTTGCGTGCTCATCTGTTGTGGTTGAAGCTGAAGTAGTCGCCGACAGGCAGGACGTTACAGCATATGATCTTGTGGGCAATACTTAGATCATGTTTAAGGCGTCTTAGTTCTAGGCTTTCTAGGCCCAGGATTGAAAGTCTAGTCTCGTAGGGTATTCTGTTTAGAGGTGCATTATTCATTTAAAATTATATTTATTTTATTAATTGGACTTTTATGCCGCCTGTCTCTGACACATAATTTTATGGTAGTACGTCATGCACATTTTCACACATACACCCTTATGTTATTGATATCTGCCTTTATTTTTTTTTAAAAAAAAACATTTTGCCTCTATGCCAATCACCACAATATGTACAGATGTTTAATGAATGAACCTTTGCACCCAGGAAGGCTATAGATGTGATCTGAACATGCAGCCAAACATGAATGCAAACATTCTCAAATTATTTAAAGAAATTATTTTCTGTTTGAAAACTAAAGAAAAAAGAAAAAGCTTTTCTCTGTTGAACGGTCAGAACAAAACATGACCAAAACAACATTTAGAATCATATTGAAAGATAAACAGGAATGTCATCCCTTTCATTGATCCTTGAAAATGAAATATCACCAGCAGCTTCCTCAATCTGTTATGTCTTAGAGTGGGACTGGGAATTATAGTGTAACTCATCTGGAAATTGCCAGGCTAGTTGTATGTTTCCAGCTTTGATCACAATGGGAGATCTAGAAGAAAAGACATGGGGACAATGTCACGGACAGCAGGTTGATACTGGTATTAAAGAGTGAAAATTGACTGTTTCTTTCACACAATGTATACTTTTTGTATGTATCTCTTCAGTCACTTGCTTCCCAGGGTGATTGCCAGCAAGAGAAGTGAAAAGGAGAAAAATAAGAAATAAAAATAGATCAACAATTAAACAAAGAAAAAATAGCTAAAAATAATTTAAAAATTTTTAAAAATAAAAAAATTATTTAAAAAAAAATTGAGAAAAAGAAAGCATAGCAGTATCATTAGAGTATAAAATTATATTCTATTCTATTCAGAATTCCATTCCAGTAATAATAACAATAATAACAACAACAACAACAATAATAATAATAATAATAATAATCAATGTCGTCTGGTGGGTCCCAGGGGAAGAGCCTTCTCTGTGGCAGCCCCGGCCCTCTGGAATCAACTCTCCCCAGAGATTAGAACTGCTCCCACCCTCCTTGTCTTTCGTAAACTACTCAAGACCCACCTATACCGCCAGGCATGGGGGATTTGAGACATCTTTTCCCCAAGCTCCTTATAATTTATGTTTGGTATGTATGTGTTGTTTGGTTTTAATATGATAGGGTTTTAGTTATTTCTTTTAATATTAGATTTGTGCCACTATAATATTATTTTTATCATTGTGAGCCGCCCCGAGTCTTCGGAGAGGGGCGACATACAAATCTAATAAAATAATAATAATAATAATAATAATAATGATAATAATAATAATAATAATAATAATAATAAGTGCTTGGGAAATGCCCGACTGGTGATGAAATACGAAATCCAGCATAGTGATCTCTTTTGCTGTGTTGTATTGACATAATAATAATAATATTTGTATGCCACCCTTCTCCGAAGACTCAAGGCAGTTCACAGGATACAAAAACAACACAACAACAAATCTAACTAATTAAAAATTACTACTAAAATCCCATATATAATAAAATTAGTCAGCCAATTCATTCACAACCACACATTACATCTCGTTCTATTCTATTCAGAATTCTGTTCCATTCCTATTCCATTCCATTCTATTCTGAAATGCCCTCATCACTGAAAAGGCCTTTTGCCAGGTGCTCAGAAGAAATCCCACCTGCCAATTTTCATTCACAAGCAAGCTGAAGATGCTGTGAGCATGTTCTGGAATGAAGGACCTTCTCCATGGTGTGCTTCAAAAATCATTGCCCAAAAAGTACCCAAAGGAGTTCCATCAGCATTTAGTCTCTTTTGGCAAGTTGGCACTGAATTCAGATACAGACTCATGCTTAAGAGATGTCAGATTGGGCTCACACATTGCATTAAGCCATGGTTTATTTAACTATGGTTGCAGATCAAGCCATACTTGAATGAGTAAGCAGCATACAAATATTTCTCCTTCTAAATCATAAATAGGCCAGCAAGTAAACATGCCAAATTGTAAATCTGTAGTTCAAAATGCAAAACTTAATAACCCACCACATGGATTGGTCAATATAATAAAATCAGAATTAAAGTCATGCGATGTAGCAACTGTTTGCAGGAAGTAGTGAGTTTTTAGGGGGAGAAGATTATGCCATTGGGTCTAACAACATTTTTAAAAAAATTAGTGCTTAAGAGATGAGCTCTCTTTTTCTCCTCACTGGTTAGATAGGTAAAGAAGCATCTTTTAGCATCTCTCTCCATCATGTCAGGAAGGTCACTATAGACAGGGAAAATACGAGAGAGAGAAAAGCAAATTGAGACAGCAGAATCCCTACACTGGCTGTTGGTCTCTGGAAATCGGTTACAATATTTACTGACCCCTCACATCCTGGACACAAACTGTTTCAACTCCTACCCTCAAAACGTCGCTACAGAGCACTGCACACCAAGACAACTTGACACAAGAACAGATTTTTCCCGAACGCCATCACTCTACTAAACAAATAATTCCCTCAACACTGTCAGACTTTCTACTAATCTGCACTTCTATTCTACTAGTTTTTCTCATCATTCCTTTCACCCATTTCCTCCCACTTAGGACTGTACAATTATAACTTGTTGCTTGTATCCTAAGATTTTTATTAATATTGTTTCTTTATTGCTTATTTGACCCCTATGACAACCATTAAGTGTTCTACCACATGATTCTTGACAAATGTATCTTTTTCTTTTATGTACGCTGAGAGCATATGCACCAAGACAAATTTCTTGTGTGTCCAATCACACTTGGCCAATAAAATTCTATTCTATTATTCTATTCTACAAAGCAGGTTTTACTGCACTCCGTTCCCTTCTTTCTCCTTAACAACAGTCTGTTAACTGTCCCTTTAATCTAATCTCATTTAAATAAATACTGATTTGTAAGCCCTTGGAAGGGACGACATATAAATCCAATAGATAGATAGATGATAGATAGATAGATAGATAGATAGATAGATAGATAGATAGATAGATTTCTCCCCTGAAAAATACTACAGTATTTTTCAGAACAGCTATGACCTAAAGCTATCTTAAATATAGGCTGAGGATGAGATGGACGATATTGTAATGGCCAGAAAAGAAATGGCCAGGACATGGCTGTGGTTGGTCAAGTGAAAGTGGAGGAAAGCCCATGGGGTCATAATCAAAGAATCATAGGGCGGGAAGGGATCTTGGAGGTGTTCTAGTCCAACCCAGGTCATAGTTGTTCTGGTTTTAAAATACTACAGTATTTTTCAGGGGAGAAATTTATCTACCTACCTATCCATCCATCCATCCATCCATCCATATCTATCTATCTATCTATCTATCTATCTATCTATCTATCTATCTATCTATCTATCTATCTATCTATCTACCTACCTACCTATCTATCTATCTATCTATCTATCTATCTATCTATCTATTGGATTTACATGTTGCCCCCTCCAAGGACTCGGAGTGGCTTACAACATATATAAAACAAACAATATAAACTTCCTACTCCAATTAATATAACTAATTAGTTTAAAATGCAAACGGAGGTAGAAAAGAAATAGAAATGGGACAGCAAAGTTTATACAAGTTTGATGTTGCTTGGCTCAAGCATTTGTATGCAGGTAAGTTTTTGACTTACCAAAACAATTGGGACCAGAATTTCTCTGGCTAAGCAACATAGCCATTGAGTGAGTCCTGCCCAGTTTTACAACCTTTTTTGACATGAGTTGGTAAGTGACTCATGCTGCCATTGACTTTGCTTGTGGGAAGCCAGATGGGAAGCAAACGTTGATTTGCCAGTTGCCAAGCAACTGATTTTTGTACAAGGACCAGTTTTAAGTTACTCTAGTCAGTGTTCATTCTAACATCAAACAGTTTGTTTGTTTGTTTGTTTGTTTGTTCGTTCGTTCGTTCGTTCGTTCATTCATTCATTCATTCATTTATTCATTTATTCATTTATTCATTTACTTACTTACTTACTTACTTACTTACTTACCTACCTACCTACCTACCTACCTACCTACCTATTTATTTATTTATTTATTTATTTATTTATTTATTTATTTATTTATTTATTTGATTTTTATGCCGCCCTTCTCCTTAGACTCAGGGTGGCTTACAACATGTTAGCAATACCACTTTTTAAAAAACAGAACCAGCCTATTTCCCCCACAATCCGGGTCCTCATTTTACCCACCTCGGAAGGATGGAAGGCTGAGTCAACCTTGAGCCGGTGATGAGTTGCTAAATGAATGATTGTAAGTCAATGACTGTATATCTGTATAGCAGCAAGAAGTGTATATATGTATCTTAGCTAATGTTGTGAGTATTCCTTGCCAGCCTCAGGAAATATCAGATTCTGAGGAAGAGGAAACAGAAGCATTAGTTTACCCTGATTTAAGAAGGTTGTCAGAAGGCATTGGGGACCAGAGCGTAGGAGAAAATGATTTAGACGTTAGTATGGAAAGCAGTTCATCTTCTGAGAATGGGAGGTGGGTCAAGCCAAGATTTAGGAGATTCACAAAAAGAAGGGAGGGGATCACTGGGAAAAAGTTTTTAATCTGCAGGTTAGAATGGTGTAATAGCTGAGATGTAATTTCTGGAAAATATCGGCAATGAAGCTGCTTTCGTTCAAACTGTGTATCTGAAATATGGTGTGTATTCCTCGCTCCTGAAAAGTAAGCCTTTGATATAGCATGATAAATTGTGCTAATTTAGAGATAACTCTGAGTAAATGCTGATGTGTACTGAAACTCCCCTCTACTTGCAAATTCAGTTCATTAGCTTGGAATGTGACTTCGCATCGCGCGGCATGTAACTTTGCTATCTATTGGGTGGAAAAAAGAATAAAAGCTTTATTCGTCTGAAAATCAAAGCTTTGAGAAGAGATTTGTGGTGTTGCCTCAGCCAGACCTAGAACAGCTAACATTTGCGATTCATTCAAATTTTTGCAGCTCAAACCTAATCATTTCAATTTGCCTGGTAAACTAATTTTTAGAAGTGGTTTTCTTCCACAAAAAGCTCTTATGAACAGCTACTCTACTGTGGGGTTTTTTAGCACTAAGCAAGTGATCGTAATAGTTGTAAAAGTTACCAAGATATTACTTGGTACTATAAAGAGCCCCAACAGTTCACAGTGTATATATTTGTGTTCTTGTGTTTCCTAGTACCCAAAAAAGAGGGAAGCAGCAGTCTTAATATAGTCACAATTTTTTCTGCTATGTCCAAAACAATTGAAGGGGAAAAAATCCAAAGGACAAAAACTAAAGACAGTTGAAAGAAACTCAATCACTGCAAAGGAAGCAAAGGAGAGCGTGAACACCCACAAGTAAGTCAAGTAAAACTTTAGCTGATACTGGTTAACAGACACATGCAGGTTGCCCTTAATACAACTACTTTATGAATTCTGTTGGGATAAACTGTGAGCATGTACTCAACCTCATTAGCATGGTTCAACACCACACTTTGCTTTTGGCCCCGTTGGGTCTACTTCAAAGCTGGAAGAGCTAAGTTACTATTTTCTAGTGTGTTGAATTTCTGCATTCTGTCTTAGCCTTCCACCTAATTGGTTTCTTCTCTCTTACACTGATACACCCATTCGCTCTGTGATTTTTAATGACTTGGCACCTCTTATAAGAAAAGGATCTAGCATTTCTTTCCCATTATATGTCTCTGTAGCCACAAAGAGATTCTCCAAATGATCAAATCAATGTCAGATGACCGACAGGGATTACAATACTGTACAGTAGTTCCAATAAAACCCGTTTAATTATGAGCAATTTTCTTTTATTCAGCAACCCCCTAAGGTATTCAACATCTTAAGGGGTATGATTCAGCTCAGTGTTTTTCAGTCTTGGCAATGATGTTAAGATATGTAGAGTTCAGTTTTCAGAAATTAATTTGGGGAATTTAAGTCCACATACCGGTATCTTAATGTTGCCCAGGTTGAGAAATCTTTGTTGCTGATATAGTCCATTGTAAGAAACAACTGTTGGATTGCTTGCACATTTCAGGAGTAAGCCAAATTCTCACACATTCCCTGCTTTTAGAGGGAAGGAAAATCTAAATCACATCTGACAGGATGCACAAGCAAACTCACAGCTCTGGTACAATTGTCTTGCAGGCTTGTTGTGGAAAAATGCATAACGTAAATATAACATAATGTAACATAATACCATATTTTAATTTATTTATTTATTTGTCAAACAAGTATAGTATTATAGTATATATTAACATAACATAACAGAAGTAGAACGTAGTAATAGAAAGGATAATAAGACAGTAGGACAGGGACATTAGGCATAAAAGTGCACTTATGCACACCCCTTACAGACCTCTTAGAAAAGGGGAGAGGTCAATTGTAGATAATGTAAGGTTGAAGATTTTGGGGTAGGGGGAAGCAGCAACAGAGTCAGGTAATGAGTTCCAGGCAGTGACCACTCTATTGCTAAAATCGTATTTTCTGCAGAGTACATTATGATGTATGATTTTATGAACAACAGTTAAATCAGTTCGGAGACGACGTAGTTGTAAATTTTCTAGATTTAGTATTTGAAGTCTGGAGGAGTAGGGTAATTTGTTACGTGAGGAGGAGTGAAGGAAGGACTCTTCTCATGAAGTATTTCTGGACTCCTTCAATTGTATTAATATATGATATGCAGTGTGGATTCCACACAGGTGAGCTATATTCTAGAATAGGTCTTACAAATGTTTTGTATGCTCTGGTTAATAAATCAGTGTTTCCAAAGAAGAAGCTATGTAAGATTAGGTTTATGATTCTTAATGCTTTTTAGCAATGCTGTTACAGTGGGCTCTAGCTCTTAGGTCATTGGAAATGACCATAAAATATACCATAAAAGATTAATTTTACAGCATACTGTATCAATGTACCTACCATGTTTTGTATCTCTTACACCTTAACCTATATGTAATTGTATATTCCCTAAGTCCTAGATATAGTTTCTTCTTAATATCTAACATCTCATCTAACTGTATCCACCTATCACTATTGTTTTCATGTGTCTATATACATAAATACAGATATCCATGCCTATTATGATTTTGTTTGTTATCTCATCATTTATCTATTAATTTTACTTTTATATTCCAGCCAATTGGTTCCACGTCTTATAAAATTCTGTTTCCTCTTTGTTGTGTATTTCCATCGTTAATTTATTCATTTCAGCACATTCTAATATCTTTTTGATTACCATTGTGCTTGAAGGGGCTTTTCGGATTTCCAATATTGGGCATAACTGATTCAAGCTACTGTCATTGTATGCAGTATGAGATATTATTTTTATTTGTCTTTCCTTTTATGACCCTAACAGAAACAATTCCTGATTTAGTTCTAATTTTTGTTTCTATAATTTTTTCTATCCACCTTTGAATCTTTCTCCAGCATTTTTTTTTTTTGCCTCTGGGCACCTCCACCACATGTGGTAGTATGTCCCCTGATCATGGTTACATTTCCAACATTTCACTTTTATGTTTGGAGATATCTTCGCCAATCTTGCCAGAGGCAGGATTTTATAGATGTTTTCTTTATAGGATGCTGCAATTGTGAGTTTATAATTTTGGTCCCAAATTTTCTCCCAGTATTCCAAATCAGTTGTATAAGTGAATTTTTGAGCCCAAATCACCATTACTTCTTTCGTTGTTTCCTTCTCCATTTTAACATTTAATAGACAGTTACCACTTCAGCTCCCATTAAATTTTTATCCAGTTCTTGTTGAAAAATGAATTGTGACAAATCTTTTTTGTACCTAGATTGAATTTGAAGGTAAGGCCACTAATCTATTTTTGGGTGCCGAAAGAGTGTGCATGCACCCTATCACATCATGCGCGAGTGTCCACACCCATAATTCAATGCCTAGGGAGGGCAAAAACAGCTTCTCCCGCCTCCTGGAGGCCCTTTGGAGTCCAGAAACAGCCTGTTTCCCGACTTCTGGTGGGCCCAGTAGGCTCGTGTTTTGCCCTCCCCAGGCTCCAAAGACTTCCCTAGAGCCAGGGAAGGGTAAAACGTCCTCCCCTGTTCCCAATTTCTTGGGAAATTTTTCCGGGCTCGGGTTCTTAAGTAGAAAATGGTTCTTAAGAACAGGTTCTTATCTAGAAAAGTCCTTAAGCATAGGCATTCTTAGGTAGAGGTATCACTGTATATGAAAAATAATACCATTAGTGCCCCACTCTATATCTGATCTACTGGAGGTTTTTTTAAGGAGAGATATTACCATTGGATAATGAACATTCAAACACTTAAACTTATATACCACATCATAGTGCGGTATAGCCCTCTCTAGGCAGTTTATGGAATCAGCATATTGCCTCCAGTAATCTGAGTCCTCATTTTACCAACTTTGGAAGGATGGAATGCTGAGTCAACCTTGAGCCAGTCAGGATTGAACTGCTGGCAGTGAGCAGAGTCGGCTTAAAATACTGCAGCGCGTCACCATGGGTCCTTGGATGGTAAGCCTTTCTTTAGATTTGTAAATGTTTGTAAAAAAAATTGGCTGATTGCAGAATACTGGGCAGGCTTGCAGGTTATCAGAAACCTTTACCAAACTAATAATACCCTTTACCAAAACCCTTTACCAAACTAATAATAAATGCAAAGGTAAATTTGCTGTTAAAATGCCGGCTGCTTCTAGAAAAGACTTGGAAAAGATTGAGCAATCAATCCCAGATTTTTTTAAATAATTTGATCGGGTTCTGATAATACTGTCTTTCTTTGTAACTTCTCCCATTGTTTTCCCACCATTTCCTTTGTTTTATTGACAGCAACAAAAAACAGATCCGTTAAAGAGGGAAAGACAGAATAATTGCCTGATGACTTTTGACTGAGGGATGCTTCAGATAGTTCTAATCTTAAAATGTAAATGAAGATTGCGCAGTTAATTGGATGATGCTCTCCTGGGTGCTATAAACATTTTAGATGTCATTTAATCCAATAAAACCAGAAATTTCACCCTTCCTGCCACATGTTGTAGCCTCCTCTTTTCCCCCCTGCTTTTTTCTGCTTAATATCTAATCCAGGGGAGAGCAAAATACATCCCTGAGTCCAGGGGCAGATTGTTGTTGTTGTTGTTGTTGTTGTTGTTATTATTATTATTATTATTATTATTATTATTATTATTATTATTATGTCAATACAACACAGCAAACGAGATCACTATGCTGGATTTTGTATTTTATCACCAGTCGGGCGCTTCCCAAGCACCTAAGACTGAGTGATGTAGCGGCGAATTATGTTTGCCGATCCCAGTAAAGCGGCCTTTTGCAATTGACAGATGGAGTTTTTGTCAATTTCGATGGTTTTCAAATGTCCGCTGAGATCCTTTGGCACTTCGCCCAGTGTGCCAAGTACCACTGGGACCACTTTCACTGACTTATAGAATAGAATAGAATAGAATAGAATTTTTATTGGCCAAGTGTGATTGGACACACAAGGAATTTGTCTTGGTGCATATGCTCTCAACGTACATAAAATAAATATACATTTGTCAAGAATCATGTGATACAACACTTAATGATTGTCATAGGGGTCAAATAAGCAATGAAGAAGCAATATTAATAAAAATCTTAGGATATACGCAACAAGTTACAGTCATACAGTCAACATGGGAGGAAATGGGTGATAGGAGTCGTTGCAGCTTGATTTTTAGATCTTCGTATTTCACTATTTTCACTTATTATTATTATACAGCGTACAAATCCAATATTAAAAACAGTATTTAAAACCCTTATAGTAAAAAACAATCATACAACCCAAATAGGCCATACATAAATCATAATAGCTGAGGGGTATAGCCAGGTTCCTCTTACCTTCCCACCAATGTGCTGCATGCACATCACAATGTTTTGTGCACACGTGTGTTTGTTACACATTTATTTGTTTGTTTGTTTGTTTGTTTATTCATTTATTCATTTATTTATTTAGTCCAATACACAATAATACACAATGAAGGTAATAGGGTAACATGTGTGCACAAAACATTGTGATGTTTGCTTGCACAATTTTGCTTCTGCACATGTGCAGAGGGACAATTTTCCTTCTGTGCATGCTCAGAGAGCAAAAAAATGTGCCAAAAATTAGGGGGGAAAGATGGTGCCATGCACGGAGGAGCAAAGACAGCACCAGAGCCATCATGTGCAAATTACACACTCGGCTGGGCACTACAGGATTGGCACACCGGGGCAAACTGGTGGGAACCCACCTCTGCCCGAGTCCCTTCTTCAACATCTGCACACTCCTCTGGCTTCTGTGGCTGAAAAAATGATGGCACAGTTCTTACCTGTTCTGAAAAACATTAAAAGTACAATTCAAGTCTGACAACAGACATAAGTACATTTTAAGCATTAAGAGCTTGCTCCGGAATTTTTTTAAAAAAATTAGCCCCATCCATTTTGCATCAATGTCCTCAGTCTCTCCCAAATGTCCAGCCCCAGATATAAAAGGTTACCCAGCCACATCCAGCCTCAAGGAGAGTTTCAGAGAATGAGAAAAACCGTCTTGCTAATTTATAATATACAGTATTATCTTTTCCTAATGTAGTACAGGTTGTCCTCGACCTACAACAGCTTACTTAGTGACTGTTTGAAGTTACAACAGCACTGAAAAAGTGACTTATGGCCATTTTTTTACACTTACAAGCGTGCAACGTCCCCATCAGTCATGTGATCAAAATTGGGAACTGACTCCCATTTATGACCATTGTAGTGTTATGTGGTCACCTTTTGTGACCTTCTGACAAGGAAAGTCAATAGGAGAAACCAGATACACTTAATAGTCGTGTCACTAATTTAACAACCGCAGCAGTTTGCTTAACAACTGTGGCAAGAAAGATTATAAAATGGTACAAAATTCACTGAACTAATTTATTTATCTATTTATCTTTTATCTATCTATTTATCTATCTATTTATCTATCTATTTATCTATCTATTTATCTATCTATTTATCTATCTATTTATCTATCTATCTATCTATTTATCTATTTATCTATTTATCTATTTATCTGTTTATCTGTTTATCTGTTTATCTGTTTATCTGTTTATCTGTTTATCTGTTTATCTGTTTATCTGTCTATCTGTCTGTCTGTTTGATTGATTGATTGATTGATTGATTGATATTTTTTTTTAATGCCGCCCTTCTCCTTAGACGCAGGGCGGTTTACAACATGTTAGCAAAAGCACTTTTTAACAGAGCCAGCATATTGCCCCCGCAATCCGGGTCCTCATTTTACCCGCCTCGGAAGGATGGAAGGCTGAGTCTGTCACGCTGAGGATTGACAGCCTCCAAAGACATTAAGAAACATCCAGTAGTTAGATAGTTAACTCTGTTTATTAATGTAGCTCCTCCCTCTCTATGATGTAACAGTGCTTTGCTCACTTCCTCCTTCTTGCAGGAAGAGAAGCGGCAGACATCTATATCTGGTCTTTGTCTTCTAGAGATGTAGACGTATTTTTAGCCGCTTAAGGCTAACTTTATTTTTCTACTTTTTATAATAAAAGTTTGGTTCAATTTGATATGTATGCTTGTGCTTTAATATCCATCTGCCTCTGGAAAGCCTTACTTCAGTTCTACCGAACTGAGTATTCTGCTTGGTAAGATTTTCTGATCCAACAGAGTCAACCTTATTTATTTATTTATTTGACTTCTATGCCACCCAATCCTGAAGGACTCAGTCTCAGACCCTTGAGCCGTGGTGAGATTTGAACCGCTGACCTGCAGATCTAGCAGTCAGCTTTAGTGGCCTGCATTACTGCACTCTACCCACTGCGCCACCTCGGCTCATATCTTCATTTAGCAAGAAACATTTGAGGCTCAGTTGTAAGTCGAGGATTACCTGCATCATATTGCGCAGTTTGTTTTCTTCTAATGAGCTAACACAGTTTCCTGCCTTTCCCCTTTACATATGGCCTGACACAGTCAGATAATCTATGTAACACCAAATCCGAGGGCAGCTTGTTCCGTCATCTGTCCAAAAATAGAAAGGATCTTTAGCATCTCTGCTTGAATCATGTTACGGAAAAGAGACGTGTGATTTGTCGTTAGCATTGCAGATTCACAAGAGTATTGACGGCCTCCTGCTCAAGTCTTCTCTCTTAGAAGCTTTCCAAAGAGCAATATACACGATCGCATTTGCCGGAAAGGAAAAAGCACCACATATAAAAGAGAGAAGTTCTATATTCCGTAGGAGGTTCAGTGGGCCGAAACAGGTTGATTATCCCAAACCAGAATTTTCCTGTGCCAACATTCATAAACCCAGGCTCTAGGAAGCAATTAGCATGCCAGATGACAGATGAATCTTTTGTCAGATCACATTTTAAAATCAAAAGGGACTTCCATAAAAGTTAATGCCCCGGAACAAGAGCAGAAACACACATACCGTACCAAGTTGAGTCTTTATTGTTATTTGGGGGGAAATGTATGTATTTCACGAGGGATACAAAATGAGGCTACAGCTGGCAAGCGGGATGAGTTGTTGTGCTCTATAACAATATTCATTATTATTTAACTTGGGCAGAAGTCGTTACAAAAACCCAGAAGGGCAGCCGTGACATTTCATTGCAAAGCTCAAGAGGACCAATAACGCCGTCCACGTAATGCCCTTTTCCAAAGTCCTCAGATAAAGAATTAAACAGTGACCTCGGTTTCTCATTCTTGGAAATCAGGATGGCTGCATAGGTTCCCTTAACAACTCTTCAAAAGGTGAGGGTTTCCCCTCAGAATAAAATATTTTCTCAGGAACGTTATGCAACCGTCCCAATGGCATGGCTCTCACAATATCAGGTACTAAAAATCAGGTTTGCTGATTATGGTTCAGTATGTTTCCTGAAATTGTTAATTGTTACCTTTTTTCCAAGAGCTCTTAGACTTAATATTGTTCTGCCGGGCTCTCTGATAGGAGCCTCCCGAAAATTCAAGGGTACAAATTTCAGACACGCACACTGTTCTGTCTGGGTCCCCCCAGACGCCAACACCAACCAAAAAGAGTATCCAGACACACTGGTAAAAAGCAAAGGCAGTTTATATAATTCAAAGCAAACACAGGTAACAAAAACTGTTCTTACAGACAGGAACACTATGAAGCTTCACAGAGGTTTCACGAAGGCCAGGCAATAAAACAGGATTCTTGCTGGCAAAAATAACGCTGGAGATAATAAAACCCACGCCTCCCGCAAGTCTTCCAGACTTCTAGGCCACAAGCCAAGATCAGAGACGCCAAGAATCGAAGCAAGGTCACAGGAATCCCAGTTGATAACTCTCCACAAGACTGTAAGGGCGGGCCTGCCTTTTCAACCCTGCTGAGGAGAACCACACCCAAACCCAGCTGTTGCCAATTCAGGGATGGAAATACCTTTCTAATTGGCCCCGTCTTTGAGCTGCACGTCACTGCCTCATGTCTATTATAGCCTGTGCGTCTTCATCCAATGAATCCAGGCTACTAGCTGGGGAGAGGGGCCCCCCCCCGGGGGTCTCAGGCTGCTCTCCCTCCTCCTCTTCCTGATGTTCCTCTCCCCCGTCTGCCTGGTCCTCCCCCTCCTATTCACTGTCCTCCTCCTCTGGGCATGGATCTGGCAGAGCTCCAGCCGGTCCCTGAGGAGCCTCAGGCTGAATCACAACACACACATTTGAAAATTCAAAACACTGTTCTTTATCACAAAATTCAAAATAAACAAAGCACTCTTTTTTGTATTGCAAAAAGCACTCTTCCCAAAACAACCAGGTAGTCTGTACAATTTCCCTTAAGCAGTCATTAAGTACTTAGCTAGCAGCTATGAAGAAACTTCACACCCCTTCTTCTTCCAACGAAGTGAGACACACACACACACGTTGCTCTACTTTGGTTTCAAAGGCGTGAAAAACAACAAAGTCCAGAAAACACAAGATTCCTGATGAACTCCGATCAGATATTCTTCCACAATGGCCAAACCCACATGCTGCTATTTATAGCAGCAGCCCTAATTACTGGAGCCCCACCCAAACACAGGTGGCCTCCCTTATTTCCTGTAATATGTTCTTACTTGGTCTCTTCTACGCATAATTCTGCGCTTGCGTCATCATCTGAATCAAAGGAAGATAAGGGAGTGGCGGCCTGGGCTTTGTGCCAAGCCCTCCTCTGCCGAGTCACTCCCACCTTCTTCTTTGTCTGAGGAAACTAAACTGATTCTGAACTGATTCTGTCGGCAATAACACAGGCCTGTGACATGTTGAATTTTCCCCTGCATCCACCTCCCCATTCCCTGGGGCAGGAGCTGGGCCAGAGCCAACCACAACAACTATACAGCAGTGATGGTGAACCTTTTCTTCTGCAAATTGTACAGAAAAATAACAGACAAAGAGACACATTGCTGAAAATATTTGGGGAAAAAGTACTTTGAGGCGCAATGGGAGCCTTGTTGGCACAGTGGTCAGAATGAAATAAGTGCAAAAAAGAGCAACTAACTTGTGAAATTGGAAAAGTGAAAAGAAGAGCAACTAAGATGATTAAAAGCCTAGCAACTCAAGGCCTACCAACATATGAAGTACGGGTGCAGTATTTGTGTTTGGTTAGTCTAGAGCAGTGTTTCCCAACCTTGGCAACTTGAAGTTATTTGGACTTCAACTCCCAGAATTCCCCAGCCAGCGAATGCTGACTGGGGAATTCTGGGAGTTGAAGTCCAGATATCTTCAAGTTTGGGAAACACTGGTCTAGAGAAAAGAAGAAATGGAGGGACATGATAGCTGTATTCCAATATTTGAGAGGCTGCCAAAAAGGAGGAGGGGTGTCAATTTATTCTCCAAAGTACTAGAGGGCAGGACAAAAAACAATGGGTGGAAACTAATCAAGGAGAGAAGCAACCTGGAATTAAGGAGAAACTACCTAACAGTGAGGACAATTAACCAGTGGAAAAGCTTGCCTTCAGAAGGAGTGAGTGTTTCATCACTGGAGGTTTTTAAAAAGAGACTAGACAAGTGATGGCAAATCTTTTTTTCCTCGGGTGCCAAAAGAGCGTGGGTGTGTGCTGTCGTGCATGCATGAGTGCCCACACCCATAATTCAACGCATGGGTAGGGGAAAACAGCTTCCCCCACTCCCGCGAGGCCCTCTGGAGGCCAGAAATGGCCTGTTTCCCAACTTCTGGTGGGCCCAGTAGGCTTGTGTTTTGCCCTCCACAGGTTCCAAAGGCTTCCCTGCAGCCAGGGGAGGGTAAAAACGCCCTCCTCCATCCCCCTGGAGGGTCTCTGGAAGCCAAAAACGCCCTCCCAGAGCCTCTATGTGAGCCAAAAATCAGCTGGCCTTCCATCCTTTCGAGGTTGATAAAATGAAGACTCAAATTGTTGCGGTCAATATGCTGATCTTGTAAAGTGCTCAGAGAGTGCTCTGGAGCGATATATAGGTCAAAATGCTATTACTATTGGTAATTAGAGTAGAAATAGGAGACTAAACCTCAAAAGAAGAAGAAAAGCGTAGATCTTAGCCAAATTAACTTGCCTGGAGAAAAAACTTATAGTCCTCAAGCACCACTGACAACTATGCTGTGAGGGAATAATGGGAATCAACCCATCTTGATAAGAACACAGTGGGCAAACATTAGACAGGAATAACTGGAAAAAAATGACCAATAATATCAAGGCCAACTGTCCTCAACAATATCTACCCATTTCCCTTAGCACAAGTATAAGGCACTATTCTATCATCATAAACTGTTCATTAATCTTCAAAGCACCCCTAGGAGAGATAACATTAATATTACTGCATTTTCTTTTCCCAGGGAGACAGCAATGCACAGAGGAATCATTAGGGGAAACTGTTATGGGCCTGTGAGCTAGACAGAGGTGCACCCATTTAATATAATTCCTGTGTAGAGAATTCCAACTAATATACTGTATCTCTCTATTTCCACCATTGCAGCAATCAGAAGTAGGGGGTGGGGGAGGATTGTTAATATTTTTTGTACCTTCTCTAAAACTGGCTTGGCTTCATTCGCATTAGCATTTAGACTTATATACCACTTCACAGTGCTTTACAGTCCTCTCTAAGCAGTTTATAGAGTCAACATATATTGCCCCCAATAATCTCAACTACTTTAATGCTCTCTACATGGGGCTACCTTTGAAAAGTGTTCAGAAACTTCAGATCGTGCAGAATGCAGCTGCGAGAGCAATCATGGGCTTCCCTAAATATGCCCATGTCACACCAACACTCCGCAGTCTGCATTGGTTGCCGATCAGTTTCTGGTCACAATTCAAAGTGTTGGTTATGACCTATAAAGCCCTTCATGGCATCGGGCCAGGTTATCTCCGGGACCGCCTTCTGCCGCATGAATCCCAGCGACCAATTAGGTCCCACAGAGTGGGCCTTCTCCCGGTCCCGTCAATTAAACAATGTCATTTGGTGGGACCCAGGAGAAGAGCCTTCTCTGTGGCGGCCCCGACCCTCTGGAACCAACTCCCCCCAGAGATTAGAATAGCCCCCAACCTTCTTGCCTTTTGCAAGCTTCTTAAAACCCACCTTTGTCGTCAGGCATGGGGGAATTAAGATATTCTTTCCGCCTAGGCTTCCACAATTTATGTATGGTACGTTTGTATGTATCATTGGTTTTAAAATAAGGGTTTTTAGCTTCTTTAGTATTGGATTGTCGCACGTTGTTTTTATTACTGTTGTTAGCCGCCCCGAGTCTACGGCGAGAGCGGCATACAAATCCAACAAAATGAAATGAAAATGAAATGAAATCTGGGTCCTCATTTTACCCACCTCGGAAGGATGGAAGGCTGAGTCAACCTTGAGCCTGGTGAGATTCGATCTGCCAAACTGCTGGCAGTGGGTGATCAGCAGAAGTAGCCTGCAGTACTGCACTCTAACCACTGCGCCATTGTGCCTCATACTATAAGAACATGGCTCATACTATAAGGACAAGGGTTCAAATCAAATCCTATATACTCCAGGTGCCGTCTGGGTTCCGTTGACTAAGCAATGCCATCCGGTGGGACCAAGGGGAAGAGCCTTCTCTGTGGCAGGCCCGGACCTCTGGAATCAACTCCCCCCGGAGATTAGAACTGCCCCCACCCTCCTTGCCTTTTGCAAGCTCCTAAAAACCCACCTATGTCACCAGGCATTGGGAAGTTGACATGCCCCTTAGCTACTACGATTTATATATGGTTTGCTTGGATTGTGTGATTAATTTTTATATGATAAGGGTTTTGTTCTGCTTTTAATATTGGATTTGAAACTCTGAAGAAGGTGCAGAAAAGAGCAACCAAAATGATTAGGGGACTTGAAACCAAAACTTACAAAGAGAGATTGCAGGAACTGGGCATGGATAGCCTAGAGAAAAGGAGGGCCAGAGGGGACATGATAGCAGTCAACAGGTACTTGAGGGGTTACCATAGAGAGGAGGGGGTCACACTATTTTCCAGGGCACCGGAGGGCCCAACGGGGAACAACGGTTGGAAGCTGACCAAGGAGAGATTCAACCTGGAAATAAGGAAGAACTTCCTGACAGTCAGAGCGATCAACCAGTGGAACAGCCTGCCTGCGGAGGTTGTGAACTCCCCAACTCTGGACACTTTCAAGAGGAGATTGGACTGCCATTTGGCTGGGCTGCTGTAGGATTTCCTGCTCAGGCAGGGGGTTGGACTTGATGACCTACATGGTCCCTTTCAACTCTAACAACAAATAAATAAATAGTTTTGACTCTTTGCAACCTCATCAGTCTTCTCTAGCAAAGGATCGGTTCATCCCCTGCCTTGCTGTTCATGAGGGTGGAAAGGCTCAAAATGCTGGTATTCTCTAGCAATTTTCCCTGCAGAGAGGCAGAAATATTCTCAACCGTTGAAAACTCTGACATTTATTAGCATTTCTTTTTTTTTGCCAGGTTTAAAGTCTACTCCTCCAGTGAGGAAAATGATTTCCCCATCCTCCATGGAGGGGAGGGAGATCCCTCAGTGCACATAACCAAGGTCTGCCCCCCTCTCCCCATTGCAACCTTTCATGCTGGCTTCCCCATTAACTTTTGGGGGAAGCCAGCAGAGAAGATTGCAGATGACAACTACATGATCACAGGACATTTGGCACCTGGCCAGATGAATAGATTGCCAAGTGTTGAAAATGTGGTCATGTGATTGGGGGAAGCAGCAGGACATTTTACAATGGCCATAAGTGTTTCAAGGGCGATGAAGCAGCTGTTCCAAGGTTCCAAGGCCTTTGTACCGTGAAAGGTTGCTATACTACCAAGCCCCCAGACATATTCATAATCTTACACCTAAACCTCCAAATCTCAACTAGCAAATGCTCTGTCCTATGCATTGGGAAGAATCTGAACTCCAAATACGAACTGAATAATCAAATTATCACAGATAATCCCCACTCGGTTAAAGACCTCGGTATACTAACAACAAAAGATTTAAGTGCCAAAGCCCACTGCAACAATGTAGCCAAGAAGGCTTCAAGAGTTGTAAACCTAATCCTACGTAGCTTCTGCTCTGGCAATCTCACACTACTTACCAGAGCTTACAAAACTTTTGCCAGACCCATCCTCGAATACAGCTCATCTGTTTGGAACCCATATCGCATCTCAGACATTAACACCCTTGAAAATGGCCAAAGATACTTCGCCAGAAGAGCCCTTCATTCCTCCACTCGAAGTAGAATACCCTACGAGACTAGACTTTCAATCCTGGGCCTAGAAAGCTTAGAACTAAGACGCCTTAAACAAGATCTAAGTATTGCCCACAAGATCATATGCTGCAACGTCCTGCCTGTCGGCGACTACTTCAGCTTCAACCACAACAACACAAGATTTAAACTTAATATTAACCACTCCAAACTTGACTGTAAAAAATATGACTTCAGTAACTGAGTTGTCAAAGCATGGAACTCATTACCAGACTCCATAGTGTCATCCCCAAACCCCCAACACTTTACCCTTAGATTATCTACAGTTGACCTATCCAGATTCCTAAGAGGTCAGTAAGGGGTGAGTACAAGTGCACTAGAGTGCCTTCCGTCCCCTGTCCTATTGCTCTCCTATATCTCCTATACCTTTCTTCTATTCCTATATCTCTTCTTCTATTCTTTCATTGATATGTTCTATTACTATATCTTCTTTTCTATTATCTCTTAAATATATTTTACTATGAGTATCTCCTCTATAACCTTCATCATGTATTTTACTATGTGTATATTGATATATATACCCACTAAAACCCTCATTGTGTATTGGACAAAATAAATAAATAAATATAAATAAATAAATAAATAAAAATAAATAAATAATCTTACACCAAAACCTTGAGAATCAAAAGTTGGAAGAACAGAGTCTGCCATCTGGGGACTGAAAACAGAACAGATCTTCTATGTAAGGAAAAAGAAAAATTGGGCCAACATTTCCCTCTAGTGGGTAGTACCGTAGTAGGACATATAGAAGCAGGAACTGTGTGAAATCCAGAAACTATAATTAGTCTAGCAACAGTAAATAAACGAAAGATCTTGAGGCGCTTTAAACATGAACACATTTTTTTAATACACTTAGTGCTGGAAAGACACTGTCATACTTACAATAGAGGAATGTAAAGTAAAGGTGACAGGACTGGCATGATGGTTAAATTAACGGATTTTGTGAGAGAAAAGTCACTGTTGGAAAAACAATGGGGAGGAAAACAAATTACATCAAATATGTATTTGATGATTCTTAAGTTTTAAAAATTCCTTTTGAAGAAAAATGGACAGTATATTCCAGTGGTTCTCAACCTTTCTAATGCCACGACCCCTTACTACAGTTCCTCATGTTGTGGTGACCCCCAACCATAAGTCTAGCGTCAATTCTCCCAACAGAGCTTTATGCTGATTGGCAGGAAGGTCAGAGGGATGTCCCCACTGTAAACGCCTGATTGGTTGGATTGTAAAAATATGCTCCAAGGTGCCAGAATAGAAGCTTTAGTTCCTGACACTATGGGAAATTTGTCTTTTCCCATGGTTTTAGTTAACCCCTTTGAAACTGTCATTCAACACCCCCCCAAAGGGGTCCCGACCCCCAGGTTGAGAACCACTGTGTTAAACTAAGGGTTCAATGTAAGTACATCTTTGGAAGAAGCCAGAAGTCATTTTTTGTATATATTTTTGATTCTTGCCCATATAGGTAGTCCTTGACTTACAACAGTTTGTATACTGGCCATTTGAAGTTACAACAGGACTGATAAAGTGAGTTATGACCATTTTTCACAATTATGACCATTGGAGCAAACTCAATTCCTTTTACTGAACTTTATCAAACTATCAGCAGAGGTGCCAGTTGCTTCTGAAATAAAGTGTTGTGGTTCACTCACATCCTGCACAAATAATCATGGACTCAAAGGACACAGAGACTGTATTCCTGGCACCTGAAAGTGATAATGAAAAATATGAGGGGTCAGGGTCAAAACAACAGCAAGGGCCTTCTGCATTTCCTGGGATGAGTGAATCAGCACTTCCTGTGAGAAATGACTTTGCATTTTCTGTGCTGAGTGACTCAGGAGAAGAGGAAGATGTCTAAGTCCACAGGGCATCTAGGGGACATGAATGGTTGGCTAAAAGGAGATTCCATCAGGAGTAGGGCTGCTGGCTATTGGGTCACACCTTCATAGTATTTAACAGTAAGCTGAGCCACACATTGCAGAGAACAACGCATTTAATTCTGGCTTCTAGTTTCATGATCATCCGTGTTTGAAATAACATTCTTGGCCTTCAGAAAAACTCTGGGCTGCAAGATTATTCGTGTGAATCTCTGCTTCTGACTATTTACAGCTGGGTAATTATTATCATGCTTATCTTTCTTTCTGGAATCTCACCAGCTGATAATACTCTCCCTGCTCATTCTAGTAAAGACATTTAGAGACTTTTACTTTATTTGAAAGACTTTACTTGTAAATATATTCCTTGTACAAAATAAATCCTTTATTATCTGCACACGGTGATCTGCATTTGATTCCTGGGGTGCTCTGTGCTAGAACATAACATAAAGTGCTTGAATTCCACTTTCCTTCACTCTCCATGAATAATTGGATTCATTGTGCCAGGTGAACAAATCACAAAGGTGGCTCTTGTCCATCAGGCATGCAACAAGAAGTATAAAAATCCCAACTGATTTGTAGAATCCAACTTAAGGAATAGGTTCTCATATCCCGCAATTTATGGAGCAGAGCCCCTGAAGGCCGTAAGAGACCCCAAGATGATGATCCTAAACTCCCACTCCTGCTCTGAAATATTGGCCAATACCACATTCTAAATCCAGCTGGTCACAGTTCCAAGAGGTAGATCCTCCTTTTTGGACTCAGTCGGGTCTTGCTAATAAGTATCAGATTGTACCTCTCTTCCAGTGAAGGGCTGCAAAAACATTTAGTACCACACTGTGTGTGTGGCTTATTTTGTGGGTGTGACTTGTTGGCTATGTGACCAGGTGGGAGTGGCTTGACAATCATATGACCGGGGGTGGCTTAAAGGGCATGTGACTGGCTTAAAGGTGGCCAACCTGACATCACTGAAGTCAAGGGTTTGGGTTAGGGTTAGGGTGCCTGGCCTCTTCTCGCCTCAAAGAGATACAATTTCCCTCTCTATTTACTATTACTGAACATACAAAATATATTATTTAATTCTATGTATATATGCCATATGTGTACATACGTATTACACACAGGCACACAAAAATATACATTATCTACTATATAAACTGTATGTACACAAAGAGAGAGAGAGAGAGAGCTCTTCTAAAGTTACATACATTCAACCTCATTTACTATGATAGGAAAAACATATCCAGGGGGGAAAGGGGAAAGGGGGGGGGAGAAAAAAAATAAATTTTTTTCTACCGGTTCTACATACCTGACCGTACCCATAGGAACCCATCACTGCTCTTCTCAGTGATTAAGTCACATCTGAGAGAGGGCTTAGCCTAACTGTAAGCAGCAATAATGGAAAGCCAAAATCTTTGTAGGTTGTTAGAAACATAGCAACATAGAAGTCTGACGGCAGAAAAAGACCTCATGGTCCATCCAGTCTGCCCTTATACTATTTTCTGTATTTTATCTTAGGATGGATCTATGTTTATCCCAGGAGTGTTTAAATTCAGTTACTGTGGATTTATCTACCACGTCTGCTGGAAGTTTGTTCCAAGGATCTACTACTCTTTCAGTAAAATAATATTTTCTCATCTTGCTTTTGATCTTTCCCCCAACTAACCTCAGATTGTGTCCCCTTGTTCTTGTGTTGCTCCAGGTATGATTGAATCGGGGGACTTCAAAGCAGGGGTGGGTTCCTCCTGGTTCAGACCAATTCACCGAACTGGTAGCTACCCACTAGTTATGTCACGATGATGTCACCGACCCGATTCAGTCGGTGACAGTCCGTGGATGCCAGCATCTTTTAAAAAAAAAAAAATTGGGGTAAAAGTTCTTTTATTTTTTTCCACCTTTTAAACAGTGCAATATCATATACCTTCAATCTTCAATACAATACAATGAATTTACATTTATATTCGGTATTTATCATCCAACAATATGCTGCCTCCTTTACTTTTATCACCTGGAAAACTTTCATATAAACTTTTCAATATCATTATACAAACTTACAATACTATTTGCTATTATATCTCATCTATTTGCTTTCACTTATCTATTAAATTTTATTACATTTAGGCCAAAGTGGTTATTTTCAAATGTCATACATCCTTAGTTACCTCTTAAAATTTTCTTCATCCTTATCATATACTAAATGCTCTTAAAATAGAAAAGTTATTTAATCTGAAATATTAATTACCCATACTTAATCATCAAAATCTTACAAGATATTATCATAACCATATCATTCCCAAGGAAAGCGAGGAAACCAAACTATATCACTTAAATCTATTTATTTTCTATCATTACATATCAACACCATCGGTTTAATAAAACCTTATTCAGTTCTTAATGGAAATATGGTATTCAGTTATCAATCCGCCTAATCAGTATAAATTTATTTTATTTAAAACCCTTTTAAAAAATAATACCACCTCTTCTATCATTATATCTATTTCTCCTGTTTCATTATGTTAGCCTATTGTAATTGTACTTTCACTGCCAACCTAATAAATTTATAATGCCCTACTCTATTTATACTTCAGTGTCATCTTCCCTACTCTATTTATGGTTTTTTTCACAGTATACCCAGTGTAATCATCTTCCCTAATCTATTTGTATTTTTTCACTGCAACCCCATTATAATAATCTTCCCTAAGCTATTTATGTTCTGTCACTGTAAATCCAGTGTAATTATCTTCCCTAATCTATTTATATTTTTCACTGTAAACCCAGTACAGTGGTACCTCGATATACGAGTTTAATTCGTGCCAGACCTGAGCTCATATGTCGATCAATTCGCATCTCAAACGAATGCCTTTAGACTTTGCTTTTCACACCGAGATAACTGGAAACATGGAATTCTTGCGCCACCTAGTGGACGCTCGGCTAGTATCCCGAATTTGAGCTCGGATGTCGAACAGAAATTTTGCTCGCGTCTCGGCTCGTAACTTGGAATAATCGCATGTGGAGCAGCTCATATCTAGAGGTACTACTGTATAATAACAAAAACTTGAGCATGCACAGAAACTGAGTTTCTGGCACTGTGCATGTGGTCGCCATCTTGTTTTTTGCTTCCCCCCCCCCGGTTTTTTTGGCACTGTGCATGTGCACACACACGAATGAGGTGTGCCCATGCAGTGCAGTTGAAGCAAACTAGCAGTTTGTTGAGGTAAGTTAGGGCCCACCCTTGCTTCAAAGGTATTTTTCTCCCTCAAATTCCATGTTAGCTCAATTCTTTTATATTTCTTAGTGGTCTCCCATCCAACTTCTAACTAGATCTGCCACAGCTTAGCTTTTCAAATTTAGCTTGATACACAGCATGGCATTGTAAGGGAAATGTATATCTCCCTGGAATACAACCAGTTCCTGCAGGAAACATATTTCCTGCCTCTCAAGCACATACCTGCACCAAGAGATCAGCCTTGGCTCTAGTTCTCCCTAAATAATGTAGTATCAGAATCATTTCTGCTTTCCTAAACCCTGAAGATGCTACTTTTGGCTCAATTTCCTACTCCCTTTGAAATCTGTACTGACAACAATTTAGTATCTCGGGGCAAAGGCATTTAAAATTAATTAAAAGTATTTCAGAGGCTACACCTTAATCAAAAGCCATGTTATTTATTTGGGAGTAGATTTCTATACAAAGCTGGCACGAGTGCACGGAGGTTTGCCTTGTAGCATACCCTTTGGCCAAAAAAAGAGAGATCAAAATCACAGAATAAGAAATAAACAGTATAAAGATTTTTCCAAACTGGATGAACGAAAGCTGCTTATATAACCAGTTTCATGCTCTTGTTGCTTCAACGCCAATGCACTCATTTGCGAGTGCATATTTATGCATTTCTGCTTTTCTTTGTGTTAAATGTGCAGCATTTAACAAAGTTGTGTTAACTTTGTTAAATGCTGCATAATAGCAATAGCACTTAGACTTATATGTCACTTTACAGCTCACTCTGTTTATGGAGTCAGCATGGGGGAACTGAGATACTCTTTCCCCCTAGGCCTTTACAATTTATGCATGGTATGTTTGTATGTATGTTTGGTTTTATAATAAGGGTTTTTTTAGTTGTTTTAATATTGGATTGTTACATGCTGTTTTTTATCACTGTTGTTAGCCGCCCCGAGTCTACGGAGAGGGGCGGCATACAAATCCAAATAATAATAATAATAATAATAATAATAATAATAATAATAATAATAATAATATTGCCCCAACAATCTGGGTCCTCGTTTTACCAACCTTGGTAGGATCCACAGTACTAAATAATATGAATATTTCTTGAAGACCTTGTAATTTTTTTTTCATTCAGTTTATTTAAATGTTATTTTTCTCAGTGTCCTTTCCCAGATTAAAGAGGCTTTTGGCTGGGTTCCCACATTTTGATGTTTTATGTGTTGCTTAACTGGGGTTTGTTAAATAAGCCACAATTGATTGGCAGGTCATAAAGGAGTTACATTTGCCCACCTCTGGTATAATAGAATAAGTCAAATCTAAACAAGTTGCATTAACATTTTCTGGGAGGATTTCAGCTAATCTCCTGCCTCATGCACCCCAGCGACCGGTTAGGTCCCACAGAGTCGGCCTTCTCCAGTTCCCATCGGCCAGACAATGTCGTCTGGCGGGGCCTAGGGGAAGAGCCTTCTCTGTGGTGGCCCCGGCCCTATGGAATGAACTCCCTCCAGAGCCCCCTCACTCCTTGTCTTTCGTAAAGCTCTGATGACCTACCTCTGCCAGCGGGCATGGGGGCCATGAGCAACGAGATTGTCTCCATCCAATGTTGTGAATGATTAATTAAATGAATGGGGTTTTTTATGATTTTATAAATAATTCTTTTTAACAATAATTAGCATTCTTTATACATATTGTTTTCATTATGTTGTATGCTGCCCTGATTCGCTTTAAGAAAGGCGGCATAGACGTCAATGGACTTCTATGCCAAAGTATCAATGGATATCTAGAATACGAAACAACTAAAAACCTGTCTGAGTTCAATCCTACTGTTATACTTACATAATTACTAAAAAACTAATCATATTTTAATCTTAACTCCTACATCTTTCACTATTTTCATTTCCTGTATTTACTGCTTAATAAAAAGGATAAGTCGTTAAACTCAAGGTCTGCTATTGATGCAGACAACTCCCTCCCTACCCCACTTCCTCCTTCTTATTCAATCCCTACGCCTCTAAATACTCTCTAAAAATTACAACCCCTTACTAACCTAAATATATTATATGCCAGACAAATTACAGTAAGACTAATTATATTTAAATGTTTCGAATAGATTTATCAAGCAACATAAGATATAGATAACAAAGCTGCTCATTGCAATGTAAATTAAGATTGAAACATGAATAGAACTAATGTAATAATGTGAATTGCTGTATAATAATGTATATATATTAAGGAATATAATGGATTTTTGCAATTTTTCGCAATCTGTACCTTCAAAATCAGTATAAATCTATTTTCCTTTCCCCTCCTCTCCCCTCCTTTTGATTTTGTACTCCCCTTTTCCCCTTCCTCGTTCATTAAATTAATCAATTATATTTTTTTAAAAAAGAAGTCTAATTAATAAATAAATAATAAATAAATAGTCACAACACACTGAGTTGGCGAGCATGGCTCACATGCAGCCAGCCAGAAATCCATTTGCAACTCTCAAGAGTCATTGAGGCTGAAAATGTAAAGCATTTTAAGCTACGGTTAGTTGGAAGCACGGGTGGGCAGCAAGGCAGGACAGGGTGGAACGCAGTTCCACCGGCAGAAATGAAGCTGTGTGCCCAGCTCCAGATGACGGAACCTGCTAAACCAAAACCAAATCAAGCTTATTACAATTCAGTATGTTGTATGAATTCAGCCCATGAATTTATAATAGAGATAAGATTCCAACTGAGGATGTGAGCTTTTACATAGATCCCTTCTCATATCAGATGGCTCTTAATATGGAGGGAAGGGGGAACAGGAAGAAGACTCGCTTATTGAGCCAACAATAAGCTTAACAATAAGCTTATTGAGTGACCAAGAAAATCACTCGATAAAACATTTCAGATAAGCTTCTCCCTGAGCCACACACCGAAAAAGGGAGGAAGTAGGAAATACATTCAGATATGCAAGATTCTGCCACTGAAGTTGTTTCAATAGAAATAGTTCTGATCCATATAGTATTGATGTCTTTAACTGATCTTTCTCATTTAACCAAATTTCTGTACCTCCCCTCTCCCTGCAGTTCAAGCCATGGATAATAGCTCTACATTCTTTCTCCAACCATTGTTCACTGCAATAACATAGTACACGTAGAGGTGTTCAGCAAAGCTGGTTGGAGGCTTCTGGGAGTTGAAGTCCACAAGTCTTAAAGTTGCCAATAGAATAGAATAGAATTCTTTATTGGCCAAGTGTGATTGGACACACAAGGAATTTGTCTTTGGTACATATGCTCTCAGTGTACATAAAAGAAAATAAACATTTGTCAGCAATCATGAGGTACAACACTTAATGATTGTCATAGGGGTCGATAAGCAATCAGGAAGCAATCAATATTAATAAATCTTAAGGATACAGGCAACAAGTTACAGTCATACAGTCATAGGTGGGAGGAGACGGGTGAGAGGAATGATGAGAAAAAATAGTAGTAATAGTAGTGCAGACTTAGTAAATAGTTTGACAGTGTTGAGCAGTGGTGGGCTCCTTTAGGAACAGTCAGGAACGCAGTTCCGGTAGCAAAATTTGGAGCTCCACCCCAGAGCACCCAATTTGCACTGAAAGATGTTGAAACAAAATGCATGAGCCACGCCCACAGTGTGGTAGTAAAACTTTTGGTAGCCCATCACTGGTGTTGAGGGAATTATTTGATTAGCAGAGTGATGGTATGTGGCATATCTAGTAGTTGTCTTGGTGTGCAGACAAGTTTGAAGACCTCTGTAGTACATTGTTTCTCACCCTTGGAAACTTTAAATATTGGCTTAAGTGCAGAATCATACATTCTGGCCTTCCAGGTTTGGTGACCAAAATTACAAAGAGTTTCCATGTAATGTGTGCACAACCAAATAATCACCATCTCCTTCTCCTCCTCTTCAGACTGCTTACTATCTCCCATTTCAATGGGATGGATACCTAGTAATTACCTCTTGGCTAGGTATGTACCAGATTGCAAATTGTTTATACTCTAACCCAGTATTTCTCAAGTTTGGCAATTTTAAGATGGGTCAACTCCTATAATTCCCCATCCAACTGACTGAGGAATTGCAGGTGCCGAAGTTCACACATCTTAAAAGTTGCCACCCCTGAGAAATTTTACAATAATAGCACAAGCACAGGTCTACCTTGGAAGATTGTTGTAACCTGATCCCCTAATTCCATCCCCACCAACTCTCCTACTACAGTATCTAAAATAAAGGTTGTTTTGCATAAATACTTAAAAAAAACATTTTTAGAAAAAGCTTCACATAAAGTATTACTTGATTTTAATACAGCCCCAACTCTGCAATGGTTGTCTACTTATTTTGAAGAGAGGGAAGATCATCTAGAAGTTAAAAACTAGAAGTTTTAAAGAAGTTGGATAATTATTTGCCTAAAGTAGTGTAGGGTTTCCTGCCTAAGCAGGGGGGTTGGACTAGAACAGTGTTTCCCAACCTTGGTAACTTGAAGATATTTGGACTTCAGCTCCCAGAATTCCCCAGCCAGTGAATGCTGGCTGGGGACTTCTGGGAGTTGAAGTCCAAATATCTTCAAGTTGTCAAGGTTGGGAAACATTGGACTAGAAGACCTCCAAGGTCCCTTCCAACTGTATTGCTGCTGCTGCTGTTGCTGTTGTTGTCATAATTATCATTATTGTCACTGAAAGCACATGCACCAAAGCAAAGTTCTTGTGTGTCCAATCACACTTGACCAATAAAGAATTCTATTCTATTCTGTTCTATTCTACTCAACTCTATTCTAATCATCATTATCATTATCATCATCTTAACTATGTGGGGGGGGGGGGGGATTTCCAGACCAGGAGTCTCCAACCTTGGCAACTTTAAGAGGCTGAGGAATTCTGGGAGTTGAAGTCCACATAGTCGTCAAGTTGCCAAGATTGCAGACCGGAGCGAATTTCTCGATACCAAACCGCTTTTTCTTCCCCTCCACCCTCCCTCTGCTATTGGCCCTTCCTTGGCTACACCCGCCCCGGAAGCTGGGGTTTGAAAATGCAAGCAAGATTTCCTGACATCCCCCAGGGGAGGTGGCGGTTGCGGGGAGTGTTTCTCTTGGATTTTACAAGCTGGAAGGTGGGAGAAAAAAAGGGCTCGGACAGATTCGGGTGAGTGTCGGGAGCGGGATTCCCTCCCCCGAGAAAGCTCGAAAGAGGCTGAGAAGCAGATCGGAAGGAGGACCCGAAGACCAGCTGCCTCTCCTCTTCTCATCCCTCGTAGCCTCAGATTGTAAGAAGGGACCAGTTTTCCTTCTGCGCCTCTTAGTGGAATAGGGCAGTCTTTCGCTGGCTGGGGAATTCTGGGAGTTGAAGTCCAGATATCTTCAAGTTGCCAAGGTTGGGAAACACTGGAATAGGGGACCTTTGCGATACCTGGTGGTGGCGAATGGGTTTTGTAGTCTCTCTCTGCAGCTGCCTTCCCTGGGGCTTTTTTAGACACCTGTAGAGAGGGAAACTACAGGGGACCCTTAGCTGGAAAAGCTGCAAGGAGGTAATGATGAGGGTGTCGATCACAAACAGGTCGCTCTCTTCTTTTATCATGGTCTTAGCAGAGGGGTGCAGTTGAAAGATGAGAAAGGATGGGGGGGAGGGGGGAGAGGGGGTACGCCAGGTAAAGCTGAAGTCCAGGCAGGTGGCAGGTAGCAAAATCTGCAGCTCAGGAGAGAAGGAAGTTTGCAATATAATTCTTAGCTGGAGGCATTCATCCATTCCTTCATTTGATGGATGGATTGATGTGTCTGTGTGTGTGTGTGTGTGTGTGTGTGTGTGTGTGTGTGTGTGTGTATGCCTCGTAAAGCAGAGGTTCATTCCACTTCCACATAACACATAGAAAATAATTTTGAAGTTGTATATTTCCTAACTTACTTCAACAGGCCAGGAACATTTAATCAGAATCAGCGAGGAGAGACATATACCAGAAGATTCAAATCCAATGGAATTATATTGCAAGTCAGCCTGCAAAGGAGAAGATTGTGGTTTCCAGAACTGGGAATGGTCAAATACATTAGCAAACCAAGAAAGAGCAAAAAACACCCCAGGAGAGAAAGCCAATAAAGCCATTCCCTGCAGAGAAGGGAGCCCAGTTCTTAGTGGAACTAGCATCCAATTGAGAATTGACACGGGTAAGGACTATGGGTATATTTTACGAGCTTTGTTCATTTTTGTTCTTAACACTGAGCCGCCTCTTATTTTCATCATGGTTTTTTGAATAAGTACTGTGTACTTACGTATTATGCAATTTCTGGGCTGCTTCAATTGCAACTGGTTTCACGCAACATAATTTCATTTCGGTAAACAGATTATAAAATACAGTAACCTGTTCTGTCCAGACAACAAGCCCACCAATAAATATGCCCACACAGACTGATTTAAACACTAATTATTTACTCGTAATATTTTTTTAGCAATCGAGTCTTTAAAAGTTCAAGAAATCATAAAGAAGGCTGTTCGGTGAGACAACTGCTAATTAATGACTTAACAACTGGCTAAATATTTCAACCTGGAAGCACCTCAGTGCTTCTGATACAACCATGACAATGAGGAGAGCTATTTGATCCCAACAAAATTTAACTTTAACAGTAGAAAGGACCATTAGATATTAGCATGTTGTAACACAAAAGAGGTCAATTGACCCAGTTAGTTAATACTCAATAAAATTTATCCTCAAACCAGTTATGCATAAACTTAATGCATTTGACCCAATGAATTGTGAGCATGGTTATTGAAACGGTTGTTGGTTATTGAAACAGATGTCCATGTACCGCCTCTATGTTGGTTGAGGCAGGCAGGATTCCCTTCAGTACTATCTGTTGGGGGTCAGGGGAAAGGGAGGGTCTTGCCTTCTCTTTCTGCTCAAGATCCCGAAGGACAATTGGTGGGCCATTGTGTGACACAGAATGCTGGACTCGATGGGCTTTGGCCTGATTCAGCATGGCTCTTCTTATGTTCTTATGCCTAAATCTAGACATTCTGTTTTGATTAAATAACTCTTTGCTCTCTACATGGGACTATCTTTGAAGAGTGTTCAGAAACTGCAAATTGTGCAGAACACAGCCATGCCCATGTCCCTCCAATATTCCATGGTCTGCATTGGCTGCCAATTGGTTTCCAGACTCAATTCAAAGTGTTGGTTATGACCTATAAAGCCCTACATGGCATTGGACCAGATTGCCTTTCGTAAACTTCTCAAAACCCACCTCTGCCGTCAGGCATGGGGGAATTGAAATATCTTCCACATAATTTATGTATGATGTGTTGTGTGCATGTTTTTTTTAAATTATAGGTTTTTAACTTCATATTATTAGATTTATATTGTACATTGTTTCTATCACTGCTGTGAGCTGCCCCGAGTCTACGGAGAGGGGCGGCATACAAATTTAATAAATAAATAAATAAATAAATACTTGCGGGACCGGTTTCCCCAATTTTTTTCTTTACAATTGTCCTATTTCCTTCTTTTCATCATTATAGAATTTACCCCACATAGTATAGTATCCTTTTTCCTGTTTGTTCTGTAACTAATGTAAGTTTGCTCCATTTTGCGCATTCTAATATTTTCCTAATTACCATATCGTCAAATGATACGCTTTTTTCCAATTTTGAGCAAAAACCAATTGTGCCACGGTTAATGTGAGTTATTAAATAATAGTTGCCCTTCTCGTGTTGTCTTCTAATTATCCCTAAAATATACATTTCAGGTTTTAGCTCTAGTTCATATTCTAGTATCCAATTTTGGATCTTGTTCCAAAACTTTTTTGTTTCTGGGCATGTCCACCATATATAGTAGTATGTGCCACGTGTTGATTTACATGTCTATATATGTCAGAATTATTATTACATTATTATGTAAGTCAGAATCCTAATGGAAGGAGAGATAAACCCTTTAGCAGATTACCTAGGAAGGACCTAGAGAACTGTTGGGAAAATGCCGATCGGTTTCCGGTCACAATTCAAAGTGTTGGTAATGACCTTTAAAGCCCTACATGGCATTGGGCCAGAATATATCTGGAACCGCCTTCTACCGCACAAATCCCAGCGGCCGATAGGGTCCCACAGAGTTGGCCTTCTCCGGGTCCCGTCGACCAAACAATGTCATTTGGCGGGCCCCAGGGGAAGAGCCTTCTCTGTGGCAGCCCTGGCCCTCTGGAATCAACTCCCCCAAGAGATTAGAATGGCCCCCACCCTCCTTGTCTTTCGCAAATTACTCAAGACCCACCTTTGTCACCAGGCATGGGG
This sequence comes from Erythrolamprus reginae, assembly GCF_031021105.1. NCBI lineage: Eukaryota > Metazoa > Chordata > Lepidosauria > Squamata > Dipsadidae > Erythrolamprus > Erythrolamprus reginae. The sequence continues at coordinate 390,096,577 of NC_091950.1, read as the reverse complement.
GAGTTAGGATATTCCTTCCCCTAGGCCATTACAAGTTATGTATGGTATGTTTGTGTGTATGTTTGGTTTTTATAATAAGGGTTTTTAATTGTTTTATTAAATTAGATTGTTACATGTTGTTTTTTATCATTGTTATTAGCCGCCCCGAGTCTGCGGAGAGGGGCGGCATACAAATCCAACAAATAAATAAAATAAAATAAATAAGTTGAGCCCAAGAATCTAACCAGATATATAACACAATGACTGTTATAAATACTTACACATTTTGTTGGGTTTGTCTTTTTATTCCAGTGGATAATGGATGGAAGAGTGAGAATGATGGAAAACAATCAGAAAGAGTCAAATCTGAAGAACTGAAAGAGAATTTTTGGACTCAAAGTAGACCAATGGGAGAAGAAGGAAGCTTTGTGGAGAAAAGAGTTGATAAATCTATCACTTCCCAAGGTAGAAGTTTCAGTGAAACCCCAGTTCAGCCAAGCAGCCAAACAGATAAGAGGTGTAACAATTGTCTGAATGTTCACCAGTTAATCCATACGCAGGGAAAGTCAAATGAAAACTTCAAATTTGGGAAGAGTTTGGATTGGAACCAAAATCTTGGTGGTGGTCAAGCATTTCTGGAAGACAAGAAACTCTGCCAGTGTTCTGTGTGCGGAAAGGGCTTCAGCCACAGCTCAAGCCTCCCTCCACATCAGAGGATTCACGGAAGGGAGAAGCCCTATAAATGCCTAGAGTGTGGGAAGAGCTTCAACTCAAGCACAAGCCTTTCTTCACACCAACGGACACACACCGGGGAGAGACCGTTCAGCTGCTTGGATTGTGGCCTGAGCTTCCGGGACCATTCAGGCCTTATTAAACACAAGCGGATCCACACTGGGGAAAAACCTTACCATTGTCCAGACTGTGGCCTGAGCGTTAGCACTCAGTCAAGCTTAGTTAGGCATCAGAGAATCCACACAGGAGAGAAACCGTATCTGTGCACGGAATGCGGGAAATACTTCGGTCAGAGCACGGACCTTGCTTCACACAGGAGAACCCACACCGGGGAGAAACCCTATAAATGCTTGGAGTGCGGGAAAAGCTTCGGCCGGAGCACAAGCTTGACTTTGCACCAGAGAATCCACACCGGGGAGAGACCGTACAGCTGCTTAGGCTGCAACAAGAGCTTTTCGGATCAGTCAAGCTTTATCAAGCACGAGAGAAGCCACACGGGAGAGAAGCCGTACAAATGCCTGGAGTGTGGGAAGAACTTCAGTCGGAGCACCAGCCTTTCCTCGCATCAAAGGACGCACACCGGAGAGAGACCTTTCGGCTGCTTGGATTGTGGCCTGAGCTTCCGGGACCATTCAAGCCTTGTTAAACATAAGCGGATTCACACTGGGGAAAAGACGTACAGCTGCTCAGATTGCGGCTTGAGTTTTACCACTCAGTCCAGCCTGGTTAGGCATCATAGAATCCACACAGGAGAGAAACCATATCCATGCTCGGAGTGCGGGAAGTACTTTGGACAGAGCACAGACCTTGTTTCACATAGAAGGATCCACACGGGGGAGAAGCCCTATAAATGCTTAGAGTGTGGGAAGAGCTTCAGTCGAAACACAAGCCTAACGTTACATCAGAGGATACACACCAGAGAGAGACAATAAAGGTTGTGTTCTGTGCACGGCCCTCGGAGCAAACCCAGCGACTCAAAAAATCCCTTATTTTATGATAAAATCAAACTCTTTATTGATAAAAACACACATAACAAAAAGCAGATTTTAAAACGGCAAGGAAAAAGGAGTTATTTTTCTCTTTGGACCTAAACATCAATAATGTCCGGGGAAAGGGGCCAAACTCGGCCTAATCAGCTTTCCTTATATAACAAGTCCATTTATCATTTAAACATACGAATTAGCTCACCGAAGTTCCAGGCAAAAATCATCCGGCAGAGAATGTCTTTTATTGAGGCAGAAATCATGGTTTTAAAGCCTGGTTCAATCACACCCCCAGTCCGTTGAATGACGTTGAAACCCCACACCCAGTTACCCAAAATACTTTGCCTTTATACTGCCTGGAAGTGACATCACACCCCAAAAAGGCTCAGGCTGTAACTAATACCTTTTACTCTGCAACTCCCCTCGCCTTCTCAGCAATCTTCTATAGCGAGGGTCTATCCACTGACTTTCCACTATAATGTCTTCCTTATCCTCCAACTGGGACCACTCCTCATTTTGTCATATCAGCCCTATCTAGTGGTTCCTCAGGTCACTTTCTCCCTCACTCTCACTCTCTGCATCGGCTGGCAACCCCCCTGGCCTAGGGTATCCAGAGGTGCCTGGTTCATCCTCCTCAGAATATGACCTGAGCTGAGGTGGACAAGGAGCATTCATAATAGGTTGTACAGTAGTACCTCTAGATACGAGTTTAATTCGTTCCAGAAGGGAGCTTGTAGGTCGAACAACTCGTATCTGGAACAAATGGCTTTAGACTTTGTTTTCCCCCTCTGAGATAACCAAAAGCAAGGATTCTTGTGCCACCTAGTGGACGCTCGGCTCGTATCCCGAATTTGAGCTCGGGTCTCGAAAAGAAATTTCTTTCCCCTCGTGGCTCGTATCTTGGAATACTCGCATGTGGAGCAGCTCGTATCTAGAGGTACTACTGTAGTAGGAAAAGCTTTTGTTTTTTCAAGCAGAAGTAAACCTATGCAGAGAAGAAGCCATGTTTATATGTCCAGAAACATCTTCACAGAACAAGCATTGCTTCGAAGTATTTAACTTGGACTATTCATCAATCTGTGTAGACTTAATTGTATTTTTGAAGGTAGCCATATGAAAAAAAGTTATTTTGTTGGTACTCTTCTTAAGAAATCTCTGCTGTGGTCATTCAAATATAGAGTAGAAATAGATTGGGAATTCGAACAAATTGTTTCAATTGAAAAGTATGAGTAATTAAACCTTGCATTGATTGTAAAGAACAGGGTAAAGTAAGAACATTTTGAACACTTTCAGATCAACCATCTAAATTTAATAAAACAATTGCGTGGAGTAAAATAAACCACGCTGTTTCCCCCGGCAATGCCAGTTAACAGCTTTTACAGGAAGAGAATGAAATTAGTCTAATAACCTACAGAATGGGAAAAGGCATCCAGATACAGTTCCAAGCAAAAAGGGAAAGATTTAATACATTAAAGCTTTAAAGGTCTGTAATTGATTATTAGGAATTTTCAACACATTCCTGGAGATGTGCTACATAATGGGACTTAACTTCTGAGTAGGTTTGCATAGAATTGTGCTATAAATAAAAGGTCAAGTAGAAATGCAGATCATTGAAATCAGACTGAATATTTCTGATCAAGGTCTGTACTAAGTTGAGGCAAAGGCAGAAGGGGAAAAGAAGTTAAGAGAAGGATAAACAAGGCCTGCAAGGAAAAATGCAAAAGGTAGCTGCTACTTGAGGAAAAAAGTTGGTACAGGTAGTCCCCGGATTACGTCATCCCCGACGTTTCGTCGTTACGACGACCCGGGGACAGCTTCGAAGCCACTGTTGCAGCCGCTACCTCTGTTCGGGCGAAGGAATCTCCGTGGTGGGCGGCGGCTTTGGAGACCCCCTCGCCCGAACGGAGGCGGCGACAGCTTCAAGGGACCAACAGCCGGTCCTTCTTGGTGCTGTGTTGCTACAGCCTCCAAGGTTGCCGCCGCCGCCTCTGAGCGAGGGAATCTCCACGGTGGGCGGCCTCGGAGCCACCACTGCCACCCACTGCGGAGATCCCCTCGCCCAAACGGAGGCGGCAATGCAGCGCCAAGAAGGACCGACTGTTGGTCCCTTGAAGCTGCTGCCGCCGCCGCCGCCACCGCATCCGTTCGGGCAAGGGGATCTCCATGGTCGGTGGCCTCGGAGGCTGCAGCAACGCAGCGCCGAGAAGGACCGGCTGTTGGTCCCTTGAAGATGCCGACGCCGCCTCCATTCATGTAAATCGGAATACAGTATTACGACTTACACGGAAATTCGGCTTACGACGCCCCGTAGGAACGGATTGACGTAAGTCGGGGACTACCTGTATTTTAAATTGCACACTACATACTTAATTTAGCTCAGTAAATATAGATAGTCCTTGCTCAGCAATCAGTTGAGACCAGCAACTCAGTCATTAAATAAACTGGTCACTAAGTAAGATGACTGCTTATAACCTTACATCGGCTTTCCTTTGCTTTACCAACCTGGGAAGATCATAAATTTGAGGACTGGTCCCAATTACTTTTTCATCACTGTCATAACTTTGAATAGGTGCTAAATGAGGAGTACTTCTGAGGTCAAAATATGCAACACATGTAAATTCGTAAATTTCATAAAAGAAGTAAAATAAACTGAAGGATTAGATTCCTTGTTGAATAGTATTGCTGAAATGTTGTGACTTAAGATGTAACAGAACAGTTGGGAAATTGTTAGTGTTTCTTTTGAGATTGTTTCATTCTGGGTTAGTTTACGTAATACTGTACAGTATAACTGAAATCATTGTTTTTAAAAATGGAATCACCAAGAGATTAAAAACCCTGCTGTTACACTTTAATTTACATCTCTCTTAACTGTTTTTTAAAATATATTTTTAAATTGTGTTCCAAAATTGATCACTAAAACTAATTGACAACTGTTTTACTGTTGAAATAATATACTGTACTTTATATAATTTTTTAAAGTATCTTGATGTGTATTGATTTAGGAAAATGGTTCATTTAGGAATTATATACTAGGAACAGCCACTTGGTCACCCTTTTTGTTCTGCATTGCTTGGTCCAGCTTGACTACTACAGAAGTATTAAAATAGCAAAATAGCTTTGGTCTAAAAAAAACTGATGCTCAGTTTAGAACGTTTAAGACATAATGAGGTTGAACAAAACCCACGTTTGTGGAATTGAAAATTGGGGGGAAATGTCATGGGACAAATTTGCCTGAATTGTTAAACCATTCTGGTTGGTTAACATGAACAAGTAGGCAGCTTTCTTATTTCTGTTTGTCTTTAACCATGATTAGCTTTATATTGTAGATGGGCGACCAACTCTAGCAATCGATTTTTTCTCCACAATTCGGTCCAACGCTTGGGCAGCCCATGGAGTCGGCTATTCGATTGCTTAACAAGCCAGCCCAGAGTTGTTTCATCTCGTAGCACATTATGCCCATGGAGCCATTATTTCATTGCAGTTAAAAATCAGGTAGGAAATTCTATGACGCTCTATTAATGCCATCTAGCCATACTTTATCCAACTACTTCAGTTCATTAAAAAAACCATGCATGTACCTAAGTATTCAAAATGCTTGAGGTGTGCTGTATGTCTTAACTCATTCTATGTGGGCATTCTTGAAGTTTGGGGCAGAAAGATTTAAGATCACTCAACTTTAGAGTAATAAAAGGGAAGATCATGTAGTAAAAACACTAGATGGACCAAAACTTACCATTATTGGCCATTATTGAAAGAGAAAACAATGCTTTCTAGTTTGCAAGCTTCCCCATTACAATATCTTCCTGCTATGGAGCTGCTTATCACAAATAACCCTGGAGACTGTTCTTTGCGGTTTCAGATTGTGTAACATTCCCACTGCTGTTAACACTCATTGTACCCTTCATTTAATTGCAACTGAGTCGGAGCTGCTATGTGTAAAGTACAAGTATATTTGTAGCAGACAGTTGTATAGCCAGTTATACTTACTAGTCTGCCCAACACTTGAGAACTGGCCACATTTATCTGATGAGCCATCAGAATTTCTGCTCTAGTGCACTACTAATCTTGATAGTGTTGTGAATGGTCCACATCGGGATCAGCTGGTTACAGATTTTGAGAACCAGGAGATGGAGGAGTACTGGCATCGCAGGCCAGTGTTCTTGCCATCTGAGTCTGAGAGTGAGGAAGAGTTAGGGACTGAGGAACCACCAGAGGCTATAGAACCCCCAGTTAGGGTGTTGTCTGAGTCAGAGAACAATGGAGACTTTGAGGATCAGGAACACCTCTTAGATGCAAGAATAAGGAAGATGAGATCCAGGCATGAATATCTCTCTAGAAGTGGTTCTTGGCGTTGATTAGATCTATGGGGCATTTGGCCACACCTTGGGAGTATATAAAGACAGACTGATGGGAAAGGGGCTGTGGTAAACAATGTTCATAATGGAGGACAGTTGCCTCAGAACTGGAAAACTCCGTTCCCATGGATTTCGATGCCTGCTTTTGGTTTGAGCTGTATTTTCTCCTGGACCAGGGGTAGGCAAAGTTGGCTCTTCTATGACATGTGGACTTCAACTCCCAGAAATCCTAAGATAACATGATTTACTCAGGAATTCTGGGAGTTGAAGTCTACAAGTCATAGACTTTTCCCTACCCCTGTCCTGGACCGTGTGAGTAATTAGTTAAAGAAGACACATCAGTAGCGGAGATTTATGACTCTACTCTGGCTGGCATCCAGGACTCTAGTTATCTCCTACTAATGATAGAAACCCGGCCAACACCACATTCCTTGAGTTAACCCTTGTATTGCAGAATTTTGTGTTATAAAGAGATTTTCCCTGTGAGTACTTCTGAACCAAAGTGTGAGTGGGTCTTTATTCCTCATAATTGATCCAGCCAGACAGAACAGATAGCTATTGTGAAGTTCCCTTGATTGAAATACACGCAGATCTATCTGCTTTAAGAGGAATCATATGAAATTTTGGGGTGCCAGTTCCCTATTTGGATGACCTTTGTACCTCCACCAGTACAAATGCATTTTGAGACACTCTCACCATCTGCCCAATTATACAAATATATAGTACTTGTGTATTAATCAAGAAATTTCTGGCTTGAAAAATGCCAGAGGGAAGAAAGTGTCACTCATTAGGAGTTATCTGAGTTGTAGAGATAGATATTCTCATCCCTCAGTTTTTGAGCAGAGTGTTAAATTGCAATGCAATTGCAAAAATTCTAAAGTAGAATTTAGTTAGGCATCAGTAAGAACTTTCTAACAGGAAATACTGTTCAACAAGAGATTTTTTTCAAATAGTAGCCTCTCAAGAAGTACATCTGGCCAGACATCTCAGCTCCACATGAATAGTCCAGTCTGGTTATTGTGGTAATAATCGTACCAGTAGCCTGGTTTAATGTAAAAGTCCATTTTCTCTGCCTCCATTCACTTCCTGATCAGTTGGGACTACCAGTCAATAGACCTCTGGGAAAATAGGTGAAAGAATCACTTTTATGTAGGTCTACGTACCCAGCCACCCTCCCAAAAAGGAGAACAAAATAAAAGAGAAACCGGCATCTACCAGGCCATATCCTTTTATTATAAAATATATTTCATATTGCTGCTGTAAAAATTACATTTCACATTTTTTTTGTTTACAATAAAAAATAATACTTGGAAGACAATCAAAAGAAAAGCTCCAATTAGATAGCAATTCACGATACAACAGATTTCCCCCCCTCCCCTTAGGCTTGATAGCATATCACCATCGAAAGAGCAGCGGTTTGCAGATTACAAGAACCATCCAGCCACCCCACCTTCATTCCTTTTTTCTTTTCTTTTCCAAAATCTCTCGTGCTTAAAGAAGTTCAAAAAGCCAGGCTCACCACTCTCAAGCTCAGAAAACCAACCGAGTAATGGATTTAAGGTGATCTTAACAACTGAGGTTTTAACGGGCTTAAAAGATTCTTACAAGATTCTTGATCTTCTAAGAAGGCAAGTTTTGGGGCTTCCTCTTCACTTTTTGTGTTGCTCTATGTCAAAGCAGAATGATAAGATCCAAATAAGTTTCCTAGTTCTCAACCCTGCACTGGAGTTAAATGTGTGCATTCAGTTTTAGGGGAGATTCCTATCGGATTAGATCCGCATGTTGATCCCAGAGGATGAGCTGGCAAAGTGTCTCCACATGCCTAACAAGGCATGGCACTCACACATATCTGCACGCAGTACACACATATATATATATACACCGTTGTGCAATCATATAGCCCTTTTATTTAGAAATCAATTCCACTTCTATTTAAAAGTAAAGACTTTTTTTAAAAAAAAATTGGACATGTGAAATTACCGTAATTGGATTTTGGAGTTCTAAATTTAAACCTCATAGAGGTCTTTTGGTTTCCATGCTGATTAATAATTATGGGAGCTGGAGCCCGAACCAGCAGATGGACACCTGGTTGGTGGTATTTCCAGTGTGCTGATTTTGCTACATAACACTGGTGGCCTTTTTTTTTTTTTTTGGGGGGGGGGGGGTGTAACAAAATCAAGGGTTCACAGGGCACAGCATGAATAGAAAATAGGCCCCGGTGAGCGCTAATAAAGTGGTTATATATGTGTGCACAAGTCACAATTTCCCCCCTTCCCTATTAAAAAGAAAGAAAAAAATTACACAGCCCAAAGTGGTGTGTGCAGATCTTAGATCTTGGAGTTAATTTTTGAAAAATTGATATAAGATTTAGAAATCAATTCTGCAATCCAGCGTTTTTCAACCTCAGCATCTTTAAGCTTGCGTAGGGTTCAACTCCCAGCATGCTTAAATGTCCCCACAGCATAAAGTTGAGAAACACTGCTGTAATCCAAAGTAACTAAAATCAAAATGGAAGAATTAAAGCCTGCACCACTCGTTAATTCAGACAAGAGGACCACGGAATGATTACTATATTAAAGCTAATATCCTCTGGCATCAGAAATACACTAATGTTCTTAATTCAGTGATAAAAACAAACCTTGAGCGACCTTAATTTGGGAAGCTACACTCAGTAGGGTCCTGATGCATCCTATTGATCTAGGAAGTGAGTTATGCTCCTAGGGTGACGGGGAGTGTGTCAGCTCACTACCCACAGGTTTCGTGCAAATCCAACATAAAAACTAGCCTTTTTTCAAGTAATCAGAAAGACCGGGCTGGACAGAAGCGGGGGAAAGGATACAGTCTAAATCATGGGTCTCCAACCTTGGCAACTTTAAGCCTGGAGGACTTCAACCCCCAGAATTCTGGGAGTTGAAGTCTTCCACTCTTAAAGTTGTCAAGGTTGGAGACCCCTGGTAAATAACCAAACCCTCTTTTTTTTCCCCCTTTTGATATTTTCAAAGCCAGGAGAAAAGTCTCAATCACATTTGTGACATAGCAAGCATTTTTAAAAAAAAAAAATTCATAAAAGAATAAAAAGTAGTGGCTTGGATACAGATAGGGATCTCTTTCATTCTCACTTTGGCCTATTGCAAGAAAGAGCAAAGGTTGGGAAATAGACAATCCTGTGAGCAGAAGAGGCAGAGATGAACTTAAAAACAGAGCACCATGGTTTCTTCAACTCACAATGTGGACTAGTGACAAGGTTCTTCCTATGAAGGAAAAACAGGATAGGTCTCTACTGCAAATACAACATTGACAACACCATTTTTTAGGAAGCAATATTTCCTAAAATTGCTTCCTTCCAATTTTCCCTTCCTGTGGGGAGGTGATATTTGGGGTGAAGGAGGGAAGAGAATTATATTCCAAAGTTTCTTGGTTAAAAAAACAGACACATGTGCCGGGGGGGGGGGGGGGGGACCACAGACATACATTGTCCGGTCTAATTGTACCGCATAGCTCATGAAGTAAAAAGAGAAGGGGGGAAATAACATTTCCTATATAGAAAATACTTGTAACAAATATATTCCCATGGAAGGCTAGCTTTTCTTTTCACTCACTCTCCAAAATTAAGTGCTATAATTTGGGAAGGGAGGGGATGAGGCATTTGAGAAAGGCTGGCTTTTTGTTCAAAAAAGAGGACAGCCTTTACTGCATGCTTTGGAGATGGTTATGCTACTAACCTCACCAGCAAATGGCACATATTCCTTTTGACACCATAGTAAAAGGAGTTAACACTTTGATTCTAAGAATCTGTCATGGCATAATAGGGATATCCTATATTCCAGAACAATGTTTCTCAACTTTGACCACTTTGAAGATTTCAACTCCCAGAATTCCCTAGCCACTAATGCAGGCCAGGGAATCCTGGGAGTTGGAAGTTCACACGTCTTAAAGTACCCAAGGATGAGAAACATTGTTCCAGAGGCTTCAGTGTTTTGCTGCTTATTCTTTTATAGGGCCTTTTCTCCCCACAACTTTTTAATCACATTCTAACAACAGATACCCACCCTCCCTCCAAAAAACCTGCTTTTTGCAAGCATAAGACCCAGACTTTTGCTACTGAAGACACTGATCTTTAAATCTCAATCTGAAGATACTCGTGGACTAACCTCTCCTGATTCAACAAGAAATTGAAAGATGCCTCTCCTAAATTAGAAAAAAATAAAACCCCAATTTTACTCTTTTACAAGGATCCATCCATACCAGGATGGTTGAAGCAGAAGGAGCAGTTAAAAATGTTGGGATTTTCAAACTTTAATATTATTTTGGAGGAAGCTGAATTTTAATCAAGCCTAGTTCTCAATACTCAATTGTCAATGTCCAATTAGAGCCTTACTTGTCTTGGAATTTGAGGAGAAATGGCTTTAAAATTCACAGGGTCCCATTGAGAATTCGAATTTGGAGGTGGGCAACCTACAGCAGATGGGCTTTGCATCTTATTGATCTGGTCTATTAAGACATGCCACCTAGAGAGTTACTAAGACGAGCTGGAAGGAAGGCAGTTGCAGCAAAGCAGCAAAATCTCCCTTTAAAAAAAAGATATTTTGAGCCTTTGATAGCCATAGAAAATCAGAGCAATGCTATTATTAAAGTGAGCAATTTCAAAGTCCTTGCCCATTTATGTATTTTTAATATTTTCTCTTTTTATTAAGAGGATTTATAGGAATCATCAGATCTCCCGGGTGTTTTATGTTTTATAGTTTAGTCCATTAAAAAAAGCATTTGTGCTGCCCCAAACCTCCAAACATGAATGGCTCTAGCGTAGAAGTCGCAGGTTATGTACTTTCCTTGGAGAAATCCAGAGATTCTGGATTCAGGGACAGAAAGAAGCAGCAAAAAGTTTGTCAAGAGGAAGAATGGGTGCCAAAAAAGGAGAAAAAAATCTGGCTGATTTGCGAGAAGTTCTGAGCCAATGGCATCAATAATATAATTTGAGCAACATCAGCCACAGATCTCCAAAAAGAAGTATCCATCTTCTTGGGTGGTTAAATCAGACCATTCATCCATTTGCTAAATTATGAGTCCATAATGACAACTGGATGCTTTGATTAGAAGACCAACCACTCAAACAACTGAACCAAGATGGTTGGGTCCGCAGCAACAATTCTGTTGATTTGACTGTAATGGGAAACAGGCTGGTAGGTGAAGACCCTCCCGCATACTATAATAGTTGGAAGCCTAAGGTTTTGTGCCCCAAGCACTAATCCTAGTAAACTCGTATCTTGGTAATGGGTCATCCTTAATAAGGTCAACTTGTAATTTTTAAAGGGCCAGGTTTGTCTATGAGGACCAAGGACACCTGTTTTTATTGAAGGGAGGGTATTAAACATTGAACCCCTTTCAATGTTTCCCAAGAACTCACTGAACCACGGCTGCAGAAGTGAGACAAATGTATTCTGAATGGGGAAGAAAAGACTTGAGGTTTCTCCTGAAGCTAAAACTAATATTTCATCTAGGACTCCATTATATTTTGGCATGGAGCATGATTTTCAAAGCCAAGCTCCTCGTTTTTTAAGTTCCAAGACATTTTCACTGAAATCAGACTATTTGTGACCCAAGCAATTCCCTTTTAAAATCCCACATTTCTATTACAATCCTGAAGCTTCAATTGTAATACCTCTTTATCTGAACTTTAATATTCCCAAATTCCCTATTCAGAATTTGCCACTATATAAATCTGATTTCAATTTCAATTTTCAAAAAACGTAATTTGCAATTTGTACAAATTAATTTGCAAACTAATTACAAGATCAGTTAAGCATCTATCCAATGTCCAGGCTAGAAAAATAAAATCTGACATACTGTGAATATTATGCACAAAATTACCAAAAAGAAAAGAAAGAAAAGCAATCAACAAGCACCAAAAATATACATAATTCCTTTTCAAACTCTTCCACCCATCCCTTAAAGTACCCTCAAAGAAAAATAAAAGGGCTCACATTTTTATATAAGGAAATTATAATTCTCCAGGACATATAGTTCAGTTACTATTTTACAGAGAGAGGTTTATCTCTTTAGTTTATGGCTCATGATTATCAAAACGCTTCGGGGAAGGGGAGAAAAGAGGCAGAGAACCAACTTCAAAACAATGTAAATACCTCCCAATATATCTCATTTTCCATTTCCATTATCAGTACTATTGGCTTTGCCATTTTACATCTGAAAAATGACAACACACCAAGCCACATGACTTCCGAAATGGAGGAACAGATTTCCCCATCAGCCAAACTGATGGCTCTTTGATAGCATGACAGTGACTTCCATGGTGAAGCTAGCCATCCAATTTAATTAGGCTTGTCACTGAAGCAGCATTGCACCACCTATGGTCATGCATTTTTGAGTTTGCCAACTTTGAATGTAAACTTCCACACACCTCCAACACATCCTCTGCAGCCCTGAGAACCCCCACCCTCCTGCGTGGCAGGGCTGAAAAATTCAGATCCATTTTAGTTGATTTGGGAAATTTTAGAAGAGGAATGCATGGCTTAGGTCAACAGATGCCAAGGCAGCCATAACACTCCTTAAAATACCCAACTGCCTCAAAGGTTCAGCCCTGCCTATTATGTTGATGGCATATGGCTAACTGCCACCCATTGCAACATCCATCTAACCCTTGGTATATTGGCTTGTATTCCCCCATCCTACTGAGATCCTGCCTGGCCTATCTTCATGCCACCAGATAACCAGAGGGGGGGGGAGGAGGAGAGAGACAATATTTGCAAGGAAATCTGTCTATATGAATCCTAACATATACATGCTAATCACAGAAAATTGAAAGGAATAATTGTACAGCTTGGCTAACATACTTTGGATTTACAGTTTCTTGTGTAGATGATACAACCAATACTAAGTATGAAGGCAAAACAAGTATGTTGGGAGAGCAGGCAACCATTTCCAATTCCATTGTCTCTCACTGTAGTTTAACCCAAACTCAGCTATAACAAGAATAGTTAGACAGAAATCTGGTGGGAGGATAGATTATTACAATTTTTCAGGTTTTTGAGGCCAATAGTTCATAAAAGAAATACAAGCTTATAATGATGGAATTATTGGTTATTATTTCAATCCCCCCCACTCAAAACAAAACAAAAAATGCTCATCCCCCCCCCCCCAATGAATCAAATAACTTTGAAAATTGTAGTAATCAAATCCCAATCAATTCTAAGACAATATTGGCTTGTCTTCGAGTGCATATCTCTGTGACCCTCCCAATTTCCAATTTCTTTCTCTTCTAACTGCATCCTGAGAGATTGGGACTATAGACTGTGGATCTGGGATCACTCTGTGGCCAGAAAGATGGGATGGAAACAATGAATGGGGGTGGCAGGGCAAAATAATTGGGCATTCCAAGAAACTGAACATGGACCAGCATGCCCTACAAAACAGTTCAGACTTTCTCATATGCAAAACGTGGAATGCTGCTTCACTTGGTGTTCAAAGGTTTAGTCTGCTGGCACCAGGTGCGTTGATTCTGAAGAGGAAGGAAGATCATAATCATGGGGTTTTATGCATTTTGCCACTTTGCTCATTACCTATTGGCTCCTACGATATTTAGAAATGAAACTGTCCAAATATGGTACCGTGCATAGGAAACTCCATTCATTATTAAACATCTATTTCTTCTCTGGAAGATAGGCCCAATTTGGGGAGCCAATTAATAAAAACAGAAGAATGCACAATTGTAAGAGGGGAAAGATGCCAGCTATATCACTAAAAATGTGATATGCACAAGTCAAATTCGTACTCCAGAAAACATTCCCACTGTTGGCAAAGCCGAGACTGACCCAGATTCTTGCTTAAAAATAACAGTATGAAGAACTTTGATTTACTGCCCACATAGCAGAGTGGAAATGGGGAGACTGTGATGTTCCTATGGTATCCAGGTAATAAATGTTGCATTGTGGATGCTTGAGATGCATCTTAAACCACCAGTTACATCAGTCAATAGTTCTAAGACTCTTACAGAATGCATTTGTTTTGGGGTTCACACTTGCCATGAAAATCCAGATTATTTTTATCTTCCTTCCACTTCAGGGTTATTTGGAATTTGGGGGTCTCGCAATTTAAAGCAATGATCGTTTCCCAACAGCAACTGAAGAAAACAAAATAAAAAGCAGTGCTCATTAAGGATGCGAATGGCTAATTCCTGTACGGGCATCCGATGATTAAAAGGGAAACTGGGTGTCCATTAGTAGAGCAACTGTCCTCATCTGCTAATAGTTCCCTTCCTGTCCCTCTTTTTGCACTCTCTACATGGTTACGTGACTTCAGGGGAGGTGAAACAGTTGCTTCTCTCCTCCATATTGCAGTCATCAATCCAACCACACAGCCAACCTCATCCTATACCGGGGAACAGATCGAAGTTCTTTGGTCCCTGGACCCACCTAGAAACAAGTCTGTAAGATAGATCAAACAATCAGCTTTTTTTTTTCCTTTGTCCTCCTTATTTACAGATAGAAAGGGAGGCTGTGTTATTTTGTCATTTTTAAAAAAAGAAAAAAAAATCGTGTAGAAAAAGCTTTCCCACAAAACACTGGACGTTAGAAAAACCTGGCAGACGTAGACTATACAGAGCTTGGGATAAACACGTGGCTCGCGAGATTTCTGCCAAAGCACCAGAAATTGCTTCCAAGACGACAGAGCCCTGGATGTGGCCAAAATACAGAGATCTGGCTGTTTGCTCTTGGGTAACTGCAAGAGAGAGAGCCCTCTGAGACTTCCCACCAGAAAGGGGTGTGAATACAGATACATCCTTCTCAGTCCAAAAATCTCTGGCATGCTTTTTTCCACCGGCAGGCTGTGCACCATTGGTCTCGGTGCTCGATGCCATAAACTTTGCGGCACTTCTTGGCTTCGCCACGGACTTTCCTAAAACAAAACAAAAGACAGAAAATGAATGAATGCGCATAGCTCTTTAAGTCTCTTTCACCTGATGCAAACCCAAGGACTGAATCTAGGGCCCTCAAGTAGTCTTCAGGGCTACTGTTCTGTTCCAGCCACAAAAAGGCTCTTGTTAAATAGCCAAGAACTTGCAATGGAGCCTATTCTTGTGTACATTCAGTGGCGGGATTCCAATTTCTTTACTACAGGTTCTGTGGGCGTGGCTGGGTGGGCATGTGGCTGGGTGGGCTTGTGGCTGGGTGGGCGTGGCATGTGACTGGGTGGGCATGAAATAGGTCAGTCTGTCTTCTCCAGGTCTTACCTTGTGCCACTGGGTGCTCTTGGGGGGGATGCAACAATCAGCTGGGATTTCAGCACAGGAGGTGGGGGCGGCTGTTCACTGAAACTCAAAGACCGGCTTCGAACCTGCAAGCAAAAGCCCTTTGATTTATTTGGATGCTATTATTCTGCCTTAAATGATCAGGGCTGGGGATTTTAAAAGAAAATTGTAAACTTTCCAAAAGTATGTCTTATTTAAATACTTCTACAGCATTCTCTTCTTTAAAAATATCAAAATAAAATATCGATTTCCGGAGAACTGGTGCCCTGCCAGATTATATATTTGTTTGTTTGTTTAATAACAATTAAAAGAAAATGCGAAAATGCAACTACAACAATAATAACAATTAAAAAGACAGTATAAAAACTACATTAATAACTCTTAAAAAACCTCAATCATTCGTGGCCGCCTCAGATGGTAACTTTATTTGTTTGTTTGTTTGTTTGTTTATTTATTAGATTTGTATGCCGCCCCTCTCCGTAGACTCGGGGTGGCTCACAGCAACAATAAAACAATGTACAACAAATCTAATAATTTAAAAAACAGTAAAAACCCCATTATTAAAAGCAAACATACACACAACCATACCATGCATAAACTGTATAGGCCCAGGGGAGATGTCTCAATTCCCCCATGCCTGACGGCAGAGATGGGTTTTAAGGAGTTTGCGAAAGGCAAGGAGGGTGGGGGCAGTTTTAATCTCCGGGGAGAGCTGGTTCCAGAGGGTCAGGGCCGCCACAGAGAAGGCTCTTCCCCTGGATCCCGCCAAACGACATTGTTTAGTTGACGGGACCCGGAGAAAGTCAACTCTGTGGGACCTAACCGGTCGCTGGGATTTGTGCAGCAGAAGGTGGTCCCGGAGATATTCTGGTCCGATGCCATGAAGGACTTTATAGGTCATAAAAAAAATTGAATAAATAAATAAATAAAATAAATAACCAACACTTTGAATTGTGACCGGAAACTGATCGGCAACCTATGCAGACTGTGGAGTGTTGGTGTAACATGGGCATACCTATTGGAAATTATATTATCAGGCAGTCGCCTTAACGTGGATTAGAGATTGGATAACCTTAGAAGATAAAAGAACACTAAACCTAGAAGGATACAACCTTCTGCTTGGCTGGCATGCCTTTATATGGTATGACAAAGATAAAAATCACTCATATTTTAAAAGACATACTTTAAGAAAATATTTATTAGAAGTCTGGAAAGATAACTATTCCTGAATGGGTTGCCCCTTTAGAAGCAATAATACATCCAAAGTCCATAAAAGACATGAAAATAATAAGATATAAAGACTTATTAAATGATCAAATGAAATTAAAATCCAGGATTAAACTACAAGAGGAAGGGACAATAATTGATTGGTGGCATTACGCACAGATTCGATCTAGATATCAGAAAGATAGTAGGCTCTATATTTTTAACAAGAATAAAAATTTATTAAGCAATTTAATTACTATTAATCAAACTAAAACAATTGGGAAAACCTACAAATATTTGATAGCACATAAAAACATAGAGCTGACCTTAAAAGACAACATGATAAGTTGGTGCAGAAATATTGAAAAAGAAATAGATATAGATACATGGGAGAAAGTTTGGATTTATAACTGGAAAATGACAAAATCAGTGTCCCTAAAAGAAAATCAAATTAAAATGTTTTATAGATGGCACCTCCCACCAAATAGGATAGCAAAAATGTTTCCCAAAACCTCCCCGATGTGTTGGAAATGTAAGAAAGAGATAGGGTTTTATTATCACCAATGGTGGACATGTAGTAAAGCCAGAATCTATTGGAAGATGATAGAGAAAATAATGAAAGAAATAGTAAAGCAAGATATAGAAATTACCCCGGAATTCTATTTATTAGGAATTACAAACCAGAGTTATAAGAAAGAAATTTTATATCTAATTATACATATTTTAACTGCGGCTAGGATTATATATGCGCAAAATTGCAAAGGGGAGAATATCCCCAAAGAAGAAGAAGTTATCACAAAAATATTAGATTGCGCCGAGATGGATATGATGACAAGACGCTTAAATGATCAAGAAGACACAAAATTTTATGAAACGTGGAACAAAGTTTATATATGGATAAATAAGAAAAAATAATAGAAAATTAAGACACAAATGTGTAATTGTTTTGGTAAGGATAAGGTTTTTTAGGTTATAGTAGTGTTTGATAAACTAAGTTTGGTTTAGAAATATAGTAGAATTAGGTTATATATTAAGAATTATTATGAGAAGAATTCTTTTTTTAAATGAAAAGCTTAACAAATCATTTTTTCTAATATTCAATTATATATACAATTATGTATTCTTTTTTCTGTATTGAAATTTATACTTTCGTGATAAGCGGGGAATATACATCCCCACCTTTTTATGTTAAATGTAGGTATGTCTGTTTGTTTATTTTATGAAAAATTAATAAAAAGATTATTAAAAAAAAAAAAGCAAACATACACACAACCATACCATGCATAAACTATATAGGCCCGGGGGAGATGTCTCAATTCCCCCATGCCTGACGGCAGAGATGGGTTTTAATGAATTTGCGAAAGGCAAGAAGGGTGGGGGCAGTTCTAATCTCCGGGGGGAGCTGGTTCCAGAGGGTCAGGGCCGCCACAGAGAAGGCTCTTCCCCTGGGTCCCACCAAACGACATTGTTTAATCGACGGGACCCGGAGAAGGTCAACTCTGTGGGACCTAACCAGTCGCTGGGATTTGTGCAGCAGAAGGTGGTCCCGGAGATATTCTGGTCCGATGCCATGAAGGACTTTATAGGTCATAACCAACACTTTGAATTGTGACCGGAAACTGATCGGCAACCAATGCAGACTGCGGAGTGTTGGTGTAACATGGGCATACCTAGGGAAGCTCATGATTGCTCTCGCAGCTGCAGTCTGCATGATCTGAAGTTTCCGAACATTTTTCAAAGGTAGCCCCATGTAGAGAGTATTACAGTAGTTGAACCTTTAGGTGATGAGGGCATGAGTGACTGTGAGCAGTGAGTCCCGGTCCAGATAGGGCCGCAACTGGTGCACCAGGCGAACTTGGGCAAACCTCCCCCTCACCACAGCTGAAAGATGGTTCTCTAATGTGAGCTGTGGATCGAGGAGGATGCCCAAGTTGCGGACCCTCTCTGAGGGGGTAAATAACCCCTTGTCTAGTAACTTGAATTGGATGTTCTGGAAACATTTTATTTGCAAATGCCTTATTTTGGGAGAGAGGGGAGCTTTTTTTCAGGCTGACAGGCAGTTGAACTTTTCTGTTTATAAGGAAAAAAGAAAATCTATTTTTAATTTGTGGTAGCAAATTTCGTAAGATAGCCATGCATAAAGGGATCTTACAAAACCACAGCTTTCTCAGAACGTGCCACCCACCAAGTATGTGTTAATATTATTTCTGAAACAATCTTCGGAACTAATCCAGAGTCTCTCCTTACGTATATCTGCCAACTTTCTAGATTCTAGAGTCATTTGACATTCGGTTCTCTGGAATCAACTATCTCCCGAGATCCGAACTGCCCCCACCCTACTGGCTTTCCAGAAAGCCTTGGAGACCTGGCTTTGCTGGCAGCCCTGGGGCCTTGACCAATCGTCATACCTCTAAGTCTGGCCACAATAAGATTGTATGATTGTATTAAATTGGGTTTTATATTGTTTTCTAATTGTTGTAAGCCGCCCAGAGTCCTTCGGGAGTTGAGTGGCATATAAATTAAACAAACAAACAAACAAGATAGGCAGCAAATGCTAAAAACTGGTTTTTTTTAAAAAAAAAAACAGAAATAAATTAAATGATAGCTAAGTAGGTAAGTAAATAAAACTTGTGTCCCATTGGGTTGTCATTTCAGACAGGTTTCCTTACCAAAACATGATGATGAAGGGCAGTCAAAGAAAAAGGAAAGGGAGCAGTCATGTCACCTGACCTCTTATTAAATTCCCCATTGAGATTCCTTGTGTATCTGATAGGGAGAATTGGAAATCTTCCTTCTTTCTTTGCCCACCCTTGATCTCTTTTTCCAGCAGACAGGTTTGTGGCTGCTGCTGGGTGGAGGAGGGGGCAAGGGATTGCTAGACTGGCTGGGAAACTGTTACAGGGTGCTGAAAATTGACGAAGATCATGTGATTGCAGTAGCCCAGCAGCAGCAGCCCTGATGCAGCCGTGATGATCTCAAATTTCATTCCATCAAGAGTTACAGATCCCAGATTTTGAATGTATGCTTTGAAGTTAGTCCGCTTGAGGTTCCTTGGTTCATAAAGTATTTGTGGAGCCTCAGTGGTGCAGTGGTTAGAGTGCAGTACTGCAAGCTACTTCTGCTGATCACCGGCTGCCAATAGTTTGGCAGATCTCAGTAGGCTCAAAGTTGACTCAGCCTTCCATCCTTCCAAGGTCAGTAAAATGAGGACCCAGATTGTTGGGGGCCAATATGCTTACTCTCTGTAAACTGCTTAGAAGGGGCTGTAAAGAACTCTGAAGTGGTATATAAATCTAAAATGCTATTGCTATTTATTGCCCTGCGATCAGTAGTGGGTTCCTGCTGATATGGCTAATTGCACACAGCCCCATGGCTCTTGCGCACGAGGGTGAATTTAAGCGCAATTTTGCTTCCTGTACCTGTGCAGGTAGCAAAATCTCACACGGGGACAAGTGTGTGCGTGTTTCAGCGAGGTTGTTTGTTCTGCCCATGTTTCCGTGCAAAAAAGATCACCAAAATACGCACTACATGTGTCCCCGTATGAGATTTTGCTACCTGCACAGGTACAGGAAGAAAAATTGCGCTTGAATCCGCGCTCATGTGCCGGAGCTGTGCACAGCCATACTGGCAGGAACCCTCTACTGCCTGCGATATACCACTTTACCCAGTTAAAGGTCATGATGAGAGTTTTAGTAATATAAAGATTTGAGACTCACCGGTGAGAGAGTGGGGATGGTTGAGGTTGCAGCAGCCCAGCTAATGCTGGTGAATATGTGCGGAGATACAGGGATCTGAATAGATGGCAGAGCCTAAGTAGAGAAAAATGTCTGTCTTAAGAAACGAAGAGCATTTTTACATCCACCTTCTATGAATTTTCTCAGTGCTTGAAAACATCGGGTTGGAAAAAGGAGGTTGGAAATCTTTTAGACAACCCCAGTGCAGGAATCCTCAACCATCTCAACAAAAAGCTGTCCAATGCTTAACAGAATAACAACAGTTGGAAGGGGCTTTGGAGGTCTTCTAGTCCAACCCTCTGCTCAGGTAGGAACCCTATATTATTTCGTACAAACAGGTGTCCAATCTCTTCTCAAAACCTCCAGTGTTAGAGCACCCACAACTTCTGGAGGCAAGTTGTTCCACTAGTTAATTGTTCTAACAGTTAGGAAATTTGTCCCTAGTTCTAGGTTGTTTCTCTCCTTGATTAGTTTCCACCCGTTGCTTCTTGTCCTGCCTACAGGTTCTTTGGGATTATTTTTATTTCCTTAAAAAAATTATTTACTTAAAAAAATATATTTAGTTTTGGATTTGTTTTAAAACCTCCAAAGATGGTGCAACCATGAATCCAGGAGTCATGCTGTTCCACTACTTAACAGCTCTCATGGACAAAAAAATATTCCTTATTTCAAACCTTAATTTTTCTCTGCAGCGCTTTCACTGTTTCTTGCCCTGCACTTATGGAAAATATTTCCTTACCTTCTTCCCCATGGTAGGTCTTCAAGTATGAAAAAATTGCTATCATGTCTCCCCTTAGCCTCCTTTTCTTTAGGCTAAGCCAGTGATGGTGGACCTATGACACGTGGAGCCATATCTGAGGGCACGTGAGGTGTTGCCTTTGTCAACCCCAATGCACATGCGTGTGTTGGCCAGCTGATTTTCGGCCTTCTTTTCAGCCATCTTTTGCCGTTCCCAGAGTTCAGGAAAGCCTCCTGAAGCCTGGGGACGGTGAAAAACGGCCCAACAGCCCAACTGGAAGTTGGTTTCCAAACTTCCAGTTGGCCCATTTGGCCATTTTTCACTCTCCCCAGGCTTCAGGAGGCTTTCCTGAACCCTGAGGAGAGCAAAAAACAACCCAGCCGGCCTAATGGAAGTCCAGAGGCTTCAGTGAGGCCTGTGCATATGTGGGGGAAGGGAGCGCAGGGGGATTGTGCACAGGTAGGGGGGCAACACACATGTACAGGGGGGATGGCACTGCATTATGCCTTATGTTGTTGTGAGCCACCCCGAGTCTTCGGAGAGGGGCGGCATACAAATCTAAATAATAATAATAATAATAATAATTATTATTATTATTATTATTATTGATGATGATGATGATGATGATAATAATAATAATAATTATTATTATTATGGCTATCTCGCATGCGGGCACCTTTTTAGGACCTGAGCAAAAAAAGGTTCAACATCACTGGGCTAACCATGCCTAATCCCTTTACTGTTCTCTATAGGATGGACAATGCATTATTATTTCGCTCTCTAACATATTGCCTTTAAGTATAAGCGAACCAAATAGGAATAGGAATGCTCAGAAAGGTAATTGCATTTACCTTATTCTTTATTTGAAACTCAAATCACCCGCCTTGTTACCATGACTCTCGGAACTGCAATCCTGCCGCTTAACTACCCAATCATTAACTGAGGGCAGAGGTGGGCTGCTAAGGTGGAAGGGGACATATGCTTGCCCCATGGTTAATGGAATGCTAGCGGAGTCCAGCGCATTTATGCTACTGTACCTATGCAGGTAGCAAAATCATGCATGGAGATGCAGGTGCGCTCGCATGCGCGAAAGCAAACGCACCAAAACACGGGCGAAACTGTGTCTCCGTGCACGATTTTGCTACTTGCACAGGTGCAGTAGCAGAATTGCGCTGGACTCCGCTAGCACTCAGATAGCCACGGGGGCGAGTGCACGTCACCGTTCCACCTTAGCAGCCCACCTCTGACTGGGGGGCTACCTTATTTATTAGGGTGAACAACTCCACAGAAGAATTCCAAACACTTTCAGGAGGAAGAGAGATCCCTAACACTGGAGCGCAGGTGGGCACTGACTTACCTGGTATGCATGGTCAGCCTGGATGTGCCAGAAAGAACTGGGAGCCGACTGGCTGAGGGCACCGCTGGGCAGATGAGGCTCCAAGGGGGCTGCCTGATCCCGAATGAGAGCCTCTGGCTGAGAGGCAGCCTGCTGGATGACAATAGGATGGGAGCCTACAGTGGGATTGGGAGCAACTACTAAAGGTTCCGGAGGTGCCTCCTCCTTCACTTGCATCTCAGTGTAGTAGAAATCCTCTTCTCGTTTTCTCTGGTCAGAGTTGGCACCATCTCTGCAGGCATTGATGAAAGAAGGAGATTATAAAATAAACGAGGTAACTCTCAAGTAATATTTCCACTGAAACTATCTAGGACAGGGGTGTTAAACTGCATATGCGCTGGCCACGCCCACTCCAGTTTAGCAAGGGGGGGAAATGTCATGATACATCACATGACACCAATGTGACGCTGCAAGTTTAACACTCCTGATCTAGAGGTTTTGTCCCCAAATG
This sequence comes from Erythrolamprus reginae, assembly GCF_031021105.1. NCBI lineage: Eukaryota > Metazoa > Chordata > Lepidosauria > Squamata > Dipsadidae > Erythrolamprus > Erythrolamprus reginae. Next base: position 390,073,740 of record NC_091950.1, on the reverse strand, counting down.
TAAAAATAGAGGAACATCTTTTCTGGTGGGTTTTCATACCCACAACCCCAAAGTAGACAAGTTAATACCATCTCTACTATGTCTCTCATCAGCTTTGCCAATCCTCCTTTGTCCACCAAGATGGAGACACATTTTCTGGCAAATTCTGAAACTCTTCTACATTTGTCAGCAGAACCAAGAACTGTTTCATGAAATCCCATAAAGCTTTTCTTTCAGGGTAACATTCTGCTCATAGGCTAGCAAAAGGAAGAATGCAGAACTATGTCCGTCTGCTGCGACAGATGCAACAAGATGGGAATAATTTTTCAGGTATGCTTGTCTTGATCCCTTTTTGGTGCCAAGACTTTTGGAGCAGAACAATTATCTGGTAAATGCAGACCTTCCCCCTGTGAAACTCATCTAACTCCATTAATAATTTTATCATCTGAGCTTCTCTGTTATTATGCACTAATAAAAGAATTCATCTGCTAAAAAAACAAATCAACAAGGGAAAAATCAACTGATGAATGATTGATTTTTGAATGATTTTTAATGGTTTTTAGATTATTTGTTTTTATTTGTTGTATGCCACCTAGAGTCCAGGAGGAGTTGGCCAACCTTTAAGAATAAACTAACAAACAAACTGAAAAAGCCTAACTCAGTAGAACTAAAGATCATTAAAAGCAAAATAAAATATTTTAAAAGATGGGAAAAGTATAACCAATTCTCCCCGCAAGAGGGCCCCATAACCACACAGCAAATATCAAACAAGATTCAGTCATTTCTAGCCAAGTAACCAAGACTGCATTCAAGCCAGAGAGAATAGTTGGCAATGCTCAAATCCAGACTAAATTATATTCTCTAACTCACAAAAAAAAAGAAGAAAAAAAACCCAGGGCCAACTTGAAATAAATGACTGCATAGCGGAACAAGAGCTCTCCTCCAGGAATTGATGAACACGATCACGTATCTCAAAGGTCAATTATCTCAAGGGCAGATAATATGCTTACACATGGCACTTCCCTACATCCAACCCATCTACCCTTTTTCTTTCTTAAAATTTTCAATTTTAACTCAACTGAGTTAAGTTCAATGTTAACTTAATTTTTAGTTTTAATTCGCTTTTTTCCACTTCAGCTTTTAACTCAATTGAAAAGTTGGCATTGTCAAATCTCACAAGACGATAATGAGGAGTGAATGAATGCATCATATTTTGTTTAGAATTTCCATGGAACAACCCATCCTGGACTCGATCCTTCGATGTGAGGGAAAATTGCATGCAACAGTCCCACACAAAAAGAAGGAACTAAGCATTCTAACACCCATTCTGGGGAATTACAGGAGATACCATGAAGCTCCTGCAACTATCAGCCCTGTGTAAATGAGTGCTTTGTGACTAGCTGTGTGTACCAAAGGAAACATTTTATAAGCATGGCTCCCTCCTTTCTAAATGTGCCCAACCTCTAATCAGTAGCCATCCCTGATCTGGGCCTTTCTAAATAAAGTGAACTTTATATCCTGAGCCTGAACTTGACTCAGTAAGTTACTCAACGTATCATCTTTGCAGGCTCATAAAGGAATGGTACATTATAATGGGGTGACTGGCAAACACCAAAAAACTCATTTTATTCACTACTGGAATAAAAATGGGGACCCCAGCAGGGGTGGCATTCACTTACCTTTCCTACCGCTTTGCAAATGTGAGCGTCTGAGCATGCACATAATCTTCTGCGTATGCGCAAAGCCTCAAAAACATGAATAAATGGGACGTGGGCAGGGCCACCTGCCATCTCTGGACCTCTTAACTACTGGTGACAGTGTCACGTTATTATCACGTGATATATCACTTCCCCCCCCCCCTCTTCGCTAAACCATGTGACACATCCAGCCTCCTTTTATATGGTAAGTGGGGACAAGGATCATTGCTTGCAGTAGACCAAAATCCACCTTAAGTCCTTCCCTTAAGCTCTGATTTCAACCTCCAGCAACTGTTCATAAGGATCATCTTGGAAGAGGCCCACCAAAAGTCCAGATTTGGCATCAAATTATCCCCACTCCAGTTACTCTTTTGAAATACTGTATAATTATATTTACTGGTGATCTTTTCCAATATAACCGTGCAAATGTGACTTAGCTGCAATTTAAGGCCTTACCCCAGATGCTGGGTCTTCACATGCCTCTTAATTCCAACAATGGAGCGAAGGACTTTGCCACAGCTGGGCCACAAGCATTTGTACATCACCTTCACTGAATTCTAGAAGAAAAACAACTCTAAGTTAATTCATGGCCCTATGTCAATTGTGCAAAACCTAACCTTTCAGATTCTTAACTACTGGTGACAGCACCGTTTTATTTAGGGGTGTCAAATTTGCAACATCACGCTGACATCAAGTGACATATCACTACTCCCCCCCTTCGCTAAACCAGGGATGGGTGTGGCCAGCATGTGATGCATCCCGTTTGACATCCCTGACTTTATTCTTCTCTTGATTCTCCAAATGTTGGCTCAGTTTTATACCAATTTCCTTTTCAAAAATCAATGTGACATGCAAAGTAAGTCCTATTCACATCAAAATTAATATACTGTTAACCAATCAGAGTTAAAATCGTTGTTAATAAAATTGAAAATTAGGATGGTAACATGGTTAAGGTGTTAAACTAGGACTCGGAAGTCCCAGGTTCAGGTCCACCTCAAGCATGGATTATTTGTCTCTCAGGTCCACCTACTCATAGGGTGTTGTTTAGGTGAAAAATGGAAGGGAAAGGGCTATACACAATATAAAATCTTGAAGGAAAGCCAGTACACAAAGGTCTAAGGAATAATTAAACAGGAATTAATGGAGTGGATAGAAACAGTAATGATGTACTCTGATAGTAAAAATACAAATTCAGGAACAGCAGGCTTGTGTAGATACTTTTATTTCTTGATCAGATAGGGAGAAACCCTTATTTAAACCTGCAGTTTTTGCGGAACAATTCTGTTAGTACTCTGTACAAGACAGTTGGGTTGGCAATATATAAACAAGCTGTCAATTAATGTTTGTTTGTATTGAAGTACTATATCTTTAAGAGGTAGTGTTGCAACTTGCCATAAGAGGGAGCCAGAAAGCATGACTCTCTCTCTCTCTGCTCTCTCTGTTCTTTCTGCTGATTCACTGTTGCTAATATAGTAAGCTAAATGCTAATTATTCTGAATGACTGAATATCATATCTCATATCTCCTGGATATCTTCTGGAATCCCACGTTTCCTCTTTGCATGCCCTTGATAACTCAAAGATTCTACACACTCCTTAACAATTAATTCCCCCTCTTACAGTCGTATTATGTACCTTCCTTTTCCTTGGAGCAGGCTCTTCAAAGAGAAAGGGATCTGAGTCTGTTTCAAAGCCATCATCAGCCCGAGGAGAACTGAAGGCCTCGTTTGTGTACTTGGGGCTGGCCTCTGAGTGTGGGGGAGAAGGGGTGGAGATGCCACTCCAGTGCCCGCTTGTGGTACTGCTCCCGCCATCTGACATGTCGCCACTTTCTTTCCAGGCATCACAGGTTGCTTGGGATGCTGAAGACAAGATGAGAGGATAAACAGGTGAATCACGGCTTTATTGAGCTCTTGAGCAGTTAAGCTGATTCTCTATTCAGTTTAGCACTTTCATCACTCTTACATAGAGCAATAGGCCAATCACAGCCTCTCATGTAATTTATTAAAGTTCGTATGAACATAAACTGGAAGAAAACTGTACCTGTTATCTTAAATTCCTTAGTAATAGGCAGGTAATATTAAACATAATAAATAATAATTCCTTGCTTCCCAAGAGCTTGTCAATCAAATCACAGCACACTGCTGTATGTGTTTTCATCCAGCAGTCTGCTTTTTACTGTTAGCATTTGAGGCTTTAAAACAAACACAAAAATATTCACACTGCAATTTTTGCTATTAAGAACAGAGAATGTAAGAAACTGAAAAAAAGTCATCTAAATTTATTTTTCTATAATTTACCAACAGGGAACAGGGGAACCAAAATAATAATAATTATTAATAGCTTTGTCTTACTGTTTCATTTATAGCAGCCCTATTGTATCATATAGAATGTGAATGGGATTTTGTACAAAAGATATATATTTCTAAATAATCTATCTTTTTTAATGTTAGGAAAAACCTCTTTAAAAGGCATTTTCAAAGTGAAACCTATTACCAAGGGAGATGATAATCTCTCCTTCTTTAGAAGCAATCATCCAGCCAGCTGGAGAACTCTGGGAATTGAAGTCCGCAAGTCTTAAAGTTGAGAAGGTTGGAGACCCCTGGTTTAAACAACTTGCTAGACCAGGCTAAGCAAGGCTGTTTAGTTTGTTGTTCAAAGTTCTACCACATAGCTCCTAGTACCAGGGTTTGTGGTGCTTCCTCCCTCTTCTCTCTCTCTCTCCCCCAGTGTTGGCTGGTGGGTCAGCAAGGGAGTTTCTTCTCTGTGGCTGCCCCAGTTTTCTGGAACCAGTTACCTCCTGAGATCCGGACTGCCCCCATCCTATAGGCCTTCCAGAAAGCGGTAAGACCTGGTTTTTCAGACAGGCCTGGGGCCATTGATCTTATGGTGCTAACCAGTAAGATCCAGCCATGAATGATATGCAGAGGTTTAACTCTTTGTAGTGTACATACATCGCTAAGAAAGAAAGAAAGAAAGAAAGAAAGAAAGAAAGAAAGAAAGAAAGAAAGAAAGAAAGAAAGAAAGAAAGAAAGAAAGAAAGACCTGGCTATTAATTTAAATGTTGTGTGAAACTAGAACATTACATTTTGCCATGATACTGTTTATTTCTTTGGGTGTGACATAATATATGATCCTTAGATTCTATTAAAAAATGCCCCATGTTCCCCTTTAACATCAAATGTAATGGATGTGAAGCACATTTAAGAATCCAAAAACAGCCTGGCACAAAGTTTGATTAGTGGATGGAATGGAACACCTGTATTGAACTTATCTCTTTATCCAAAAATGCAATACAATTTGTGCCTCCAGATGACTGTATGGTTATGACCCTCATTTCCATGGCCACAACACAAAAGTGGATTGCCACTTCCAGGATTTTCCAAGCTAACCTACATCCCTGGTGTTCCCTGACAATCTTCCTTTAAAGTACGAACCAGGCCCAACCCTGTTTAGCTTCCAACTCAAAGTAAGTTTACAAAATTCTGCCACTTACTGAGACTATGGTGTTATAAACATTTTCTGAGACAAAGTTCCGCTGAATTCAATAAAGTTGAATTCATATTTTCTCATATATTTCTCTGTAAAACTGGAATCAGGAAGGATGACAGGAAAAGCCACAGAATATTCCCCCTCTTCTCAGTTTTAATGTCAAGGTTCCAGGTAACATCGAAACTAAATCAGAATCCAAAGTCAAAATACTCCTCAAAATTCAAATTTATTTCTGGCGCCATCCTGGTTCCTACTCTGGGAAACCTGGATCTGAGTTTCCCACTCAGTTGACAGTTTACATCCTTTGCCCCCCACCCCCAAACGTGTCACGTTGCCCACTCAGATTGTGCCAGTGTGGCAAGTCCTTCCTCCACTTCCGCCCAGGTGGATGGATATAGGATGGACTTGAACCACTCAAAAGAATGCTTTGTGGCTACATCTGTTCTCTCATGAAAATCACCTCTCCCAAGTTCCCATAAACATCAGGCCTTCTATAGATAGTGTGGCAAGCTGTTAATTTATCACCAACTTCTGCACCGGCTTGACATAGAAACATAGAAACATAGAAGACTGACGGCAGAAAAAGACCCCATGGTCCATCTAGTCTGCCCTAATACTATTTCCTGTATTTTATCTTACAATGGATATATGTTTATCCCAGGCATGTTTAAATTCGGTTACTGTGGATTTACCAACCACGTCTGCTGGAAGTTTGTTCCAAGGATCTACTACTCTTTCAGTAAAATAATATTTTCTCATGTTGCCTTTGATCTTTCCCCCAACTAACTTCAGATTGTGTCCCCTTGTTCTTGTGTTCACTTTCCTATTAAAAACACTTCCCTCCTGAACCCTATTTAACCCTTTAACATATTTAAATGTTTCGATCATGTCCCCCCTTTTCCTTCTGTCTTCCAGACTACACAGATTGAGTTCATTTAGTCTTTCCTGATACGTTTTATACTTAAGACCTTCCACCATTCTTGTAGCCCGTCTTTGGACCCGTTCAATTTTGTCAATATCTTTTTGTAGGTGAGGTCTCCAGAACTGAACACAGTACTCCAAATGTGGTCTCACCAGCGCTCTATATAAGGGGATCACAATCTCTCTCTTCCTGCTTGTTATACCTCTAGCTATGCAGCCAAGCATCCTACTTGCCTTTCCTACCGCCCGACCACACTGCTCACCCATTTTGAGACTGTCAGAAATCACTACCCCTAAATCCTTCTCTTCTGAAGTTTTTGCTAACACAGAACTGCCAATGCAATACTCAGATTGAGGATTCCTTTTCCCCAAGTGCATTATTTTACATTTGGAAACATTAAACTGCAGTTTCCATCAGTGTTCCCTCTATTTTTTTTTTGGGGTGGGCGGAAAAGTATAGTGTCTGAGCGGCAGTCCCTTTGGGACTGGGCGGCACAGAAATATTAAATAAATAAATAAACGAACAAACAAACAAACAAACAAACAAAAAACCCACCCTGTTTTGCCTCAGAGAATTTCAAAATAAAATACAGGTACTGTACTGTGTGTCTATAACAGTGAGCTCATAATAGGGCAACTCTATCAATATCAAAATGCCACTTAAATAGTTGAGCTAGTTTCAAACTAGATTTTGAATTTCTTTCTCTCTTCCTTACTCCCATTCTTTTTCTTTCTCTTTTCCTTCCTCTCTTTTTTCTATCTGTTTCTCTCTCTTCCTCTCTTCCTCTCTCTCTCTCCTTCCCTCTCAGTCTTTCCCTCTCGGCTTCTGGGCAGGTTTGAAAAACTCTGAGTTGATGATGATTTTTAAGTGAGCGATTGCTCACTGCTCAGCTTAGAGGGAACTATGGTTTCCATTACATTCCGAAGCCTTTTCACACCTTCAATGCCAGTCCAGCATCCAGACATACAAAAGGCCTGGCTGCCCTAGTTGACTGCGAAGCACCTGCATTTCCCACGCTGAAAGGCTCCTATTTTTAAACAGACACACAGAGGGTCCAAAGAGACTTATGGGAAGTGCCTCCATATAAAGACACTGGCTCTTCTTGGTGACTATTACTCCCGTAATAGGTCTGAGCATCCAAGTGGAAACGGCAGCCAGGGGTTGGATTACACAGCCCCCTCCCTCCGCTGGGGACTGCAAACACCATTCCGAATCCAGCCAGCTGTTTATCTAGCAGTTCTCCAATGGCTGGGTGTGCTGGAGAGATTATAGGTAAAGTTTTACCGCTTGCCACAAGTAGCCAGTCTCAAGGGATTCTACTTACAGGCTTCTCACAGACATTTTTGCAAGAAAAGTTCCCCGCGATCGTCTTCCTACTTTGTAATTATAGCTTGAGTAAATATAAGATGGTAAAAACACTGGATTTGGATCAAACCTAGTAGGCAAAAGGATATTTAAAGAGATTTGGTGGTCTGAAAGAGGGGGGGCAGTATCGGGGAGGGAGGGGGGCGTCTGGCTGGGTGGGTGAAGCCTCACACTGTTGTCGCTACTGGCTCTCTGATGACCGGCAGGCGTGCCCAAACCAGGAGCATTTCACCCTTGGACAAGTACTCTTTTCCCACTTACCAGTCTATCCTCACAATCCCATTCCTATATTTGGGGAGCCCTGCCAAATATGTGGTAGCATTCAAAAAGCTACGTATTTAAACTTATTAGTATTGTGGTAGAGAACCATCAGGAAGTATTAAGACTGCAGGCTAGGCTGGGAATTCAAACAAATTGAACTAGGAGAAGGCATAACATGTTTAGCGAGCACAAGATGGACCGTTTTCCACCCTAAAACAGGGTGGAAATGTTGGTGAGTCTTATACACCGAATACAGCCATTGTTGCCCTTCCGAAGCCCCAATCCCTGCGTCCCATTTTTGCAAAAACTTGGCCTGTTTTTTACAAAAAAATGGGGTGTGCAGAGGTTTTTGGAGGCCTGCAGAGTGCTCCCGGGGACTGGGGGAAGGCAAAAACATGTGTTTTTGCAGCAAAACAGGTGAAAAACAGGCCGTTCAGTTCTTGTACAGAAAATATTCTCCTTACGTGCTAGAATTCAATAACTTGGGATAATCTCTGGGGAAATCTGATCATGCATTCAAAAGGAACAAGATCTGCAAAAGTGCACCATACTCCATCTTTCGTTATCCCCATTCTGCGCTTAAACCAGAGGTCTTCAAACTTGGCAATTTTAAGACTTGTGGACTTCAACTCCCAGAATCCTCCAGCCAGCTATGCTGGGTGGAGAATTCTGGGAGTTTAAATCCACAAGTCTTAAAGGTGCCAAGTTTGGGGGCTCCTGGCTTAAACAGTTCACCAAACAATATTAACAGACTCACTTTATGTCAGCATAAGTTGGAACAAATCCCACCGCGCGATTCTAGTTCCGTGCATGCGCAGAAGGAAATTTCAAGCTTAAATATAGCTGAAAAGCCATCCAAACCAGGAAAAGAAGCAGTGATTCTGCGCATGTCCAGAAGGACATTTCAAGCCAAAAATTACAGGAAAAAAGATGGTGGCATGCACAGACCAGGAAAGATGGCAGAGCCGTCACCCCCGCTACCGGAGCGCTCGCACAGTACTGTACCGGTAGGAATCCACTCCTGAAGCAGATCTTCAAGAGTTTGGAAACTTGTGGAATGCTAAGTACATAAGAGCACCACAATCACCAGGAAAACGAGTTTAGTAAAATCATGGCAAAGAGAGAAGAGCTGGGAAGGAAAATCTGGTAGAACCCAGAAGGTTATCAAAAGGGGACTTGGTTTACTATGAGAGACACTTCATTCTTAAACGTCACAGCTGGAATAAAATTCTGGATCTGAACTGGGTATGGCCTACTTTTGAGAGAAGCTTGTCCAGGACATAAGAAACGAGATGTGTGAGCCATTTAACAGGAAGAGCGTTAAGAAAGAAATGAGCGCTTTAGAAACACAGCTTTGGGGCAGGTAGCCAAGAAACCCCAAAGACCAAAGAAATAGAACAGAAAAGTTGGATATCCCTGAAAGCAGAACTGAAAACGGTCTGTGTTTTGGCCAAGGCACTTAATGCTATTCTACTCCCTTTATTTATGCCATTTTCTCTTTCACACAACTTCCAAAATTGAGTTACAAAGTGGCCAAACAATTAAAAATCAACAACTAAGAGTATCAATAAGGCTTACCCCAAAAGAGGCTTTTTCAACAGTTAAAATACTTCCAACTGAAATACAGCAGCTTTCTTAACTTCTTAAAAAAATAACAACAGCAAAGGGACTCTATTACACACCATCAGCAACATCACAGACAGAATTCTCCCCTGCAATCATTGTTACAGGGTGGAAATTTTATCTCCCAAATCTACAATTAATGGAAATTTTCTTAATCAGACCCATGTGCATTAATTATTATTTTTTAAATCAGAAAGTTTAAATCAGAGCCAGGGGGGCGCAGCAGGTTGAGTGCTGTACTACGGGCCACTGAAGCTGACTGTAGATCTCTAGGTCAGCGGTTCAACTCTCATCACCGGTTCAAGGTTGACTTAGCCTTCCATCCTTCCAAGATGGATAAAATGAGGACGCGGATTGTGGGGACAATTTGCTGGCTCTATTTAAAAGTGCTGTTGCTAACATGTTGTAAGTCGCCCTGAGTCTAAGGAGAAGTAAACTGAAAACTACTCCGGGCACAACAGCCTAATTTTCCAGTTCCTGATTGCCCACATTGTTGCCTAAAAAGAAAAAAAAAGAAATGCTAAAATATTTTTGTGGATAGCCTAAATCAGTGATGGCACAACTACGGCATGCGTGCCACAGGTGGCAAACGGAGCCATATCTGCTGGCACGTGAGCCATTGCCTTAGCTCAGCTCCAGTGCGCTCAGCTGATTTTCAGATCATGCAGAGGCTCTGGGAGGGCATTTTTGTTTTCCGGAGGGCCTCCAGGGGGTTAAGGGGCTGTTTTTGTCCTCCCCAGGCCCCAGAGAAGTCTCTGGAGGCTGAGGAGGGCAAAAAACAGGACTACCAGGCCCACCGGAAGTCGGGAAATGAGTCGTTTCCAGCCTCCAGAAGGCCTCTGTCAGGGCAGGGGAGGCCGTTTTCGACCTCCCCAGGCATTGAACTATGGATGTGGGCACTCACACATGCATGATGGTGTGTGCATACATGCTTTCGGCACTCGAGGGAAAAAAGATTCACCATCACTGGCCTAAATTCTCAGGTATATGTATTCAAGAAAAAATAGATATTGAAATGTCAGTGTTCTAAATCAGTGTTTCCTAACCTTGGCAACTTGGAGATATCTGGACTTCAACTCCCAGAATTCACCAGCCAGCATTCACTGGCTAGGGAATTCTGGGAGTTGAAGTCCAAATATCTTCAAATTGCCAAGGTTGGGAAACACTGTTCTAAATAATCACTTGGCAGCTTTGCATTCTCCAAATGTGCCGGGACTGTCATATCCAGAGTCAGCAGCCAGCATGGCAGACTCCCGGAACTTGTGTTCCAACAACAAGAGAACATCCATTTAGGCTGATAAAGCTAAGCCATTGTGGCCTCGGAGCTTGCAGTGCATGAGCTATGCACTAAACCAGTTGTTTTGCTTTGCCAAATGGCCACCAGAGGCCCTTTGCTGTCAAACTTACTTGAGATGCTGGCATCATTGTTAGGGGGACTCTGCACCACAGGGCTACAGGATAAGCTGGTTAACACCATTGCCGCCATCATCTCATCCATTTCCACTGCAGCATCTGGTTTCCTGCAATGAGAGAAAGGACAAGGGGGGGAGAGGATAAGACGGTTCCTCCAAATAAAATCAACAGACCAACTATCCTAGCGAAGACACTGCTCACCAACAATTCCCTCTCGAGTGCTTCATGCCTCACGCATTTGCTTTCTTGCGAGACTTTCTTCCCCAGGCACAAGGTTAATTGTTAAAAAGCAACCAGAGCAAAGCATTTCGATCAAAGTCTCAACTTTTAATAAGCCATTAATAGCCACAAACTCAAGTGAATCCAAGTCTTTCTTTCTTGATCTCTTGAAATTAGTAGGAAAAGCCTCCACTGTCAATTTTAAAAACAAGCAAACCAGGAAATTATTTGGCATTTCTTATTTATAAGGAGCCTGTTATAATTTTGGAGGGGCTGGGCCTCAATGGAGGTGTGCAGGTAGAAGAGATCTAGCTGTAGCCTCTGGAGTGAGAAATAAATTGCAGTAGGTGCCTAAAACACCAGAAAGCCAAAACATATTGAAGCAGCCTTTCAACTTCAGTACCTGATAGGTTAGTGGGCAGCATTTACCAGGGAAGTAACATTTTATCTTCTCTTACCACTTTTCTTAACAACTAAATATAATAAGATTGTTTCAATTGGACAGGTTAAGCTTTATATCAATTCTGTTGGCATTATTGTCTCATTTTTTCTTAATTTATTTTGAAGAATTTAGGATTTATTTATTTGTTTACTTACTTTATTACAGTTTTTATAGGCTGCCCCAGCCACTACAGATACTAGGCAGCAAATTAAGTTCTAAAATTCAATCTTTACAACCAAACCATAACCACAACAATGGTACCGCTTATAATGGCTGCTCAGTCATAGCTAAGGGCCAAAAGCCCTGTACAATGGAAGAGAACAGAATTCTATTGGCCAAATGTGATTGGACACACAAGGAATTTGTCTTGGTGCATATGCTCTCAGTATACATAAAACAAAAGATAAAATTAAAGAAAACATAATACAACTTAAACTTGCTTTTATAAAGCGAAGAGGAATGAAGCTCTCTATCCTTCCAGGAATACCTTGTTCCATAAGAGAGGCCACAACCAAGAAGTTCTATCACATAACCTATACCTTAGATACCCTTCATGGAAAGGACTCAAGTTTATATGATCCTACCAAATAGGCAAATTCTTTCTTGGCAAGGCGCTGCTGGTTAGAGCAATAGAAATAGCACTTAAGATTTATATACTTCTTTATATACCACTCTAAGCAGTTTACAGAGTCAGCATACTGCCTCCAACAATTTGGGTCTTCATTTTATCCACCTCAGAAGGATGGAAGACTGAGTCAACCTTGAGTCTGGTGAGATTTGAACTGTCAAATTGCAGGCAACCGGCAGTCAGCAGAAATATTCTGCAGTACTGCCCTCTAACCACTGCGCCACCATGGCTCAATATTATAACTCAATGTTGATCAGTAAAAGGCTTTAAAAGTAATGGCCAGCACTTTGATTGGGCCCTAAAGCTTACTAATAACCAATACAGCAACTTCAAAATAGAAAAGGTCTCTACCCTGGTGGAACTGACCTGTCAACAATCTTGCTGTTGTAATTTGCACCCAGTCCAGCTATTGGGTTATCTCCAAAGGCAACCCTTCATGGAGCATGTTTGCATTAGCCTAATGGGTGGATCACGGTATGAACTACTATCACCAAGGCATCTTAATCAAGATATGTTATTTTAGTTTGTGGCTGCAAATTATTTACTTGTTTAAAATATTATAAATACTTCCATCTACCTCCCTTCAGCTGAAAAGGCTCCTAGAGTAGCTTATGTAAGATCAAGTGCAAACAAAGCTGTATTTGCCTTTGTGCTTTCAACCTAATAAAATGAAAGGGAAACGAAGCAGCAGGGGGGAAAACTGCTTTCCACATTTTGTTTCAGCCAAGGGGAAAAAATCTCTTAAGTTATTATGGAACTGTTATGCAATATTGCATAATTACAATCAAATGGGCATTCTAAACCACCCACCTTTTTGGTACATCAATATTCCTAGAAACTGATCTCAAAGCAGATGTCACAGCAATGTCTGCTGCAGAGGTGTAATGCTCCATCACCACAGGAACCGGACTATAATCCATCACCATAGGGGTTGCATGGCCCATCTCCAGTTTGGGGAGAGGTGACATCACAACTTCAGCCAGTCTCACTTCCTCAGGTTTCCTAGTGACATAAAAACCTTTTTCTGGAAGCAACACCCTCACTTCGTGACTGACCAGGTCATGGTACTCCACTAGCCCAGCACTCTCTTGACCGTTGTAACAGACGTATACCTGTAGGGAGAAAAGCCATGATCAGTCATAATGGTCATTCTGGTCTCCAAATCAGTTCATCTGTTTTGTTCTCCTTGTTTCCATTTTTCCTAATATAAACAAACAAAGCTAAACCTACCAATAAACCTATTCATTTATTTTATTTCAATAATTTATCAAAAACATGGACAAGATAACAGGTATTGAATAAACATAAATGGCATTGTGGAGTCCTCAGAGAGTGGTGGCATACAAATCCAATAGATAGATAGATAGATAGATAGATAGATAGATAGATAGATAGACAGACAGACAGACAGACAGACAGACAGACAGACAGACAGACAGACAGACAGACAGACAGACAGACAGACAGACAGACAGATCTGACCCACTACGGATGGCTAATCTGATGTCTCAGATTTTGGTGACTTACGTGGAAGAAGAAAATATTCCTGCTTTGAAACCATTTATTGAGAAGTGCAAAGATGTGGATGAAAGAGACGAGAATGACCAGACTCCTTTAATGCTAGCCGCAGAGCAAGGCAATTTAGACATTGCCCAAGAACTGATAAAGAAAGACGCCAATTGTAACTTGGAAGATTCAGGTCTCTGCATCTAAAGAGAGGCATATTGCTATTGTATCAGAACTCTTAGCATGCAATGTGAAAATGGAACGTTGAGACATGGGTGGGTGGACAGCCACGCAGGCATGCTACAAAGGCTGTACTGAAGTAGCTGAACTGCTTCTTGAAAGAGGAGTAAACCCAAACATCACTGGTATACAATATAGTGTGTACAGTATCTGATCATTTGGGTAGCAGGTCGAGGCTATTCTCGTGTAGTGCAACTGTCGCTGCAACATGGGGCTAAAACCAACTGCTCTTACAAGTATGGCACTACACCATTGATCTGGGCAGCAAGAAAAGGACATCTGGACTGTGTAAAGCATGTGTTGCAGATGGGAGCAGATGTAGATAAAGAAGGAACTAACTCCATGACTGCACTTATTGTAGCAGTAAAAAGGTGGCTTTACAGATTCAGTGAAAGAAACCCAAACAAATGAACTATGAGCCAAGTATTCAAATGGCACCCTATGTTCAGAGGCAAAGAACAGGGGTAGCTATGATGCTCAAGCTTGTAGAGCAGGGGTCCCCAACCCCCTGTCCATGGACTGGCACAGCTCTGCAGCGTGCCAGAATCCGGGCTGTGCAAACAAGTGAAGCCCCATCTGCTGAATGCAGGCTGCTGACAAAACCACACTCCCTCCAATCAGCGGAAAAACCTCTTTCCACAGAACTGGTCCCTTGAAGGTTGGACACCACTGTTGTAAAGCAACTGGCTGGGCATCACTGCAGAGAACATACTCCACTAAATGTCATTTTGAAACTAATTCAGAGTTTCGATGCCTTATAATGGGAGGCCTTCAAAAATGCATTTCCAGAGCCCTGAAACAACAGGAAAGGAGCTGCTTTCTTTCGCGGAGATCTATGCTCTGAAGCCACAGTCCTAACTACATGACCGGCATGTGATGTATTCTGCACTCTGGTTCAACTTCTTCTTTTTTTTAATATAATCTTTATTGAAAATAATGGGGGAGGGGTATACAGAAAGCAAAAGGACTATGTAAACATTGGTACAAATCTATATAACTTTAGAGTATGCAGTTATAAAATAGTATACACACATAGGGGAAGAAAATACAGAGAGAAAGCTAGAGAGAGAAAGAAAAAAAGCAAAAAGGGGGGAAAAGGAAGAAAAATAGATAATAAAAAAAAAAGAAAAAGAAGAAGGGGAATAGAACCACAAAGTGAGAAAGAAAAGAAAAAATAGGTTGGAAAAAAGATAGAAATAAGACCAGCAATAAGCTGGTGTATCGTTTCCATACGACATGAAGTCCTTATTTATCGTTAAAGTATCATTCCCTTTTTAAGAGTAGTTATAAACTTCTATTGATTTGATTAGGGTTATAGCTATAAAGTTTTTCCAGTGTTATATAAGAATTGTTTTAATATAAGATAGAGTATCTTGCAGGAGTTTATCATACAATATTAGGTTATTTTATTGAATTATTTTCTTTTTGGATTAGTTGAAAGATATTCTTTTTCTTCAGCCAGTCATACCATTTGCCCCAGACATGGTAAAATACCGTATCTTCTAAGTGAAAGGGACACACTGTGATTTATCAGCTGACTTTCCATCAGGCTTTGTCCAGTCTCTCTCAGAGGGTCCGAATCGGTGAATAAGCAGAAACTCATGAAACCTCTCCAATCGTTCCTTTGCGCCAGCGGTGGCATTCAGTCAGTTCTCTCCGGATTGCACAAACCAGAAGTGGCGACTGCGGGAGGCTCCACCCACCAGACATGATGTAATGCACGAGCATGGCGCATGTGCAGATGGGTCACATGTGAGCGAAGCGATCATGAGCGTGTGCATGCGCTGACATTTGCGAACCAGTAGAGAAGGTAAGTGAATCCCGCCACTACTTTGCTCATACAAAAGCACATGCGATCTAGTAAGACAGCACAGGTCATCTGTCATGGAAAGGGGAGCCAGGAAGGGAATGACCAGGCCATGCTTGGGTGGTCCATGGAAAGATGATCTCCACAAAGGTCTTTTCCCTTTGCTGCTTAACTTCCTAAAGTCTATTTTTGTATGTAATTGTATCTAGGCTAAGAGGGGCACCCTTTGAGCGAAGTTATTCCTGGGGGTGTTATTTATAGAGGGATCCTAATTTCTATATGGAAAAACTGGGGAAGCTGCAGGGACCCCTACTGTTCTGAAAAATGTAAGTAACAAGATCTATAACGCTCCATAAAAAGATATATGCATTAAGTCACAGGTGTGCACTGTGTGTGGTAACCTCATGCAGCCTATACAGGGTCCTATAGGGCTCTTGATTCCCCTAGAATCACTACTCTACCTCTACTATATTTTATGCTTGGGTGTCTGTGGCTGTATGTGCAGGAAGGCAGGATGTTTGCCCACATACTTCCTAATTCGGTGTGAGTAACTATAGCAACTTTACGACTTGTGTACTTCAACTCCCAGAATTCCTGGCTGACTGGCTCAGGAATTCTGGGAATTGATTAACCTAATCATGAATACATTGCATTAGATCTAACTGCAGCATTTTAACCTGCATACATAGGGGTTAAAGGGTACAGAGCTCTCCATCCTCTCTCCTCTCAATTGATACCTAACTCTAAAAGGAATTAGGATAGAGGTGAGCAACTATATCACAACTATTTACAACTTGTGCTTGCCAGAAGGTCAGAAAAGGAGATCACATGACACCACCACCATCCCCCAGGACACAGCAACTGTCATAAAATCTGCTGCCAAGAGTCTGAATTTTGATTATGGGGGATGCTGCAATGGTTGTGTGGAAAACTGTCACATGTCACTTTTTTCAGCGCCGCTGTAACTTTGAAATGGTCATAAATGAAATGTTGTTAAGTCGAGGATTACCTGCATCTCAATAGTGGAAGCTGGAGTTCCTTAATAATGGCAGGATTCACTTAAGACAGGTGGGGGTTGCTGCTCCCGCTGGTACCAGTGCACTGTGCACGGAGCTTCATGTCTCTGGCGTGCGTGTGCGTGCGTGTGTGGGTGTGTGTGTACGAGTGAGATTTTGCTTCTGCACATGTGTAGGAAGCAGCCTTGTAGATGGGAGGTTGCTTACAATGGGTATCTGGTGTTTTCCTTATCTGCTGATCACTGGTCCTTAACTTATGATCACAATCAGAACCAGATATACGTTGAATCCGAGACCAAGCTACAAGGAATAAATTGGAATCACTTTATAATATGTAAATAGGTATTTTGCTCTTGAATGAAAATGATATATATAAGAAAGACCATCGATTTGGTGGTGGGGTGTGAATGTTTGTCTGGTGGCGGGCACCAATCACTGAGCACTTGTTGTATGTTGTGTGTGTGTCTGTTATAGTCTATATTTTAAAATCAATTTAAAAATTTAATAAAGAAAAAAAACAATCCGAACCAGAATTTCCATTGGGAAGCAAGGCTGTATTTAAGCGAGTTGGGCACAATTTTACAACCTTTTTGCAGGAAGCAAAATCACATGAGGGGATACTCACGCGTGCAAGATTTTGGTGACTTTTTTGCTTCTGCACATGCGCAGAAGCAAAATCTTGCTTAGACACGCACATGTGCACACTGGGAACAGGAAGCTGCATGCGCAGCTCAATTTTCACTACGGGTGCGGCATCCTGATCCGTACTGGTAGCAATCCGCTACTGACTTAAAAGCAATGAAATGCTTCATTGTTAAGTGATTCATTTAACAATCGTGGCAAAAAAAAAGGTTGTAAAATTGTGCCCAACTCGCTTAAAAAACAGCCTTACTTAGCAATGGGAATTCTGGTTCTGATTGTGGTCATAAGTTAAGGACCAGTGATCAGTAGATAAGGAAAACACCAGATACCCATTGTAAGCAATCTCCCATCTATAAGGCAGCTATAGAATATCACCCACCTGCAGAAGGAGTGGGAACAACTCCGGTGGTAGAACTCCCAAGGGGAGGCCTGTTCATATTACAGCCAACATGTGCTGGTTGGTTGAACTGTTTGCTTTGCTTAGCCTTGGGTGACATGCAGCTGGGACTTTGCAAAATCTACCCACAGAATCCAGAAAGCTGTTGTGGCACTGTCTGAATCAGACCATATATACCCAGAAAGTCTTAGACACACATCCCCAGAGCCCCTCCCAATTGTCTCCAGCTTTATGACAGGAAAGGTATATAGGGAACAACCAATAATATATTTAAGTTTAATTTCATTTAACTGATGGTTATGAGGACCCGGATTGTGGGGGGCCATATGCTGGCTCTGTTAAAAAATGCTATTTGCTAACATGTTGTAAGCCGCCCTGAATCTAAGGAAAAAGACGGCATAAAAATCGAATAAATAAATAGAATAAATAAAAATGAGTGTTAAGAAATATATATATGTAATAAATATGCATTAATTTTTGCACCTTATACCTAGCAAGCCAACTATTAAATGCAACCCCCAAAACAGTGTGTCCCCTGCCCTAAATAGCAACTCACCT
Source organism: Erythrolamprus reginae (assembly GCF_031021105.1). Lineage (NCBI taxonomy): Eukaryota > Metazoa > Chordata > Lepidosauria > Squamata > Dipsadidae > Erythrolamprus > Erythrolamprus reginae. The sequence goes on along the minus strand of NC_091950.1, from coordinate 390,055,535 downwards.
AAGCAAAACAATGCTGGCATTTACAAGCTGAAGGGAAGGCCTATTTTAATTTGGTCAGCTTTTGAGGATATATTTTTGTTTCATAAAGCTCCCAAATACTTTTAGGCACTGGTCATGCTGAGTCTGTGGATGAGTGGTTTTGAATGCATTCTTTTTATAGTCCACTAACTCCAGCAAGACTTGGAACCAGAATTATTTTGATAAAAATTCACAATAGGATTACTTCACATTTCCTCTTCTTCCGCAATGCCACCCAACGTTTCTCTCTGTGTTGTCGTCCCCTAATGCCACCTTAATTTCACACTTTTTTTTAACCCAACCTTCCCCAAGCTGGACCTTCCAGAAAGGCTGGGCTTAATATGCATCACTGCCAGCCAGTATTTTCCATTTGGAAAAGCAACCTGTCCTTGACATTTAACAAAGGCAACAGGAAATTAGCCCCAAGGAAAGGGATAACGTGCCACATTTTAAGTAATCCTCCTGGTTTTGGGTTTTTTTTTTACAAATATCACGTGCATGACTTTGCATAATAGCAAAGGAGAGAATACAAAATGACTCAATATCAAATCAAGCTCTTAAATCCATGGAAGTTCATTGGAAATTCTACCATATGCAGCTAAGTCTGCAATTTTAGAGTACATTAAATCCCCAGTGACAAGTGACACTAAAACTTATCCTTTATCTTTTAGGATATCGAATGAATAAAGCATTGTAGGGATAGCCTCTTCCGCTTGATTCATTTGCAAAAATGCAAAATCGCTGTCCATTATTTCTACACAGTATCCTATCAGATCTATAAATGGGATATCAATTGGGAAGAGGATTTCTCATCAGTTGTTGTACCCTTTCTTTGAAATACCCTCTCCCTGGAAATAAAGAATGCATGGTTATAATTTAGTCACAAGCCAAAAATATATTTCAATTCAGCTCCATGCTTGAGAATTCATAATAGTGTAAGTGGGAACTACACGTTGCCAATGTTACATTACTTTATATGGTTTAGGGAGGTGTTTTAAATGCAGTTTAAATATTTATATACTGACAAGAGAGTGCAGATTATTTATATTTATTTATTTGTGCCTTCAACTTAGTCTTGATTCCTGTCAACTGCTTGGACAAATCCTTCATTTTCCTCAGCAAGATTTTTAGAAGCAATTTGCCACTGCTTTCTTCTTCCTAGATCTGAGAGAGAGAGAGACTGGCCCAAGGTCAACCAACTGCCTTCATATCTAAGGCAGGACTAGAACTCACGGTCTCCCAGATTCTAGTCTGGTGCTTTCAACTATCTACACTGCTCAAAAAAATAAAGGGAACACTTTAAAAACAGAATATAACTTCAAGTAAATCAAACTTCTGTGAAATTAAACTGTACACTTAGGAAGCAACACTGATTGACAATCAAGTTCACGTGCTTTTGTGCAAATGGAATAGTTGTGCAAATGAAATATTCAATGAGAATATTTCATTCATTAAGATTTAAATGTTCCCTTTATTTTTTTGAGCAGTATAAAATACACTAGTTGTGAGCAAATATCACAGGAAGACTGGAAATAAAGACTAACCCAATTTTTGACATCATTGGCTTAGGACAGCCAGATGTGATTTACTTCCTTCATATATGTCTACCTGTAATTCATATTACCTCAGCCGGTATGGTCAAATTGATGTGATGGAGGTGAGCCATTATACAGCACCGAGGCAGGATAGGCATCTTGTAGCAGTTCAAATAAACTGTGAAGCTTTGACATGAAATGTTTGTTGGTACAGAAATAAAATAGTTTCCTTCCACTTAAACCCCCCCTGCTTTTTTTATATTTGCAGATACGTCTGTAAATATTAGCTCAACAAAAGTCCATAACACCCACTGATTTGTTGCATGGCTGCTGCTCTTGAAACCAGTTCATTAACTTCAACTCCTGAAGAATTTAGCTACTAGAATTTCAATTGTAAAACTCTGAGATGCTTTCTCTAACCTAGGGAATTCTGGGTGTTGTAGTCTAGAGCAATGTTTCTCAACCTTGGCAACTTGAAGATATCTGGACTTCAACTCCCAGAATTCCCCAGCCAGCAAATTCTGGGAGTTGAAGTCCAAATAACTTCAAGTTGCCAAGGTTGGGAAACACTGGTCTAGAGGATACCAAAGTAAGAAAAACTGATCTACCCCAAGGTTTAAGTAATTCAATTAGTTTCCTATTTAATTTCTAAGACCAAAATAATGGCTAGAGGCCAAAATATATTAAACAGTAAGCCTTTCATTATTTGATCCATTAGAATAACACAGTTGGAAGGGACCTTCTAGCCCAAACACCTGCTTAGGCAGGAAATCCTACACTACACTATGGTTATCTATTCTCTTCTTTAAAACTTCCAGTGTTGGGGCATTTACAACTTCTGGATGCAAGTTGTTCCACTGATTAATTGTTCTAATTGTCAGGAAATCTCTCCTTATTTCTAAGTTGTTTCTTTCCTTGATTAGTTTCCACCCATTGCTTCTTATCCTGCCCTCAGATGCTTTAGAGAATAGCTTGACTGCCTCCCCTGAGATATCAGAACATTGCTATCATGTCTCCACTGGTCCTTCTTTTCATCAGACTGGACATATCCAGTTCCAGCAACTGTTCTTTATATGTTTTATCCTCCAATCCCCTATTCATCTTTGTTGCTCTTCTCTGCACTCTTTCTAGAATCTCAACATCCTTTTTGCATTGTGATAACCAAAACTAAATGCAGTATTCCAAGCGTGGCCTTACCAAGGCATTATAAAGCGGTATTAACTTCATGAGATCTTGATTCTATCGCTCTGTATATGCAGCCTAGAACTGTGTTCACTTTTTTCGGCAGCTGCAGCACATTGCTAGCTCATATTTAAGTGATTGTCCACTAGGACTCCAAGATCCCTCTCACAATCACCACTATTGAGCAAGGTACCATATATACTGTACTTGTGCATTTTTCTTGCCTCAATGTCGAACTTTACCTTTTTCACCATTGAATTTTATTTTATTAGACAGGTCCCAATGTTCAAGTCTGTCAAGATTCTTCTATATCTTAAGCCTATCTTCCAGAGTGTTGGCTATTCCTGCTAGCTTGGTGTCGTCTGCAAGTTGGTTAAGACTTTCTCCAATTACTATCAGTCTAAGAAATACTTCACATATTATAAATGAGACAAAATTCTCCACGAGGGCTCCCTAATTCTGGAACATGTCTCAAGGGTGATGCAATTGGTGTCAATAGCAACCCTGCTCATTTTTCTGCCTCAACTCTTTTTTTTTCCAGTTTCCCTAGGCCAGTGCTGGCGAACCTATGGCACAGGTGCCACAGGTGGCACGCAGAGCCAGGCATTGAATTATGGGTGTGGGTACTCACGCATGCGCAATAGCACACGCCCACACTCTTTCGGCACCCGAGGAAAAAAAGGTTCGCCATCACTGCCCTAGGCATTTTACTTAAACAAAAAAGAAAGAAAATTATTTTCTCGCTTGCTGGCCAAATAAACCTGTATGGCTTGTTATTACAGAATTGTGTTTCTTTTTAATACCAGCATTTTCGAGATGAAAGATGGCTTGTAATCATCAGCACCAAATTCAGTACCTTTTGGCCGGGTTGTAGCGCTGGCCAATTTTGGTTCTGATTACCAGAGGCTTCAACGTGTTCCTTGAAGTGTCCATCCTCAAATGAAAGGCTACTCTGATGTGAAGATGCTCTGGTGAGTTCTGGCTGCAGGGGATGAACCTGAGTTGTTATCAGCATCCCATCCCCCAGCAAAGGAGGTGCAGAAATGCGGGCGCCCAACAGGGACCGTTTCCCCAGCCTCCTGGACAGCACACTCGCCATCACGGACACACTGCAATCAGAAAAGAAGGAAAGGACATTATAATTAATAATAATTACTGGAATTATAAGCAGTTGATAACATGAATTAGGGCCAGTAGTGGGTTTCATTTACCTTTGCTACCTGTTCGGGAATGGGAGTGCATGCACACATTTTGTGCGCATGCGCATAACATTTTTTTCTGGGCAGGTGAGTGGAGCCTCCCACCGCTGCCGCTACCAATTCGCCCAAACCAGTGTGAACCAATAGCAAGCCACCACTGGTTATAGCGCAGCCTGCAAATGAATCTCAAGACCTTCTACCCCAGCGCTGGCCAAGGGTCACACTTTATTAAAGTGGCGGAAGCACCAGTGTGTCCAGGGGGAAAGCATTTTGAAATTCCCTGATATTTCCCTGACATTTCCCTGTAACTTGTGATTTAGTTAAGGAACGGCCATAGATGACATCATACCAAATGGCTAAGCCATGGAGAAATATAATAGCTGAGGAATGAGGTTGTTTACACAATTATGCTCATTTTTGCTTGACTCTGCCAGGCAGCGCAATCTTTTTTTACATGATTTTCCCCTGACGTTTAAATATTTTAATACAGTTTCTTTCCCCCCTCTGATTTATTCCATTTTTTTCACGAATTCCCTGATATTTCCCAAACCGCCAATTTCTCTGATAATTCCCGGATAATTCCCTGATTTCCAGGTTTGCTGTACACCCTGAAGCACAGAGGCTGGGCCTGGTAGGGCAATACTGCAAAATGGGCAGGATCATTAATTCATTCATTCATTGGATATATATGCCGCCCCTATCCGAGGACTCGGGGCGGCTTACAACAGAATGCCATAGATAAATCCAATTAATTACACTAAACAAACAATTTAAAATCTCCAGATACATTAAAATCAATTATACACATTCAGACAACAGCCATGCAGACATCCGTCGGCCGGGGGTAAGATCTAATCACCCCAAGCCTGGCGGCATAAATGACTCATAAGACTTTTGCGGAAGGCGAGGAGGGTGGGGGCAGTGCGAATCTCTGGGAAGAGCTGATTCCAGAGGGCCGGGGCTCCCACAGAGAAGGCTCTTCCCCTAGGCCCCGCCAAGCAAAATTGTCTACTTGACAGGACCTGGAGAAGGCCGACTCTGTGGGACATAACCAGTCGCTGGGACTCATAGGGCAGAAGGCGGTCCCACAAGTAATCACTCCGTCTTGTCGGGGTTCAGTCTGAGCTTTTTAACACCCATACAGACCCGCAGGATGTTTGGATTTTTCTTTAGATTTGGAGGTATTGGGACTATTCAAATGGAAAGCCTACTTAGAATGTAAACTTCTTTTTTTTCCCCATTTCCGTCTCCAGAATAGCGAAAACCACATCTCTTGATGTTCAACAGCAGCAGCCACAGCAGGTGCTTGGAGCTATACAGACCAGAGTTTGCCAGTTCGGCTTCACACTTCTCAAGCACAACACTCAAGCCATCCTAAGGAAGCAGGGCCTTTATAAGGAAATCCAGACACACAAGTACTCTACACATACACATTTTTACTTTACGGTTCCTAGAGGGCAAATACAGGTGACCAAAGCTCTGAAAAAATACGGGCAAAGCCCACAGTATCTAAGGGGCTCAGAAAAAGTGGCCACAACATTCCTGCAGCATGTAGCTCTGTACCAACCAACATTCGCCTAAGATAGCCCAAATGAATGTGGGGCTACGCATCCTTCATGGCACTTTGGGTAGGCATTTTCAGTAGGCCTGCAGTCTGCTTTGGGAAAATATAGCTTCAAGCACTATATAACCAAACTGGAGTCCTCAGCCATGTCAGACTGCTGAAAGTATTATTATATTATATTATATTATATTATATTATATTATATTATATTATTATTATATTATTATTATATTATTATTATATTATTATATTATTATATTAATTATATTAATTATATTATATATTGTATTGTATTGTATTATATTATATTATATTATATTTGTCAAAACGTGTACAAGATAATAGCTATGTAAGTATAGGTAAATTTGGACAATAGGACATTAGGACAGGGACGAAAGGCATGATGGTGCACTTATGCATGCCCCTTACAGGAATGGGGTGAGGTCGATTGTAGACAGTCTAAGGTTAAAGTTTTTGGGGTTTAGGGAAGAAACCACAGAATCAGGTAGTGCATTCTAGGCATTGATCGCTCTATAGCTGAAGTTGTATTTTCTGCAGTCGAGATTCCGGCAATTTTCAGTGGTTTTTGGCTTCCACGCGTGCGCAGAAGCCAAAAAAAAAATTGCTGAAATCTTGCATGCCCACGTTTTCTCACGAGATTTGCTTCCTGCGCATGCGCAGAGGCCAAACCTCGCTCCAACACGCATGCACCGGTCACTCAGAGCTGCGTGCGCATCAGCACCGGTAGCGGAGTTAAGTTGCAGATGATGGTTTCTGGAAGATAGAGTTCATGTCTAACTTGGATATTTTTAAGGTTTAGTTGTTGTTTTTGTAGAAGACCGCAACTCCACCTCCTCTACTGGTTTCATGATCGGACCAATAAACGTGACAGTCTCTTAGTGTAATAATGGAGACAGGGAGAGAAGTGTTCAGCCATGTTTCATAGACAGATATAATGTCAAATTTAGCAGTTTTTTGTAAGAGGGGGAGTTTGGGTATTTTGTTTGCGATGCTTCTTGCATTAAATAGTTTGCATTTAAAATCAGCAGTGGGTGATACTGAGGAAGGAAGGGGCATGTATACCTAGTTTTGGGTGATGAGGAAATTGGATGGTGGATGGTGGGACTTAGTTTTGATGGAGTTAATTTTTTAATTAGTTAATTTGGAGTTATTTGGCCTGGAATCAAGCAAGGAACAGATGTCACTCCGAAAAAGTCCTGCTGTCTAATTACATCCACACATGGGTTCAAGCCAGGAGTGCATTTTCAGTTAAAACAGGTTCTGTTTGCAGTTAAAGTAGTGAGGAGGAAAGAAAGTTCCCTTGTGTAGACATGCAGCACTGAGCTTTTGCAGTGAAAGAATCGAGAAAGAAAGACATTTCTGTGTTTTGCATCAATTAGGGAGTGCTTTGTGTCAAAAGACAGTTTAGGAACAGAGTAGACAAGCACAACCAATACCCACGCATGTCCCACGGGACAATACTGACAGGAAGCTCTAGCCCCAAAGCTCAGGAATGGCTTTTTCAGAACTCAGCAAGCCACTGCTGTGTAAACAGACAGTTGCAGTCAGAATTCAGCCTGTTGAAAAAGAAATGCTTACGATACAACCCACCATTGGGCACGGATAACCTGTATCAGAGAAGCAAATGTGAGGTTCCTGGGCTTTATGTGGGAAAGGATCCGAGAAATCTGGTATAATCTAATTAAATTGAAAGAAGATTGAAATTATTAAGCACCTAAAGAGGTGTCTTCCTATTAACCAGATTTAATTGTAAGGAGATGTAAAGGAACTCAAACTCAGTTTTATTCCGGCTCTTCCCATTTCTTTTTGAACTGAACTTCTTTAAAAGCAAAACATGGGTCTTTAGCCTGGAAAAAAGCTTGGGGGATCCAGATTATAGGAAGCCTGGAATTCACCTGAATCCAGAACTCATTCCTGGAAATTCATTCCACCTCACGATTCCCTATATAATCTGAGCTTAAAGAAAGTGAGAAGATTTTAATTTGTTCTCAATGTGCATGGTGCAATTTTCAAGCTGGCCTGAACTACAGCATTTGTTTAGGAAATGTAAGAAATTAACAAAACCAAGAAAATAGAGACAAAGAGCAATATGCATGCAGCAAGGCAGGTAGATTTTCAGCTACACAGTCTGTCTTCTTTTAAATTCCCCCCCCCCCCCCCCCGGTCTGACAGCACTTTGCCAAACTGAAATTCCAAGAATTATTTCTGTCAAACTAGCATGTTGCTTTATATTTTAGATATTAATAACCTGTGAAAAATCCAAGTTGCAACCACCAGATCATTGCCCCAAGGCAGCCTACAAATGAAACAGAAATGGTACGGTACAAAAAACATGCAAGCAAGGATAAGTGATAGAGGCCCTTTCCTCCCCCACCCCCCAAAAGTTTCCTATTCTGACCCTTTAACATTATATTTTGCCAGGCTCTAAAAGAGAGAGAGGGAGGGCGGGAGGGGGAGAAGAAGGGAGGGAGAGAGAGAGGAAGCGGGAGAGGGAGGGAGGGAGGATGGGAGGGAGAGCGGTAGAGAGGGATGGAGAGGAGGGAGGGATGGAGAGGGAGGGAGGAAGGGTGAGGGAGAAAGGGAAAAGAGGGAGAGGGGGGCAGGAGAGAGGGAGAGACAGAGGGAGGGAGAGGGAGGGAGAGGAAGGGATGGAAGAAGAGAGAGAGGGAGGGGGAGGGAGGGAGGGAGAGAAAGGTTGCTTGTGATTCTGGGGGCATCAGGTTCTGTACCCAGTAAGCCACCTGCTCTCTCCAGAGTAGCTGAAATTTGAGCTCCATCATTTAATTTGTATATACAGGCTTCAGTCAGACCACCTCAGTTAATTAATTCTCTTTCATATTTGGACTAGAACTACCTTTTCCCAAATTGGGCCCTCAAATATCCTGGGATTAAAACTCCAGGAATTTGTAGCCATCTGGTTGAAACACATCTGAAAGGACTAACTGGATAAGGCTTTATAGACTGTCTGGATATGAAGTACAGGTAACCTTCGATTTATCACTCTCCATTACAGTCGTAAGTCATGATGGGCATAAAGCAAGTAACCTATGTTGACCGGCCTATTTTTAATTATCTTTTTTGCAATGGTTGATAAGTGAATCACCATGGTTATTAAACGAATCCATAGTTGTTTAAGCAAACCAATTGTTCACTATGGGGTGTTTTTGCCACCAAAAAAAGGGAGGCAAATGCTGGGTTTTGAGAAAAATGTCATAAATTACAGTCATGTGACTAGGGGGCAGCTAGCAGACCTTCAGAACTGGGTTGTAATAATTTTTGGAGATATTTTTCCATTCCCCACCATCCATTCAGAGCTGAAGAAGCTTCTTAGATGAGAAGCAAAACATCTTCAAAGAAAAAACACAAAGGCCAGTTGCCTCTTGAAAAAGTAGCTTTGAGACAACCATGACCTGGATGACTGAGAATCCCCAGAGACATACATTTTGGAGAGTTATTATAACTTTGAACAGTCACTAAGGAACCAGTCATAAATCGAGAATCACCTGTACTAGTAATTCAGACAGCAAGCTGGCCTGCAAAAAGGCAGTTTGGTTAACACAACAAAAAGGAACAGTGCAAATTAGTCTAATCAGCTGAAAGTATCTATTGGCTCTGAGCAAATTCTATTTATTGATTTATTGATCTGTGCAAGGAGGTTGCTTTAATTCAGTCTGGTAGATGTACTGCCTTCATTAAAGTATTGCTTTGACAAGTTAAGAACTGGGTGAAAACACAGGCATGAATGCTTTTAAAGCAACTGTAACATTTAAAGACTGCTTATCTTAATACAATAGTTGTTACCCTCAGAGTGAGATTGTGATTTAGCAATATAGTTTGGAATAATAGTTAATACATATTTATATTTATATTTATATTATTTATATTTATTGAGCCAAGGTGGTGCAGTGGGTAGAGTGCAGTACTGCAGCCACTAAAGCTGACTATTGGATCTGCAGGTCAGCGGTTCAAATCTCATCACCGGCTCAAGGTTGACTCAGCCTTCCATCCTTTCGAAGTGGGTAAAATGAGGACCTGAATTGTGAGGGCAATATGCTGGCTCTGTTTTTTTAAAAGTGCTATTGCTAACATGTTGTAAGCCGCTCTAAGTCTAAAGAGAAGGGCGGCATAAAAAATTGAATAAATAAATAAAATAAATAAATATTTATATTTATATGCCGTCCATTCCAATAGGACTCAGGGCAGTTAACAATAATCACAAATACTAAAAGCAATAAAAAATACAACACTAATAAAACAACAATACTGTAAAATACATAAAAATGTAAAAAGCCATACATTCACACGGCCATTCTCCTAATTCCAGGCCTGCCGAAAAGGCCAGGTCTTAACAGCTTTCCGGAAGACCTGTAGGGTGGAGATAGTACGGACCTCTGGAGGCAGTTGATTCCAAAGGGTCAGAGCTGCCACAGAGAAGGCTCTTCCCCAAAGCCCCGCCAACCGACATTGTTTGGCGGAGGGGACCCAAAGAAGGCCGACCCTGGTCGTAGCGAGGTATGAGGCAGGAGGCAGTCTCTTACCCTCTTCAAAAACAGAACTAGGAAAACAAGTCAGCATTTCTTCTCTTGGATATGCTACCTATTTACACATGGGGAAGGGGGTAAAAGTTTTCTAAAAACAATCTTCCCGACCAGGGGTGGCGACTTTGATTTCATTGAAGGCTGCATTAAGGTTGTGTTTACCTCGGGCTGAGGTAGACGTGGCCAGCTTGACTATACTCGTGTCGGGGGCATCTGTGGTGGCATGAGTGCTCAGCCAGACAAAATAGGCTCCAGAGCTTTTTAGCAGTCACAGCCTCCTGCTGCCCTCTGCCCGTGAAAAATGGAGCTCAGAGGGGCCACCTGCGAGCCAGATCTAAGCACCCTACGGTTCACATCCAGCCCCAGAGCCTTGAGATTGACACTCCTGCTCTTGACATTTATGGGGCTGCAGTCATGTTCACCTCGTTTTGATGCTTGAATAGTTTTTTCTGAACAGGAAATGGGGAGCAGGTTAAGGAAAAGTGGGGCTTGGCCAAGTTTTCTTCTTGGTTTCTTCACTTTCAGACTCAACACCTTCAGCAGACAACATGTTTATTCTGGCAAACCTACCTGCATGATATGGATCACTGGATGGGTAAATGGATAAGATTAGCTACTGGATACCAGAAAGACCTCAACCCACTCTGCTCCCCCACAAAGTTATAGCAACGCTGATCCCACAAGATAGGATGATTGCCATCTAATTCTTCTGAAACCAAGTTAAGCAAACCTCAACAATCCCAAATTAATGACACCAAATTTACATTCCTCTATAAAATTTTATTACAGAGCAATGGGGGTTGAAATCTAAAACATATGAAGAGCATCCCTTAACATTACAGATTAGTTAAAACTATCAATCTTATTTTTAAGTCAATTTTCAAAATTGGGTCACATTTTTTAATATTTTTTCCCTTTAACACTGTAATCCTGCACATCGGGGTAGACTGAGGTAGACCATTCAGTTTGGATGACTGAATGGAGCTGAAAGCTTACTGGGCCAGGTGCCCTTCCTGACCTCTACACGGAGTTCGCAGCAGCAGACAATTACTCATTGTACCCAGAGAGAGAGAGAGCTACCTGCCGCTACCTAGGATCAAACTCACAGCCTCCTGATTATGAGGTGAGAGCTCAAACATCGAGGCCACCCATAATTTTTTAATCTAATAGTTTCTTCCAAATTAAAATCCCAAACTGCAAATTTCTACATAATTGATCTAGCAATGTAAAATCCAAAAACTGACATTAAAGAGCTTTCCAGAAGTTGTAAATAAATGCTTTCTTTCGTTTTTAAATCATCTTATCCAATGGATGCCATTCCTGGAAGACCTACCTAAAGAAATAGGGGCAGTTTTTGAAAACCAAAATATCTGTATTTAAGTATTTAAAGGGCTTATATCAATGTATATTATTTTACCCCCATTTCGTGTTTCTTGGCCATGGGTGTCAACATCAGAATCTTTTTCTTGAAGCTCAAAATTTTTTTCTCAAATCTGCTAAATATGAGGAAACAAGTTGTTATCATAAACGTATTTGTATTTATTAGATTTGTATGCCACCCCCTCTCCGTAGACTCGTAAAGTGAGCTATGGCAGGCGGGGGGGGGGGGGGGATTTTCTATTTCAAAAAACAGTGAAAAAAGGAAAAAAAATGATTGGGTAATGATTGTAATGGGTTATTAAGAATTTTAAAGTACTTTTAATTGCATTTTAATTATTTATATTGTTTTTACTTTTGCTGTGAACTGCCCTGAGTCCCATGGGATTTGGCGGCATATAAATATAAATATAAATATAAATATAAATATAAATATAAATATAAATATAAATATAAATATAAATATAAATATAAAATATAAATATAAATATAAATATAAATATAAAATATAAATATAAATATAAATATAAATATAAATATAAATATAAATATAAATACATACATACATAAAAAGTACTACCCCACCCTTGCATGGCACTTCTCCATCCATGTTGCATACCTACCCAGCACCAAAACCCCTCAACCAACCAAAACCTGATCTATTTTAGGATTACAACAGTTACCTTTGATTTAATTTGATTTGCATTTCAAATGAACCACATTTAAAGTGATTATCACCCTTCTATTTCACAATTTTCCTTTTGGTTACATTACTCAAAGTTCTCAGAGTTATCTGAAATTTCAGGTCCAAGGACAGGTTGCCCGCAAATTATTATTATTTATTAAATTTATATGCCGCCCCTCTCCAAAGACTTATGACCACAATTGACACCCTGATGTTGTGAGACATTTGTTATGTGAATTTTGTCCCATTTTATAACCTTTCTTGCCTCAAGCTTTAAGCAAATCACTGCAGTTGTAAAGCTAATAACCCAGTTGTTAAGTGAATTTGGCTTCCCCCTTGACTTCACTCTTAAGGTCACAAAAAGATATGACATGACCTTGGAATACAGCAATGGTCATAAAAATGAACCAACTGTCAAGCATCAGAATTTTGATCACATGATCATGGAGATGCTGCAAAAGCCATAACAGTCCAAAATGGTCAAAGTCACTTTTCTCAGTGTTGTAACTTTGAATGTTCATTAAATAAACTGTTGTACACCTGTTTCCCTATTGATCTTTTAAGAGAATGGCTTTCACTTTAGTATAAAGCTATGACATCTGATACTGCACATCAATAAAAGGAATAACTGAATGTTAAAGGTAGATTAATCTCTTTTTTAGATTTTTTATTTATATTTCCTATCTCTTAGCTGCCCATCTTTCCCTGAAAGGGGCTCTGTAAGGCAGGTCCTAATCATGAAACCCAGAGGGTAGAAATAGGAGGGGAGGGGGAATGAGACTGACAGCAACCATCCAATAAATCCTTAGCTGAGATTGATTGAAAATAGGGGGCTTTTGATGCAGGAGGGGTTATTTTTACAGCTGAACAACAATGGGGCAGCCTCTAAAGCAGGGGTCCCCAAACCTTGGCAACTTTAAGACTTGTAGACTTCAATTCCCAGAATTCTCCAGCTGGCTATGCTGGCTGGAGAATTCTGAGAGTTGAAGTCCACAAATCGTAATGTTGCCGGAGTGATGGAAACCCTTTTTGTTTTTAATAATTGAGAATATTGGACATATGGAACGTTAGATATTGAAGTTGCAATAGTTCTTTTTTTGGTTGTTTAAATATTTTTACTTGTCAATTAGATTAAACATTGGAGGGATGAAGTTATGGTAGTTGAAATGAAAATAGAAAATAAAGAAGCTCCATTAAGGATATAAAGGATCTAAATATAAAATTTATAAGGATATAAATTTTGTATATGTACACTGCTCAAAAAATAAAGGGAACACTTAAACAACACCATATAACTCCAAGAAATCAAACTTCTGTGAAATCAAACTGTCCACTTAGGAAGCAACCCTGGTTGACAATCAATTTCACATGCTGTTGTGCACATTCAACTTTGTGCTTGAACAAAGTATTCAATGAGAATATTTCATTCATTCACATCTAGGATGTGTTATTTGAGTGTTCCCTTTACTTTTTTGAGCAGTATATATGGTTAGGCATTGGTATTGTGTTTTTATTCACATATGTTTTAAGGTGGAGAGAAAAAATTATACCTAAAAGAAAATCTTAATGTTGCCAAGTTTGGGGAACCATGGCTTAAACAGTTCACCAAACATTATTATTATTATTATTATTATTATTATTATTATTATTATTAATTAGATTTGTATGCCGCTCCTCTCCGAAGACTCGGAGCGGCTCACAACAAGACTCACTTTATGTCCACAAGTCTTAAAATTGCCAGGTTTGAAGACCTCTGCTCTAAAGCAAACTTGGGCAGCAAAGTTGCAAGACCAAATCCTATGTAGATTTATCTGGAAAATAAACCCTGGTATATATTCTTTAGGACTTTCCAGCACCTCAGCCTCTTAGTTATATTTGTAGAGATTACAAGCCCAGTTCAACAGACAATTAGGATAAGGGTTGATAGAAGCTTAACCCTCCCAACTTCAAAGTCATTCCCCTTCTGGCTTTCAAAGAGCAGCAACTCCCACTGCCTCAGCCTTTGGGTGGTGGGGAGAATCAGGCAGCACAAAGGATTAAAAGTGAGATTCTCCAAAAAAGGGGGGGGGCAGGGATTAGGAGCTTTTTTTACAAGGAAAGTCTAAAACCTGCAAATTTAAATCAAATACTCTCAGCATATTCCCGCAAAAGAGAAGTCTGTTAAGGAGGAGGAGTGGCAGTCTTGCCTGAAGGCAGGTGTGAGCAGTAATGGGAGGATGCAATGGGGGTAGTAAGTTTATGCCCTATTTATTGAATACTTAATAGGTTTTTTTATTGTCCTTCCTTCTCTAGTATGATCCTTAATTACTTTTAAAATAAGAAATAAATAATATGTTTTAACTAGAAATGCTTTAATCATTCTAAACATTATCTAGAACTGAACTTTTATAGCAATTAAGGCTATCTATCATTTGTCCTTTTTGTGGCTATTCAAATAATGTGACTTAACTGAAAGAGAGTCCAAGCACCAAGGCTCACCTTGGTCAGTAAGCCACTCCCACCCAGTCACATGACCTTTAAACCTACCCCGGTCACATGATTGTCAAGCCACTCCCACCTGGCCACATGACCATCAAACCACACCTACAAAATAAGCCACGCCCACAGTGTGGCAGTAAAAAAAATTGGCAGCCCATCACTGGGTATGAGTCTATAATGGAGAGCTGAAAAAGTCACAATTGGAGGAGAAAGAGGAAAGTGCACATAACTCTCCTTGTGAAGACACTGGTGGCATTATTCCTCACACTTACATTATCTCCCCAGCAACAATTTATCTGTCATTGTTTAGACACATTTATACAACAGTTTGGCAGAGCTCCCGAGGGAGACCCCTTTTATTTCCTGCATTCAAGTGACAGAATTGAGGCTGTGGTAGGAGGGCTTAATTCCCACCTCCCCTTGCAGAGCGAACCAGATTCCAAAACTATTCCGAGAGAGAAGAAAAGTTTTACAATGTCACACTGAACCCAACACAACCTGCTTCAACTGCAAACGGGTATAAAAACCTGCAGGAACTGGGTGCTAGAGCTGTTTTCCTTTTCACACAGAAGCAACAACTTCCCAGCTCAGCATCTCCAGTTCAGGCCAGAAAAGAACGATCACAAACCATAAAGCCTCATTTGATACAATGTGGACAAAGCTCAAACAGATTTACCAGCCTTTCGCTTTTCCCATCACATCCAGGTGCAAAGATAACATTGAACAAAACACAAGAGAGTTAACAGCAACTGGGCTGCAGAAACCCAGAAAGCCAGTAGAGGGCAGCAAAGAGTGGTGTTTTTCTTTGTCGTTTTGCTGTCATCTTGTAGTTGCTCAGGTTTTTGAACTCCAGATCTGAGAGCTATGGAGTTCACACAATATGGTGTATGCAAATTAAGGGGAAAAATAGACTACTATATATATTGTCTTTGAGTGAATGATTTTTGATATTTAACCTTTATAAAGTTTTAGATTAACTATTTAATTAGTTGGATTCAATTGTATTTTGTACACTGTTTTATTGTTGACATGTTGTGAGCCGCTCTGAGTCCACGGAGAGGGGCGGCATACAAATCCAATAAATAAATAAATAAATATTTTTTTAAATTATTATCTATGCTAATTACATAGCACATTACAATAGGCTTAAAATAAGACTTTTTGCAATATAGTGCTCCACAACCTTCAGCATCATATCATGTGAAAACCAATTAGCAAGTTCCACCAGCAAGTCTACTGGTCAAATTCTGCCTCCCTCTCAATCCCAAATGAATGCGGATCACACACACATACCAAAAAAAAAACACTCCAACACACACATACATACCAACATGCACATACACCTGGTACTTCATTAATGCAAATGGCAACTATCATCACAAAAATCAATACAGGTAGTCTTGTGGGGGGGGGCAGGAAAGAGTTAGTAATGTTCTCTGCAGTCTGGTAGCCTTCTTTAAAAAAAATTGGTTTGGTTCTGAAACCCAACATGACCACAGACTTCAGAGGATAATCAGAACTGCAGAAAAAACAATTGCTGCCAACCTGCCTTCCATTGAGGACCTGTATATTTCACGAGTCACAAAGAGGGCTGTGAAAATATTTACTGACCCCTTGCATACTGGACATAAACTATTTCAACTCCTACCCTCAAAACATCACTACAGAGCACTGCACACCAAGACAACTGGACACAAGAACAGTTTTTTTCCCAAACACCATCACTCTGCCTAACAAATAACTCCCTCAACACTGTCAAACTATTTACTAAGTCTGCACTTAGCAGTAGTTTTTTCTCATCATTCCTATCCCCAATTTCCTCCCACAATTAAAGATTCTCCAACTGGGAAGTAACTTGTTGCTTATATCCTTAAGATTCTTATTAATATTGTTTAATATTGCTTATTTGACTCCTATGACAATCATTAAATGTTGTACCACATGATTCTTGGCAAATGTATCTTTTCTTTTATGTACACCGAGAGCATATGCACCAAGAAAAATTCCTTGTGTGTCCAATCACACTTGGACAATAAAATTCTATTCTATTCTATTCTAAAAAGGAATTACCCAATCTTCCAGGACAGCTCGGTGAGTGCTAATTGGCAGAAAGGGGGCGCTGTTTCCAATCAGACTCACAAATGTTATGGAAAGTGTCTGGCTAGTCTGAGGATGGGCAGCATGTTGCACTAGGACAGTGATGGCGAACCTTTTTTTCCTTGGGTGCCAAAAGAGTGTGGGCGCACACTATTGTGCATGCCCGAATGCCCACACTCATAATTCAATGCCTGAGGAGGGTGAAAACAGCTTCCCTCACCTCCCAGAGGCCCTCTGGAGACCGGAAACCGCCTGTTTCCCAACTTCTGGGGGCCCAGTAGGCTCATGTTTCGCCCTCCCCAGGCTCCAAAGGTTTCCTTAGAACTGGGGAAGGGTAAAAACGCCCTCCCCCATCCTCCTGGAGTCTCTCTGGAAGCCAAAAATGCCATCCGGAGCCTCTGTGCAAGCCAAAAATCAGCTGGCCGACACACACATGCACACTGAGCTAGAGCAACAGCTTGTGTGCCAGCAGACATGGCTCCGCATGTCACCTGTGCCACCTGTGGCATAGGTTCACCATCACTGCACTAGGACCACATGGAAATTTCAAAGCTCATTGCAAGCATGTAGATCAGACCTCTGGCATGAGCAACCCATCCAATGTTGTTGCTTGAGAAATGAAAACGCAAAAGAGAAAGGAAAGGAGGAGAGACTCTGATGCCAAAGAGAGAGGGGAAAATGGGGGTGTTGTAAACTTACTTCTGGGTCTGGCCCTGCCCATTGCTTGCTTAAGCCCCAATCCACATTGCTGCATAATTTCTTGCAGATCACTGCCAAATGAATACTCTCTTAACAATAACAACAGTAACAATAATGGCTGCCAAACCTACACCCTTGTCTCTCGATTTAATGCCAGATGCCAAAATCAAAACACCTTTAGGAGAGGCACAGTAGCTACATACGCAAGAACCGTATACACAACAGAAACTGTTCTTGCAACTTTCTCTGAGCTGCATCGTATTTTAATTCCCTGCCACAGAAATGACTCCTTGTATACTGACAACTAACAGATCAAAGAGAAAGCTACCCTTTTTTCTGACAGACTGAACATCACACCAGCAGGAGTTATTCCTGGAAGCAAACTATCGTACACCAACTATCGTACACCACTCTTTTTTCCCCCACCACTCTTTAATAAATGCTAGAAAATGGGCTTGGGGGATTTTTCTTGAAAATATTGTCATGAGGTTGGAAGTGGATAGATAGACTGAAAAGATTAGAAGATTCTCCAACTGGGAAGGTATCCCTGCTTGAATTTGAAAGAGTTTTCTGCTTCAACATACCTGATGGTATCAAGCTTGCAACGTAACATTGGCTACCCACCAAAAAAAAAAAACCCCTAAATAGAATCACACCTTCTCGGTACAGGGATAGGAAGCCACCAAGAAATCCCAAGGCTAGACTGGGTAGAGAAAAAACAACATTATAAAAATAGGAAGGAGCAAAGCACTACCATAAGATTGCCAACAAAATGACAAGAAGTCCCCAGAAGTTAAAGTCAACTCAAAGATGGCTTTACATTTGTAGAATAGAATAGAATAACAGAGTTGGAAGGGACCTTGGAGGTCTTCTAGTCCAACCCCCTGCTAAGGCAAGAAATCCTACACCACTTCAGACAAATGATTATCCAACATCTTCTTAAAAACTTCTAGTGTTGGAGCATTCACAACTTCTGGAGAAAGTTGTTCCATTGATTAATTGTTCTAACTGTCAAGAAATTTCTCCTTAGGTCTAAGGTTGCTTCTCTCCTTGATTAGTTTCCACCCATTGCTGAATAGCTTGACTCCCCCTTCTTTGTGGCAGCCCAATTTGCTTCAACCTATTCAGCTCAAGAGGCTCCTCTTTTGGTATTGCTTTGCAAGTGAGGGTTTTGGCCTTCAAAAATGTTCTTCCATCAGCACTTTACATCACCCAATGTTCAAGCTAGTTGAAGGCAGTTGTTAAAGCATCAATCTAGAAAACGGGGAGATTGTTGTGAGTCCCAGTCCTGTCTTAGGCCCTAAGCCACTGGAGTAACTTCGACCAGTCACTCTTTGTCAACCCTGGGAAGAAGGAAAGGGCAATCCCTTTCTGAAATCTTGCCAAAAAAAAATGCAGGAACTTGTCCAGGCAGTTGCAAAGAGTCAAGATTGACTTGAAGCTGCAGACACACAAAATATTCAAAGTTGGTTCCCCCACCGCTTCTTCTGAAAATCTGGGACCCCTGCCATTTTTGCCATTGAAAATATACAAAAAGACTTTTGCAAAAGTTTCTGGTCCATACACAATTTGCTAACTGCGTTATATAGCTTGCTTAGGATAATCTTAGTAACTGGGGGGGAGAGTAAGCCATTTTTTTTTGGGGGGGGGACTTCTGCTTAGCCCTCCAAGAGGCAGTAAGATCTCTGATCACTGGCTAATCACAAACGTAGTCAGCAACACATATACCAAGAAATACAGGAGAAAATGGCAGAAGGCCAAAAGTCAACCACACCACTGCATAGTGAAAGATAATCAAGTGGGAGCTACCAACCATCCAACAGGTGTTAGTTCACTCACAGGACAAACCTTCTAACAATGTCAAAGAGGTTCAGGACTACATTTCCCAGATTGCACAGCCTATGATACTGGCATATTGTGAAGTATTGACTTTGGTGAAGGTCCAAAGCTCCTAAGCAGAAGATCTGAGATATGCTCCAAGTTGCAAGCATAAAGAAGGGGTGTGGCACAAATTGGGGGTTGGGAAAACACAACTGAGCACCAGTTAAGTCTACAAGAGGAGTGAAAACCTGCATGGTAACAAACTGAGAAACAAGAAGGGCCAATGGCACGCTGCTCCCTACATTTGAAGCTATCTCCCCTTCCCATCTCATCCCACCCTGTTCTATTTCAAGGCCAGAGCAGGGCCCAGACAAGTTCATTCATGCCAAAGATTCCCCATTAAGAGATGCCGCTTTCTCGCCACAAAAAATAAGAGAGAGAGATTCAAAGAAAGCAGAACAATGTGCTGAAATGCAGCACTTTGGCAATGTTCACAAAACATCCTTAACTAGGTTGCTGTATTAAACATTTCTGCAGGATTTGCATGGTGACCTGAGCTATAAATTAATCAAACTGGCTGAATTCACACAACATGGAAACCCAACAAGTTCGCCCTATACATTGTGCAAAGGCCGAGACTGGGCTTCCCAATTGACCAATGTGAGTTACTGAAGTTTTCGCAGCTACCGGAGCTCCAAGGAGATTAACTGTTAGGCAGGAAATCTTCAGAATATGATCTCTTGGTTCAATCTCCTAAAAAGTCCTCCTAAAATGTCCTCATTGAAATATCTACCAGTAAATCTTTCCTAAAACAAAGACACAAGAATTCAGAGGTCCGGGGAACCAGAAAGCTGGCACGCAAAGAGCTATTTATTTAATTGCTTACCAGAGCATTTTAACTGCACATTAAAACTCCACGCCATTAGAACAGCGAGCCCTGAGCTGCAATCTCAATGAGGTTAACTTTTGAGCGAACACATTTCAAACCTTGCACAGCATTAGGGAAGAGAGGGTGCATGACAAAAGGGACCCAAACCGTGGAAGGCACTGCCCAGAAGCCGAAGCCTTGTGTAGCTATGCAAAAAGCTAACAGCTGCACAAGTATATTTATGTTAGGAGTCTGTGAGAAAGAAAACCAACAGTGAAAGGAGACAGCTGCAGAGACCCACAGAACGAAAAAAAAACCCCAGTTGCTTTGTACTGGACTGCTGGGGTCTCTTCAACGGTTGTAATATCTTCTCCCCTTAGTGTTTTTCTACAGCAGAAGTCTCCAACCTTGAAAACTTTAAGTGGGGAGGACTTCAACTCCCAGAATTCCTCAGCCAGCAAATTTTGGAGGACTTCAATTCCCAGAATTCCCCAGCCAGCAAAGCTGGGAGGACTTCAATTCCCAGAATTCCCAGTCAGCAAATTTTGGAGAACTTCAACAACCAGAATCCTGGGAATTCTGGGAATTGAAGTCTTCCAGGCTTAAAGTTTCCAAGGTTGAAGACCCCTGTTCTAAAGATTCTCCACAGAAAGAGCCAAGCCACTCTCAAACCACAATGGCAAAGACTTTATAAACAACGTCCCAACCCCCTCACGGTTCCAGGACGTCCCCGGGAAGCGCCCTGAAAAAGTTTAACCGGCTGAGAAGATTCCACACAACAGCCGGTCACTTTTTTTGTTTTTTGGCGAGACGGTCAGCCGTGTCCAATATTCCGAATTATTATTAATATTTAAACGAACTTCAAAATGTAGAATGGGGGTGTGTGATGTGGACTCGTGAGGCGCGGTCTAAACGTGACATGGCCGCAAGAAGAGGGGGCGTGGCACTTTTCCTCCGGGGCAGAGGTGCCCTTCCCCCCCCCCCGCGCCTGAGTGGGCGTGTCCCGGGCAACCCAGGGGCGGTGCCGGCGGCAGCGGCTAGAAGACAAGGGGGCGGGGGACCGCTCGGGCTGGCTGCGGGGAAAGGAGCCGAAGCGGGAGCCGGGAGCCGGAGAGGTGGGCGGGACGGCGAGGGCCCTGCAGGCGAAGGAAAAAGCGGGTCGTCGTCTTTGCTCTGCACCGTTCCCGGTGCAAATACACGCACACGCGTACACACAAGACCGAAGGCAAAGCACCCACTTAAAGGGAGGCGTGGCAAACACGCGTTGATCAAAACACAACAGCAAGGGAAGAAGCTGGTTTACCGGGACGAAGGGATCGCAGGAGAATTAGGAAGGAGTAAATCGACAGCGGGGGGTTTAATAAAGGCGGCATCGGTTAGGCGGTTAAGAGAAGGGGTGGGGGAAGCAAAGTCGATCATCCCGCCGCCTCGCCTCTAGAGGGCTTGTTCCAAGGGGGGGCTTCAAGTAACCACGTCGGGGGGGGGGGCACCCCACGCGCGGTGCAAGCACAGACACTAAACCTTTGCAACCAGACACTAAACCTGTGCAAGCACAGACCCTGAACCAGTCCGGTTTTGCAAAAAGGCAAAGAGTAAAATCTTTTTAAAAGAAGGGGGCGGCAGATCAATCGTTAAAAAAAGACCCCTTGGCATTAAGGAAGCTTGCGCGCAAAGAGCTCACCCTTTTTCTTTTTCCTTCTCCCAGCTAGGAAGCCATTCCTAAAAACCGGGTCTGGAAGAGATCAAAAGCGGAGATCCACTGCGAAGTTTGGGGTTTGCAGAGGAAGCGAGGACGGGAAGGGGGAGTAGAGGATTGAACCGCCCCGCCAACGACGCGCGCGGCCCCCCAAAAGAACTGCACGGGCCCGTGGCAGGTTGCGCGCGCACGCACACACCCACTCCGCTTGCAAACTGGCGAGTCGTTGCCGCCGCCTGGGCTTTTTAAAAAAAAAAAATTCCGGGCCTCTTTCCAAAAGCGCCCCCCGCCCCTCGAATTCCCCTCACGCGCGCCAAGGGGTGCGGGTGGGCGTGCGCGCCTTCCCCGCGGCGCTTACCTCCAGAACGCCGCTTGGCCAGCTCCCGCTTCCCTCCTTCCCTTCCTTTTCCGAAGCTTGTTTTGAAATTCACCTTCCCCTTTTTTTCCTCCAGCTCCCTCCTCCCCTCTTTTTTCTCTCCTCCCCCCCTTCCAGTCCCCTCCCCTCCTCTGTCCCCGGCACAAGCTGCCTCACGTACGCGGCTGCAGGCAGCCCCCGGCCTGGAGTCCCGGCTCGGAAGGGAGGCAACTCGCCTCAGCGGCACGTCGAGGAAACGCGCAGAAAACCCCCAGAACGCAAACAACGCGAGCCGCACCGAAGAGCCGGCTCTGTGTGTGCGTGACACACACACACAAACACCACACAGAGAGAAGCGCCCTGTCAATTCTGTACAGATCCGCCGTGGCCACAAAAGAGCAGGCGCCAGCTGACTGGGCAGGCGGCCTCCACCGGGCAAGTGCCACCAGTCCAGCATGGAAACCTCGAGGCGTGTGGCGAAGCGCCGCTTGTTAGGCAAAAACGCCAGCTCAGGCGAATTTCTGGTTCCTCGCACATCTCAAGGGATAGGTTTTATTTGGGACGATGCTGCGTACTGGGCCACGCACTGGCATCGTGGCGCACAAGCGCATCATTGGGCCTACCGCCCCTGTCCTATTGTCCTTCTTTTTATCCCTTCACTTTTTACTTATGTTATATTTATACAAACTGCTATCCTATACCTCAGAGGTCCCCAAACTTGGCAACTGTAAGACTTGTGGACTTCAACTCCCAGAATTCTCCAGCCAGCTATGCTGGCTGAAGAATTCTGGGAGTTGAAGTCCACAAGTCTTACAGTTGCCAAGTTTGGGGGGCCTCTGCTATACATGTTTGATAAATAAATAAATAAATACATACATACATACATACATACATACATACATACATACATACATACATACATACATTGTCAACACTCTGCAACTTGCACTGGCTGCCTATCAGTTTCCGGTCACAATTCAAAGTGTTGGTAATGGCCTATATTGGACCAGAATACTTACGGGACCGCCATCTGCCGCATGAATAACAGCGGCCGATTAGGTCCCACAGAGTCAGCCTTCTCCGGGTCCAGTCGACTAAACAATATCGTCTGGCGGGACCCAGGGGAAGAGCCTTCTCTGGCGGCCTTGGCCCTCTGGAATCAACTGACCCCTGGAGATTCGAATTGCCCCCACCCTCCCCGTCTTCTGCAAGATATTAAAGACTCACCTATGCCGCAAGGCATGGGGGGACTAATTCCCCCCTCTCTTCTGACTATAGCACTTGAGAATGGTATGACTGTGTTGTATTGATTGTTTTTAATATTAAGGGGTTTTAATTCTACTTTTATTAATTGGATTAGTATCATTGTTTACTGTATTTATTGTTGTTGTGAGCCGCCCGAGTCTTCGGAGAAAAGCGGCATACAAATCTAATAAATTAAATTAAATTAAAATTCATATTGTATATTGTTTTGTTATGTTGTGAACCGCCCCAATTCCTTGGAGAGGGGCAGCATACAAATCCATTAATAAATAAATACATACATACATACGTACGTACATACACACACACACACACACACACACACTTGGGGAGCTAGGAAGGGCAGAAGTTTACCCTACATATATCAGATTTCAAGCCCCCATCATTCCCAGCTGGGAAGGGTTTAGCAAAAAATACACAGTTTCAGAAATGCCTGATGGATATTTGACATGAATTATTGCTGCTTCTTATGCAAACTGCCTTGCAAAGCGGCTGACAAAATATAAAATAATAGGTGCGATTCATAAGTATAAACAATGTTCATTAAAAAAGCAAGACAAAAGGGAAAAACAAAAGCAAAGGCCATTTCATGAGCTGTTATTGAGACAGGATGAAAAAATAACATTTCAACACCTAAAATTAAGGTACCCAAGTTTTGAAGAAGGGCATACAAGCCAGAAATTGGATCAAAAAACAAACATGGAAACAAAGACAAAGTTTGCAAGGGGGGCAGGTAGCAAAATATATTGGAGAGACTACAACACAAATGGGACATATAGAAAGCTCTTATCCAATGAACTGACTTGTCACTTGAATTGACTTGTCACTTGTCCAAGGAATTGACTCAAAATTACCAGCATATATAGAATTGCTTCATTAAGCAAATCAAGACTGTTGTGGGGTTTTTTTTTTAAAAAAATCCACTTCTTAGCATTGATTTGGAGCCATGTTCACTGCAGAGGAAATCAGTTTTATTCTTTTTTTTTAAAAAAAAAACAAAGTTTGCCATTTTTTACTACTGGATTTGCCACTACTGCAGTTATCCTTCTTAACACACATATTAACAAGTTGTTTGCCCCAGGGGTTTGCAATCATTTGTTTGAAGTGACACACCTATACTGCAAATAGAAGAAGGAGTGTAGCTCAAGACTCAAGGAAGCAATGAAAGAGCATAGAAATCTTTGAAGAAGAAAAAAAGCGGGGGCTAAAATGTGACACTTTTGACACCTTATATTTATCAGTTTAATGTTGGAGAGCTCCTTCCTTGGTCTTCTAAGACAGTGTTTCCCAACCTTGGCAACTTGAAGATATTTGGACTTGAACTCCCAGAATTTCCCAGCCAGCTGGCTGGGGAATTCTGGGAGTTCAAGTCCAGATATCTTCAAGTTATATCCTACCTTAATGTTACAAGATATATTATCCAGCATGATCACCAAGAAGCAAGATATTTCACAAATACTGTATAAGAATGAGATCTGGGTGTATCTATTCCATTAAATTCGGGAGTGGGAAGAAATTATTGGAAAGCCGCAGTGGGCAGAGTAAAGGCTAATCTGCAATTTTGGTGGAACAGAAATTCTCCATTTTTCTCAGTTAAGGAGGAAAGAATGGTTTGCCTTCCAAGGTATGCCAGGCCTATTTTAGGATTTAGATTAACAGTCCTGTGTTGTTTTTCCCCCCACCGCAAATGGTGCTAGGTTTGAGGGCCATTATGCTGTTGAAATCTGCAGACAGACACAGCTTTGACACCTGCAAAATAAATGTGGTTTCGGGATTGAATGTGTTCGTGTGGGCCACTGTTTGCCTTCTGTTTGACTCGAAGTAACCCCTTTCCACCATCCATTTGCTATCTGAAGCAGTCTTTCCCAACTTGGCACCGCCCAGATGTATTGGAATTGCAATTCCTAAAGTTTTTGAAGCTGAAAGCTCCAGAAATTCCAGTCCAACCTATGTGGAGGATTCAGAAAGGCTGCTATGGAGGTCGAGGATGTCAATTAATATAAATCAATACAAATGCATGCAAAGCACCACCACCCCTTATGGAATAATTTCTGTAATCACACACTATGATTCCATCCAGGAGATGAGCTACAAAGTGTTTTTAAATGAGTTTAAGGGCCAAAGATACCTGCTTGCAAAATAAAGGAGATCAAGACATTTTCATTAGCCAATCTTTTTGAAACAAGGCTGCCGTTCATTCATGTTCTACTTAAGACATACGGTAGAAACATTGAAGATTGATGGCAGAAAAAGACCTCACGGTCCATCTAGTCTGCCCTTATACTATTTCCTGTATTTTATCTTAGGATGGATATATGTTTATCCCAGGCATGTTTCAATTCAGTCACTGTGGATTTACCAACCACAGCTGCTAAAGACTATAGCAGAAGCAAAATTATGTTATTAATGTACAAACATCCAGAAAATTAATACACAAGTTATTAGAGAGCTGTGGTTTGCTTCCTCCAAGAAACAGCTAAAACTGCCTCTTGCCAATCCTGCGCCTTCTGAATGTTAAGCTACACCAGTGTTTCCCAACCTTGGCAACTTGAAGAGATCTGGACTTCAACTCCCAGAATTCCCCAGCCAGCATTCGCTAGCTGGGGAACTCTGGGAGTTGAAGTCCAGATCTCTTCAAGTTGCCAAGGTTGGGAAACACTGGGATACACAATCACTTTCCTCCACCAGCATGGCCAATACACACGATGCCTGCAGAGGTTGGTGGTCAAATGCACCTGCAGCTGCGCCCTTAGCAAAAGCAGAGATTCTGCTTTTCTCCTAAAAGATTTTTAATTTAGGCAGATCTAAATTTTTAATTTAGGCAAAGAGGGAATTGGGAAAGGGGTGGCGGTGGAGGAGGAAAAACGGTGGAACATGTCACCCAGCTACAAAAATGTGCAAAACATGAAGAAAGTCAACCCGGGAAGCTTAAGACGTCAGAAGCCGAGAAACGTGTATTGAGGCAGATCGGTAGAGATGGTCCAAATCCCATCACCACCACCAAAAAAAATTGCCCTTATTTTTTTTTTTAAACCTAACGCCTAAGCAGTTTGGGGACTGGTCGCTGGCTTCTTCAAGAGGATCCCAAAAGGACTGGATCCTTTCCAGGCAGATGAAGTAACTACTGTAAAATTTAATAATGGATCCTGCACATGCAGAAGCAATAGATCTGCCCAACGAGCCGCTTCGGCCGTTTAAACACAAAACCAGCAACAGTTTTAAATCGCCGCCTTCCCCAGCCGTTAAAAAAAGCAAGCCGCCTTTTTTGCACGCCTGGTTCGGGACTCGATTGGACCTTTGCTCCCCCCTCCCCACCCCCCACCCCAGTTCGGCTGTACCTTTCGCAAGATCCGCCGCCTTTTTTTTTTGCAGCGATCTCGCCTTTTCATTTATTTACCAGTCCCGCCGGTACAACGGTGGACTTTGGCAGGGCCTGTCCAGCCGGCCCCGTCCTCTCACCTTTTGCAGGCGGCTCCTCCCGGGTGCGGGCAGCGGCAGGCGGGGTGGGGGGAGCGTGCAAGGGAGGCCTGGCCGCCTCTCCCGCGCTCGCCGCTCCACGTGCTTCCCGACGCCGGGCTTTGCTTCTCGCCCTCTTCCTCCTCCTTTGCCGGCCGGGTTAGAGCAGCTCGGGAAAGCTCTGTTGTAAACAAGCTGCCCTCGCGGCCCAGCCCCTCGGCGCCCATTGGCTGCGCTGCTCTATTTAAATACACGCCCCCAAAGCCGGAGCTCTGCAAAAAATAAACACCGAAGCCGAGCCGCTTCGAGCTCGCCTGCTTAGAGCCTCGCCGTCCTCCCCCGCTTTTCACCCACTCCTGGGCGTCCGGCTCGGCTTTCTAAGCTCTTTTTTAAAAAACTCCTTTGCTGCCATTGCCGAGCTCGGGAGAAGAGAGCGGGGTTTTTGCAAACGTCCCTAAGTCTCCCCTTTTTCAGCCAATTATTATTATTATTATTATTATTATTATTATTATTATTATTATTATTAGTTTTCAAATGTCCGCTGAGATCCTTTGGCGCAGTGCCAAAGGATCTCAGCGGACATTTGAAAACCATCGGGGTTGACAAAATCTCCATCTGTCAATTGCAAAAGTCTGCTTTACTAGGATTGGAACACATAATTCGCCGCTACATCAGGCAGTCCTAGAAATTTGCTGTGTTATATTGATATTATTATTATTATTATTATTATTATTATTATTATTATTCTCCTCAGTGGACATTTGAAAGCCATCGGAATTGACAAAATCTCCATCTGTCAATTGCAAAAGGCCGCTTTACTGGCATCAGCGCACATAATTCGCCGCTACATCACGCAGTCCTAGGTGCTTGGGAAGCACCCGACTGGTGATGAAATACGAAATCCAGCAGCTAGAGAAATTAGTGAAATAGGAAGATCTTGTATTGTTGATAATAATAACAATAATAATAATAATAATAACAACAACAGTAATAACAATAGGAGTAGGAGGAGATTGGAAGGGACCTTGGAGGTCTTCTACTCTAACCCCCTGCTTAGGCAAGAAACCCTACACTACTTCAGACAGATGGTTATTCAACATATGCTTAAAAACTTCCAGTGTTGGGGCATTCACATCTTCTGGAGGCAAGCTGTTCCATTGATCAACTGTTCTGACTGTCAGGAAGTTTCTCCTTAGTTCTAAGTTACTTCTCTCCTTGTTTAGTTTCCACCCATTGCTTCTTGTTCTACCCTAGAGTGCTTTGGAGAATAGGTTGAATCCTTCTTCTTTGTGGCAACCCCTGAGATATTGGAATACTGCTATGATATCTCCCCTCGTCCTTCTTTTCATTAAACTAGCCATGCCCAGTTCCTGCAAGCGTTCTTCACATGTTTTATCCTCCAGTCCCCTAATCATCTTTGTTGCTCTTCTCTACACTTTTTCTAGAGTCTCAATATCCTTTTTGCATTGTGGCAACCAAAACTGAATGCAGTATTCCAAGTGTGGCCTTACCAAGGGGGGATTCTTAGTAATACCAGATGGTTTTAACGTTCAGCGTTTAACAACATTGCCAAAAGAAGCATTGAGAGTTGTCAATCTAATCTTACGTAGCTTCTTCTCCTCTGGTAACATTGAACTGCTAACCAGAGCTTACAAAACATTTGTCAGGCCTATTCTAGAATACAGCTCACCTTTATGGAAACCCGCATTGCATATCAGACATTAATACAATTGAGTGTCCAGAAATATTTCACAAGAAGAGTCCTTCCCTCCTCCTCCTGCAACAAAATATCTTACTCCACCAGACTTGAAATACAGTACTGAAATTAGACAATTTACAACTACGTCACCTCCAAACTGATTCAACCATAGTTCACAAAACCATATACCAAAATGTCCTTCCTGTTAATGACTACTTCACCTTCAACTGCAACAACACACAAGCTCATAATAGATTCAAATTAAATTTAAACTGCTCCAAACTAGACTGCAGAAAATAACGACTTCTGCAATAGAGTGATCACTACCTGATTCTGTTGTTTCTTCCCCAAACCCCAAAATCTTAAACCTTAGATTGTCTACAGTTGACCTCTCTCCTTTTCTATGTTTATATAAACTACTATCCTATACTTGTTTGACAAATAAATAAATAAAAATAAATAAAACATTATTCGTCTCACCTTCATGTGTAAACCCAGAAAGTCTTCATTGGAGGAAACACTGTTGTGAAATAACCTTTCACAAAACTTACTTTTTTATTTTATTTTATTTTTGTCAAGTACGTATTGGTAGTATACAAAGATATAACAATGTTTATATTGGTACTAGTAATAGAGAAACCATTAGGATAAAGATGGTAGGCACGCTGGTGCACTTATGCACGCCCCTTACTGACCTCTTAGGAATCCCTGTGAAGTCAACAGTAGAGAGTCTAAGGGTAAAGTTTTGGGGGTTAGGTGATGATACTACAGAGTCAGGTAGTGAGCTCCCTGCATTAACTATTCAATTGCTAAAGTCGGATATCCTACAATCTAGTTTGGAGCTGTTTACTTTGAGTTTGTATCTGTTGTGTGCTCGTGTATTGTTGTGGTTGAAGCTGAAGTAGTCGTTGACAGGAAGGATGTTGTAGCTGATAACTTTCTAGGCCTAGGATTTCAAGTCTGGTTGCATAGGTTATTCTGCTGAGAGTGGAGGACTGGAGGGCTCTTCTCATAAAATATCTCTGGACATTTTCTAATGTATTTATGTCCGAAATACGGTGTGAGTTTCAGACAGATAAGCTGTACCTATAGCAGCAGCAGCACATTATGGCTGTGGAATAGCCCACCGACATCATCCTTAGGCACAATGGATGATCTACAAAGTTATATAATAATTAAATAATGCTAAGTACTGTTGTAGCCTCAGGCTTCACCAGCTAGAGCTTAGTACATAAAGTTAACTACTAATCCTCATGTAAAACATAAACCTAAGTGTATTTCTGATATTAATACAGGAAACTGACATGAGCTCAACCAGAATCTGGTGTTGTTGTAAGCATGCTAAAACGCTGGCTGTAACTTTTGGTTCTGTCTCGGGGTTGTGGCATATGCTTTTCAGGTATAATAAAGCATGTGTACAGTGGATTCTTTCATTTTAATGATCATATCAGTGCCAAGTGCTGTAATCAGTGCCCATGTTACATATTAAGGGTAGCAATGAGACATGGTGCTGGTATGTAAAGAGTGATGTGAATTTACTCTATATTTTTCAAAGACAGATTTCCAAAACAGTCATATAAACAATGAACAATGGACTAGAACAGTGATGGTGAACCTATGGCACGGGTGCCACAGGTGTCACGCAGAGCCATATCTGCTGGCACACGAGCTGTTGCCCTAGCTCCCTTCCAATGTCCATGTGTGTGCCGGCCAGCTGATTTTTGGCTTGCACAGAGACTCTATGGGAGGATCAGGGAGGGCATTTTTAGCCTCCACCAGCTCCAGAGAATCCTTTGGAGCCTGTGAGGGCAAAACACAAGCCTAGTGTGCCCACCAGAAGTTGAGAAACAGACTGTTTCCGGATTCCAGAGGGCCTCCCAGGGGCAGGAGAAGCTGTTTTTGCCCTCCCCTGGCATTGAATTATGGGTGTGGGCACTCGCATATGTGCAAAAGCACGTGCCCATGCTCTTTTGGCACCCGAGGGAAAAAAGATTCACCATCACTGGACTAGAATCAGGGGTAGGCAACGTTGGCTCTTCTATGACTTGTGGACTTCAACTCCCAGAATTCCTGAGCCAATCATGGTAGCTCAAGAATTCTGGTAGTTGAAGTCCACATAATACTAATACTAATACTAATACTAATACTAATACTAATACTAATAATAATAATAATAATAATAATAATAATAATAATTTATTAGATTTGTATGCCGCCCCTCTCCAAGGACTCGGGGCAGCCTACAAATGTCATGTCATAGAAGAGCCAACTTTGCCTACCTGTTGTGGTTAGTTCTGGCCCAGCTCCTGCCCCAAGGACTGTGCATGTGGGGGAGACATCCACACGCTGCAGGCCTGTTTTGCCCCCGGTGGAATCTGCTGATGAAGGCTCCTCTGACGAAGAAGACATGAGTGACAGGGAGGAGGAGAGTGTGGCAGACAGCTCAGAAGGAGATCAATTATCTAGCTCCTCCTTGGATTCAGAACAAGAGTTAATGATACAGCCACGCATGCGGAGAGGGATGCATAGGCAACAACAACTGAGAGATTATTATCAAAGAAAATGAGGCCACCTGTGGTTGGGTGGGGCTGTGGTAATTAGTGAGGCTGCTATAAATAGCAGCCTGTGGGTTTGACCATTGTGGAGGATTATCTGATCATTGTGTTTCGTGCCTGCTTTACTGACTTTGACCTTTTGTGTGCTGATTTTTCCCCACTTTGAAACTAAACCAGAGCAAAGTGTGTTTCACTTTGTGAAAGAAGGACTGTGAATTGCCTCACAGCTGCAAGCTAAGTATCACAGAACTGATAAGGGACTTGTATAAATTACCAGTTTGTTTGGAGACGAGTGCTCTTTGCTATACCAAAAGAGGGCTTAGTTTAAGTAAATTTTCATTATAAAGAACATTGTTTTGAATTTTCAAACTTGTGTGTGTCTGACATTTGTACCTGTGAATTTTGGGGAGGATTCTACCAAAGAGCCCGACAGAACACCTACCCCTGACCTACAAGGTCCCTTCCAACTCTAATAATAAATCTAAATCTAAATAATAGAAACGAGTGGTGCAAATATTTTCTGGGGAGATTCAATCAATACTACTAATTATTTATCATGTCAGTAGCAATGGACCTAGTACTTTTACCTCTGTGCCATTTCTCCTTAGGCTGATTTCAAATCTTGGAGGCTAAATATGGGGAGGAAGAAACTTAACAGGGAAGAAACAGATTACCTGGTGGTGCTAACAGGCAAACCTTCCCCGGTCAGTAACTGGCTTCAATGAAGGGAATGTTCTCTGCAGTGGAGCATGGAAGGAAAGAGTTAATTTACCCACCCACACCCAGGAGGGTGCTCCTCTCCAGAGAATGCTATTTATTAAAATCAGGAATACTGTACATGCTTAATTGGATGTGTGATATAGCACTGTCAGGCAATCCCTATTCTGCCGAATTCAAACTCTAGTTAGTTCATTAGTGCTGAATGCAATCATCAGGCCAAGAAGAAGCTAGGACTATATATATCTCCGGGTCCCGTCGACTAAACAATGTCGTTTGGCGGGTCCCAGGGGAAGAGCCTTCTCTGTGGCGGCGCCGACCCTCTGGAACCAGCTCCCCCCTGAGATTAGAACTGCCCCCACCCTCCTTGCCCTTCGTAAACTCCTTAAAACCCACCTCTGCTGTCAGGCCTGGGGGAACTGAGATAACTTCCCCAGGCCTATACTGTTTATGTATGGTATGTTGTGTGTATGCTTTTTTAAATGATGGGTTATGGGTTTTTAGTTTTAATTATTAGATTTGTATTATATATTGTTTCTATTACTGTTGTGAGCCGATCCGAGTCTACGGAGAGGGGCGGCATAATAAATAAATAAATAAATAAATAAATAAATAAATAAATAAATAAATAAATAAATAAATAAATAAATAAATAAATAAATAAATAAATAAATAAATAAACAAACAAACAAACAAACAAACAATGGATGGATCCTTTCTTCAATTTCTCATGTGGCAAAGGCAACAGTCTAGACTCTAGATTTTGGAATATGATCTCCAAGATTGGCTGAAGCAGCTCCAGATTAGCTCGAGTTACACATTGGCATGCCTGCACACACACACACACACACACACACACACACACACAGAGTGAGAGAGAGAGATTCCTGCTATTTTCCCCACCCAATGGCTTCTCTGTCAGCCTGGACCATGTCCAAGTCTTCCGTGCACTGTGCCAGAGCAAACACACACACAAAACACCTTCCGCTTTGGTTCAGCCTGCCTGCTCAACAAATGCCATGCAGTTTTAAATGTGCAGGAAGAAAAAGTACCGCGATTCTCCCGTCGCCTCTGGCTGCGCGGGAGGAGGAGGAGGAGGAGTGGACACAGAACAGAATGGTGGGAAAGGCAGAAGCACCCGCCAGCTGTCCCTGTATGGCATTCTCTGAAATGCTTCCCGAATTGCAGAGAACGTCATTTCTTTGCATGAACTCAGGGCATATACTTGATGTCAGGGCACAATATACCTGATTGTGCCACACTTTCATGAAGATAAAAATAATCTACATGCCTTCGGGCTTGCCTTTATGGCTCAAAGGAAGTTTGCAAGTTAAAAACAAACCAGATACAATTAAGCATATCAAAACGGTGTCTCTGAAAATCCTAGGTATCTTCCCACCATTTCTTGTTGCAATCCACAACTGATATATTATACAATATGGGACAAGGCAAAAATACGTGTTCTTGGTAGTTGCAGTGAATCTTCTCTCTAATCATAAAGCTCTTGGGTTGGCCCCAATTGTGCAGTTCCCAATAAATTAACAGCATCCGAAGCTTCCAGAAAACTGGCTATAAAACAGTGGTTTTAGTAGGATTTCACTCTGAAAAAAAATGAAGTTATGTTTAATTTCGGTTATGAACTGGGTTGTTAAGTTGGTTGCTTTGTATTTTAACTTTAAATCTATGCAAAATTAAAATACTTTTTCTGCTATGAATTTGGAATTCTAACACATCTCCTTAAACTTTATGTCCTCTTGCATAAAGCCTTTAATTTTCTCTCTCTCACACACACAAAATACACACACTATTTCAATTGCCTCCCAGATTGTTTTGTATAATGGGTGTCAGTGTTGTCCGAATGGTGTTTCTATTGCTTTATTTACTCAAATCTACATTTTTTTAAAACATTGGTTGTAGCCAGCATACATTTTGTTTGGCTGAATTTGTGTTCATTGTACTCATCTGCTTTTAAGACTTCCATGTTTAGAAGGAAGTTTCTTTCTTCTAATAATCTGACTCTGCATATTAACTTGATGTTATCTTTCCCAATGTGCAGTATATATTCTGAGTTTCTCATATTGTTAGTTCGATTAACTGCCAAGTTTTGGCTGCGGTGATTAAACTTGCCTATTGGAAAATTAGTATAAAACATGCTTATTTTCCTAAGATTTCCTAAGACACATAACATTTGATTGTTCAGAGGTCCATCTTAAATCTTGGTTCCATCTCAATTAGCAATAAGTCCTTTTATTCGCAGGAAGTGAGTTAAACCCACAGAACAACAAGTATACATAAAATGAGACAATCCCTGGAAGGGGTACTAACAATATATACTGCTCAAAAAAAAATAAAGGGAACACTTAAACAACACAATATAATGCCTAGTAAATCAAACTTCTGTGAAATCAAACTGTCCACTTAGGAAGCAACACTGACTGACAATCAATTTCACATGCTGTTGTGCACCTTCAACTTCGTACAGAACGAAGTATTCAATGAGAATACAGTATTTCGTTTGTTCAGCTCTAGGATGTGTTATTTGGGTGTTCCCTTCATTTTTTTTTAGCAGTACTGTACCGCCCCGAGTCTACGGAGAGGGGCGGCATACAAACCTAAATAATAATAATAATAATAATAATAATAATAATAATAATAATAATAATAATTTGCATTTATTAAGGACTGTTGGCTAACAGATATCTGCTGACTAAATTACTAAAAGGTGTAATAATATCCATATATACCCTAGTGTAGTGGTGGTTCGTACTGGTGCAGTAAGCAACTCTATACCGGTAGCGGCCGCCAGATTGCGCAATTTGCGCACGACCGTACCATTGCCGGCCTGTTGGGCGGGTGCTATCTTTTTTTTCCTGAAATTTTCGGTTTTGCTTCCTGCACAGAAGCAAAATCTCGTGAGGGGATGCTCATGTGTGTGAGATTTTGCCGATTTTTTTGGTGCCGCGCATGCAAACAATAGCTGAAATCCAGCGGTGGGCTATGAGCCGGAACGCTAAATTGCGCTCACCACCACAACTCGTAAGTTCTTGCAGGACCAGCGCAATTTTGCTGCTGCACCTGTGGAGGTAGCAAAATTTCACCCACGTTTCAGCGAGGTTTTACCTGCAGCTCCGTGCGCAATTTTGCTACCTTCACAGATGCAGCAGCAAAATCGTACTGGTCCCACAAGTACAATTGTCTGGCCCTACAAAACTTTCAAGATAAGAACCGGGTGTTCAAGACTTTGTTGCCTCTTCTCAAGAACCATTTCCCACTTACTAACCCAAGCCTCTGAAACTGTAACTGGAAAAGGCTCTGTGGGGCCTCTCTGGAATCTCCTGGGAGGAAACAGGGCCGGAAAAAGCGGGGAGAAGCCTCTGTGGGGCCTACTCTAGGAATCTCCTGGGAGGAAACAGGGCCGGAAAAATCAGGGAGAAGCCTCTGTGGGGCCTCTCTGGAATCTCCTGGGAGGAAACAGGGCCGGAAAAAGCTGGGAGAAGTCTCCGTGGGGCCTCTCTAGGAATCTCCTGAGAAGAAACAGGGCCGGAAAAGGTGAGGAGAAGCCTCCATGGGGCCTCTCTAGGAATATCCTGGGAGGAAACTGGGCCTCCACCCTCCCTGTGGTTTCCCCAATCACACGTATTATTTGCTTTTACATTGATTCCTATAGGAAAAATTGCTTCTTCTTACAAACTTTTCTACTTAAGAACCTGGTCATGGAACGAATTAAGTTCGTAAGTAGAGGTACCACTGTACAATCGCACAGCCTTTCCATTTCTATCCCAAACCTCCAATTAAGTATAGTCCTTTGATCTCCCCCTCTGAATATTTTAAGAATAACTGAAATGCCAAGTACACCAGTGTCAATCTGTCTTCTCTCGAGAAATGCATTGTTTTCATTTTTTTTTTGTCCAGCATAATTCATGAGGAACCTGGCTTTTGTTTCTTCTTGTAATTCCCATATGAAAAATAAACACTAGAAGGAAAAACCCCATCAACTATTAGATCCGAGGCAGGATGTGTGCAGTTTCAAAAACCTAGGACAGTGATGGCAAACATTTTTGGGCTTGGGTGCCAAAAGGGTGTGCACGCATGCGATAGCATGCACACGCATGCCAACACCCATAATGCAATGCCCTCCCCACCCACCCCCCTTGCATGCACACAGGCCTCACTGAAGCCTCCAGATTTCCAGTAGGCCCATTGGCCTGTTTTTCGCCATCCCCAGTCTTTAGGAAAGCCTCCTGAAGCCTGGGGAGAGCACAAAACAGCTAAAAAGAAGACTGAAAATCAGCTGGCCAGCGTGTGTAGGGCAGAGCGGTGGGCTACGAGCCAGAACGCTAAATTGCGCTCACCGCCGCGGCTCCTAAGTTCTTGCGGGACCAGCACAATTTTGCTGCTGCACCTATGGAGGTAGCAAAATTGCGCCCATGTTTCAGCGAGGTTTTACCTGCGTCTCCATGCGCGATTTTGCTACCTCCACAGGTGCAGCAGCAAAATCGCACTGGTCCCGCAAGAACTTACGATCCACAGCAGCAAGCTCAATTTAGCGTTGCCACTTGTAGCCCACTGCTGGTAGGGCAATACCTCACGTGTCCTCAAATATGGCTGAGTATGCCACCTGTGGCACGTCTGCTATAGGTTCATCATCACTGACCTAGGATATGGATATGCAGTGAAGGGCCACTTGTCTTACCTCCTACCGGGGCGCCCTCCGAGGCCATCTTGCGAGGATGCGCGCAAGAGCGAAATTTCAGCGATTTTTGCTGGCATTTTTTGGTTCCGCGCATGCGCAGAAGCAAAAAATTGACGGAAATCGCCAAAATCTTGCTCAAACGAGCATCCTCACACAAGATTTTGCTTGCTACACATGCTCAGAAACCAAATCTTGCATGGGGGCACATCGGGGGCATGCAAATGTGCACACATCCCAGAATTTCCTACCGGGACGGAGCACCTGACCGCACCAACTGCTGCCCACCATTGTGGGTATGGCTCTAAAAACAGCTACCAATGACACTTGCCTCAATAGTGATTAATTTCAAATAAATTCTACAGAAAAGCTTCCTTTCTCTTTGATACTACGGTGTGGGGATACACTGACAATATGGGCATATATCAGTGCAGGATTTGGGGGCAAGTGGACGAGGTGTTTTCAATGCTGTTGTCCATTTTTCTTCCACGTCCCAATCTCTAACCATAGGGCAGTGATGGCGAACCTATGGCACGGGTGCCACAGGTGGCACGCGGTACCATATCTGCTGGCACGCAGGCTGTTGAACTAGCTCAGCTCCAACATGCATGTGTGTGCCAGCTGATTTTTGGCTCACACAGAGGCTTTGGGAGGGCATTTTTGGCTTCCAGAGAGCCTCTGTGCAGATGGGGGAGGGCGTTTTTACCCTCCCTTGGCTCCAGGGAAGCCTTTGGAGCCTAGGGAGGGCAAAACACAAGCCTACTAAGTCCACCAGAAATTGGGAAACAGTTTGTTTCCAGCCTCCAGAAAGCCTCCAGGGGGGGGGAGAGCTGCTTTCCCCCTTCCCAGGCATTGAATTATGGGTATGGGCACTCACACATGTGCAATAGCATGCACCCACGCTCTTTTGGCACCCGAGGAAAAAAAGGTTTGCCATCACTGCCATAGGGTATCCTGGTGGCCTCTCATAGACATACGTTTTATCTGTAGTATCCAACTCAGTGGTGTTTAGCTTGCAAGGGCAAGCACACTCGGATGGGCACTGCCACATGGAGGACATTTAAATTAAATTTTATTTCCTTTCCCTTTTGATCCTGCCCACTTCTTTCTCCCCAATGTAATTACTTTTTAGCACACATCAGTCAAAGGCCAAATATAACCCTCAGTAGAAAGGAAGCTGTGCACTGCTGACATAAGCAAAATAATTTCGCTGGGAGAGGAGCAATAAACTTGCTCCACGGCTGCATAATGGGGGTGTGGGGCGTTTGTGGAGAAGGCTGGCTTCTCCTGAATGTGCTGTCCTGGGCTTTGGAAAGTCTTTCAAGGCCTTTGTAGCATGTTTTAAAGATGCACGTGGAGGCGGCAATGGGGTGTGTGTGTGAGCTAAACAT